>NC_053392.1:279679766-280367635 GCF_905171765.1 Bufo bufo
CTAGAATGCCAGGGCAGTATAACTACCCCACAAGTGACCCCATTTTGGAAAGAAGACACCCCAAGGTATTCGCTGATGGGCATAGTGAGTTCATGGAAGTTTTTATTTTTTGTCACAAGTTAGTGGAATATGAGACTTTGTAAGAAAAAAAAAAAAAATCATAATTTTCCGCTGACTTGTGACAAAAAATAAAAAGTTCTATGAACTCACTATGCCCATCAGCGAATACCTTAGGGTGTCTACTTTCCGAAATGGGGTCATTTGTGGGGTGTTTGTACTGTCTGGCCATTGTAGAACCTCAGGAAACATGACAGGTGCTCAGAAAGTCAGAGCTGCTTCAAAAAGCGGAAATTCACATTTTTGTACCATAGTTTGTAAACGCTATAACTTTTAGCCAAACCATTTTTTTTTTACCCAAACATTTTTTTTTTATCAAAGACATGTAGAACAATAAATTTAGAGCAAAATTTATATATGGATGTCGTTTTTTTTGCAAAATTTTACAACTGAAAGTGAAAAATTTAATTTTTTTGCAAAAAAATCGTTAAATTTCGATTAATAACAAAAAAAGTAAAAATGTCAGCAGCAATAAAATACCACCAAATGAAAGCTCTATTAGTGAGAAAAAAAGGAGGTAAAATTCATTTGGGTGGTAAGTTGCATGACCGAGCAATAAACGGTGAAAGTAGGGTAGGTCAGAAGTGTAAAAAGTGGCCTGGTCTTTAAGGGTGTTTAAGCTATAGGGGCTGAGGTGGTTAAAGGGAATTACAGCATGATACCACAATACATTTGATATGACATTTAGCAAGAGTTTAAAGTGCCCACATATAGCACATAGTGAGACACTGCATCAAGATGAATCAGGTGTGGATCAGCCAGGATTTCCACACATCAATGCCTGATGCATCAGACTAGATCATCCATGGTGCCACACAAACAATATGACAAAAGAGACTGGTTTTTTTTTTTCTGGCTACCTGTCTCAGCTACTATTCTGATGCTGTTATCCGCCTGATGCCACACATCTGATGCCAAGTGCTCCTTCTTTCACCCTCCATCTTCAGCAGGTACTGGTATTGCCACCCACTTCCACAGTATGTCACCTTGAGGCTCCGTGGCCTCCTGCTGCTGCTGCTGCTGCTGCCGCCACCTCCAGACTCTGTCATTCTGCCGCTCATTGGTCTCCTCATGCTGGTTTCACCTCACCTCTATGTCAACACTTGGCTGACATCATCATTTATTTGACACTTTTTCTGATCTGTCAGAAGGAAATAAAAACGAGACGCACAATGGATCCTGTCTGTTTAGCAGCTTTAATGCTTGTATGGTCCCATCAGAATTGACTTATGATTTGGTAGCCAATAGCGTTGATCACGAATATTCGAATTGCTAATTTTAATCCCGAATATCGGCACTTCGAGAATTCGCGAATATTTAGAATATCGCTAAATATATTCGTAATTTGCGAATTTTGATATTTATGCGAATTTTATGCGAATTTTCGCAATCAATAAAATAATGCCTGGAGATCATGAATTCGCGAATTCTCGAATATATAGCAAATATTCGCCCAAATATTCGCGAAATATTGCGAATTCGAATATTGCCCCTGCCGCTCATCACTAGTAGCCAAAAGCAGGTGTGGGTACAAAACACAGAAGACATAAAAATATTCCATTCACGTGTCATCTCTGTTTTAGATCCACTCTGCTTTTTTTTGCCTTTAGCAATACTAATGGATTATTGAGCAAATGCTGTCCGAGTGAAGGCATATGCTCAACAGAAAAGATCCGTTTTTTCTGAGTAATTGTTCTGACGGATCAGAGAATGGGGAAAATTATTCAGTGACGTCAACACAAACTTACTGCTGACACCCTCTCCACTCTGTCCGAGGGCCTTACTTGTACAAGCGTTTAATAGAACAGGTTCTGTAGAAATCTATGTGAAATATGCCGATGAGAGTGTAAAAGGAGTGCGCTTCTTCTTTATGCTAACATTGACCTGTAAGGCTGAGTTAATACTTGAGTTATTTGGTCAGTTTTGGCCCCGTGACCGCCCGAATATGTTAAGTATGCTGTGATTATAGGAGTGCCGCCTGTCATATGCATTTCATACGGACTCACAGTATTATTTCACTACCAAAGCAGAGTCCCTATGCGTGTTTATCAAGGCACAATGTTCTACACCACCATAAAGGCTCTCTGCAGCCGGTTTTTTCTGTAATTTGCGCAAATTTATTCGGCTCAAACCAAATTTTTCCCAAAAATTCGGTGAACCGGCAAATCTCTACTTATGATTAGAGTTGAGCGAACAACTGGATGTTCGGGTTCGAGAAGTTCGGCCGAACTTCCCGGAAATGTTCGGGTTCGGGATCCGAACTCGACCCGAACTTCGCCCCGAACCCCATTGAAGTCAATGGGGACCCAAACTTTTCGGCACTAAAAAGTCTGTAAAATAGCCCAGGAAAGGGCTAGAGGGCTGCAAAAGGCAGCAAAATGTAGGTAAATCCCCTGCAAACAAATGTGGATAGGGAAATGAATTAAAATAAAAATAAAATAAATTAAAATTAACTAATATCAATTGGAGAGAGGTCTCATGGCAGAGAATCTGGCTTCATGTCATAGCAGAGAAACAGGCTTCACATCACCCACCACTGGAACAGGCCATTGTCAGATATTTAGGCCCCGGCACCCAGACAGAGGAGAGAGGTCCCATAGCAGAGAATCAGGCTTCATGTCATAGCAGAGAATCATATAGAGAGATAATCCACGGCACACCAATGTCTTTTGCTTTGCAAATTTATTATTGGTACAAGAATATTCACAAGTTTTGTCAATATATGACTGGTCGCGCCATCATAGTAATATAAGCATTAATAACATATCTTTGTAGGCCGTAATGTGTCCCAACGTTTCGGTCCTGTCAGAGACCTTTTTCAAGGGATCATGGCCGGATAGCAAACAGCTTGTGCAGGCGCCTGCACAAGCTGTTTGCTATCCGGCCATGATCCCTTGAAAAAGGTCTCTGACAGGACCGAAACGTTGGGACACATTACGGCCTACAAAGATATGTTATTAATGCTCATATTACTATGATGGCGCGACCAGTCATATATTGACAAAACTTGTGAATATTCTTGTACCAATAATAAATTTGCAAAGCAAAAGACATTGGTGTGCCGTGGATTATCTCTCTATATATTCTGCGACGGAAGTCCTCTGCGAGCACCCACCATTATATCAAGGTGTGCGGACTCCACAATTTCCCTCAATAGCAGAGAATCAGGCTTCATGTCATAGCAGAGAATCAGGCTTCAAGTCATAGCAGAGAATCAGGCTTCATGTCATAGCAGAGAATCAGGCTTCACGTCACCCACCACTGGAACAGGCCATTGTCAGATATTTAGGCCCCGGCACCCAGACAGAGGAGAGAGGTCCCATAGCAGAGAATCGGGCTTCACGTCACCCACCACTGGAACAGGCCACTGTCAGATATTTTTAGGCCCCGGCACCCAGACAGAGGAGAGAGGTCCCATAGCAGAGAATCAGGCTTCATGTCATAGCAGAGAATCAGGCTTCTCGTCACCCACCACTGGAACAGGCCATTGTCAGATATTTAGGCCCCGGCACCCAGACAGAGGAGAGAGGTCCCATAGCAGAGAATCAGGCTTCATGTCATAGCAGAGAATCAGGCCTCAAGTCATAGCAGAGAATCAGGCTTCATGTCATAGCAGAGAATCAGGCTTCACGTCACCCACCACTGGAACAGGCCATTGTCAGATATTTAGGCCCCGGCACCCAGACAGAGGAGAGAGGTCCCATAGCAGAGAATCAGGCTTCATGGCATTGCAGAGAATCAGGCTTCACGTCACCCACCACTGGAACAGGCCACTGTCAGATATTTTTAGGCACCGGCACCCAGACAGAGGAGAGAGGTCCCAAAGCAGACAATCAGGCTTCATGTCATAGCAGAGAATCAGGCTTCATGTCACCCAACACTGGAACAGGCCATTGTCAGATATTTTTAGGCCCCGGCACCCAGACAGAGGAGAGAGGTCCCATAGCAGAGAATCAGGCTTCATGTCATAGCAGAGAATCAGGCTTCATGTCACCCAACACTGGAACAGGCCATTGTCAGATATTTTTACGCCCCGGCACACAGACAGAGGAGAGAGGTCCCATAGCAGAGAATCAGGCTTCATGTCATAGCAGAGAATCATGCTTCATGTCACCCAACACTGGAACAGGCCACTGTCAGATATTTTTAGGCCCCGGCACCCAGACAGAGGAGAGGTTCATTCAACTTTGGGTTGCCCCGCAATATAATGGTAAAATGAAAATAAAAAAAGGATTAAATGAGGAAGTGCCCTGGAGTACAATAATATATGGTTAAGGGGAGGTAGTTATAAATGTCTAATCTGCACAAGGGATGGACAGGTCCTGTGGGATCCATGCCTGGTTCATTTTTATGAACGTCAGCTTGTCCACATTGGCTGTAGACAGGCGGCTGCGTTTGTCTGTAATGACGTCCCCTGCCGTGCTAAATACACGTTCAGACAAAACGCTGGCCGCCGGGCAGGCCAGCACCTCCAAGGCATAAAAGGCTAGCTCTGGCCACGTGGACAATTTGGAGACCCAGAAGTTGAATGGGGCCGAACCATCAGTCAGTACGTGGAGGGGTGTGCACACGTACTGTTCCACCATGTTAGTGAAATGTTGCCTCCTGCTAACACGTTCCGTATCAGGTGGTGGTGCAGTTAGCTGTGGCGTGGTGACAAAACTTTTCCACATCTCTGCCATGCTAACCCTGCCCTCAGAGGAGCTGGCCGTGACACAGCTGCGTTGGCGACCTCTTGCTCCTCCTCTGCCTTCGCCTTGGGCTTCCACTTGTTCCCCTGTGACATTTGGGAATGCTCTCAGTAGCGCGTCTACCAACGTGCGCTTGTACTCGCGCATCTTCCTATCACGCTCCAGTGCAGGAAGTAAGGTGGGCACATTGTCTTTGTACCGGGGATCCAGCAGGGTGGCAACCCAGTAGTCCGCACACGTTAAAATGTGGGCAACTCTGCTGTCGTTGCGCAGGCACTGCAGCATGTAGTCGCTCATGTGTGCCAGGCTGCCCAGAGGTAAGGACAAGCTGTCCTCTGTGAGAGGCGTATCGTCATCGTCCTGCGTCTCCCCCCAGCCACGCACCAGTGATGGGCCCGAGCTGCGTTGGGTGCCACCCCGCTGTGAACATGCTTCATCCTCATCCTCCTCCACCTCCTCCTCATCCTCGTCCTCCTCGTCCTCCAGTAGTGGGCCCTGGCTGGCCACATTTGTACCTGGCCTCTGCTGTTGCAAAAAACCTCCCTCTGAGTCACTTTGAAGAGACTGGCCTGAAAGTGCTAAAAATGACCCCTCTTCCTCCTCCTCCTCCTCCTCCTGGGCCACCTCCTCTTCC
This sequence comes from Bufo bufo, assembly GCF_905171765.1. NCBI lineage: Eukaryota > Metazoa > Chordata > Amphibia > Anura > Bufonidae > Bufo > Bufo bufo. The sequence continues at coordinate 279,685,209 of NC_053392.1, forward strand.
ATCATCGCCCTAAGTGTTTTCTCAAGGAGACATAGAAGTGGTATTGTAACGCTGATAACGGCGTCATCGCCACTGGCCATGTTAGTGGAGTACTCGAAACAGCGCAACAGGGCACACAGGTCTCGCATGGAGGCACAGTCATTGGTGGTGAAGTGGTGCTGTTCCGCAGTGCGACTGACCCATGCGTGCTGCAGCTGAAACTCCACTATGGCCTGCTGCTGCTCGCACAGTCTGTCCAGCATGTGCAAGGTGGAGTTCCACCTGGTGGGCACGTCGCATATGAGGCGGTGAGCGGGAAGGCCGAAGTTACGCTGTAGCGCAGACAGGCGAGCAGCGGCAGGATGTGAACGCCGGAAGCGCGCACAGACGGCCCGCACATGAATTGTATTTCAACCCAGAACAAAAACTGTGCTTTGGCGGACACTAAATAGATTGACCAGCCACAGCAGTAACAACAGATTTAGCTGAATATAAATTGTAGGCCTAGTATTTAGGCCCTGGATGACAGGTATCCCTTTTACGGACAGAATAAGACTTGGAAATGCACGGTAGCGTGTGAAGTTATTGAGGATGACCCTATCAGCACCTTCAATGTAATATACCCTTTTATGGATAGATTTAACCTTGGCCTGATAGAGCAGAAACCACTAATTTAGGGAATTGCTAAGTTGGGAATTGTATTCAACCCAGAACAAAAACTGTGCTTCGGCAGACAGCAGACAGTATTACAATTGGCTAGCCACAGCTGAAACACCAGATTTAGGGTACTGCTATTTTGGCAATTGTATTTTACCCCTCAATAAAATAGCAAGCACAGCCAAGCCCCTGATGTAGGATTTAGCAAAAAAACAACAACACACTATTGATGGTTAAAAATAGACTTGGTGGCAGCTTGTGCTGGCGCACCACAAGACACAAAGTGGCCGCCGATCACCCCAAAAAAAAGTGACTGAAAAACGCTCTGGGCAGCCTTAAAACAGTGAGCAATTGAATAGCAGAGGTTGTATGATACACAGCTGTATATCGATCACTTCAGTAAATAAATCCCTGCCTAATCTCGCCCTAACAGCAGCAGCTGCATCCTATCCCTACACTGATCAGAGCAGAGTGACGTGCTGCGCTACGTGACTTCAGCTTAAATAGAGGCTGGGTCACATGCTGCACTGGCCAATCACAGCCATGCCAATAGTAGGCATGGCTGTGATGGCCTCTTGGGGCAAGTAGTATGAAGCTTGTTGATTGGCTGCTTTGCAGCCTTTCAAAAAGCGCCAAGAAAGCGCCGAACACCGAACCCGAACCCGGACTTTTACGAAAATGTTCGAGTTCGGGTCCGTGTCACGGACACCCCAAAATTCGGTACGAATCCGAACTATACAGTTCGGGTTTGCTCATCCCTACTTATGATCTTAAAGTCATGATTATTCATTGTACACCACAATGATGTCCATAATTGTCCATAGCTATCATAGATTTATTGTAACAATCAAGCAGCTGATAAAATGACCTATACAAAATAAAGATCATGGTGAACCTAAAATGTATATGAATTTTATCAAATATTGTATTTTGTGTTAATGTATTAATTTCCTTAGCTCAGTTGACTAGTTCGGCTAGAGTACTATTATATTATAAAGTAGCTTCTTATTCTCCTTTCTTGAGCTATTAGTTAATGCTGTTAGTCAATTTTTAGTAATACCCCTGGGAGCTCTGCTATTAGTGACATCAATCCTTGTGGACAAATGCAGAAAATTATTAGCTTTGAAATTAAAGAAGGCCCCATAATAATATATATTTCAACTGCGTATATCATTACATCTTCTCCTCATGTCATTTTATTATATTAATCATATCCTATTTATATTCATTTTCTTTTTCTTTTTCTTTTTCTTTCTTCTATTTTTTTTTCTTTTAATTCTATTTTTAGAAGGATCTTTAATTTATATAAATCTGCTGTATGTCAATGTCATAACTGTCTTCAGTGGTCTATCTCTCACTAACTTGTTTTATTTTTGGGTCAATATTCATATTTTCTAACTAGATAGTTATTGATGGTATCAATTCAGTTCATAATGGCCACTTATAAAAAGGATGAATAGGAAAAGTGTTCATTAAGTCCAAATGGTGATAGGGATTTCAAACGGTAGATCCATTTTGTTTCCTCCTGTTGTAGTTTCCTATCAATGTCTCCTTGTCTCAGACCGATTTTAATTTTCTGTATTCCCCATACTTTCAAATTAGAGGGATATCCTTGATGGTTGTTCCTTACATAAAAGGAAAGAAGGACCGGCACTTGCTGTTAGTATATAATCTTGTTGTGATTTATTGTCACATTCCAGTGACGCGTTTCGGCATACAATCTGCCTTTATCAAACTGTAAACAAACAATGAAGCTGGTTCATTGTTTGTTCACAGTTTGATAAAGGATAATTGTATGCCGAAACGCGTCACTGGAATGTGACTAATAAATCACAACAAGATTATATACTAACAGCGAGTGCCAGTCCTTCTTTCCTTTTATCTACATGGGACAAGCGCACCGCCATTCTATTTCCCGCAGTGCCGATCGATATATTGTATACAAGGTAGTTCCTTGCATGTCTGGAGAGAGGTGTGTCTTCTTTTGTGTTTATACTACTCAGGTGTTTGGAGATGCATCTCCTTAATTCTTGAATCGTTTTACCAATATACAGTTTTGGTTTTACAATTGATGTAGTGTTTTATCACATATCTCCTTCTATCAATTGGATTCATAAATTCCTTTACGGGGTTCATAAATGTACAAAAAGTACATCCCCCACTTGGATATGATCCCTTACTGACTAACCATGTTTTAGTTTTTCTTTTTTGTTGCAAGTGGCTGTGTAACAATATTTCTTTGAGGTTTCTCCCTCTTCTGTATGTAACTGTGGGATTGGTGGATATTACTTCTTCAAGATCCCTATCTGCCCGCAGGACCAATCCAACCGTCACCTCATACCGCAAAAAATGATACCCTATTTAAGACAATCGCTCAAAAAAATAAAAAAGCTATGGCTCTCAGACTATGGAGACACTAAAACATAATTTTATTGGTTTCAGAAATGCTATTATTGTGTAAAACTTAAATAAATAAGAAAAAGTATACATATTGGGTATTGCCACAGCCTTAACGATCTGCTCTATAAAATTGTCACATGACCTAACTCCTCAGATGAACACTGTAAAAATAAATAAATAAAAACTGTTCCAAAACAGCCAATTTTTTGGTCACCTTGTCCCACAAAGTGCAATAATGAATGATCAAAAAATCATATGTACCCAAAAATGGTACCAATAAAAACCTCAACTCTTTCTGCAAAAAACTAGTCCCTGCACAAGACGATCGGCAGAAAAATAAAAAACATATGGCATTCAGAAAATAGACACACAAAAACTTTATTTATTTTAAAAAAATGCTTTATTATGTAAAACTGAAAAAAAAAAAACAAAGTAGACATATTTGATATCACTGCGTCCATAACAACCTGCTCTATAATAATAGCACATGATCTACCCTGTCAGATGAATGTTGTAAAAAATTAAAAATAACAAAACGGTGCCAAAACAGACATTTTTTTGTTACCTTGCCTCACAAAAAACGTAATATAGAGCCATAAAAATCATATGTACCCCCTAGTTTCCAAAATGGGGTCACTTTTTGGGAGTTTCTACTGTAAGGGTGCATCAGGGGGGCTTTAAATGGGACATGGCAAAATCTGCCTTCCAAAAACCATGCTGCAGTCCTTTCCTTCTGCTCCCTGCCGTGTGCCCTTACATCAGTTTACGACCACATGTGGGGTGTTAATGTAAACCGCAGAATCAGGGTAATAAATATTGAGTTTTGTTTGGCTGTTAACCCTCAATTTGTTAAAGAATTTTTTTTTATAAAAGAGAAAATCTGCCAAAAAAGTGAAATTTAGAACTTTCCTCTCCATTTTCCTTTAAAGGTTTAACAAAGTTTGTAAAATCAGTTTTGAGTAACTTGAGGGGTGTAGTTTCTACAATGGGGTCATTTATGGGGGGTATGCACTATGTAAGCCCCACAAAGTGACTTCAGACCTGAACTGGTCCTTAAAAAGTGGGTTTTGGAAATTTTCTTAAAAATTTTAAGAATTGCTTCTAAACTTCTAAGCCTTGTAACGTCCTAAAAAAATAAAATGACATTTCCAAAATGATGCCAACATAAAGTAGACATATGGGGAATGTTAAGTAATAAATATTTTATGAGGTATCACTTTCTGTTTTAGAAGGAGAGAAATTGAAATTTAGAAAATTGTGAATTTTTTAAAATTTTGGGTAAATTTGGGATTTTTTAATAAATAAAGGTGAAATATATTGACTCAAATTTATGACTGTCATGAAGTACAATGTGTCATGAGAAAACAATCTCAGAATGGCTTTAATAAATAAAAGTGTTCCAAAGCTATTACCAAATAATGTGCCGCATGTCAGATTTGTAAATTTTGACCTGGACACTGGAGCATCAATGACCTTTGGTCATGAAAGGGTTAATTATATGGTAAAGAATCAAAGGTAGCTAGAAATCATGAGAATGATATATATATATATATATATATATATACAGGGAGTGCAGAATTATTAGGCAAGTTGTATTTTTGAGGATTACTTTTATTATTGAACAACAACCATGTTCTCAATGAACCCAAAAAACTCATTAATATCAAAGCTGAATATTTTTGGAAGTAGTTTTTAGTTTGTTTTTAGTTTTAGTTATTTTAGAGGGATATCTGTGTGTGCAGGTGACTATTACTGTGCATAATTATTAGGCAACTTAACAAAAAACAAATATATACCCATTTCAATTATTTATTTTTACCAGTGAAACCAATATAACATCTCAACATTCACAAATATACATTTCTGACATTCAAAAACAAAACAAAAACAAATCAGTGACCAATATAGCCACCTTTCTTTGCAAGGACACTCAAAAGCCTGCCATCCATGGATTCTGTCAGTGTTTTGATCTGTTCACCATCAACATTGCGTGCAGCAGCAACCACAGCCTCCCAGACACTGTTCAGAGAGGTGTACTGTTTTCCCTCCTTGTAAATCTCACATTTGAAGATGGACCACAGGTTCTCAATGGGGTTCAGATCAGGTGAACAAGGAGGCCATGTCATTAGATTTTCTTCTTTTATACCCTTTCTTGCCAGCCACGCTGTGGAGTACTTGGACGCGTGTGATGGAGCATTGTCCTGCATAAAAATCATGTTTTTCTTGAAGGATGCAGACTTCTTCCTGTACCACTGCTTGAAGAAGGTGTCTTCCAGAAACTGGCAGTAGGACTGGGAGTTGAGCTTGACTCCATCCTCAACCCGAAAAGGCCCCACAAGCTCATCTTTGATGATACCAGCCCAAACCAGTACTCCACCTCCACCTTGCTGGCGTCTGAGTCGGACTGGAGATCTCTGCCCTTTACCAATCCAGCCACGGCCCATCCATCTGGCCCATCAAGACTCACTCTCATTTCATCAGTCCATAAAACCTTAGAAAAATCAGTCTTGAGATATTTCTTGGCCCAGTCTTGACGTTTCAGCTTGTGTGTCTTGTTCAGTGGTGGTCGTCTTTCAGCCTTTCTTACCTTGGCCATGTCTCTGAGTATTGCACACCTTGTGCTTTTGGGCACTCCAGTGATGTTGCAGCTCTGAAATATGGCCAAACTGGTGGCAAGTGGCATCTTGGCAGCTGCACGCTTGACTTTTCTCAGTTCATGGGCAGTTATTTTGCGCCTTGGTTTTTCCACACGCTTCTTGCGACCCTGTTGACTATTTTGAATGAAACGCTTGATTGTTCGATGATCACGCTTTAGAAGCTTTGCAATTTTAAGAGTGCTGCATTCCTCTGCAAGATATCTCACTATTTTTGACTTTTCTGAGCCTGTCAAGTCCTTCTTTTGACCCATTTTGCCAAAGGAAAGGAAGTTGCCTAATAATTATGCACACCTAATATAGGGTGTTGATGTCATTAGACCACACCCCTTCTCATTACAGAGATGCACATCACCTAATATGCTTAATTGGTAGTAGGCTTTCGAGCCTATACAGCTTGGAGTAAGACAACATGCATAAAGAGGATGATGTGGTCAAAATACTCATTTGCCTAATAATTCTGCACTCCCTGTATATATATATATATATACAGTACAGACCAAAAGTTTGGACACACCTTCTCATTCAAAGAGTTTTCTTTATTTTCATGACTATGAAAATTGTAGATTCACACTGAAGGCATCAAAACTATGGCATCCACACATGTGGAATTATATACATAACAAACAAGTGTCAAGCAACTGAAAATATGTCATATTCTAGGTTCTTCAAAGTAGCCACCTTTTGCTTTTATTACTGCTTTGCACACTCTTGGCATTCTCTTGATGAGCTTCAAGAGGTAGTCCCCTGAAATGGTTTTCACTTCACAGGTGTACCCTGTCAGGTTTAATAAGTGGGATTTCTTGCCTTATAAATGGGGTTGGGATCATCAGTTGCATTGAGGAGAAGTCAGGTGGATACACAGCTGATAGTCCTACTGAATAGACTGTTAGAATTTGTATTATGGCAAGAAAAAAGCAGCTAAGTAAAGAAAAACGAGTGGCCATCATTACTTTAAGAAATGAAGGTCAGTCAGTCAGCCGAAAAATTGGGAAAACGTTGAAAGTAAGGGCTATTTGACCATGAAGGAGAGTGATGGGGTGCTGCGCCAGATTACCTGGCCTCCACAGTCACCGGACCTGAACCCAATTGAGATGGTTTGGGGTGAGCTGGACCGCAGAGTGAAGGCAAAAGGGCCAACAAGTGCTAAGCATCTCTGGGAACTCCTTCAAGACTGTTGGAAGACCATTTCAGGGGACTACCTCTTGAAGCTCATCAAGAGAATGCCAAGAGTGTGCAAAGCAGTAATCAAAGCAAAAGGTGGCTACTTTGAAGAACCTAGAATATGACATATTTTCAGTTTCACACTTGTTTGTTATGTATATAATTCCACATATGTTAATTCATAGTTTTGATGCCTTCATAGTCATGAAAATAAAGAAAACTCTTTGAATGAGAAGGTGTGTCCAAACTTTTGGTCTGTACTGTATATATATATATATAATGGCAATAAGTATTATCCTTGGATCTATTGCTAAGAGCTGAAGAAAAAAGTAATGTCCTGTGACATGCGCAGTACTAGCTGGGTAGTAAAGGAGATTTGTAAGTTGGCACGCATGCACGAAACTCTGCTACTAATGAAATGGCCGTAATGATGCAGGTACAAGCGGGCAAGCGGGTGACCTATGGAGAGGAGATGGCCAGTTACCGCCCCACCCCAACAGACATACCTGCCCGATCCCCTGAAGACGCCAGTTTTCCGGCAAAACTTGTGTTTGTAGTTAAAGAGAACAGGAGTCGAGGCTCACCTGGTCAGGGTCTGAGATGGAGGCACGGATAATCGCCAGGAACTCAGCGATAATAAAATGTAGGAAAAAAGAGAAAATCCAGCTTCCAAAGTACCAATTGAATGCTTTAATACAAAAACGTGCTAAAATCCGGACATGTACACCAGGTCTACGCGTTTCAGATCAATAAATTCATATCCTTACTCATGACTATGTTTGTAGTTAGGTACAGACAGCCCGCATCATGATTTAACTTTATATAGGGAAAGAGTAGGCAACAAGATAGCTATGTAGCCGGTGAAGGTGCGCAACTAGCTGGATAGACTGTTACTATTTAATAAGCTGCTTGACAAATACTGATAGCAGTTCAATTAACCACTTAGAGACTGGATAAAATATAGGGCAAAAGTCTGCCAACTACTGAGATTTTTAATCCATCTCACTTTGTGTGTTTAGTCATGTTTTAAAAGCAACTTAAATTAAATGTTATGTCTTAGCTACTTGAGCACGTGTAAATAGACATTCTATAGTCATAAAAACTAAGTGTAAATAATTTAACAATGTTATAAACGTCATACATGGGGCTCAGTGGTCCTTTATTTTGAGTGCTGTGGAGGTCACAGTTCAGGGGGCAGGTAGGGTGGCCATTCAGGCCATCCTCAAGAGACGGAATTAAAAACCCTGCCCCTAGGTCCCGCTAAGCCACACCCCCGAGCCGGTTGAAAAAATGAATGAAAAAATCAACTTCTGTCAGCTGTAGGGAGAAAGTCACCCTCCCTCCCACCCCTGTGCTTCTGTCTGAAAGTGAGCTGCTCAAAAGGACATCCCTGTGTCCGTCCAGGCCCTGCGCCAGACAGAGGACAGGGCTGAAAACCAGACTGTCCTGCCTAAAATTGGACCTCTTGCCACCCTAGGGGCAGGCTGCTGTGGAAGTCAGTGTTAAAGGGGTTTTACCATCTCAGACAATGGAAGCATATCGCTAGGATATTCCCCCATTGTCTGATAGGTGCGGGTCCCACCTCTGGGACCTGCACCAACAATGAGAGCAGAGCGTGGAAATAACCAGAGGGTGCACTGCACATGTGCATCTGCACTCTATTCATCTTTATGAGGCCGCCGAAAATAGGCTATTTCCGTCTGCCCCATAGAAATGAATAGGAGCAGGGGCCGCGCATGTGCAGTGCGCTCCCATTCACTTCTATGGGAGCAGTGGGGAGCAGCACTTGGTGGTCGACGGACCCCGGGAAATCACTGTTGTGGAAATCACTGTTAATGAGACGGGGTACTGTGGAGGTCACTAATAAAGTGGCGGCCGCTGTGAAGGTCACTGTTAAAGGGGAGGGTCGCTGTGGAGGTCACTGTTAAGGGGACAAGATGCTGTGGAGGTCACTGTTTAAGGGGCGGGAGCTGTGGAGGTCTCTGTTAAGGGAGTAGGAAACGATGGAGGTAACGTTTAAGGGGATGTCCACTATGGAGGTCAGTGTTAAGGGGCGGGGTGTTGTGAAGGTCACATTTTAAGGAAACAGAGCTCTGTGGAGGTCACTGTTAAGCGGGCGGGTTATTGTGTAAATCACTGTTATGGAGACAAAGTACTGTGAAGGTCGCTAATAAAGGGGCGGCCGCTGTTGAGGTCACTATTAAAGGGGAGGGCACTGTGGATATTACTGTTAATCGGGGCAGGCTGCTGTAGAGATAATTGTTAAAGGAGTAGGGTACTGTAGATGTCACTGTTATAATAGATACTGTCGAAATCTTTTAACGACACACACAAACATTAAATGAAATAGATTAAATATACCCTTGCGAAGCCGGGTTCTTCTGCTAGTATTACATATAGTTAATTATCAGAAGATCTAAAGATTGCATTTATTATTGTTTTATTAGCTAATTGGTGTGGAGTTTTTATGCAGTAACTACTATTCACCATGTGTCTCTTACAGACCACGTCTGACACAAAAGGAGAAAAAGGTGACCCTGTGAGTAAAACTGAGACATATTATTCATGGCACAGACTGAATTGTTTTTAGCATGGTTTCAAATTGAACATTTTTTTGGCATTGAAAGTCAATCAATTAATCTTTTTCAAATATTAATGTGTTTTTATGGATTATTGGATTTACTTGAAAGTATTTCAAAACAGCTGAACTGATGGAGGACTTTTATAGCGTTAAAATGACCGAGAGATGGTTTGATTAGGAAATAATCAATACCAACCACATAAACGAATTATTTCACCCATTCCTAGACCCAATGGATGGATAAACTTCTCTTAGTAACTTTTTTAAATAATCTGGAAAATCTTAGGCAAGTTAAATTATTATTTTTTTTATCTTCCCACAAAGGTATCAGACTGAATACATCAATGTTTAGAACAATTTTGTCAGAATAATATATGTATAACATTTGAAGTAGTATTGAAAAAAAACGGATTTTTTTCTTTAAAAATTTTTAAAATTTGGTTTTATATAATTAAAGCTTAATCATGTTACATTGATATATTCTGCAACTTTCTAATACTCTTAGGCCCCTTTCACACGGGTGAGTATTCCGGGCGGATGCGATGCGTGAGTTGAACGCATTGCACCAGCACTGAATCCTGACCCATTCATTTCTATGGGGCTGTGCACACGAGCGGTGATTTTCACGCATCACTTGTGCGTTGCGTGAAAATCGCAGCATGCTCCTCTTTGTGCATTTTTCACATAACGCAGGTCCCATAGAAATAAATGAAGTTGCGTGAAAATCGCAAGCATCCGCAAGCAAGTGCGGATGCGGTGCGATTTTCACACACGGTTGCTAGGTGATGATCGGGATGGAGACCCGATCATTATTATTTTCCCTTATAACATGGTTATAAGGGAAAATAATACCATTCTAAATACAGAATGCTAAGTAAAATAGGGCTGGAGGGGTTAAAAAAAAGAAGAAAATTATTTAACTCACCTTAGTCCACTTGTTCGCGCAGCCGGCATCTCTTTTGTCTTCATCTGTGAGCAATAGGACCTTTGATGACGTCACTCCGTTCATCACATGGTCCGTCACATGATCCATCACCATAGTGCACCTCACAAGTGAGTTAAAAAAAAAAAATTTAACCCCTCCAGCCCTATTGTACTATGCATTCTGTATTCAGAATGCTATTATTTTCACCATGTTATAAGGGAAAATAATACAATCTACCCAGCACCTAACCCAAACCCGAACTTCTGTGAAGAAGTTCGGGTTTGGGTACCAAACATGCCGATTTTTCTCACGCGAGTGCAAAACGCATTACAATGTTTTGCACTTGCGCTGAAAAATCGCGCATGTTCCCGCAATGCACCCGCACCTTTTCCCGCAACGCCCGTGTGAAAGAGGCCTTAAAGAGGTATTTTCATCTGGGACTTTGCTTGGACATGCCATTAAAGTCAGATAGATGTGGTTCACACCTCTGAGCGGGCCCCCAAAGGAAATGACTGAGCACAACGCACGTGCACCATGCTCTCCATTTGTTTCTATGGAAGTTTTGAATATAGCCGAGTGAGCACCCTTGGCTATTTTCAGGAGTCCCATAGAAATTAATGGAGCACACACAGCGAAAGTGCAGACACCATTACATTCACTTCTATGGGACTGCCGGAGATAGCTGAGCCAATGATCAGCTATTTTCAGCAGTCCCATAGAAATGAATGGAGGGTGGCTGTGCATGTATGGCTGCTCTCTGCTCACTTTGGGGGTTCTGTTCTGGAGATAGGTTTGGGTCCTGGTGGTATATCCTAGCGATATGACACCAATGTCTCAGATGAGACAACCCCTTTAATGCTTCAATCCTTGCTCTTTTTCCAATGTTTCTGTTACCTGTATAATAGATATCCTGTATACCTGTGAATAGATATCCTGTATACATCCAAAGGCTGAAAATCTACATAGATATTTCACAGTTGATACAGTATTTAGCTTGGATGCTAGGTTCTCAGATTGTGGTACATGTACCACAGGTGGCACACACCATCTTTCTAGGGAGTACTCACACTGTCGTCATCATCATGATGTGCTTTTAATGTGCAACATTATTAGGAATGAGGGATGAAACAACCAAAGTCGATTCGCATAAAACTTTGTTTCAGTGCTGTATGGAGAAAGCGCTCTGTACAGTATTAGAATGCATTGGCTCCGTTGAGTCGAAGTTATTACTTTGCGAAGTCTCAGACTTAGCGTAATAACTTAAAAAATGGATTTCCACTGTAAAAAAAAACACATTTCATCTGAGCCAATACATTCTAATACTGTACTGAGCTTCATCCAAAGTCGATTCTCTCATCCCTAAACATAATCTTGGGGTTACTGTGATGTCAGTAGAAGGTGCAGCATAGAAAAATTGAGAGATGTGCCATAGACAATAGTTTTCTGGCTAAAAGTATTTCCCTCAGGATAACACATCTTAGCTACAGATATACTTTTATGCAAGAGAGAGAGAGATTTGTAATGTGTAATGCAATGTATAATGTCCTCACAGAGGATTGTCTAGAAAATATACATTTTTAGCAAACACTGAGGCTACTTTCAGAGCTCTCACAAGCGGTCCAAAATGGATCAGTTTTGCCCTAATGCATTCTGAATAGAAAAGGATCCGCTCAGAATGCATCAGTTTGGCTCCGTTCCGTCTCCATTCCGCTTTGGAGGCGGACACCAAAACGCTGCTTGCCGTCTGACAAAACTGAGCCAAACAGATCCGTCCTGACACACAATGTAAGTCAATGGGGCCGGATCCGTTTTCACTGACACAATATGGCACAATAGAAAACGGATCCGTCCCCCATTGACTTTCAATGGTTTTCAAGACGGATCCGTTTTGGCAATGTTAAAGATAATACAAACGGATCCGTTCTGAACCAATGCATGCGCTTGTATTATCGGTGCGGATACGTCTGTGCAGATCCATGACGGATCTGCACCAAACAGCAAAGTGAATGTAGCCTTAAATGTGAAAAGTTTTAGGTCTAAACGTCCCTTTACACGGGATGATACAGAAGTGTTCCTTCCCGACAATCACTTGCTTGCTGCTGGAGGAGACAGCAGCATTTTCATGCAACGATCTTGTCACGGTGGACAGAATACAAGATACACAGAATACCACCAAACAAGTGTCTTGGCAAGAAGCTGGGGATAAAGGTCACCTCCTGACAAATCCCTACCAGCTCTCCCTAGACTTCTATGCCCACGTTCAGACCCTGAAGGTGGGAATAAACGTGTCCCCGTGCATAGGCTGAAGATTCCCTAAAATCCCTAAGATGGTGAAAGGGGGAAAGAGGCAGCCCGGCTCCCTCAGGACCTGGAGGGGGCAGGCGTCTCTCTAACAGCCTAGACAGACAACCACAAGAAAACAAAACCAACTTATCTTGTTACTGAACAGGAAAAGCAAATCCTTCCTTCCTTCCTCTGAGCCAGACAGAAGCTATAACCCGCCCAGGACACTGGGAGTGGGCGTAATTTAAACTCAAACCAACGACCCCACCCAGTGCACCTGAAGGGAGGCGGATACAGCTCAACTCCAAAACAAAAACAAAAGGCTACACTCGTGCTGCTAACCTGGCAGACCTCTGCACATAACCTGAGCAGGGCATGACAGATCTCCTCCACAGTATGAGGAGGAGTGATGACTAATGCCATTACTCGTCTCCATATTGACTAGTTGTTTGCCGGCAGCAGATGATGTTTACACAGCACGATCTGCTGTGCTCAAATGATCATTTTGTCACTGCACAAATGATCTATTGCCCGATGAACGAGCATTTTGCTTGTTCATCTGGTAATCAGCTGTACATTTACACTGCCAAATAATTGCTAACGAGCGCTTTTATGGACACTGGTTAGCAGTTATCTACTAGATTCTCTACCCATGTAAAGTGCCCTTAACTTTATACGGGTTTCAAGCGAGCAAAGATCTTGAACATGAAAAGGTACTGAAAGACAAGGAAGTATAATAGATGTTTCATTATACAATGAGCTTATAACAAAGCCACTGTTTTGAAAGTGGATAACAATGAATCCTAAAATACCACTCAACTTACCATATAATTAGAGATTAATGAATTGGTTTTAAAGAATTTGAATTCAACCTTAACAAAAATTTGGGTCAATTTCAAATCTGAATTTTTGGTGATTTGATGCAAGAGAATTTAACAAAATGGCATTAGACATTTTTCAGATCAGAAGACAGGAACAATGAAAAAGCAGGATCCACTGACCCTAGGCGGTGTGTATGTACATACCAATAGGCATTTGCCACCAAAAAAAGTAAAAATGAAAAACTGAAAATTAGAAATTAAAAACTTACTGTAAAAAATGCTACAGTGCGGTTTATTTTTAAAGAGGCTGTTTGTTACCACCAGCAGCCATGCATTTACCTATAGCCATATATATCACTGTAACTTTAATATTACTAAACCTGGCTTGGTGGTAAAGAGTTTGATAATGATTTGATACAGTCCTAGGAGACCTCAGAGTATCATCCACAACTTGTCAGGGCAATTGGAACACTTACGATTCAGGTCAAATTTGTTCAAATCCCAATCGAATCGCCCAAATAATTTGGCCTATTCGAATCCGAATCAATAAATTCACTCATCACTACTTATAATACGTTTTGATGGCAAGAAGAAGACTGCAGACTGCACTGTTCTTGCTGTCAGGTATATGGGAAACCACACAGACTGGCAAAAATGCCAGTGTGAAATCCGCATTCAGAAAAAGGATTGGAAACAGCATTAAATGTGCAAACATTTATTTTGCCAGGTAGCACTGATGCGGGGGATTACTGGTCAAACTTTATGAAGAGAAAATGAAAATAAAAAGAATGGAAGCAGAAAGCTTCCGTTTTAGCAGTGTGATCATGATTTATATCAGTGCTGATTGAAGAAAACTACAGGCAAATAGGCATCATTTTTCAAAATATTATAGATGGTGTCATTGGTTAAATATCAATATATCAGATTTATGTTTGTAGGCAAAGATTTAAAACCATTAAAGGTTCACAAAATTTAGCCTAATATTTTTTCATTATGTTATATTAATGGCAAATATCAAATAAAAATCTGTGTATGCCTATAAAATTCATTATGGGTCTGTATTCTGCATGATGCTTAAACATAATCATTCTCTCTGTGTCTGTTGAAACAGTTTTAATGAACAGAACTTGGAAAATAATCGTGTTTTTCTTTTTTTCGGAAGGGAGAAACTGCAACTAAAGGAGAGCAGGGATTAAAGGTAATGTATTGATCTTGAAACTGAATTATGTAAGGTCTTGTTCACACTTCTGTGCTGCCAGGTTTCTATTGCTTTAGATGGGCAGAATAGCATATCCTGCTGCTGCTAAACAATAGAAAGCCTCATAGATTCCATTACATGCAGGGGTGCACCTAGCCTTTCTGCTGCCTTTCTGCTGAGTCGAGAACTGAAACGGCACCCAACCCCCCCAATTTTTTAACCTAACCGCTTCCCTCCAGCTCTACTGTTAAAGACTTATTTGGAAAACATTACATACAGAGCTACAAAACATACAGGGTAATACAGAGCCACATACTGTGCCCGCTGTGCTTCTCAATACTATGCTGCAGAAACAGATAATCCCCCTTCCGCTGCCCCCTCTTGTCCCTACCTGGTGCTGCCTGAGGCGATCGCCTCACCTCGCCTCATTGGTGGTGCACCCCTGGTTACATGACAAAGGGATTCATCATGTATGTTATAGAATGATCCTCTAAAACAGAAGCAAAAACATCACTGTGAACAGAAAGAAATGGCAATGCATGTTCTTGAAGCATGGAAGTGAAAATTGGTGACCTTGAAATATATGCTGGTGCTAAGCTATTCAGTGTGAAAGACACTTTTTTTTTCTCCTGGCTAAAAGAGGGGGGTTCTGAGAAAGGGACCACCCTATAACTTCCAAATAATCTAGGAAGGAATTGAGTGGACAACCGCACTAAATGGGCTATGCAGAATTGGAAAACCATGGCTGCTTTTTTTTTCTTCAAAAAACAGAAACACATTTGTCCACATCTAGTAACATAGTAACATTGTATATAATGCCGAAAAAAGACATTTGTCCATCCAGTTCAGCCTGTTATCCTGCAAGTTGATCCAGAGGAAGGCAAAAAATACCCCTGTGAGGTAGAAGCCAATTTTTCCTACTTAAGGGGAAAAAAATTCCTTCCCGACTCCAATCAGGCAATCAGAATAACTCCCTGGATCAACAACCCCCTCTAGTAACTATATCCTGTAATATTATTACACTCCAGAAATACATCCAGACCCCTCTTGAACTCTTTTAGTGAATTCACCATCACCACCTCCTCAGGCAGAGAGTTCCATGGTCTCACTGCTCTTACCGTAAAAAATCCTCTTCCATGTTTGTGTACAAACCTTCTTTCCTCCAGACGCAGAGGATGTCCCCTCGTCACAGTCACAGTCCTGGGGATAAATAGATGATGGGATAGATCTCTGTACTGCCCCCTGATATATTTATACATAGTAATTAGATCTTCCCTCAGTCATCTTTTTTCTAAAGTGAATAACCCTAATGTTGATAATCTTTCAGGGTACTGTAGTTGCCCCATTCCAGTTATTACTTTAGTTGCCCTCCTCTGGACCCTCTCCTGCTCTGCTATGTCTGCCTTATTCACAGGAGCCCAGAACTGTACACAGTACTCCATGTGTGGTCTGACTAGTGGTTTGTAAAGTGGTAGGTCTATGTTCTCATCACGGGCATCTATGCCCCTTTTGATGCAACCCATTATTTTATTGGCCTTGGAAGCAGCTCCCTGACACTGGTTTTTGCAGCTTAGTTTGCTGTTTACTAAAATTCCTAGGTCCTTTTCCATGTCAGTGTTATCCAGTGTTTTACCATTTAGTATGTATGGGTGACTTGCATTATTCCTTCCCATGTGCATAACCTTACATTTGTCAGTGTTAAACCTCATCTGCCACTTCTCTGCCCAAGCCTCCAATCTATCCAGATCCCTCTGTAGCTGTATACTGTCCTCTTCCGTGTCAATTACTTTACACAGTTTAGTGTCATCTGAAAAAATTTATATTTTACTGTGCAAGCCTTCTACAAAATCATTAATAAATATATTGAAGAGAATAGGGCCCAATACTGACCCCTGAGGTACCCCACTAGTGACAGTGACCCAATCTGAGTGTGTACCGTTAATAACCACCCTCTGTTTTCTATAGCTCAGCCAGTTACTTACCCACATACAGACGTTTTCTCCCAGTCCAAGCATTCTTATTTTATATACTAACCTTTTATGTGGTACAGTGTCAAATGCTTTGGAGAAGTCCAGATGTACGACATCCATTGATTCACCGCTGTCAAGTCTAGAACTTACCTCCTCATAGAAACTGATTAAATTAGCTTGACATGACTGATCCCTCATGAAGCAATACTGATATGGCGTTATTTGCTTATTTTCATTGAGGTACTCCAAAATAGCATCTCTTAGAAAACCTTCAACAGTTTACCCACAACAGATGTTAAACTTACCGGCCTATAGTTTCCATGCTCTGTTTTTGGACTCATTTTGAATATTGGCACCACATTTTCTTTGCACCAATCCTGTGGAACACTCCCTGTCAGTATAGAGTCCTGAAATATCAGAAATAAGGGTGAAATGACATTACTTAATTCTCTTAGGATACGGAGGTGTATGACATACGGTCCTGGCGATTTGTATTTTTTAATATTTATGACACATCTGTTCACTTACATTCATTAAATGAACTTCTGAAGGAAAGAGGCCATAGTGCTAGGTTAATCTCCAAAATACTGATGGTAACACATAAATTCCATTCACACTTGTTTATTTGGTCAATATTTTACGTCACTACTGTATTTGTAAGCCAAATCCAGGAACCTAACCTTTGCTGTGTTTTGGACCCGCTACTGGTTTTTGCTTACAAATACTGTTGCAAAATACGGATCAGAATATGCCTCAGCTGACAGGGGCCTTCATATATCATGTATGTGATCTGGAATCCATCTAAACATATAAAAACATTCTCAAATGGACTAGTATCGTAGGCCAATATATGGTACTGCATACCTAGCACAGCTCCCCCAAGCATATAAAAGGGCTGTGGTTGAACTCTATTGATGAGTTGTATTTGTATTTTGAAATTTTTAAGAATTTACATACAATATTTATGCTTAAGTTCTATTAATATTTACTTTGTTTTGTGATAAAGGGTGAACCAGGACATCCAGGATTGCCAGGATTTTCAGGAGCTCCTGGTATTCAGGTATGGTTGCTGTATATGGATTTATGTTTGACATTTAACAAAGCAATGTTATAGCTTTCTAGATAATCAATAGTAAATGCAGTAGAAAAGACTTAAAAGGCTCCTAGCAGGTAATCAAAATATTTGTATTTCACTTAGTAAATTGGAATGTATAAAATAATGATGGATTCAATTGCAGTTTTGTGATGTACATCTGTAGCTTGTCACAGAACACTCAGTATTATTAAGGCAATACAGTAGATTCACTTCTGTTTTGCCTTTAACCATTATAAATAAAGCTTAACTTGTTTTAGGGTCCAATAGGGGAACCTGGAGCTACAGGACCAAAAGGCTCATCAGGAGAAGTAGTATGTATAGTTTTCTCTTTTCACAGTATTTTTGATTTATGGGTAACATATAAAACATTCATATTATTATCATGTTTGGTGCTAACTAGGAAGGTGCTGTTTTTTATAGGGGTTTTTTCTGACTCCATTGACTCTCTTTGGATTTTAGCTCAAGATTTTGGAGGTTATGTGATTGGGACAATATATTTCTTCATACTGATCTTATACAGATGTCAAGTATTGCAATTACTGCCAATAGATGATGAAATGTGAAGAAGCATTAAGAAAGATCCTGAAAAGGACCAAAATAAATATATACCTTTGGTGTGATTATTTTACTCAAGGGAAGCTTTGGTTAATGCATAAATCAGTATACACAGTAAAACTTCAGGCACATTTTTATAATTAGCAAAAATAACTTACAGTATCAAGTTAATGTAACATACTGTACCAGAACTCATTCATTCAGGACATTAATTTATTTATTCATCGTGACCTCACAAATTTAAGTTTACATGGTTCCCCTTAAAGAGTTAGAAATACTGTCTTTTTTGCTCTATAAGACGCACCTACCCATAGGTTTTAGAGAAGGAAAATAAGGAAAAATATTTTTCATTAGACCTCAGTTCAGAGCCCATGTCAAACCCTGTTAATCAGACATCAGCTTAGAGCCCCAGTCAGACCCCCAATGTTAATAAGACCCCCAGACTTCTGGAACCCAGGCAAACTAGGCAAGTATAAGACAAGGCTTCAGGAACAGTCTAGAGACTTCAGTAGCAAACATTATTACACAGAAGCATACATTGTTCCACAACCAGGGTCTGGCCACACACGGACATAGCTCAAGAATAAAATGTCAGGACATTTTAGCATATAGACAAAAAGTACAGATTCAAACTGGAGAATTAATCCCTACAGAAGCAGGTTGGAGAGACACAAACATCACAATAGAGTAATCCTTAGCCAGTATGCAAACATCATAGGCAAATGTGCACTGCCATACTGAAACATGGCCCTAGATGCACATTCACAATGTAGAAACAGCCCACACAGAATAAAATAGCACACAGTGAGCAGACATTGGAACAGTACCCCTCTATACAGACACGGACAGAGAAGAGATGCAAGTCACAGGGGTGCAGTTCACACCCACAAGTATCCGCAGCCAGTACACATTGAACAGATGAGTCTGTGCGCTTCCACACTGACACATGGCCCTAGATACACGACCACAATATTCAGCAACCAGCTCACATGGTATACAATGGCAAACAGTGGACAGAAGTGTAACATCTACATTAACTTCTGTGGGAGTTACTGAAACAGCTAAGCACACCTGCAGCTGACTCTCACAGGGTATACCATAAATGTTAAGAATGGAAATCCCACCTTAAAGGGAACCTGTCACCGGGACTCATCTCAGGGACAGGACTCATCTCAGGTTAATTTGCATATGTATCAAATCTCTTTTTTTTTTTACACAATAAAAGCACACAGAGCTATGGGGACTGGGTATTGCGGATGTGCTAGCGGCCATCTAGCAACCCATGTCCTCAGCTCTATACACAAAATCCAGGTGACAGGTTCCCTTTAAGTTCTGTAACAAAATCAGGGCATTGATTGCCTACAGTAGGCATTCAACAATTCAACAATCTCTTCCTTGTAAATGAGTCCCCTGAAGATACGTTGTTCATACAACATCTTGCTGCTAGGACCCCCAGCAACAAGCGTTTAATTTCTCTGCAGCACCACCACAGTAGAAATCAATAATCATAGCATGACAAGACCGGTATTTTTTAAAGCATGAATTCACAATATTTTGTCACAAGATTAATCCTGTATGTATGGCCCCCCTGTGGTTGTATTATGAGTTGCAGTCTGGTAAGGATTTGTTTAGCATGTTGTTTATGGCCAAATCAAAGTTTAACAGTTTATAAATTCATTGAGAGGAGGAGAGGGGAGATGGAGACTATGCCAGTACAAGCAGTCTGATGGATTTATCACAAAACAACATTTGAAGCTTCTCTCTACTATGAAACAAATGCTCTAATTGAAACTTATTACAAAAGCATTTTTATCTATAAAAATTATTCTAAAGATGTCCAAAGCCTTTAAGGATCAAGTGACCTCAGACTTTATTTAACCTCTAACAACTGCCCACTTTTGATTCCCCGGAAGATAGCAAAGCATGGATCGAGGATAAATTGTCTAATTAAACGGATAGGATTGGGGACGAGGGGGGCTTAACGCTATGGAAGAGAGTCAGGGGCTAGTGCCCACTGGGTCAAAGGTGTGTTTTTTTTTCTTCCTCTTCTCTCTCTCTCTCTCTCTCGCTCCCTCCCTCTCTCTCCTCTCTCATATCCATGCCCTCTTGAATATTCTGCCATATTTGATCAACACTGGAATGATAAAATATGCAAATCGTCTCATGGAATGTTAGAGGACTAGGTACGGGGGTGAGACGAATGGCAATATTTAATGTTATCTTCCCGCTATTATTTGTCTTCAAGAGACGCATTTGACCAAAGATACTGTAACCACCATGAATAGGCCTTGGATACGCATGCATTTCATGCTTTATACTCATCCTATTCCAGGGGTGTAAGTATCCTGATATATAAGGCTATTAAAATTAAAATAAATGATGTAGTTGTTGATAGTGAAGGTAGATACCTGTTGCTTGATTGTTTATTAACTAAATTGTTATTTTAGGCTAGAAGATGGATTGTAAGGAAATAGATAGAGAAAACCGCACCAACAATAAGTATGGGGCTCAGTATGGTCAAATGTTCGCTGGCTTGTGAGAGATTACATATAGTTACAAACCCTAAAAGGTGGAGGTTTGAGAGTATGTGGGCAGAATGGCTGAAAAACTGATTAAGATGGAGGTTGGACTGGGGCGTGGGGGGAGGGGTTGGGGATGGAAAGAGATGAGAGAGTTTTCCTTTTTCTTTTCTTCTTTTTTTTTTGGGGGGGTGGGGAGGGGGGTGGAAAATTATAAATTGTAATGTGGTGATATACAATTTTGTAATACTGATTTTACATGCAGCAAAGATACGTATGTCCTTTTTTGGTATTGTAAAAGCATAAAAACAATAAAAGAATAAAACTGCCCACTGTCTTTTGACGGTGGCAAGTACAGGACCTCAGTCTGCAGCAATGTATTTTTGTTGTCACAGCACTCCGGCGCTAAGAACTGGCTGTTATAAACAGCCTGTGTTGTAACTGCTGGCTCCTTCTTAGCAAGTTTGAAGAAAGGTCCAAACCCAGCTGTTGACTTATTGATCATGCCATGATCCATACCATTGCATGATTAGAGGGGACTCCCCCCTGCTATCAGGTCACCGTATTTCCCAGGGACCCGAACATAGCTGGAGAAGTGATGCCCAGTCCTTCATAGGTCCCCAGGGCTGTCTTCACTATAAACCTGCTGTTAGGGCCCACTTGTTTTGCTCTAACAGCAGTCTATGTTATAGTGGCTCAGAACATAATATACTAGCATACAGGGGTATGCTAATATATTATAAATATATTATAAATGTGAAATAAAGTTATAAAACATTACTTTCACAATGTTTTTTCACTGAGTACACATTAAATTTAAAAAAATGCACATATTAGGTACTGTATCTACCACACAACCAGTATCTTAGAAAAGTGAGTACACCCTTCAAATTTTTATAAATACTTTATTCTATCTTTTCATGGGACAACACTGAAGATATGACACTTTGATACAATGTAAAGTAGTTAGTGTACAGCTTGTATAACAGTATAAATTTGGTGTGCCCTCAAAATAACTCAACACACAGCCATTAATGTCTAAACCACTGGAAACAAAAGTGATTACACCCCTAAGTGAAAATGGCCAAATTGTGCCAAATTAGCCATTTTCCCTCCCCGGTGTCATGTAACTTTTTAGTGTTACAAGGTCTCAGGTGTGAATGGGGAAATAGTGTGTTAAATTTGATGTTATCGCTGTCACACTCTCTCATACTGGTCACTGGAAGTTCAACATGGCACAGCATTGGCAAACTCTGTGAGGATCTAAAAAAATTGTTATTGCTCTACATATAGATGGCCTAGGCTATAAGAAAATTGCCAACCCCCTAAAACTGAGCTGCAGCACAGTGGCCAAAACCATACAGTAGCTCAACAAGACAGGTTCCACTCAGAACAGACCTGGCCATGGTCGACCAAAGAAGTTGAGTGCATAAGCTCAGCCTCAGGTTGTCTTTGCAAAATAGATGTATGAGTGCTGCCAGCATTGCTGCAGAGGTTAATAGGGTGGGGGGGTCAGCCTGTCAGTGTTCAGACCATACGCCGCACACTGCATGAAATTGGTTTGCATGTCGTACCAGAAGGAAAAGAAAGCCCGCAAAAAGTTTGCTGAAGACAAGCACATAGATTAAGGACATGGATTACTAGAACCATGTCCTGTGGTCTGATGAGACCAAGATAAACTTATTTGGTTCACATGGTGTTTTGCCTACAGTCAAGCATGGTGGTGGGAGTGTCATGGGTTTGGGGATGCATGAGTGCTGCGGGTTGTGGGGAACTACAGTTTATTGAGGGAACCATGAATGCCAACATGTACTGTGACATACTGAAGCAGAGCATGATCCCCTTCCTTCAGAAACTGGACAGCATGGCAGGATTCCAACATAATAACGATCCCAAACACACCTCCAAGATGACTACTGCCTTGCTAAATAAACTGAGGGTAAAGGTACTGGATTGATCAAGCATGTCCTCAGAACTAACCCCTATTGAGCATCTGTGGGGCATCCTGAAATGGAAGGTGAAGGAGTGCAAGGTCTCTAACATCCACCAGCTCTATGATGTTGGCATGAAGGAGTGGCAACTGTGAAACTCTAATGAACTCCATGTCCAAGAGAGTTAACACAGCGATGGAAAATACTGGTGGCCACACAAAATATTGACAATATGGGCACAATTTGGCCATTTTCACTTAGGGGTGTACATTAATGGCTGTTGAGTTATTTTGAGGGCACACCAAATTTACACTGTTATACAAACTTCTGTGTGATTGTCAAAGGTTAAAAAGCATGCCTAGATAATTCTCCCATAGAAGTCAATTGTGTCTATGGCCCATATGGCTGCCGCAAAGCAATTTTCTTAATGCTTTCTAAATGCTTTGAAGAATAGCTCAGGTAAGATGATCCCCCATAATCATGTTCAGAAAACAGAATACAAAAATCTACAGTATAATCAGGAAAAAAATAACAAATTAGAAAAATGGATATATGTTGCTATCTAGTTTTATCTGGCAGACAACATTTTTGGAGACACGTTTCCATTAAGGACATTTTAGGCCTGGTCATTAAGGGGTTAATACATTCATTTTGGATATCTATATTTTTAAGCATATGGGATTAATTACCTACGGTATGTTGTGATTTTTATTATTGTTTTACCTACACTGACCTATTACAACAGGGATTACCTGGAGAGCATGGAATACCTGGTAAACCAGGAACCAAAGGAGAAAAGGCATGTATTCTTTTACGTAACCTTTAAATTTAATTTTTGTATAACCTTTTTTTTTAATTGTACATTTAGTGAATCAGTTAGCACTAAGTTTACCGTACTTGCTAAGTGATTTATTATTATATTTAATATAAAAATATTATAGAATGAGACGTAAGAACAGTGCCTGAACTGTATAAGATGTAATTAGAGTACAATAAATAGCACACTCACTTAGTCATAGTTAGAAATGTTTATTGCACATTTTAATGATGTCTAACACCCACTTGTGTTACAACAATAACTGCTTTGTTCATGTCAAATAGGTTGCCTTTTCTGCTTAAGCTAGATATATATTTTTTTGTTTTCCAGTTACCTTTTCTAGTATTCAATGTACTTATTGACATTTTATTTAGTAGCACCACAATATTACGCCTCATAGACAGATATGCTATGGAAAGTGTGCAATATAATGTCTGTACAATGCATTTTGTTGTGTTTTCCTTCATGTAAACATATACAAATATTTGCTATTTATTTCAAAGGGGGATTCAGGTGGCCCTATCGGATCTCCTGGAGCCCCAGGTCCCGAAGGAGAACCAGGACCACCCGGATTTGGATTACCTGGGGAACCAGTAAGCATTCATGCTTTACTTTGCTGTCCCGTGGGCATATCTATAGTATTATTCAATTATATCCAGCTTATTTTTCTATATTTAGTTTATTCAAATACATTCTATATAGTATACCTGAAATAGTCAAAAAGTGCAGACCTTTGAAATCTCAAATCTTTTATTCATAGATTTTTATGGGTTAAATAGCAGCTGTTAATAAAAACGTTTGACTCTATGCATATAACAGTATTTGTCTTACATGTGAGTTCATCTTATGCCATTTTTTAATATTTGACATTCTGGAGATCTGTTTTTTGTTACTCACCAAAATGTCTTAGATAAACTAGTGATCCTATATCTGATTGTGATATATTTTCAAATGGCAGAATTAATTTACCTAGTCTCAGCAACCCAGCATTAGCTGCTATAAAATGTTCCTAATAACAAAACGGATGTGTCCTAAAATGTCTTAAGAAATGTTTTCTTGCTTTTTAAAATTAGGGGCCAATTGGCATGTCTGGTGAACCTGGACCACGGGGCCCCAAGGTGGGATTCAATTATGCCATGTTTTAATTAGTATTTTGATGAGTAATTTAAATATATTAGAGATCACGTTTGTTTAATAAAAGTGTACCAATGGTTTGAAATACTTCTATATAAATCCTATAAACTCCATGTCATTTTTGTTCCCCTACCCATAGGCTTCTATAACTGTTAAAAAACCTCACTCAAATATCTGTTAAGTAAAACATTAACAGAAGACAGGATGGGAATAGGGGGAAGCTGCTGAGAGAGTGAAGGAGAGGGAGCAGCAAAGGAACAGTGGCTTAGAGCACACAACACATTTCTGTCATTACTTCAGGATCTATCAGGAATAGAGAGAGAATGCACATTTACAGAAAGCAGGCATGCTTTAATTTCCAGTCTTTAAGCAGAAATTGTTATCTTTGATGTCAGGAAAAAACGGAATATCCTCCAAAGTTCAGTCTTAGAAACTGGGTGCATTGTTTCCATTTCAAAATTCAAAGCATGCCTGTCTTTTCAGATGACTTTTCAGAATAAGCTGCCATGTGTGTCACACTATATGTGACTATTACATGACTTGTATCCTGCATTTACCAGCAGTTTCTCCTCTGCAGGTTCCAGCTCTAATTCTCAGTTTTCCTTGAGCTAATGGGTGGAGACTAGCTAGCATGATGTCTCCATTACACTGCAAACACAGAGAGAAGGAGATCTTGCTCCCCAAATTCTTTCAGAGCAGCGCTCATCAGCATTACTGTTAAAAATAGCATTATGGTGAGGCAACGAATTTACTATTAGCTGCAGAAGCACCTCTGTGTGTATCTCTTCCTCTGTCTCTTTCATTCAACTTCTGCTCTCTCTTCCCCTTCATACACTTTTATGGTAAGACTGTAATCTGATCAATCAGTGAGCTGAAAGTCCATCTCATCTATCAGGATGGATTTTTCTGTGAATTCAAAGTGAGTAATCAGATTAGTATGGGGGGGGGGAGGAGAGGGAAGAAGCCTGAAAGTGAAGAAAAAGGCATTTTTCTCTAATAAGAAATATGACAAGGTTATTGTATTGACTTGTGCTATTGATTAACACAGAGTTTGTTGAAACAACATTAATCCCAAAAGCATTCAATGATAATGAGCTCTGGAGTGGCCATTCCATTGTTTCTTGTTTTGGTGGGATACATTTTGTTGCATTTAGACTCAAGTGTATTTCACACTGATTCTGATATTACACATTAGTCTACTATGGAGCTTAGTTGTGATTTCTCATTGTCATTTAGCCTGCTAAAAAATAGAAGTGAAAATCAACCGAGCACTACCACAATATATAGGCAGTCTTCACCTATGGAGTTATGACTGAAATGTCATTTTGGCCCGCATCTGGAGTGCCATTTTAATGGCCATTTTCACTGGAATTTATTTTAAGACAAAGATGGTCTGAGCCTTTTTTTCTCAGTAATGTTTATCTAGCATTTATTTAGCTTATGCAGTGAAATGTATTAAAATGTTCCATAAAAATGATACAAATGCATTGCTGACTCTCTTCTTCATATGATTTTATATTTATCCCTTTACCATACTTAATATTAACTTAACAGGGAGAAAGAGGTTTGCCAGGTGTACAGGGGTCTCAAGGAGAGCCAGGGGTACCTGGAACAGTTACAGAAGGTCCCCAAGTAAGTCCATATTTGTTCATATTGTATTAAAATGTCATATTATAACAGGAAGATGATGGATGCAGTCATCCTTAGAAGCAAGCTACAGTCGTACATGTTTAATCGCCATAAACTGATTCTATCAGTTCAGCTATTATCATCAGCACTTGTAATGATCCAAAATGCCCAGATTTAAAATATTGGTCCAAAATGAAATTATCCTAATTATTATGTGCAGAATCATCTTTAATGCCAATAAGTAAAACTGGTTTGAAATTCTTCTTTGTTCATTGCATTCTGTGTAAACTGAATGGGAAAATGAGTATATCAAGGGTTATGATTTAAACGCTCCATGCATTTTCAGCTAGCTAGCCTTCTAGGCTTTCTAGTCTATCTTTGAACACATTGCTCTTAAAGAGGACCCATCACCATTCCTGAGATGCCTGTTTTAATAGCTACATGCATTCCCCATGAAATACCAATTCTGGAACATCTGTTCTTATGACTCTATAGTATGCCTTTCCTTTATTATTTCTACTAGAAGTTTATTAATGAATTGCAAGCAGTCTGCAGTAAGGGTACAGCTGGGTGTTACCAGTTTGAGTGGTGTCCTTACACAGTCTGACTCTATCCATTCTCTACTGCCAATGTCAGACTGTGCTCCTGAATTATTACATGGGGAATGCAGGTAGCTACTAAAACCGGCATGTCAGGAGCGGTGACAGGTCCTCTTTAAGTAAATGTTTAGTTGCTACCCACTGACTTATTTTGTTCATCCCAGTCATAGAACAAAATCAGCTTAATATTTATTCATACCTTTTGATTTTATTCTCTATGGCCTATCAAAATTAGGGATTAGTATGGACTATCAAAAGTAGATATTGATACATGTTTAAACAGAAACAGAGGAGTTTGTTCTTCCTTTGGCATTTCAGTGGCTCAAAGCACTTGGTTCACAAAGAAAGATTTGTGTATGTTTTTGCTTTCGTGGTTTAAAATTGAAGAAAAAATACTGAACTCTTTTTACCAAACTACCTTTAGATATGTTTGGCCATATGTGTTTGTGCCTTAACCTTTAAAGTATAAACTTCTATTAGCCTTATTTAATTTTAGGGAGAAAAAACTGTACTGATTTATTTCTTGATTTAACTTTCTGCTAGAAAAATCCTCAGATTCCCTTCATGTTGTCATAGAGCTAAAAGGAATGTGTCACCAGAAAATGATCCATTTTTTTAAGGGGGTTTATGGGGTTTATTTATTAAGAACGTCATTTTAGACACCGGTCTTAATACCCTGGTAGTGAATGCGTCAAATTTATGTAGACCTGGTGTGAGCGGGGAAAAGATGCAGATTGCGGCGCAAATAACCTTTGCACTGCAATCTGCGACAGATATATGCCAGAAAGAGGTGTATATCTGTTAGTAAACGACCCACTATATTTTAAATATTTTTGGCATTTTTCTTATTTCCCATGTCACTATCTTATACATATAAAACATTCTGAAATCTTACAGTTTTTACTTTGACCTCTGACTCTCATAATAGGCTGACATTTTTTGTTTTATACAGATTGATTTTCAGTAGTCATCTTATTACCATCATGGGCAGGATTACAATTAACGGTATCACCTATATATAGATAAAACAGGATACACCATTCACAATAGATGAAGGTCACAGCTCAGAACCCTTCCATTTCATTGTAGGGTGACTGCTGTTCTAAAGACTCTGCCATGAAATTAATTTATCTAGAGTCTTCAGGTTCCTGTGGTTCATGTGGAGACTGTAAAGCATATCTCCAAATGCTGTTACCAGCATCTCAGTAAGATGGCTGCCCCCATAATCATGTATAGTAAATAGAAAAAAAATATACAAAAACTGTTTGCAAATACATTCCCTTTAATTGGCAACATTCTAGCTCAGTGGTGCAGTGAAATGATGGGTATTATGATAGCCTACATGCTCACTTACTTCAGAAAATATAAACTCCACATTGTGCTGACATTAGGAGGATGTCAGGAGATTTGATCTCCTTGTCAGAGCTCTACTCTCTAATCCACTTGAACAATGTTTGAACATGTGAAGCTCTTACCTTTGAGTACCTATTAGTTCTTTATTTTGTTCTTGTTGTTTTATTCATAGGGCCCGGTAGGACCCCCAGGAATACAAGGTATACAGGTAAAGACAGACTTTGAATTCAAATTATATGGCATTTTTAGCAGCAATATAATTTACATTGAATTTACAGTAGGTACAGATCTGTCCTGCCATAACTTATTCAATTTGGTTAAAGTGTAACTATTGCTTTAGTCTATTTTTAATATTGTGCAGGGACAGAGGTGTTAAACATTTTGTAATATAGTTTATTAGTGAAATATGTTTCTGCATATCATCTTCTTAGCAATGCTCTAAATCTCTCCTTAGCAATGCTCTAATTGCTCCATCTTCATGTGTTCTACTGAGTGCTAAAGATGACATACTGAACAGAGCTAGACTTCTCAGGCTTCCTTGTAGCTATCTATCCCAGCATCTGGCTTCCTATATGTGCCCTATCACTGCTGTGTCCCTGCCTACTGTGATAACCACTGGCAGTTCTGTACATCTGCCTTCCTGCACTTTTGTGCTGTCAGTAAGTGTGCTAAGTTACTGCACATTAAAGGATAACTGTCATATTTTTATTTTATTTGCTAGTTTATTAGAGCTAGGCATGTATACCTGAGTTAGTCTGTCATTGATTTCCAAAAGATCTGTAATTACCTTATAATAACAGCTTTCATTAATGTTTCCTGTCCCTTTCCACTGCTACTTTAAAAGACCATTGCTGTGGCTCATCTGTCTCCGACTAGGAAGTGTGACACAGTGAGAGGTTTTATCTGGGAAAACAGTTATTTTCCTCCCAGCATGTGCTGCTGGGCTGATTTACAACCAGGTGAGGTCAAATACCGGACCGGATTTTAAGTGCCGGTCCGAGTTTTGGCAGCACCTGGCTGTCCTTAAATAGGCAGCTGGGCTCAGAAGCTGTGTCTCTGTGTTGGGATCTGGGAGTCTTGTGTCTGGATTAAGGCTTGCTACCTGTTTGGCGTGAAAACAGGTTGGTGCTGCTATGGTCAAAGACTCTTTGAGGCAGAATTGCCACATGGTGTGAATTACCACCAACACCACAAGGTGGCTTTTTGCTTGATTATCACTGCTTGTTTTGTCACTTGCCTAAAGTGGGAATAAAACACTGAACTGTTTAATCCAGAGAACTTGTTGTTGCCTCTATACTGCGTCTGCTAATCTTGTCTACCAGAGCGAACCCCCCCAGAAGACAGTGGGGCGGTCCTTCACACTGCATGCCTGCATTAGGCTTCAGAGTGAGGAGGCGTGTCTCTCAGTAATTCAATTTGATTGGCTGGCAAGAAGCTGCTGGCTACAGCATTTTTGTATGTGACCTGAGGGAATGCAGTTTTGGCCTCAGAGAACTGGCAGAGGAGCCATCTTGAGAACATCCTCATAATGTAGGATTCAAAACACCGTAACTAAGGGGAAAACTCAAGGAAAACAGTGGTAAGTGAAGAAACTAAAGATTGCTTTATGCATAATGCTGCTGCGGAAGTAACATATGCTAAAATAGATTTTTTGATGAAAATATGATAGTTATCCTTTAACTGTCAGTGCTAAGCACTAGCAGTCCCATTCTCTGCTCTTTTAGCAGCACTCAGTAGAGCGTAGGCTGGAAGTCTGCCTTTGTATGTTCCGGATAGTTGTCTTCAGTACTCAGTAGAACGCTGATTCGGAGACTCATTTACTAAGGATCCTTATTACATCCTGTTTTCTAGCGAAATAATACATATTTCCCTAGTGTGTTACAAAAAAGTTTATTATCATTGTCCCTACACAATATTAGATATAAAACATCAATGACAATTTCATTTTAAGGACTCCTAATTTCTTATATAGCAAATTCAACAGAATTTCATAAAATGATTCCAAGATTATGGACAGACTGTCATTAACATAATGACCATACAGATTTAGAATAAAAACATCTTGTGACACAATATTGGACTCTGTCTTTTGTTTTTTAAAGTTGGTCATATCACACCACATATCTTGAAATGCATTTCTTCCATGAAGAAAAATAAGGAAGGACACATCTGTAAATGTAATATGTGTAGGCTGGAAAGTGTAACATGTGCTTTGTCTTTTTAGGGTCCGCAGGGTCTTCCAGGATTACCAGGCCCTCCTGGAGCACAAGTGAGTGTTAGGCAAATTGCTTTTATGAAATGTACACTTTGACTCCATCTGAAGGTCCCATCACTTAGGGCATCTGATATATTAAAGCAACATTGTAGAGAAATAAAATCATTGAAAAATATTGGTAGGCAATTGTATTTAAGCCTTTTATGACCCTGAAATTAGTGTTTTAGTTTTTCAGTCCCTGCCTTCCTGAAGCTATAATTTTATTATTTTTCCATTCACACAGCCGTATGAGGGCTTGTTTTTGGAAGGACAAGTTGTCTTTACTCTTTACTTTTGTCTCTACTTTTTAATGGCACCATTTACTATTGCATTTACTATTGCATACAAAAAAATTCCAAATAGGGTGGAATTAGAAAGAAAAAATGTTATGTTCATTCTCCAATTCAGTACGATTACGAAGATACCCCATTCATGTATGTTTTTGTTTTAGTAAATAAATCATTACCATATTCTGACCCCTATTTTTTATAGTTATGTTTAAGGAGCTGTGTGAGGACTAATTTTTCGTGGGCCGATCTGCAGCTTTTAATGATGCCATTTTAGAGTGTGTTTTGGAGTGACTTTCTGATCACTTTTTATAAAAAAAAATTGGAAAGTGAAGTGACAAAAACGTGCAAATTAGATTTTTTTTTTCAGATCAGATATTTTTCTATTTTAGTAGTATGGCATTTGCGGAAGCCCACGATGTTTAGTTTTTTTTTATTACTTAGAGTATGTATTTTTTTTTTTATTCTATGGAATGGGGGATGACTTGAAATTTTATTTTAAATATTTTTTGTAACTTTTTTTGAATTTTTTTGCTTTTTTTCAAACTAGGTGACTATAACATGCAATTATTGCAATACAGAATACTGAATTCAGTACATTATAGTGCTGCCACCTATAGGCCTGCATTTTAATATATTAGTAGTGTTGATCGAGCAACAAAGTGCTCATGTGCTCCTGTAGAACACTTTGCGATGCTCGGGTGTTCTACCAAGCACCCGAGCACGATGGAAGTCAATGGAAGAACCACAGGCACCCCCTGCTTGGAAGAGGGGAGGGTGTCGGGACTCTAGTTCGGCTTAGGAGTCCCTGCTCTGACTCCATATATAGCTATATCCATATATGAAGTCAGTGCTTGGGGACACCCCAGTGTATGTATAAGCCAGTCATTAAAAAAAATACAAAATTTGAGACTTCTACTGTATAGGTCTCAGTAGAAGTACAGTATAGTAGAAGTCTCAATTATATATATATATATATATATATATATATATATATACACAGTACAGACCAAAAGTTTGGACACACCTTCTCATTCAAAGAGTTTTTTCTTTATTTTTATGACTATGATGGCATCAAAACTATGAATTAACACATGTGGAATTATATACATAACAAACAAGTGTGAAACAACTGAAAATATGTCATATTCTAGGTTCTTCAAAGGAGCCACCTTTGCTTTGATTACTGCTTTGCACACTCTTGGCATTCTCTTGATGAGCTTCAAGAGGTAGTCCCCTGAAATGGTCTTCCAACAGTCTTGAAGGAGTTCCCAGAGATGCTTAGCACTTGTTGGCCCTTTTGCCTTCACTCTGCGGTCCAGCTCACCCCAAACCATCTCGATTGGGTTCAGGTCCGGTGACTGTGGAGGCCAGGTCATCTGGCGCAGCACCCCATCACTCTCCTTCATGGTCAAATAGCCCTTACTTTCAAAGTTTTCCCAATTTTTTGGCTGACTGACTGACCTTCATTTCTTAAAGTAATGATGGCCACTCGTTTTTCTTTACTTAGCTGCTTTTTTCTTGCCAAAATACAAATTCTAACAGTCTATTCAGTAGGACTATCAGCTGTGTATCCACCTGACTTCTCCTCAACGCAACTGATGGTCCCAACCCCATTTTAAAGGCAAGAAATCCCACTTATTAAACCTGACAGGGCACACCTGTGAAGTGAAAACCATTTCAGGAGACTACCTCTTGAAGCTCATCGAGAGAATGCCAAGAGTGTGCAAAGCAGTAATCAAAGCAAAAGGTGGCTACTTTTAAGAACCTAGAATATGACATATTTTCAGTTGTTTTACACTTGTTTGTTATGTATATAATTCCACATGTGTTAATTCATAGTTTTGATGCCTTCATAGTCATGAAAATAAAGAAAACTTTTTGAATGAGAAGGCGTGGCCAAACTTTTGGTCTGTACTGTATATATATATATATATATAAAATGCAATGAATGGCAGCACCAACCTTTAGATTTGAAGATTGGGTGCAAGCTCCAATAGGAAAAGCGTCCCAGGATAATAAAAATAAAAAATAGAGCAGCACTCCGGTATAGTGAAAAAAGAAAACTGTTTATTCACCCAGTGGTGAAGCGACGTTTCGGTTCCAACATGAAGCCTTTCTCAAGAAATGGTTGGAAAGGTTGGGTGCACGTTCACTGGGGAATGAGCTGCTTACCCCTTTGGTATATAAATGGAAAAATGAACAGCACTCCTGGGATCCACAAAAAGGTTTTTTGGCTTGAGAAAGGCTCTAGTTCAGAGCCGAAACGTTGCATCACATGGGTGAATAAAGAAAAACCTTTTTGTGGATCCCAGGAGTGCTTTATATATATTATTTTTATTTATATATATATTTTTTTTTTAAGAAACTGCCTATGCAGCTATTATAGCTGAGTGGTTAAGTGCCTTGCCTCTAATGTAAATGTTCATGAGTTCGAATCCCGGCAGAAACCTTTCTGAAATACAGGCTAAATTAAATTAGATTTAAATACACTGGGGTGTCCCCAAGCACTGACTTCATATATGGACATAGCTATATATGGAGTCAGACTCCTAAGCCGCGGACTCACACTGATGGATTTCCTCACTGTTCAACGATCTTCTGCATAGAAATAGAGGCTAAATTAGATTTAAATACACTGACTCAAGCATCGTGCTCGAGCACACGCAGTGTTTGGCCGAACTCCGCGATGTGCCGAGCATAGCGATGCTCAAGCCGAACTGGTGTTCGGCCGAGCATGCTCGCTCAACACTAAATACTAGTAATCAGCCTGTAAGCTTAGTAAAGGCTTTCTCAGCCAGGGAAGGCGGCCCAGGCAAGGAAGCATGTGGCTCCCAGATGCCCCATAGGGGTTTAATGTTCACGATCTGCATAATTTTGCAAGCATCCACCAGAAACCCGGCAGTTATGGATCTTCCTGCGCTTGTGATAGGGTGTCATCTTTAAATGCTGGACTTCCACCGTGCATGCACAGCGGAGGTCCAGATAGGGTTAATGGCCACTTTCACTTCCATAAAGCTCAGAGCTGCATTTAATAAATGCCATATTTAGTGCTGATGTTCATCTATTGAACAGATAATCACCACAAAGTGCTTCCAGACTAAATTGATAACACTTAGAAGCATTATGAGAATTAGTTGATAAACCTATTTTCATTACCAATGTAGTTTAAAATGTGCACGCATGCGCACAAATGCAGGCAAGATCCAATTTAATCTCTTCTGTGATGGTGGGAAAGATATGGACCTTGAAGAGAAAAATTACTGAACGTGACCACATAAAGAATATATATGTATCCATACAGAGGTTGCCTTGTTTATTAAAACAGTACCAAGTCTCTAGAGATATAGTGAAACTGTATTGCCTATTCTTAATAATGAATATTAAAACTTAATATTAAAAATAGAGGTCCACCAGTAATTAATCTGATAACTGATAATCTGTAATTGATGAAAAAATCATAGATGACACATTGGACATCACTCGATGGTAGATGTTTAAGAGTTGCCATATATTGTTAAATTTAATATACTACAATCAACCAAACAAGATGTATATACTAGCTTCAATATTCAATTATAAAATGTTTTGACATGTTTATATTGGAGAAGAGAGAGGGACTCTTGAAATCAGGAAGTTCATGATTATATGCATTTTCTGTCAAGAAACAGAGCTGAGGAATAGTGTTGATCGAGCACCGTAGTGCTCGGGGGCTCGAGGGCTCGGGCCAAACACATTGGGATGTTTGGGTGCTCGACTGAGCATCCGAGTATAATGGAAATCAATGGGAGCACCCGAGCATTAAACCAGGTACCCCCCTGCTCTGAAGAGGGGAGGGTGCCTGGTTCATAGGAAAATGTCAGAAATTGATGAAAACACCACCAAGAACAGAATGGGGAGGATGTCTGGATGCATCTTGAACTTGCAGGTCGCTGCTGGGAACATTGTTGTCCGAATAGTACGGCACTTTTACAGACTGACAATAATACGCACAAAGCCGAAGAAAAAAAATCGATTTTGGAGGAAAAATTTATAGGAAACATTCTTTCTTGTATATTTACTTGTATATAAAGTGCAAGTGCTGCCAAAAATTACAATGAAGAGGCACTCCGATACAACCTGTATATCACATAAAGGAGGGCCTCATTCACATTGTGTTACAATTGTTCAGGTAGTGGGATTCCTACACTAATAAAGCCTATGCACTAAGGACAAGGGCTGCCAAAAATTACAAGGAATCGGCACTCCAATACACCCTTTATTACACATAAAAGAGGGCATCATACACACCCTTGAAAAATTATGATTGATGGCCTGCTGGTGACCCTCAAAAACATTTGGATCAAGGGCCTCCTGATCTGACCATCTAAAACATTATAGGTGAGGGCCTGCTGCCACTTTAGTGACTCTAGTTAACCTGGGGACGATCGCACGTCCCCATGACGACGACGATCCATTCGGATGTCTGGCCTATCAACTTTCAATGTTATTGTCAGCGCAAACCATTGTAACTACGGATATCGGGGAATCAGTGTTTAATTTCGGAGAGGGAGCCTGAGAAATGGGTATGGCTACCACATCTAAGCAAGCAGCATGCGCGCAAATTACCTATTAGGTATAATTAGGTGAGGGCCTGCAGGTGAGCTGACCCAGTAAAAGATTTTAGGTGCGGGCTTGTAGGTGAGCTGACCCTGTAAAAGATTTTAGGTGCGAGCCTGCAGGTGAGCTGACCCTGTAAAAGATTTTAGTTGCGGGCCTGCTGGTGAGCTTACACTCTAAAAGATTTGAGGTGTGGGCCTGCTGGTGAACTGACCCTGTAAAAGATTTGAGGTGCGGGCCTGCTTGTGAGCTGACCCTTTAAAAGAATTTAGGTGTGGGCCTGTTGGTGAGCTGACCCAGTAATAGATTGTAGATGAAGGCATGCTGGTGATCTGACCCTCTAAAAAATTAAATACGAGGGCCTTCATGTGAGCTGACCCTGTAAAAGATTTGAGTTGCGGGTCTGCTCGTGAGCTGACCCTGTAAAAGATTTGAGGTGCGGGCCTGCTGGTGAGCTGACTCTGTAAAAGAAAGAATATGGTAACACTAAAGTGGATAGCTCACCTTCTTTACAGCCTGGAACTGGTGCTCTAGTCAAAAACTGATCACCCAATCAGTATAAGGGACAATTAGAAAAAAAATAGTATGAGACTGGCACTCAATTATGTGGATCACATAGAACGTGGCAGTTTAATACAGCAATAAATTGATATAAAATCACGTTTATAAACATACAGTAAAATCCAATAATAAAAATATAAATAAAATCGCAGATTATATGCACACTGGTAGAACTAGATTGAAGTGTATATATTCAATAAAGAAGGAAGGACCAGCACTCGCGATGATGATGAATGTTGCGTTTATTCAGTCACATATTAAGGACATATAGTGACGCGTTTCAGCACAACACGTGCTTTCTTCAGACATGAAGTGTATATATGTCTAGTCCTTCAATTGAATATGATAGTTAAATCGCGTATAGTTCATAGAAAATAAATCCAGGTATAGAACTGTATTTGGAGAGAGAAAATATCAGTTCTTTAAATGTCACTGCGTTCTCTCGGCGGTGTTCCCTAAAATAGGGACAGCACGTACAGTAAATAGAGCCGGAGGACGGGACCTTAGTATTCCGGTTTATATAGTTGTTAAGTATAGTTGGTGGATAAGGCGTGAATTGGTTTCTTACCCCTGTTGTGTCGGGAACGCCACTTGAGTTTCCACTCACCACCTTGTACCGGCGTCTTCTCCTCCAGCTTGGCGTCCTCGTCCGAGACTTCCGCGTCATGTGGTGTTTGTCTCGCGGGACTTGCCTATTTGGTCCGGTCTTTCGCATGGATATCAATTCGAAAGATTTGTATGGAGCGCTCCACAAGTGATATGATCCTCGGTCCTCTACAGTTGATCCGGATCGTTCTTTATGGGGGTGAACTTTGCCAGACGCTTTTCAGGGACCTCTCTCCCCTTCCTCAGTGGAGCCACTGAGGAAGGGGAGAGAGGTCCCTGAAACGCATCTGGCACTGCTTCCAGCTACCGACTGATAACTGACTGGTGCTGCATGTGGATAATTCGGAGGTGGAAGTAGAGGATGAGGCAGAGGAGGAGAAGTGGGGGTTGGAGCCACTAAAGTAGGTGCTGGTGGAAACCCTGATCAATATAGGGCCCGCAATCCTTGGCGTCAGTAGCACCTGTGCCATCCCAGGGTACGACTCCCTCCCAGCCTCCACAACATTCACCCAATGTAGCGTCCCTGGCCGAATACACTTGTCCATGTTTCCGTGGTTAAGTGGACCTTCCCAGTAACTGCGTTGGTCAGGGCACGTGTGACGTTACGGGACACATGTTTGTGTAAGGCGGGCACGGCACACCTTGAAAAATAGTGGCGGTTGGGGACTGCGTAAAGTGGGAAGGCCGTCGACATCAGGCTGCAGTAGGCCTCAATGTCCACTAGCTTAAATGGCAACATATCCAGGGCCAGTAATTTGGAAAGCGACGCATTTAGTGCTATGGCCTGTGGGTGACTGGGTATTTTCGCTTGCGTTCGAAGAACATTTGGATGCTGCGCTGGGACATGGAAGAGGATGTGGTCACTGATGGTGCTTGCAAAGGTCTAGGTGCAGGACGGAAGCCATCGGGGCCTGCGCCAACGACAAGTTGCAAACTACTATTCTTTTGTTGTCCGTACTTTCTTCAAAAAAGCGCTAGACTGCGGAACATCTTCCCCTTGGCAAGGGAGATTTCCGCAAGGGGGTGCTCCGTAGAACAGTTGCGGGCCTGTTTGGTGTTGCCCGCCTTCTCCCTTTTTCCACCCCACTGCCTCAGCTCAGTCTGGTTTCTTATCCCATGCCACAGCTCTGCGGCGGTGCGCTGTTTGTCCCTTAAGCATATCAGCTTCAGCACGGCCTGTTGCTTCTTCCCCACTGCAGTACTACACTGCTTCCAGCTATCGACTGATGACTGACTGGTGCTGCACGTGGATAATTCAGAGGTGGAAGTGGAGGAGGAGGCAGAGGAGGAGAAGTGGGGGTTGGAGCCACTAACGTAGGTGCTGGCGAAAACCCTGATCGATGTAGGGCCTCCAATCCTTGGCGTCAATGGCACCTGTGCCATCCCAGGGTACGACTCACTCCCAGCCTCCACAATATTCACCCAGGGTGCCATCAGGGAAATGTAGCGTCCCTGGCCAAATGCACTTGTCCATGTGTCCGTGGTTAAGTGGACATTCCCAGTAGCTGCGTTGGTCAGGGCACGTGTGATGTTACGGCACACATGTTGATGTAAGGCAGGCAAAGCACACCTTGAAAAATAGCGGCGGCTGGGGACTGTGTAACGCGGGACGGCCGCCGACATCAGGCTGCGGAAGGCCTCAGTGTTCACTAGCCTAAATGGCAACATTTCCAGGGCCAGTAATTTGGAAAGCGACGCATTTAGTGCTATGGCCTGTGGGTGGGAGGCTGGGTATTTTGGCTTGCGTTCAAAGGCCTAGGGTAAGAACATTTGGATGCTGCGCTGGGACATGGAAGTGGATGTGGTCACTGATCGTGCTTGTGAAGGTCCAGGTGCAGGGCGGGAGGCATCCGGGCCTGCGCCCTCGACAGGGGATTGGCCAGCACGTAACATAGGGGAAGAGGAGGCAGTGGTGTGACCCGTAGACACAGATCATCCCACTTATTACTGTGCTTGGATGCCATGTGGAGGATCATGCTGGTGGTGGTGAGGTTGCTAGTGTTCACGCCCTGCTCATTTTCGTATGGCACAGGTTGCAAACTGCTATTCTTTTGTTGTCCGTACTTTCTTCAAAAAAGCGCAAGACTGCGGAACATCTACACCTTGGCAAGGGAGATTTCTGCAAGGGGGTGCTGCATGGAACAGTTGCGGGCCTGTTTGGTGTGGACCGCCTTCTCCCTTTTTGCCACCCCACTGCCTCTTCCAGCCTGTTGCGGTGCTGCAGATCCCTCCCCCTCTGTACTTCTCTCCTTGCTCGGCTTGCCGCATTCCCAGGTTGGGTCAGTGACCTCATCGTCCACTTCCTCACTCTGATAATCTTGAATTGTTGACCTAACCACAACCTCAGTGATTGCCATCTGTGTCTCATCCTCTTCATCAACCTCTTGAGACAGTAATTGCGGATGAGTCATTGGCAACTGTGTCTCATCATCATCCACCTCATTAAACACTAATTGCCGTTCACCACTGTCATGTTCTTGTGACTGTGGATGCTCAAGAGTTTGGGTATCAGGGCACAAGATCTCATTTCCCTCTTCAAGCGTGCTTGGCGAGAGGGCCAAATCAAGTAATGGCACTGAAAAGAGCTCCTCTGAATATCTGAGTGTGGGATCACTTGTTTGGCCACACTGTAAATGGTGGGAGGAAGGAGGATCAGGGTCAGGATTGTGTGGACCAGACTCCTGGCTACTGAGACTGGACTTGGTGGAAGACAGGGTGGTGCTTAACCGACTGGAAGCATTATCTGCTGCAATCCAACCGACAACCTGCTCGTACTGAGCTGACTTCAAGAGTGGTGTCCTGCGCCGCCCTGCAAACTGGGACATGAAGCTAGGTATCTTGCATGATTGTTTTTCTTGTGCTCTGGCAGTAGGCACAGTTTCTCTGCGCCCAGGGACACGGCCTCTGCATGTACCATCAGCATCACGGGCACTTCCCCATCCCCTACTGCTCGCCTTCTTTATTTTAAATGTGATATATTCTTGAAAGTATGTCACACATACAGTAGCGTAGGATTTGGAAGTGTATGTGCAAAAAAATTTACAACAGTATTTGTGATGAGGAAACGTTATACAGGACAGGTACCACAGGTAATGTCACAGTTCGCAGTGTCTACAGAAAAAGTGTACTATCCAGTCACTGATATTTTTGGGATGTACACACTTTAAACAGGAGATGTGGCACAGATAATTTAACTGTCCGCAGCGGCTTATTACACGGTATTTAGCGCAGGATGCACTAAAAATATATATTGCTGCTGTCACACACAATAGTCCTTAAAAGGACTTTTGGGTCTCTGAAAAGTTTTTTGTATAAAAATATTCCTATTACACTCCCTACACTGTCTGTCCCTTCCTATGCACAGCTCTCCCTAACACTGAGCAATTTAGCGCAGGTTGCGCTACAAAAATATATTGCTGCTGTCACACATAATAGTCCTTACAAGGACTTTTGGGTCTCTGAAACGTTTTTGTACACTTATAATATTCGATTACACTCCCTACACCAGGGATCAGCAACCTTCGGCACTCCAGCTGCTGTGAAACTACAACTCCCAGCATGCAAACATGGTCGGCTGCTCTGACAACTCACATAGAAGTTAATAGAGCATTCTGGGAGTTGTAGTTTCAGAACATCTGGAGTGCCGGAGGTTGCTGATCCCTGCCCTACACTATCCCTTCCTATCAGCTCTCCCTGGCTTAGAATAAGCCGAACATGCGTCATCGGGTGCTATATAGCACCCGATGACGTGTTCCAGCCAGCCAATCACTGTAATGCCAGTAACTGGCATTACAGTGAGGGCAGTACTTACCTGCACGTTTATTGGCTGCTTAGCAGCCGCGAAACATGAGGGGAGGAGACTCGGCCAAGTACCGCCATGTGCCGAGCATAACGATGCTCGAGCCGAACTGGTATTCGGCCGAGCATGCTAGCTCAACACTACTGAGGAACTGTTACCAGACACAGCATGACCTTTGTCTCTGTAATGGGGCCGAGCTGCAATACTTGACGCCAGGGGTGTCGTTAGGTCAAAACATTCGGGGCTGGAGCCCCGGATGTTTTGTCCAGTGCCCCGAATGCAGGGCCGGCGGATGACTGCTACGTAGTAACCAGTCTGTTCATCAGTGTGGTGCTAATGAGCACCCAGCATTGTGGCCAAATCAGCAGCTCACTCCCAAAACGTACTTTTATGGGTTCGTACAATAACCCTTCAAGCTAAACCTGCAATCAACTGTTACCGAAATCCACCTCTTGATAGTGTGAGTAATTATGCAAATACTGCGCCGCTCGCGTACTTCCATGGCGCCGCCTCCTAGCTAATTTATTAACTTCACTTGCCTCTGTGTAATCTCGCACAGGCGCACTGGCAGAGGCATCATCGAGCAAAGTGCGCATGTGCCATATTCCAGCGCACCTCGTTCGACGATGCCTCTGCCAGTGCGCCTGTGTGAGATTACACAGAGGCAAGTAAAGTGAATTAATTAGCTAGGATCTGTGAATGGCACTGTTATGGATGATCTGTGGAGTTGCGCAGACTGCAGGGGGGGACTGCTGAAAGGGACTAATAACTACTGTGAAGGCCCCCCCCTGTGGTGATGAGGGTGTGGCTTAATGGGCTGGGGGTGTGGTTTTATGTGGGCTCATGGCCCGGATCTCTTCTGACTCTAGCAATGCCCCTGCTAGACGCAGCTCGTGAATAAATGTTGTTCTGTCTCTGATGTAAGCGGAAGAAGCCTCTGCGCTACAGTGATCGACATGGCCCCTTCATTGTCATAATCACTGCCTGGACAGAACTCTTTTTAAGTCGGAATACTGCTAAGAATAGTGTAACTATCTTCATAATTGTAAAGTTTTGCCAAAAATGC
The DNA here is from genome assembly GCF_905171765.1 of Bufo bufo. Lineage (NCBI taxonomy): Eukaryota > Metazoa > Chordata > Amphibia > Anura > Bufonidae > Bufo > Bufo bufo. Next base: position 279,726,646 of record NC_053392.1, read on the forward strand.
AAAGCTTACATACTTGTCCATTTCCTCTACTAAAATCTATTTCGTAAATCATGTTACTAGGCTTGGCCTTATTGATGATGTAATGTATTAGTCAATAGCGTGAGGTGTGTAATAAGATTGATGTATTACTAAGGGAAACATGAAGAATATTGATCATGATTTGTTTGTTTTTATTATTATATATAGGGTGTCGCGGGCAGAGATGGCAGACCAGGACTCCCAGGTCCTCCAGGTGACCCAGTATGTGAAAAAATGTACATTGTTGCAATAATCAGTATTCCCATTCTTAAAATTTGCATCAACATCCTTTAAAATAATCATTTACGAAGGCAGCTGTACTTGTGCAATGTATTTATTTTGCCTTCATTGCTACTATCTTCAGTTCTGGACTGTGGTCACATGACCATGTCAATGTAGCTCTTCATTTCATGTGATGTTATGTTCATGAACATGTCAAGGCAGGAACAGGGGCAGTGACAGAGGAGTGCCTATGTAACTAGCTGGGTGACATGATCTGTAAACTTGCTGGGCATTGTTAGGGGCACTGCTGGAGCTGTGGCAGAAAAAAGAGAAGTGCATCATGGGTTTGGTTGGAGCAACAGGATACAACATACAAGTGAAGTATTTGCATGATAAACAGGTCAGAAGAGTGCAAATTGAAAAAAGGCATAGGTAAGATGTACATGAGGTAAGATACTACATTAGCATGTCTGTTAAAAACCATAGTAATCCCAATAAACCTCTTTAAGGTGCCCATATGCCTTCAATAGAAATGTTAGACACGGCTTTTCCGTACACATGCAACTGTCTTATTTTTTGAAGGATCATTCCATTTCTTACTTTCTGTGTATGGGGGACCTTTAGTGATTTGCTCACTAGCACTTATGTTTTGTGTTTAAAATTTGGAAACTTTCTTTATGGTGGAAAATGTTGATAGATATAAGGATTTCAGAAGGCTTTTGGAAAGTGCTTCATATCTACTAAGAGTAGTTTTCTTTTGAAGTTGTCTGCTTTCTTTGAAATTGAATTCAGCCAGTTATGATTTTCAACTTTACTTTGATTGCATTTCTGAATCAAATCACTGAGTTAGTAATAATTCCAACCAAATGGCTATCAATACTAAACAGTTTGAATCATCACAGAAGTGCTTTATTATTTGAGGGGCAGACGGCAATAAAACAATCCTTTCCCGGGAATGAATGCTTAAAGGGAACCTGTCACATTGAACATGCTAACTAAAGGCAGCAGGTTGTAGAGCAGATGGAGCAGAGCAGACAGATATATAGTTTGTGGGGAAAGATTCAGTGCAATGTCTCATTTATTCATTAAATCTCTGCTAATCCTAAGTGTAGGAGGCAGTGGGTGGACCTCTTCAGTGATTGACAGCTATCTATGTATGCACATTTATACAGGAATGGCTGTCAATCACTGAGTAGAATCGCCCCCAGTGTCAGAATGAGCAGATAATAAAATGAATTAATGACAAGTTCTAGTAAATCTTTTCCCACAATATTATGTCACCTGCTCTGCTCCTCCTACTCTATATTGTTCTGGCCACACACAAGATTGCATTTTTTCAACGTGATTTTCAAATACTATATTATTCATACTCAGTATTTGGAAACCATCTTGTAGAGAGAAAATGATTTTCTGTTGTTTTTATTTGCTGTATTTACATAATTTTCATTACAAATTTCCAAACTGAGTGCAATTTAATTTGGATACAATTAATAATTTAAAAAAAATCGAATTATTATTGTCATTGTAATTTTAGATTGCCCTTCCTCTTCTCGGTGATATGGGAGCTATTCTCAAGGTATAGTATATATATTATATACATTAACTGGATCAACTTGCAGGATAACAGGCTGAACTAGATAGACAGGTGTCTTTTTTCAGCCTTATAAACTATGTTACTATTATCCTATAAATATAATCGATCCAAGGCTACAAGATTAGTGACTACTAAGGGAAATATATCCGTAATTCTACTGTGCGGCAAACCCCAGCACACAACAGAGGTATAGTTTGATCTTTGCTATGAGGCCTCTTTCTTCTGTGTACTCAACTGAAACAAAATCACCTCATTTGAAAAAACTTCCAAGAAAGTGTCCTTCTGTTTCAAAAGCTAGATTATATCTACAGTTTAACTTAACGTTTGTCCTCCAAACAGGCAAGTACATGATAGACTCTTTTCCCAGGCTATTAGTTGTAGTTCCGCTTCTTACAGCTATGTCAGCAATTCAACATTTCCAGGCAGCAGAAAGGGAACACAAATTTAGCAAGTAAACTGCAGCCAATGAGGAACTATTTCACTTCACTTAACTTCATACTGGGCAATTTAGCAATATATACAGTGTGCGTTTAGCAATGAATAAAGGCCAGTTCAGCTATTACTGTATCGATCTATCAAGGTTAATACTGGCAGCACACATCTTCAGTTTATTTTTTCTGAATACGATAATTGCTAGACAAGCAGATCCATGAGCAACTTAAGTGCAATACAGCAGTATTCTGTTTACCAAGTGTATGTCAGATAGGAAAATGCATTGAGTGAAGTTATTCACAATGATTTTTAAATTAGCATTTCAGACAGTCGGCTTTAGGAATTACATGTATGTCTTAAGTATACACTGTGCAGATTCTAGAATTTAAAAGGTCCTGGTTTAATCTTTATATTACTATTAAACAAATGTTTTAGCAGGCTAAATTCTGCAATAACTTTAACAGCTAGCAATAGAAAAAGGCTGTATAAATGACAACACTTTTTATATTTCACATTTTCACCTATCACTTGCTTTGCGCATTACCACATTTCACAAGAAATGACTTCTATATAACTTACTTTTAGTAGCTTATTATTATGTATTTATGAAGCATCAGCGTTCTCATGCCTTGATCACAAGACAATGTGTGGGTTAAAGCTGTGTGTTCATAGAAGAACGTGGAGACAAATTGCTCGGGGCAGCAAAATAAGTCAAATATGTGAAATCATTTATATTAAAGGGGTTGTCTCACTTCAGCAAATGGCATTTATCATGTAGAGAAAGTTAATACAAGTGACTTACTAATGTATTGTGATTGTCCATATTGCCTTCTTTGCTGGATGGATGCACTTTTCCATCATATTATACACTTCTAGTTTCCATGGTTACGACTAGGGGTGGGCGAATTGTTTTAGATCCAGTTGGTACCAAAGCCAACTACGGATTGCTGTTTTAAAATGTTTTTAAAGTTGTACAATCGAAGGCCAAAGTTATTCACCTAAGTCTCTTGGATCTGAAGGGTGATTCGCTCACCCTGCAATCCAGCAGTGGTGGCCGTGTTTGCATACTATAGGAATAGATGCCACCCACACTGGTGGCCAGGGCCGCAAATAGGCTGGCTATTAACTTTGTCTACATGCTAAATGCCATTTGCTAAAGACAGAAAATCCCTTTAATTTACATACTTATAAAGTTTTTTTGACTTTTTACCTAAGAACCAGTAGGCTTATGCTGCTTCTTGATTTGACTTCCTTATATAGCACCAACATATTCCGCAGACCTATACAAAGACATAATAATCACTCACTGTCTCCAGCGGGGCTCAAATCCAAATTCCTTATCAGTAGGTCTTTCTAGTAGGGGAGGAAGCCCACACAAACATGGGGAGAACATACAAACTCCATACAGATGTCCTTGGTTGTATTTGAGCCACCTTGTCGCCCATAGTGTCAAAATATCCAGCTCCAGTCTTTACACACACTAAACTAGGGATGAGTAAATTGATTTGAAACTAGTTGTATTCATTGTGAATGCCACAACAATTAATTTGTCAAACAAAACTGAAGTTTTGGCAATTCATTCTAAATGGCACTCAACACTACTTTACTGTGAAAATTGGTGGGGAAAGCCACAGGAATGAAGAAGATGCAGTATCAGGTGACCCTGGAAATGCTTACCCTGATTGGTTCAGGGGCTGATAGAAAGCCTGATAAGCCAATTAGACAGTATTCAGTTGGAATCTCACAGCATCATACAAACAATAATGGACCTAGCAAAAAGAGCTACCTAACCCACACAGACAATGTCAGGAGCCCAAAAGAATTAAAAAACATCCAGCAAAAATAATAAGCTAATATACAGCAATATTAAATGTCTGTAGACATTATGAAAGATGGTCAGTTCCACTCAGTAAACGAATACCTATGAGTATATCGCCACTGAGCTGGTTTCATCAGGAGGCAAAAACATAATGAACATTGGGGTGAACATTGGGGTTATATAAAGTGCTGACCATAATGGAGCTCACCTGAGGCAGATCAAAGACTTGCACCTGGCATGATGGGGTCATTCACATCGCCGCTGTGCATACTTGCCACGTCAGGCCGGCATGCCAAATAACCACCATCACGTGATCACATCATCACGCAAATGACTTGAAAGGCACCACCAGCATGGCAACAGGGAAAACATCAGCACAGCAAGATGGGAGACCACAGTGCTTGTCGAGCAGTAGGAGGAGAAATTGATGAAGGTGAAGCTAATAATGACGTCACTGACCATGATGATCATCTCAGTGGGACCAGAAAGTGCTGGGTTCATGGGAATGTTGGCATCAATGAACGGCATGTTGTCATAATGATAGGCATATATCCTTTCCATTAAGTAATCTGATGATTACTGAATAGCAATGCTTTTAAACCCTCCTATTAAAGCAAAATGAGGGGATGTATTCATGTTGCTGAAAGAGAGGCCACATTTCTTTATCACCAGGATGCACTGTGTATGCAGCTTTCCACAACTTTTAACAAGCAAATTCCTGCCACCTGTGTGTTTGACAAGGAGGAAATTTTCACCCCCCACCAAGTTACTGATCTCCAACTGTCTCTGCTACCACAAGCAGCAGAAGCTGCAGCAGCTAATTCAACATGGCAGAGTTCTATTCTATGTGCCAAGCCAGGATGATGCAAATCCGTAAATGGTGATATACTGCCTGAGCACCCAGGCACAGTCCTACTTGGACTGTGGCCTTTCTCTGGTGCATACCATGTCCCTGACCCCATGTATTTCTAGGAAGGCAGATTGGAACAGTGGCTACAAGTCACCCATTTTTCTCTTTCTGTACTGCCTTGTCCAGCCTCCATAGAGGGTTTTCAGTGCAACAGATGCCGTTGTCACAACTAAACAGACAAACTTTAACTCCACCAGTTTACAAACAAAACATATTTTTTGTCAAAATGAACAAGAAATGTATTTATGAGGATTTTCACCCACCTCTTGCTAAAGCCAATGAATAGCTCTGTCCTTCCTGACAGTGCCCTTTCATGCCACTGTCGCTGTCTGCCTGTCTACCATCATGTATGGCTGCTGCTGGTAGTGACACAGCTGCTATTCAATGCTGCTAATCCCTCTACTGCCACTTCCATTACCCCTACTGCTCTTATCATTACTTCTAGACAGTCACCACTACTACAACCCCAACACAGCCACACACACATCTAAAGCCTTGCCTGTTTCATGTTGCACTGATCCTGCTGGTGGTACTATTGCTGTCAGTTCTTACCTCTGTGTTGCACTGGACTTGCAGGTCTTAGAGCATAAGTCAAACAATTAGTAAAGAAACATTACAGAATTGAAGGTCATTAGCCACAAAGTGAATTGGTCAAAGGCATACAAACAGGTAAAACCTTATGATAGTAATACCATACCATATGTAAGACTAAAATTAAAAACTATGTGATGTAGAAGTCAAAATTGCTTTTCCTTGTCTTATTCTTTTCAAGAATGTATGTGGTCATTGTAATGCTGGTGGTCCAACATCTGCAGCCACCAAGGGAGAGGAAGACCTAGCTGGTAGTGCAGGACACATTGGTATTAAGGTAAGACTTTAAATGTATTTTCTATCTGCTTATGTACTGTGAGAGAGCTAAGAGGAGGTAATGACAGGGGAGACATTGGCACACAATTTACTAAATCTTATACAGTAAGGTCCATAAATATTGGGACATCAACACAATTCTAACATTTTTGGCTCTATAGACCACCACAATGGATTTTAAATGAAACAAACAAGATGTGCTTTAACTGCAGACTGTCAGCTTTAATTTGAGGGTATTTCCAAATCGGGTGAACGGTGTAGGAATTACAACAGTTTGCATATGTGCCTCCCACTTGTTAAGGAACCTAAAGTAATGGGACAATTGGCTTCTCAGCTGTTCCATGGCCAGGTGTGTGTTATTCCCTCATTATCCCAATTACAATGAGCAGATAAAAGGTCCAGAGTTCATTTCAAGTGTGCTATATGCATTTGTAATCTGTTGCTGTCAACTCTCAAGATGAAATCCAAAGAGCTGTCACTATCAGTGAAGCAAGCCATCATTAGGCTGAAAAAACAAAACAAACAAATCAGAGAGATAGCAAAACATTAAGCATGGCCAAAACAACTGTTTGGAACATTCCTAAAAAGAAAGAACGCATCGGTGAGCTCAGCAACACCAAAAGACCCGGAAGACCACGGAAAACAACTGTGATGGATGACCGAAGAATTCTTTCCCTGGTGAAGAAAACACGCTTCACAACAGTTGGCCAGATCAAGAACACTCTCCAGGAGGTAGGTGTATGTGTGTCAAAGTCAACAGTCAAGAGAAGACTTCACCAGAGTGAATACAGAGGGTTCGCCACAAGATGTAAACCATTGGTGAGCCTCAAAAACTAGAAGGCCAGATTAGAGTTTGCCAAACAACATCTAAAAAAGCCTTCACAGTTCTGGAACAACATCCTATGGACAGATGAGACCAAGATCAACTTGTACCAGAGTGATGGGAAGAGAAGAGTATGGAAAAGGAAAGGAACTGCTCATGATCCTAAGCATACCACCTCATCAGTGAAGCATGGTGGTGGTAGTGTCTTGGCGTGGGCATGTATGGCTGCCAATGGAACTGGTTCTCTTGTATTTATTGACCATGTGACTGCTGACAAAAGCAGCAGGATGAATTCTTACGTGTTTTGGGCAATATTATCTGCTCATATTCAGCCAAATGCTTCAGAACTCATTGGACGGCGCTTCACAGCGCAGATGGACAATGACCCAAAGCACACTGCAAAAGCAACCAAAGAGTTTTTTAAGGGAAAGAAGTGTAATGTTATGCAATGGCCAAGTCAATCACCTCACCTGAATCCGATTTAGCATGCATTTCACTTGCTGAAGACAAAACTGAAGGGAAAATGCCCCAAGAACAAGCAGGAACTGAAGACAGTTGCAGTAAAGGCCTGGCAGAGCATCACCAGGGATGAAACCCAGCGTCTGGTGATGTCTATGCCTTCCAGACTTCAGGCTGTAATTGACTGCAAAGGATTTGCAACCAAGTCTTAAAAAGTGAAAGTTTTATTTATGATTATTATTATGCCCATTAGTTGTGGTCCCTTAACAAGTGGGAGGCACATATGCAAACTGTTGTAATTCCTACACCGTTCAACTGATTTGCATGTAAATACCCTCAAATTAAAGCTGACAGTCTGCAGTTAAAGTACATCTTATTCGTTTCATCTTAAATCCATTGTGGTGATGTATAGAGCCAAAAAAGTTAGAATTGTTTTGATGTCCCAATATTTATGGACCCGACTGTATACTGCCATTATGTGATTAATACAGTATGTGCATCAACTGACAAATACTCTGCCTGAGGCCAGGGAATAGCTAAGCATATATTTCTTTTTACAGCGTTCAGAGACTTTCTTTAAATACTTTTTTTTATCAATTAGACAACCTTTATAATGAGGACTTTCACATCAGGCATTCAAATAAATGGTCTACTTTGTAATATGATGGGCTAGGTCCACAAGAGCAGGCTTTAAAGAAGGATCCCAAACACAAGAACTTCCAACGGCATTCATATTCATTTACTGATCAGAGAGAATGATCTTTTCTGGAATAATTCTATATTGTGGTTTGTTCACTTATTTCTATTGGGCTTTTCAGGAGTTTTTCAATGCTATATTTGAAAAAAATAAATTTCACTTTGTGACACAATTCAGTTTCCACATAGCTTGAAATCCTTCTTGCTATGGCTAAAGTGATACTGCTGGCAAAATGAGCGTAAAACAAGAATGCTTGTAGCTCTCAACAGGGATCTTATGAAGACTTGTTTCCTCTGGCACTAAGAACTACATTAATCAGCTTACAGCTTTTGTTAATGGGATCACTTTCTTATTTTTTACTTTATTTTGATCCGTATTTAAAAACGCCCATCTTCTAAAATGGATCAATAAACTTGCTTGTAAATTTTAAACCCTGTATGGACCCAGTTTTTGCATTGAATTTCTCCACTGTGATTGGACTAGTTATCTGAATTTTCAGTATAACATGGCTTCCACTTTAAGATAAGACAACAAATGAACAATACATGGAGTTATGAACTGAAAGAAGTGAGCATTAATAAAATAATTATCACTTAATGAAACTGTATTTGTAACAGCGACTGGTGTGCTACACTGTTCCCCTGCTTACCGCCGCGGTCCCTGACGCCGTGCTGTTCGGTGATCGGTGGCCAGTGCTTCACAGTTACCGCTGCAGTCCGGGACACTCTGTTTGTGTGAGCGATGTTTCTTCTGAGGATTCCGCTCCACAGCTTCCATTCAGCCCTGGACTCAGCATGAGTTTGGCTGGTTTCAGGTGTCACTGCTCTAAGTGCGATACGCATCACTCCCTGGGCTGGGCTGGGTTGGTCAGGTGACCTCATTGACCAACCCTGGCTCTCCTACACATACTTAAAGGGCTCAACCCTTTTCCCAGATGCCTGAGTGTCAAGGTCCTAGTCTGTTGCTAAAGAGCTTGATAACCACTTGGGTTCCTGACCTATACTTTGTCCCTGGACTCCGCTTATTGTCTGATCCCTGCCTGCTTGCTTTTTCTCTCCCGTTGCCGACCCGGATTGCCTGACCTGTACCTATGCCGCCTGCCCTGACCTTCTGCCTGTCTGACTATGCCTCTGCCTCATCCTTTGGTTCCTGCTTTGTTGCTCCTGGTAACGACCCTGTCTGTATACCACGCCTGTACTGCTGATACCTATCTCAGGTATCTTTTGGTCCACCTGGACCAGCTGCTACTGACTCTGGCACTGCTCTGGAGTGGCACCTGGCAACTACCCTAACTGCCCAAGCCTATCCTAACCATCAGAGGCTCTAGCGATGACCAGATAGTTGCTTAGTCACGCCCCTCCAGGGTACAGCCAGTCAGTAGCACAGTGGGTTCACATCCGCTGATCCGTGACAGTATCATTGTACTGTAACATTGGGTCTTCTGGATAAAAACTAAGGGTATGGACTTTAAAATAGCTTGTTCACATTTGCATTGACTTTGCCCTTATTCTGTTCCCTCAGAGTAACAGACCGTTTTAATCCCCATTTGTTTACATAGTGTAGGGATTTCCCAAATGGTAGCCTTCAGATAAATACACAGTAGCCTTTTAGTGGTGGAAATCAAAGTAATAAATGTCTTTTATTGTTGGCACACCACAATTCAACAGGCAGTAGTGATCAGCTTACTTGAGCTGACACTTAAAGAAAAACAATTCAGTCTTGAATCTGAACAATCACATAGGAAGTTTTAGGGCACAGTACCGTACTCCCCACGGAGTGGATGGGAACCTTGCTTTGTCCTTTGTCTCTCGGCAGAGATCCTCTGGTTTCCACTCGGCTACAAAAACACACAGCTACACAGAGCTCCACCATCAGCCATGTAATCACACCCCTGACCCTGCTGGCTGACTTTTTGTAAGCCCATCAAAACCCAGCCTGGACCATGGGGAACAGCCTTCCCAGCCTTCTCCGAGCCATTTCTTTTTTTTATTTTTCCATTCACATAGCAATATGAGGGTTTGTTTTTCTGTGTAACAAGTTGTACTTTCTAATGGCACCATTAAATATTGCATGCAATGGGGTGGAATTGGAAAAAAATGCTATTTCTTCATAGTTCTATGAGTTTTGTTTTTATGGAGTTCCCTATATGGTAAAACTGAACTGTTCCCTCCATTTTCGGGGTCAGTATGATTACAGCAATACCACATTAGGCAGGGCTCTATATGAATTATCTCTGTGGTAGACTCGGATCCTTCAGAGGGATCAATTGACCACTGCTCCTGGGGGGTTAAATATCTGTGATCAGCGTTATCTCTGATTGCAGACATTATTCCCAGGTGTCTGCTGTATGAAACAAAAACACAGCAACTATGGTGCAAGCTCCGCTCCAGTGTGGGTGCAATCTTTAAAGTGCCCACATCTGTCGTTCATGTACAGTAGATGACCTAAAGAGGTTAACTATTTAACTAATCAGTTTTATTTATTTTTTTGCTCCTCTGATGGTACTTAAAAAAATAAAAAAAAAACAAGGACACTTTTGAAAGTTTTGTTGATTTATTTTCTAGTGATCAAACTGCAGATGTATATGTTTTATCTTTTTCAGTTGCAAATGCTCAATATACAGCTACATTTTACCACCTGCCTGCAGTGCAGCTGCACCAAACTTAGATAACCATAGATCCCCCTTTACACTGAGAATACACCAGATAATTGCTTACAAGTGTTCATAAGAATTATCTACCTGTGTAAAAGTGCCCCAGATTACCTGATGAATTGTTTGTGTAGGCACCTAAATCTTCGTTTGCCGGCAGCACAATGAGTCTGTATGTGGAGGAGATTGCTGCATGTAAATACAGAAGTCTTCTTCCCTTACAGGCAGGCAATTGCTGGGAAGCAACGCTTCCTTCCTGACAATCACTTTCAAAATTGGTCAGTGTAAAGGGCCCTTTAATTCAGTTTGGTTCATCAGGTAAAGCTAGGTTCACATCAGCGTTAAATTCTGTTGTTCTGTTTCCACATACAGTGGATATAAAAAGTCTTACACATCCCTATTAAAATGTTAGGTTTCTGTGATGTAAAAAAAAAGAGACAAAGATAAATCATTTTAGAACTTTTTCCACTTTTAATGTGACCTACAAACTGTACCACTCAATCGAAAAACAAACTGAAATCTTTTAGGTGGAGGGAAGAAAACTAAAATAATGTGGTCACATAAATGTGCACACCCTCTTATAACTGGGAATGTAGCTGTGTTCAGAATTAAGCAATCACATTCAAAACCATGTTAAATAGGAGTCAGCATACACCTGCCATCTTTTAAAGTGCCTCTGATTAACCCCAAATAAAAGTTCAGCTGCTCTAGTTGGTCTTTCCTAAAATTTTTCTTAGTCGCATCCCACAGCAAAAGCCATGGTCCACAGAGAGCTTCCAAAACATCAGAGGGATCTCATTGTTAAAAGGTATCAGTCAGGAGAAGGGTGCAAAAGAATTTCCAAGGCATTAGATATACCATGGAACACAGTGAATACAGTCATCATCAAGTGGAGAAAATATGGCACAACAGTGACATTACCAAGAACTGGACGTCCCTCCAAAATTAATGAAAAGACGAGAAGAAAACTGGTCTGGCAGGCTACCAAAAGGCCTACAGCAACATTAAAGGAGCTGCAGGAATATCTGGCAAGTTCTGGTTGTGTGGTACATGTGGCAACAATCTCCCATATTCTTCATATGTCTGGGCTATGGGGTGGCAAGACGAAGAAAAACATCCAAGCCAGGCTACATTTTGCAAAAACACATCTGAAGTCTCCCAAAAGCATGTGGGAAAAGGTGTTATGGTCTGATGAAACCAAGGTTGAACTTTTTGCCCATAATTCCAAAAGATATGTTTGGCGCAAAAACAACACTGCACATAACCAAAATAACACCATACCCACAGTGAAGCATGGTGGTGGCAGCATCATGCTTTGGGGCTGTTTTTCTTCAGCTGGAACTGGGGCCTTAGTTAAGTTAGAGGGAATTATGAACAGTTCCAAATACCAGTGTCATGCCCTGCTCAGGTTATGTGTGGAGGTTTGCCAGGTTAGCAGCACGTGTATAGTTTTTTGTTTGTTTTGGGTTTGGAGTTGAGCTGTATCCGCCTCCCCTCAGGTGCACTGGGTGGGGTTGTTTGTGTGAGCTTAAATTACGCCCCTTCCCAGTGTCCTGTGGGGGTTATAGCTTCTGTCTTGCTCTCTGGAAAGGTGGATTTGCTGTTTTTGCTCTGCTACAAGATAAGTTGGTTTTGGTTTCCTTTTTGTGTTCTGTCTAGTCTGTTAGCGAGACACCTGCCTCCTCCAGGACCTGAGGAAGCAGGCTGCCTCTTTCCCCCTTTCCACCATCTCAGGGACTTTAGAGTATCTTCAGCCTTAGGCACGGGGGCACGTTGATTCCCACCTTTAGGGTTTTAACGTGGGCACAGAAGTCCAGGAAGAGCTGGTAGGGAATTGTCAGGAGGTGACCTTTATCCCCAGCTTCTGGCCTAGACACTTGTTTTGAGGTTTTCTGTGTGTTTTTTGTATCTTGTATCCTACCCACCGTCACAACCAGTCAATATTGGCACAAAACCTTCAGGCTTCTGCTAGAAAGCTGAACATGAAGAGGAACTTCATCTTTCAGCATGACAACAACCCAAAGCATACATCCAAATCAACAAAGGAATGGCTTCACCAGAAGAAGATTATAGTTTTGGAATGGCCCAGCCAGAGCCCAGACCTGAATCCGATTGAAAATCTGTGGGGTGATCTGAAGAGGGCTGTGCACAGTGCCCCCCGCAATCGGACAGATTTGGAGTGTTTTTGCAAAGAAGAGTGGGCAAATCTTGCCAAGTCAAAATGTGCCATGCTGATTGACTCATACCCAAAAAGACTGAGTGCTGTAATAAAATAAAAAGGTGCTTCAACAAAGTATTAGTTTAAGGGTGTGCACACTAATGCAACCATATTATTGTATTTTTATATTTTTTCTTCCCTCTACCTAAATGATTGAGTTGTACAGTTTATAGATCACATTAAAGGTGGAAAAAGTTCTGAAATTATTTATTTTTGTCTCTTTTTTTTTACATCACAGAAACCTGACATTTTAACAGGGGTGTGTAGACTTTTTATATCCACTGTATGGTAAGAACAGAATACCAAAGTTGCCAGATTCAGCGTATGCCGGACATCATCAGCGCTGCTGTATTTTGTCTGGCAGAATACCAGTATTCATGCCAGAAACCCAGCAGACCCCATTATAGTGAAGTGTCTGGCATATGATGAATCTGGCAATTCCTTTTTGCTTAGTTCGAGGGTTGTAATATTATCAGAGCTCTTATGGGGTGTGTACATTGACTTTATTTAAATCTAGTATGCTGTTATACCATGTCACTTCAATTTACAAATGCTTAAATAGAATGATAATCCCTTATGTAATGCCTCAAATACATTCATGATTTGTTTCCTTAACAGGGTGACCCAGGTCTGAGGGGCCCTCCTGGGATCCCTGGCAAAGAAGGGCCAAAGGTAAGTTGAGAAATGGAGTACTAACCAGGTGTCATTCTCACATATTTCACTGTAAGATATAAAGACAAATTTATCAGATTGTCTGAAATGTCAAACTTAAAAAAAAAGCTTAGTGATCAATTCAGATGAAGTGATCACCATCTGTAAAGTAATCAGGTTGTCGGGGCCATGTAATAACACTGCAGCTCAGTAGCAATACATTTATTCTACAGAAATAAAAATAAAAATGTGAGTAGAATGGAAAACAGATTGTTGATCACCTTGTCATGATGAAAATATTTCATACAGTGTATTCAGCTCAGGTTAGACATTGACTCAGATTGCAGACCACAGATTCTAATTTAAATGCCGGACAATAATGAATCACTCACTGCTTCATCCTATTACAAGTACACCTCTGAATATGTATACCCAGAAGATTTTGCCTTCCTTGCCTCCTCTCTCATGTTTGGTCATATATATTTGCATTACAGTATGTTGGATGACAGTATTAATATAATGTTATCTTTATGTGAATGAAATATAATCCATACTGAAATCTCAGTTTTCGACATTTGCTGTTTTTCACAGCAGAACTCATAAAAAAATACAACTAAGAAAAAAATTATTTTTGGTCCAAAGGTTTTATGCGTATGAATAGTGTATGGCAGATTCTCTGGTAGCTCTGCATGCTACTAAAAATGAATTGTACAGTTCATTTGAAGCAATACAGTTATCAGAGCTTGAAATGAAATACAATGATTGCTTGGCTGTTGGATTTTCTTTCTAGGGTATCAAAGGCGAACGTGGCTTTCCTGGCCTGTCTGGAGAGAAAGGTGACCAGGTATTGATGTTTTATTCTTTCATCTAAATATTCTTCCTGCAATGCACATCAGGAATTTGTACTGTAAATAGGAACTAGTCTCATTGGGCCCAATGGAGCAAGGAAGAAATACCGAAATTCTTCTGTAACCACCGTAGAGAATATAATTGCATTTTTCCAATCACAGGTGTTTGTGGACCAAACAAAGTTTGTGTCATGCATCTGCATATTAAACTATTGTTTGCAGATGGGTGGAAATTAAAATAACTGTCAATATAATATCTGCTAATGACTGATTTTGCTTATAGTGACTAGTGTTGATCGAGCACCAAAGTGTTCGTTTGCTTGGATGCTCTGGCCGAACACATCGGTATGCTCTTGTGCTCTACCGAGCACACGAGCACAATGAAAGTCAATGGGAGAACCCCAGGTACCCCCTGCTTGGAAGAGAAGAGGGTGTCTGGTTCACAAAAAAAGGTTAGAAACCCCATCAAAATGGTTTGGAAGCAGCATTAAGAGGATGGCTTGGACCCCTATTATCTATGACATACAATAGACAACCACACAAAGCCTATATGCCAAAAGCCAGGTATAACCAAGCCATCAATCTATCAATGAGACAGATGATAGGCTTAGTCAGCATACCTTACAATGGCAGCCTTGCGCACTATGAGACATTCCAAACCAGCTCTCATCTGACTGAGAGCCAGTAAACCTCAAAGTTACTTCAGATCTGTTGAATGGCTTAGGTGGACCTGCGCACCTAGATCAATATCATTAGGGAGACAAAAAGTTTTCTGATTGTCCTAACATAATATTCAATAACCTTTCTATACAGTTTCGTTGTGTAAAAATGTATTTGCATAAACATGCTGAAAAACCATTTGCAAGGAAAATTCGCAATCTACACTAGTCATGAACAGTGCCATCTATTGGTTTCATAGTCTTATGACAAGAGTAATAGTCTTGTAAAACTATGAAACCAATAGATGGTGCTGTTTATGAGTCATGGACAGCGCTATCTATTGGTTTCATAGTCTAATGACAAGATTATTAGTGTAGCCTTTTGCATGGAAAATTCAAAATAAAAATTCGCGATTAGAATATTCGCGATCTACACTACTCATGAACAGCGCCATCTATTGGTTTCATAGTCTTATGACAAAATAATTAGTGTAGCCTTTTGCATTGAAAATTTGCAATAAAAAGATAAGAATATTCGCGATCTACACTACTATTGGAGCCATCTATTGGATTCATAGTCTTGTTATAAGATTATGAAACCAATAGATGGCGCTGTTCATGAGTATTTACAAGCAGGGCAATAGTCCTCTGATACACCCTAGCAAACTTATATTACCACAGTGCTAGAAGATGTGTGAATGATAGCAGCAATCCAATATACACCTCAGTGTTAGAGCAGGCTATTATAGGCTGAGTGCTACACGGTGTGTGGACTCTGTTGAGGAGTGTGCCCCACTTGCTAGTGCCCCAACAAGATGAACAGCAACATCTATTGGTTTCATAGTCTTATGACAAGAGTAATCATCTTGTCATAAGACTATGAAACAAATAGATGGCGATGTTCATGAACAGCGCCATCTATTGGTTTCATAATCTTATGACAAGACTATTACTCTTGTCATAAGACTCTGAAACCAATAGATGGCACTGTTCATGAGTAGTGTAGGTCGCGAATTTTCCATGCAAATAGTTTTTCAGCATGTCTTTCCCATATGCCCATGTTTATGCAAATGAGTTTTACATGACAAAACTGTATATAAAGGTCATTGAATATTATGTTAGGACAATCAGAAAACATTTTGTCTCCCTAATGATATTGATCTAGGTGCACAGGTCCACCCAAGCCATCCAACAGATCTGAAGTAACTTTGAGGTTTACTTGCTCTCAGTAAGATGAGAGCTGGTTTGGAATGTCTCATAGTGCGCAAGGCTGCCATTGTAAGGTATACTGACTGTTTGTCATCCGTCTCATGGATAGATTGATGGCTTGCAAATACCTGGCTTTTGGCATATAGCCTTTGTGTGGTTGTCTATTGTATGTCGTAGATAATAGGGGTCAAAGATGCATCCAGCCATCCTCTTAATGCTGTTTCCAAGCCATTTTGATGGGGTTTCCATTAATTTCTAACCTTTTTTTGTGAACCAGACACTCTCTCTTCTTCAGAGCAGGGGTGCCTGGTTTGATGCTCGGGTTTCCCATTGACTTTCATTGTATTAAATTGCACCTGCAGTATTCGGTTGAGCACTCGGATGTGCCGAGCATATCGATGCTCGAGCGGAACAGCAGTTCGGCCGAGCATGCTCGCTCAACACTAATGGTGACCCATACCAAAGAGAGAGAAATAAGTGACAACATCCATGAAGGTGAATAATAGTGTCTCTTAATTACCAACACATGTCAATGACACTCCGCCCTTTGTAAGGGTCTTTGTCAATGGTGGTCATCGAATTGGTTGAGGACTGGTTGAGGAGCCAGTTGGCTCTACAGTTATGTTTGGAGTGAAAAGCACATGTCAGTGCTGTCATAAGTTTTATATATATCCACAACAATGATCACTGAAAAATCTAAATTACTATTAATGCTTTTAATATAAGACAGTTCAGGAATATTTCATGTACAGTATTTTATATAATTTTAACTGATTCCTAACCATAAATTTTCCGATGCTGATTTCTCTTTTCATATTGAGAGTGAAAGCATAATATCTGCTATTTTATACTTTAGAGTCAGGCAGTCTGTTATTCATGGGATCTGTTATAGTAGGGTTCCTTCACAAGGAGTAATGTCCCCCAACTAGTGGCCCAGAAGCTGCATGTGGTTCTTGAGCAGCCGTGGGAAGCTACAGATACTATTGTTGATCTAGCAGCAGGTCATATAATTAGAACACCATATCCATGAATGAACATTAGGGTAATTTTCATATCATTTCAACCCCACCCATGCACATCTATAGCGAGACACATCCTGTACTATTCACATTCTAGAAAGGGTTTCTGGTTGCCATTATGATGAATTCTCAGGGAGCCCCAACCTGACCTGTAGTATTTCAGTGGTCTCATGGCCTTCAAATGGTTGGACACTAATGACCAGTGCTTTCTGTCACTTAGCATTTGGGGCATAACTGTAAATTAACTAAAGGTGACAGCTGAGATGATTGCTCTTCCCAATCACCACAGCAAAACAGAAAATATTTGATTATGTAAAAGAAATAGTCTATGATTACTATCAAAGTTTAGCTAAGTAGAATTCAATAAATAATAATTAATGTGAATATACTGTACTTTTTAGTCCATATGCATTGTTCAAATGCATTGCTTTAAGCAACTGTAATTGAATTTCAAATGAAAGTGACCCAATTCCAAGCACATTTCTGATACAGAAGTATGTACAGCAACCTGGAGGTTTATGGGCTTTAAAATAAATACTGAGAAATAATGTTATATTTTGGACTTTTTATGAACAAATTTTTCATATGAGATATCTTATATGCAAATGTTTGTGCTCTTGTTTCTAGGGTATGTCGGGAATTCCTGGGGTTACTGGCATCACAGGTCCTCCTGGACCACCTGTAAGATTTTTGCTTATACCTTACAAAACCTTACTGTATAGAAGATTAACCAATTTATTGTGCTAAGTGAAGGCTCTGTGTGTTTTCTGATGGGTTTAGGCTGGACACTGATCTGGGAATGTACTCAATCTTAGGCTTTAATAACATGTATATAAAATCCCACTATACTAAGGGAGATAAACACAGAGAAAGTGAAAGTGTTGCCCATAATTAGTGTTGAACGAATCAAAGCATCCAAAGTGGAATTCGATCCAAAGTTTAGGAAAATTTCGATTTGCAACTAATTCTAATTTCCTTGTGCTTTGTGGTAACTAATTGTTATTTTCCTAAAATGGTGGCTATGAGTGTTACAAAGTAAAAAAAAAGATGTCCGGGAATGTGATATTACTCATAATGCCATGCATCTAGCCAGCTAGCAGATGGTCATCCCATGTGATATCACAGCCCTTTAAAAGCCTCTTCCTGTGTGGTCTCCACCATTTCACTGTGGTCTGAGCATAGGGAGAGATGTGACAAGTGCTAGGGATAGTGTTCAAAAAGCCTTTAATTGGGAAATATTGGATAGGAAGACTGCAGGGACAGTGTAGGAGATCAAAGGGAGAGTTTTTGCACACTGTAGGGTGAGCATAGGGAGAGCATATGGAGACTGCAGGGACAGTGCAGGCTGTGTAATCTGAAGCTGAAGGGATCCATAGGAGACAGCCAACTTTGCATCAATCCCTGATTAGGGCACAGAGCTATCCAATTGAACAGTGTCCTTCTTGCTTAATAGATAAGCAATTCCATTAGGCCTTGATTCTCAAATTGGAGTGAATAAGCTGTGTAATTTAACTGTTATTGGGGTGCCCACCTTGTTTCATAGATAAACATTTCTATTACACCTGGATTTTCAAATTGGGATAAATAAGCTGTCCAATAACACCTGTTATTGGGGTGTCCACCTCATTTAATAGATAAGCAGTTCTATTATGCATTGATTCTCAAATTGGGGTTAATAAGCTGTGTAATTTAACTGTTATTGGGGTGCCCACCTTGTTTAATAGATAAGCAGTTCTATTACACCTTGATTCTCAAATTGAGGTGAATAAGCAGTGTAATTTAACTGTTATTGGGATGCCCACCTTGTTTAATAGATAAGCAATTCTATTATGCCTTGATCCTCAAATTGGGGTGAATAAGCTGTCTAATTTAACTATTATTGGGATGCCCACCTTGTTTAATAGATAAGCAATTCTATTTCACCTTGATTCTCAAATTAAGGTGAATAAACAGTGTAATTTAACTGTTATTGGGATTCCCATCTTGTTTAATAGATAAGCAATTCTATTACGCCTTGATTCTTAAATTGGGATGAATAAACGGTATAATCTAATAGTGATGAGCGGGAGGTGCCATATTCGATTTCGCGATATTTCGCGAATATTCGCATGAATATTCGTGTTATATTCGTCGAAATCGAATATTCGCAATTATTCCAATTATCGCGAAATTATTTTTTCGCATATTGCGAAAATTTATCTTGATAGTATAAGGCAACGTTCCTATGCTAATGACTATGGCTAGGCTAATATGTGTATTTTACGAAATTTCGTAATATTGCTCTAACTTCGTCTCTTAGAATATTACGAATATTCTAAAAGACGAAGTTAGAGCAATATTAAGAACATTTGCAAAAGTCGAAATTGCGATGCGAGTAATATAACACGAAATAGTCGCATGAAGATTTAAACTTAGCACTGCTATATTCCATATTCTAGCCTAATATGGAATATAGCTGTGCTAAGTTAGCACTGCTATATTCCATATTAGGCTAGAATATGGAATATAGCTGTGCTAAGTTGAAATCTTCATGCGACTATTTCGTGTTATATTACTCGCATCGCAATTTCGACTTTTGCAAATGTTCTTAATATTGCTCTAACTTCGTCTTTTAGAATATTCGTAATATTCTAAAAGACGAAGTTAGAGCAATATTACGAAATTTCGTAAAATACACATAGATTGTATTTAAGCTAATATACTGCTATAGTAATAATTTTTAATAGTGTACATATTTTACAAAACTTAGGTTCAGAAGAGACAAAAAAAAATTACAGGAAAAAAAAGGGATTATAGCACTATATTAGCTAAATTACAATCTATATGTGTATTTTACGAAATTTCTTAATATTGCTCTAACTTCGTCTTTTAGAATATTCGTAATATTCTAAGAGACGAAGTTAGAGCAATATTACAAAATTTCTCAAAGACGAAGTTAGAGCAATATTAAGAACATTTGAAAAAGTCGAAATTGCGATGCGACTAATATAACACGAAATATTCGCATGAAGATTTCAACTTAGCACTGCTATACTCCATATTCTAGCCTAATATGGAATATAGCAGTGCTAACTTAGCACAGCTATATTCCATATTAGGCTAGAATATGGAGTAGAGCAGTGCTAAGTTGAAATCTTCATGCGAATATTTTGTGTTATATTACTCGCATCGCAATTGCGACTATTGCGAAATTTCGTAAAATACACATATAGATTAGATTGTAATTTAGCTAATATGGAATATAGCAGTAAGTTGAAAACGCCACTGACTGGAGCAGCCAGGAAGCCAGGAATCCAAAGGACAGGTAAGAACAATTTTAGGGAAGTGGGAAAGAAAAAAATATAATTTAAAAAAAAAGAAAAAAAAAACGAATATTCGATTTCGCGAATATATAGAACGATATTCTAAATATTCGCGAAATCTCGAAATTGCGATATTCGAGAAAAAAATTCGCAATTCGAATATTCGCGCTCAACACTATGATCTAACTGTAATCTGTCTATTTTTACTGTTATTGGGGTGTCCACTAGTGTTGAGCGCGAATATTCGAATTGCGAATTTTTTTCTCGAATATCGCAATTTCGAGATTTCGCGAATATTTAGAATATCGTTCTATATATTCGCGAAATCGAATATTCGTTTTTTTTTCTTTTTTTTTTAATTATATTTTTTTCTTTCCCACTTCCCTAAAATTGTTCTTACCTGTCCTTTGGATTCCTGGCTTCCTGGCTGCTCCAGTCAGTGGCGTTTTCAACTTACTGCTATATTCCATATTAGCTAAATTACAATCTAATCTATATGTGTATTTTACGAAATTTCGCAATAGTCGCAATTGCGATGCGAGTAATATAACACAAAATATTCGCATGAAGATTTCAACTTAGCACTGCTCTACTCCATATTCTAGCCTAATATGGAATATAGCTGTGCTAAGTTAGCACTGCTATATTCCATATTAGGCTAGAATATGGAGTATAGCAGTGCTAAGTTGAAATCTTCATGCGAATATTTCGTGTTATATTAGTCGCATCGCAATTTCGACTTTTTCAAATGTTCTTAATATTGCTCTAACTTCGTCTTTTAGAAATTTCGTAATATTGCTCTAACTTCGTCTCTTAGAATATTACGAATATTCTAAAAGACGAAGTTAGAGCAATATTAAGAAATTTCGTAAAATACATATATAGATTGTAATTTAGCTAATATAGTGCTATAATCCCTTTTTTTTCCTGTAATTTTTTTTTGTCTCTTCTGAACCTAAGTTTTGTAAAATATGTACACTATTAAAAATTATTACTATAGCAGTATATTAGCTTAAATACAATCTATGTGTATTTTACGAAATTTCGTAATATTGCTCTAACTTCGTCTTTTAGAATATTACGAATATTCTAAAAGACGAAGTTAGAGCAATATTAAGAACATTTGCAAAAGTCGAAATTGCGATGCGAGTAATATAACACGAAATAGTCGCATGAAGATTTCAACTTAGCACAGCTATAT
Organism: Bufo bufo; assembly: GCF_905171765.1. Lineage (NCBI taxonomy): Eukaryota > Metazoa > Chordata > Amphibia > Anura > Bufonidae > Bufo > Bufo bufo. The sequence continues at coordinate 279,748,244 of NC_053392.1, forward strand.
TCCATATTCTAGCCTAATATGGAATATAGCAGTGCTAACTTAGCACAGCTATATTCCATATTAGGCTAGAATATGGAATATAGCAGTGCTAAGTTTAAATCTTCATGCGACTATTTCGTGTTATATTACTCGCATCGCAATTTCGACTTTTGCAAATGTTCTTAATATTGCTCTAACTTCGTCTTTTAGAATATTCGTAATATTCTAAGAGACGAAGTTAGAGCAATATTACGAAATTTCGTAAAATACACATATTAGCCTAGCCATAGTCATTAGCATAGGAACGTTGCCTTATACTATCAAGATAAATTTTCGCAATATGCGAAAAAATAATTTCGCGATAATTGGAATAATTGCGAATATTCGATTTCGACGAATATAACACGAATATTCATGCGAAATATCGCGAAATCGAATATGGCACCTCCCGCTCATCACTAGTGTCCACCTTGTTTCATAGATAAGCAATTCCATTAGGCCTTGATTCTCAAATTTGGGTTAATAAGCTATTTTACTGTTATTGGGGTGTCCGCCTTGTTAAATAGATGAGGAATTCCATTAGGCTTTGATTCTCAAAATGGATTGAATAAGCTGTGTAATACTACTGTTATTGGGGTGTCCACATTGACATTGAATAACTTATTTTACATACTGTATACAGTTAGTATTACAGTATGTCCAACAGAATGTTGCCAGGGCCCTCTGAAGTAACGGGCAAAAATATTGCTGGAGCAGGCAGAAGCCGCCTCAGAAAAAGGGGGTGGTAGCTGCAGCCGCAGCAACAGGCCAAAGCTGCCACTGTCATCCAGTGGTTTTGTTTTAACCTGCAATCCAGCTGTCCTTGAATGGTTGACTCAGTCTTTAACATCATCTCAATTGCCATCAGACACCCACAGCCAGGAGTCGGTGGGTTCCTCTGACACCACACTTAGTTGGCATGGCCCAGGAACAAGCTCTGTACCCTTATCTGTTCTGAACCTGTCTCTTTCTTTGCTGCTACTGCTGCTTCTGGCAATCAAGTAATGTATGCAGCCAGCTCTGCTCCGCTTTTCAGTGAGGAAGATATTATTAAAGACAGTCAGCAGCTACTGGCCAGCCCAGATTTGGAGGCATGCAAGTAACTATGACAACAGTTGCGTGGGAGCAGGTGTTCAGAGTGGGCAGAGACGCGGCCATGAGACTGGTGAGGGTGACATACCATAAGTGAGGAGCAGACAGTAGTGGATGATGATGTATCCGATCACATGTGAGAGCTGGGTGAAGAGGGGGTTTCATTATCAGCAGGGGGAGAGGGTGACAGCATGTGGCTGAGCCAGCAGGGTGAAGCATGGCCATGAGCCAACAGGGTGGCTGCAGTGTGAGATCTGGTGCCAAACCTGCCCAGGGAAGACTGTCTGCTACTCTGAAGCCTACCTGTCTGAATACAACTAGCGGTACATAGTTTCAAAAAGGCAGCTGCAGGCAGTTGTCATGCAGTGGTGGGGGTAAAATGCCATACTCTCTGATGTGGGAATTTTTCATCATGTTGCCAGAGGATGTCAGTGTGGCCATATGTAGGATCTGCAGGCAGAAGGTGAAACGCAGCCAGGGTGCCAATTTTGGCACCATGGCCCTATGTCAACACATAGAGCATCAACATAAAATGTCCTTGGAAAACCATGGCACTAATGTTGTGGTACAGCTTGATTCATCTCCCAGTCACCCGCACCCCTTCTCCAGCAGTCAGGACTCCAGCAACTCAGCAGAAGGGAACTGTGTTTCCTTCCCATTGTCTACTGGTCCTGATGCTCCTCCTTCTCATCATGCGTTTTGCAAGCAATCGATCACCGAGGTGATTTCAAAAGTCCACAACAGTATACATACACTCATCCAACAGCGCAGAAGCTGTACGTGCTCCTTGCCAAGTTACTAGTACTTCAGTCCCTCCTTTTCCATGTGGTTGACTGTGAACGTTTCAGAGAACTGTTGGCTTGTGCTGAGCTAAGGTAGAGAGTCTCAAGCCGTTATTACTTCTCCAAAAAGTCTATACCAGCCCTGCACACATATATTAAGCAGAGGGTGGGCCAGTCCTTGAGCCTGTAGGTGTCTGGTACAGTTCATTGCAGCGCCAACATGTGGAGCTGTAACTATGATCAAGGAAAATATATGTCCTTTACGGACCACTGCGCAAAAATAGTTCCTGCCCAGGCACACCAGCAACTTGGCCAGGTTATGGCAATGCCGCCTCCATACTCTAATGCTGTGATTCTGGCTTCAGTGTCCTCCTCTGCCTCATCTTCCACCTTGTCCTCAGCCTAGGCATGGTTCAGAGTGGTCCTCCTGCATACCACCAATACAGAGCACAGCGATGTCATGCTGTTTAGCACCTGGTCAGTCTGGGCAAACAGAGTCACACTAAGGATGAACTGCTTCACGTCATCAACTTATAAATTTAATCCTGCCTGTCTCTTTGCAAACTGAAGATCGGAACCATGGTCACCAATAACGGGAAGAAAATTATGTCTGTGCTGCTTCAAGGGGAGCTGACCCATGCACCCTGCGTGTCACACGTCTTTAATATGGTTATAACCCGGTTCCTGAATTCTTTCACTCAACTGCAAGAAATTTTTAAAATGGCCATGAAACTGTGCATGCACTTTAGCTACTCTTACCGCCAAAATATGCCCTCCTTGAGCTGTGAAGGCAGAATAGTGTTACCCAACATCGCCTGCTATGTGACGTTTCCACATGTTGGAACTCCACCCTCCACATGTTGGATGACTATATGACCAAAGGAAGGCCATGAATGATTTCTTCATGATTCAGGCAGATACGGGTACTCTCATGTGTAATGTCGAAGTTAGCCAGTGGCAGCTCATGCGTGATACCTGCCGTTTGCTCAGGCCCTTTGAGGAGACCACTTTATTTGTCAGTCGCCAGGACTACGTGATGAATGATGTCATTCCACACCTTCACATCCCGGAGAAGATGCTGATAAATCTGGCTCACCCGGGGACAGGAGCCGTGGCACCTAAATCTCATGGCTGCCTAAGCCCTGTGGGGACTGAATTGGCGGAGGAGGAGGATGAGGAGGAGAAGGACATTAACTTACAGGAAATATATACAGAAATAGGTGGTTTATCTGCATAAGCGACAAGAGAGAAAAAGAAGGAGGAGCATGAGGAGCTAGAGGACAATAAGAAAGATCATGCAGATGACCCCAACAGACAGTGGCAGTATGCAGTGGAAATGGAGGCAGGGAGTTCCTCCAATTCCCTTGCACATATGGCCAGATGCATGCTGAGTTGCTTGCGTAGTGACAGCCACATTATCACCATTCGATGAGATGACTACTGGCTCTCCATCTACTGGCTGTTAGACCCTCGCTACCAGTCCAAAATGGGGGCCTTTTTTTCATTTGCTGAGATGGATGATAAACTCAACTGCTAACATCCTATGTTGTCTGTTGGTTGCTGCATATGTGCACCATCTCCTATCCTCACGAAGGTCTGACTGTGGGGACCCTCTGCACTCACACTCCACTGCCATAACTGCTGTAGGGGGAAGAAGGAGCAGCAGGAGCTCCGTCAGCAGTAACTTGAGTCTCAGGTCTCAGATGAGCACAGTTCTTCACCCGCCAACTGAAGAAACCAGCCAGCAGCAGCGGGACATGGAGCCGAACTTGAACCAGCAGGTGGTGAGATACTTGGACTGCACCCTGTCACCCCAGATCCAAGATTCCCTGGACTAATGGGCTGCCAAACTTTAATTGTGTTTTCCTGCATGGCTAAGAGTGGCATCAGAGTGGGTGTTTAGTGCGGCGGGTTGCATAATTACCCCAAAGATGTAGAGAGATTAACCCTTTTTAAGATGAGGTGTGGGTCAGGATTTCCACACTCCGGTGCCTGATGCATCAGACTAGATCATTCCGGCAGTAATGTTCTGACTGCAGTGTGCTGCCACACCAGAACATTGTGAAAAATGTCCCGTTACTTCTGGCCACTTGCTTCAGCCAGTATACTGATGCTGCCATCCGCTTTATGCTACACACCTGGTGCCTCTGCTCTCATCTTCTCCTACTGCCACAATATTGTGCTATTATTGTCACTCCTGTTTCCCCCCCACCTCCCCACTCTGTGATTGGGCTACTATGTTGACTCCTCATGCTGTTGCCATCCTCACCACTCTGTGCCTGGGCCACTATGTTGACTCCTCTCGCTGTTGCCACCCTCACCACACTGTGACGGGGCCACTATGTTGACTCCTCTTGCTGCTGCCACCCTTACCACTCTGTGACTGGGTCACTATGTTGACTCATCTTGCTGTTTCCATTCTCACCACTCTGTGATGGGGGCGCTATGTTGACTCATCTTGCTGTTTCCATTCTCACCACTCTGTGATGGGGGCGCTAGTGTCCCTGTTTGGCCTTCTTAACATCACCATTTATTTTATCCTTCTTCTGATCTGTCAGAGGAACCAAAAAATGAAAAACACAATAGATTCTGTCTTTGGAGCAACCATAAGGCATCTATCACATGGTCAGTATTTTGCATCATGATTTGATCATGACTGGGTCCAAAAGCAGGAGTGGGTCCAAAACACAGAAGACATGCAAATATTTCCATCATGTTTCATATCTGTTTTGGACCCACTCCTGCTTTTCCCTTACCAATACTGATCAATTACTGACCAAATACTGACCGTGTAAAGGTGGATGCTCAAAAGACAGGATACATGTTTTGGGAAATTGTTTTGATGGATCAGAACAAGGAGAAAATAAACACTGACATCAACACAAACTTACTGCTGACTCCCTTACCAATCTGTTGGCCAAATGATACTTGTATCATTGACCAACAGAAAAGGTTATCTAGCAATCTATGTGGAATCAGCAGACGGTGTAAAATGAGAGTTCTTTCACTCTATTGTAGAATTTTGGACCACTGCATTGTTAAGTACATTATACCTAATGTTAACATTAACCTGTAAAACTGTGTTCACACTTCAGTTATTTGGTCAGTTAATTCCAGCAGTTACTGTATGGTGAGCCAAAATCAGGAGCCAATCCTACTCTCAGATAAGGTAACATGAAAAGATCTGCACCTGTTCTGTGTTTTTGACCTGTAACTGATCAAATAACTGAAGTGTGAACTCAGCCTTTTAGGGACACCTGTTACCTGCCTATAATACTGACGCACAGAGACTGTTTCACTGCCAGAAAGCTCTACCACTAGCTGTGCATGTTGCTGCAATGCACAGTGATGTACACTGAGATAGTCTCCCTGCAGGCTGGGATATAGCTGATTTAACGTGCCTCGTGACAAATTAATTCTGAACGAAGCAAATTTTTGGAAAAATTTGTTGAAGTATCCGAATAGAATTTTTGAAAACTTCGCTCATCTCTAACCATAGCTAGAGCCTAATTAACAGCTATAGCCAGACGCTCAACTTCTGTTTTGATAAAACTGACCAATTTTGTTAAATGATGCCCTTTTTTCAATAAATATACAGTGAAATATTTGCTATTATGACTAACTCTAAAGTACTTTATTATTGCAGTATTTAGCTTATGTGTGATGACATTAGGCTAGCCCATTAGTATATTGAAGTTTGATTTTAATGGATGAGCAGTGACTATTCACTTGTAACCTGATATCAGGGTGCTGTGATTGTGTGTCTGTAGTGGCTATGAAATGTCATGTTTGTCTTGTTTTATACCCTTTTACCAACTCTGAACGATATACTGTCTGTATGCCTTTCTTTACAACTGTTATGTTGTATCACTTTTTAATAACATGTTGGAATTTAGCCTTAAGCTCAACATTTTACCGAGAAGGAATCACTTTGAAGGTTTTTTGACCATCCTAATGGTTTGGGATTGAATTGATTTGGGTTCTTAGTAGTAAAGTAGAGGAGTAAGAGAAGTTAAAATACCTTGTGCACTCAATGAAACGCGTTGCTCCCCACAATACAAATATTAGATAGAGAACAAGCACGATGGTAAATGCTGCTTAACTGCACAGCATTTAATGTATAGATATCTCACCAGAAAGGATTTCTATCCATAAAGAACTTAATCCTCTATTAGGACTGGGATGTGATTTAAAAGACCTTTATAACTAACCATATATGGGTGATTTCTCAGGCTTAAAGATGTCAAGATTAGTCAGCAGAAAGTCATCAAGTCAAACTGACCACACAGTGACAAGATATCAGGAATCCACCTATGACCGGCCCTTACCACTGGTAATAAGTACAGTGAACCTTTCAGTCTTGTATAAAATCCAGCAGTGTTAGATTTTTTACAATTATGTGGTTGTGGCACATGTGTCATGTTGACATTTGAGAGTAGACAGCATGGGGCAGTGTGATTGATACATCAAAGAATGAATTTGAAACTTTAGAAATAGGATATTAGTATAATGCTCTATCAAAGCTGAACTATTGAGAAATATTGGATCCACTAAGTTGCTCTTTCGAGTGCCATTTAAAAGCCAAAAGAAATAAGTATAATCATTATATTTCTATTTGTTAGGGTTAGCTTTTAATACTGACAGAAGGAATGGTTAGAGGTACAACTAGAATTCATATGGTCCCATAGAAAAATGACAAATGCCCCTTCATTTTGTTTACAGAGTCTTATTAACGATATCATAAAGACAGTTGTGTTTTAAAATTAAACTGATTAGCTTCTTTAATTCCCGACTATCCACAGTTACCTCTGGGGGAAACTGCGTTTGGCAAGACATTTCTCCAGGAACATCCACTGCAACAGAAATGTAGCATTATAGTACATGCTAGCTATTCAAAATTGAAGATCATATAATGCATGACTGAGTTGGGTCTACCAGAGCAGGAGACGCGTTTAAAAGTGGCTCCCCATTCTAACTGATAGATTTTTGCTAATTCACTCTAAAGCATAATTACTTTTACTTGAGATGCAAACTACATAGTAGGTAAAATAATCTAAAATAATCACTGCACTATTTAGCAGAACTGTCCCTTCCAGGCAATCACCTACTTGTCAGTAAAGGAGACTGCTGCATATATGCAGCGATCTCTTCCACAGTATAGGAAGGAGGATTTACTAATTCCATCGCTCATACCCTTACAGAATCATTGTTTGGTGGCAGTAGAGTGCTCTTTAGATGGCACAATCTACTGCCAGTAAGTTATGATTTAGGTGACTGCATGAAAGATCATTTTTAGAGAACAGCCAATTTCTCAAAGATTTGATTTGGTCGGTTTGCCAAATTTTCCAAATAGATTTGATTCGATCTGAATTTATTTGTGGTGAATCTTGTTGAAAAACAGCTATTTCCTGGCTGCATAGAGCTTGTATAGTGGTGTAAAACACTGTGCCTTGCAGAAACACGCATAAGGAGTCTGCTGTTCATTCAAGTGTGAACTCAGCCTTATAGGTCAATGTTAGTGCTAGGTATAAAGAACCATTCAGAGGCCCAAGATCCTACTATAGCATGAGAGCACACTCCTTTTACACCGTCGTCAGCTGATTCCACAAATATTTCTACAGAACCTGTTCTATTAAACGCTTATACAAGTAAAGCCCCCTGACAGAGTGGAGAGGGTGTCAGCAGTAAGTTTGTGTTGACGTCACTGATTATTTTGCCCTTCCCTTAAACTTCCTCAGAACAATAACCCCCAAAAATGGATCCTGTCTGTTGAGCATCTGCCCTCACTCTGTCAGCATTTGGTCAGTAATCCATCAGTATTGCTAAAGCCAAAAAACAGGAGTGGATCCAAAATAGATATGACACATAAATTGAATATTTGCATGTCTTCTGTGTTTTGTACCCACTCCTGCTTTTGGCTACCAAATCATAAGCCAATTCTGATGCAAAATAGGGACCATGTCATACAGGGCTTACAGCTGCTACATAGACAGGATCCATTGTATGCCTCATTGTTCCTTCCTTCTGACAGATCAGAAGAAAGGTCAAATAAATGCTAATGTCTTCCAGGCCAAAAAGGCAAAATAGTGGCCCAGTCATGGAGTGGGGAGGGTGGGAACAGCATGAGAAGTCTACAGAGTGGCCAAGTGACAGAGTGGTGAGGTAGCAGCAGCATGGGGAGACCACAGAGTGTTGAGGTGGCAGCAGCATAAGGAGACCACAGAGTGGTGAGGTGGCAGCATCATGAAGAGACCGCATGATGAGGACACCACAAAGTGGCCCAGTGAGAGAGTGTTGAGGTGGCAGCATCATGAGGAGTAGTGCCCAATAGTCCAGGGGATCTTCGATGTTGGGTGGCAGGGTACACTCCAAGTATGCCACAACCTACTGGTTCAGGTTTTGCTCTATCTCTTGTAAAAAGAACAAAGTCTAGCTCTCAAGTGGTAAAGGTGCTCTGACCTGCTCTGCACGGATCCAGGCTGTGTTCACACCCAACATAGAGGCAGCAAAAAAGTCTAAATTGATCCAACGACTAAAATCAATAATTCTTTATTTCTTCATTTAAAAGAAATGAATACATGAAGAAGACCTGTCTTATGTTGAAAAGCATTGATTTTATGCAGGAGGATTACTTGTTTATACATTTTTTTAAATGAAGAAATAAAGAATCATTGATTTTACTCGCTGGATCCATTTGGAGTTTTTTGTTTGCTCTTTGTATACCTGTTGCTGCTGGTGAGTAGTTTTTTCAGTAGGCGGGTGAAGAAAACTGCTCATCAGCCACTCTATACTTAAGTTGCTGCAGATGGAGGTGGTACTGCTCCCTCAGCAGCCATGGCAGTGGAACGTGAGTGCAGGAGGCCCATTTGGTCAGACCTTTGAGAGGATGGGCGATGGTGCACATAGGCAGCGGCCAACTAACTACATAGGATGTCTTGATAGTAGTTCAGTTTGTCCTCCCTCTCATTGGGTGTTAAAAAAGGCCCCCATTTTGGACCAGTAACAAGGGTCTTACATGGTGGAGAGCCAGTAGTCATCCCTCTGCCAAATGGTGACAATTTGGCTATCACTACGCAAGCAACTGAGCATGCATCGTGCCATTTGCAAAAGTGACTCGGAGGGACTCCCTGCCTCCATCTCCACTGCATACTGCCACGGTGTGTCTGGGTCATCTGCCTCATCTTCCACATCACCCTGTAGCTCCTCCAGCTCCTCCTGCTCCTCCTCCTGTCACCTGTGTAGAAAAAACACCCATTTCTATTCTATTGCTTGTGTTCGAATGTCCTCCTCCTCGTTTAGTTCAGCCCCAAAAGGGCTCATGTGAGATGTAATCGCCATGTCTCCTCTCCCCTGGCCAGCCATATTTAGCAGCATCTGTTCCTGGATATGAATCAGTGGAATGATGTTGTTCATCCCGTAGTCCTGGCAACTGACAAAGTAGCATCCTCAAAGTGCCCGAGCAAACGGCAGGTGTCACGCATGAGCTGCCACTGGCTAACATTGAAGTTACACAGGGCAGTACCTCTGTCCATCTGTATCATCAAGAAATCGTTTATGGCCTTTCTCTGTTCATATAATCGGTCCAATATATGGAGGGTGGAATTCCAACGGGTGGAAACGTTGCATATCAGTCTATGTTGGGTGACACTGTTTTGCTGATGCAACTCAAGGAGGGTGTGCTTTGTGGTGTACGAGTGGCTGAAGTGCATGCAAAGTTTCCTGGCCATTTTCAGGATGTCTTGCAGATGGGGTGAAGATTTCAGGAACTGCCTGACAACCAGATTGAACACATGCGCCATGCAGGGCGCATGGCTCAGTCCTCCTTGATGCAGCGCCGACACCATGTTCTTCCCGTTGTCGGTCACCATGGTTTTGATTTTAAGTTGTTGAGGAGAAGGCCAGGATTTGATTTCTTAAAGAAGGACGTGGATCAGTTCCTCCCCTGTGTGACTCTGTTCGCCCATGCAAACTAGGTGCATAGCAACGTGACACTGCCGTACCCTGCATATGTGGTATGCTGATGGGGCACTGTGAATTGTCCCTGCAGTGGAGGCTGAGGGAATAGTGGAGGATGAGGAGTCCGAGGCGGAGAGTGTCACACGACAAACGGCTTGAGAACGTGGAGGCGGAAGCGGGGTCACCTGGCCAAGTTGCTGGTGTGGCTGTGCAGGAACCACATTTACCCAGTGGGCCTTAAAGGACATATATTGTCCTTGACTGTAGTTACAGCTCCACACGTCGGCGCTGCTATGCACTTTGGCAGACACCGACAGGCTCAAGGACTAGCCCACCTTCTGTTCTAGATATGCATGCAGGGCTGATACTGCCAAAGGAATGCAAAGAAATGATGGCTTGGGACTTTCCACCTCGGCATCGGCACAAGCCATCAGTTCTCTGAAAGGTGCAGAGTATACCACTTGGAAAGGGAGGGACTGCAGCACCAGCAACTTGGCCAGGAGCACATTCAGCTTCTGCACCGTTAGATGAGTGCACGCATACTGTTGTCTCTTGGCAATCGCTTCATTGATCCATTGCTGACCAAATGACTGATAAGGAGTAGGAGGACGGGGAACAGGAGCATCAGGACCAGCAGATGATGGGAAGTACAGACAGGTTCCCTTCGGCAGAGGTGGTGGAGCCTTGACTGCATGAAATTGGGTGCGTGCCACTTGGTGATGCAGCGATTGCTGCGGCAGGCTGGACCACCAAATCGGAGCCACAGTTCTCCTAGGCCACTTTATGGTGACGCTGCATGTGTTGACACAGGGCCATGGCACCCTTGCCATGTGTCACTTTCTGCCCACAAATTCAGCAAATGGCCATGTTCACCTCCTCCGGGGGCTTAACAAAATACTGCCACAATGCAGAGTATGCCATTTTCCCCCAACACTCCACACTGACTGCCTGCTACTGCTGCCTCTGTGAACGCCTTCACTGCTACTTTCCGGGCAGGTAGGCTACTGTGAAGCAGGTGGTCTACCCCAGGCACATTTGGCTCTCGACCTCCCACTGCTGCCACCCTGCTGACTCACGGCCATGCTACCACCTTGCTGGCTCAGCCACTGCCTTAAGAGCAAGCTGTCACCCTCTTCTCCTGATGATGGTGAAGCCCCTTTTTCACCCGGCTCCCAAGTGCGATTGGCTACATCATCATCATCCACTACTGTCTGCATGTCACTGATGTCGCCCACAATGGTCTTAGGGCCAGAAGCCTGACCACTCCCAACACATTCTCCCACGTGACTTTCATCATCACTACTTGCCCGCCGACCGGAGTAAGCGGCAGATGTGTCCTCCAGATCTCACCTGGGCAGTAGCTGCTGACTGTCCTCTAGTAGCTAGTCCTCGCTGAAAAGTGAATCCTAGCCTACGGCATATAAACAGGAGGAACAAAAAATGACAGAGGCAGGTTGATGACAGTTAGGTGCACAGTGCCTGCTTCCAGGCAATGCCAACTAAGCATCATGTCAGAGGAATCCACCGACTCTTGTCTGGGGGTTTCTAATGTAACTTGCGACAAAGTCAAAGACTCAGTCAACCATTCAAGCACCACTGGGATGCTGGTCAAGACACGACCGCTAGATGACACTGTGAGCTCAGGCCTCTCGTTGCAACTACTGCTGCCACCCCCCTTCTTCTTCTGCTATTTCTGCCTGCGACAGAAACATTTGGACCACTGCTCGTTCCCTTTGAAGGGCCTGTCACTTGTCTGTCTGAGATACTGTATAATAAAAGAATTAAATTAAAATTAAAATAATACACCCCAAAAAAGGCTGTATTACAATGTAACTTCATTGCAGAACGGCAATTAAGATGTATTCTTTTTCCTATTAAAACACACCCCAAAAAAAGCAGCAACAATCAAAATTCCCCACAGAATGGCTAATAGGACGTAAATATATTTCCTATTAATACACCCCGTAAATGGCTGTAGTACAATGTAACTTCACAGCAGAATGGCAATTAACACGTATTTTTTTCCTATTAATACCCCCAATAATAAAGTATAACAATCAAAATTCACCTCAGAACAGCTAATAGGATGTACTTATATGTCCTATTAATACACCCCGTAAATGGTTGTAGTACAATTTAACATCACTGCAGAACGGCAATTAACACGTATTCTTTTTCCTATTAATACACCCCCAAAAAAAGTATAGCAATCAAAATTCACCGCAGAACAGTTAATAGGACATACGTATATTTCCTATTATTACATCCCGTAAATTACTGTATCACACAGCACTTGCACCCCAATAACAAGGTTTGCTGGAATTACTGAGCTATCATTTATTGCAATTTGGATCCCCAGTTAGTGCAGCAAGGTGTAATAGAATAGCTCCTATTATCCAGTTGGACGCTGTTCTCCTTTTATACTGTAGATAATGCCTCCCTATCCTTTCCCTACACTATGAATAATCTTTCCCTGAACTTCTGAATCGTTTTTTTTCAGCACAATAAATTCTTTCCTAACACTGTCCCTAGCGCCTGTCACGTCTCTCCCTGCACTTATTACACTGGAAAATGGCACAATCCAAGATGGCTGATGCTATTTATAGGGCTGTGACATCACAGGGGCTGGCTGGCTGATGATTGGCTGCATGCATAGCATTGTGGGTGATCCCTCGTTTTCAGAGGTCTTTGCTTCATGTGCTAACATGTGCAGCAGCCATTTTAGGAAAAAATACGATTTGTTACCACGAAGCATGAGGAAATTCGGATTTGGTGCGAATAACATTTTTCCTGAAATTTCGTATCGAATTCCACTTTGTCAACTTTGATTCGCTCATCTCTAATCATTTTACCCGATGTTTTGCTCGTTCATCGATAATTGGCGCCACCTTTACACTGTTAGATCCTTAAAAAACCTGTTAGCGATCTGGCCAATGTTCAACCAGTGTAAAGGGGTCCTTAAAGGGATTGTGGCACTTCAGAAAGTGCCATTTATCATGTAGAGAAAGTGAATACAAGCCACTTACTAATGTATTGTGATTGTCCATATTGCTTCCTTTGCTGGTTGCATTTATTTTTCCATCACATTATAAAATGCTTGTTACCATCGTTACAACCACCCTGCAATCCATCAGCGGTGGTCGTGTTTGTACACTATAGGAGAAAGCGCTGGCATCTCTGGTGGTCAGGACCATAGAGGCGCACATAGTCTGGTGCTTTTTCCTACTTTAACCACCCTGCGTTGATGTATCGCAGGGTGGTCATAACCATGGAAATGAGCAGTGTATGTGTTAGAAAAATGAATTCAGACAGCAAATGAAACAATATGAACAATCACAATATGTTAGTAAGTGGCTTGCATTAACTTTCTCTACATAATAAATGCTATTTGGTACTATATTTTCAATGTGGTATCTTCTAGCTTAGTATTTAAGACATAAAAAAAAAGTCTGATTGAAGCTTTATTTAATCAATTTAAAAGCACACACTTCACATGAAATAGGCTGACACATTTCTAACTACACTAGTACTTAGTGGCTAGAAATGGCCTTGCGGTTCGCCCGGCGGTCGTTTCGCGACGAAACTTTGTTCTCTCGCCATTCGCCAAACATGCAAACATATAGCGATATTCTCACGCGCCATATTTTTTTGCATAGCGGCGAACTTTGACCCATGACACATTCATCAGGTGGGACAGGACATCCAATTGAGACATTTCAGCACATGCACACACCCCCTACCCTATAAATAAACCCGATCTGGCAGCCATTTTACATTCTGTTTTTCTGCCAGTGTAGGGAGAGGTTGCTGTGTGGAGCAGGGACAGACTGTTAGGGACACCAAACACTAGGTAATAGGGCCACAAAAGTCCTACCGTGTGTCCTATCGATAGGCGTGACATACCGAGGGGTGTGATATACTTATAATATACTTTCTAACATAGAAAGTATATTATAGTGCATTTGTATTGTGCAGCAGTTGTGTGAGGTTCTGCTGAGATACCGCAGGTTTATAGAGGGACAAACACTGTTGGAATAACTAATTGCAACTGGTGTGATATACCTGTTGCCCCCCCCCCCCCCCCCCCCCCGGTGTGATATACCTGCATCCACAAAATACTCATTAAGGAGTTTGATATACCTGCTTTCACAAAATACTGATTGAGGGGTGTGATACACCTGTTTCTACAAAATAAAAATAGAGGGGATTGATATACCAGCTTCTACCAAATATTGATTGAGGCCTGCAATACACCGGCTTCCACCAAATATTGATTAAGGGGTTTGATATACCAGCTTCCAGCAAATACTCAATAAGGGGTTCTATATACCTGTTTCCACAAAATACTGATAGAGGAGATTGATATACCGGCTTCCACCAAATATTGATTGAGGCCTGCGATACACCGGCTTCCAGCAAATATTGATCAAGGGGTTTGATTTACCTGCTTCCATCAAATACTCATTAAGGGGTTCCATATACCTGTTTCCACAAATACTGATACAGGGGATTGATATACTGGCTTCCACCAAATATTCATTGAAGCCTGCGATACACTGGCTTCCACCAACTATTGATTAAGTGGTTTGATATACCAGCTTTCAGCAAATACTCGTTAAGGGGTTTTATATACCTGTTTCCACAAAATACTGATAGAGGGGATTGATATACCGGCAGTACCCAGATCAGCCCAAGCACTCCGAGATCTCTAATGTCAGTGGTGGTGAAGGTGACGATGATGACATGTCGATGGATGTCATGTGGGTGCCAACAAGAGAGGAAGAGGAGGGGAGTTCAGAAGGAGAGACAGAGCAGCAGATAGGGAGGAGAGGGAGGAGAAGCAGGCAGAACTCGCAGTGCACAGGAGGCAAAAAGCAGACTGCAAATGTATCTGGAGAGAGCCATCCACCATGCACGGTCACATCTGGCACTCCCAGGATGCCGGCACATGGCTCCGCAGTGTGGGCTTTTTTTAACGTGTCAGCTGTTGACAATAGTGTTGCCATCTGCAGCCTGTGCTGTCAACGCATAAGTCGCGGTAAGCCCAACATTCACCTAGGGACGACCGCCTTAAGAAGGCACCTGGCCTCCCATCACCGAGCCCAGTGGGAGCAACACCATCAGAACCCACAAAGACACACTCCTGGCGTTCCACATCCTGCCCCTTCTCCTTATCCTCTCTCCTCAAATTTGTCCTCCACTCCACCTTCCACCATGCCGTCGTCGCGTTCATCCGGCAAAAGGCAGGCTTCCGTGGACCAAATGTTTGAATGTAAAAAGTTGATGACGCCGGATAACCCTCTTGTCCAACGGTTGACCGCTGGCTTGTCAGAACTGCTAGCCCACCAACTACTGCCATATTAACTGGTGGACCCAGAGGCCTTTAGAAAAATTGTGGCCATTGGCACACTGCAATGGAAGGTCCCCGGAAGGAAATATTTCTCCCATAAGGGCATCCCAGAGCTATATGGCCACGTTCGGCGGCAAGTGAATGTATCTCTGGCACACAGTGTCGGTGCCAAGATACATCAGACCACAGACACGTGGTCTAGAAAACACGGGCAGGGAAGGTACATAACGGCTGTCGAGGAAGCAATCCGTGGCACCCGTGTGGATTTGGTGTTACCACCACGGATTGCATGCAGGCCTGCCTCTTCTCCTCCTTCTACTTCATCCTCCGTCTCCTCCTTGGCTGACTCCTCCTTTTCCACTGCTACTGCTTCTTGCACTGTACCTCCCAAGCTCCCCAGAACCTATTTGATGTGCCAGGTGAGACGTGGCCATGCTGTGCTGCGGCTGATGTGCCTGAAAGCCAAGGGCCACGCCGTACCTGCACTGCTTTCCGCTCTGCGGTCACAGGCCGATCAGTGGCTGTCATGGTCCCTCTGGTGACTGATGTCAGGAAATCAAGGAGATTGGCTGAGCTTGGAGGAATCTAACAGCCTCCTTGATTTCTCTTAAATCATTGTTGATAAGGTTAATGACACCTTCCCTTTTCTCAGCTGTTTCTCAGTGGTCATCACTTCTAACCTTTATAGTCTTACCCCACCCTTCTGACTATACGGTTGATAGCTTCATTTGGGTTTGGCTGAGCTGGTGTGAGATCCTCTCTGGTGTTCCTGTTCTTCCATCTTTACAGAAGTTAAGTGTTCTATTTGTTTGTATTTGTTATATTCCCTGTTGTATCTGGGCCTGAGACAGAGACTTCCATTCGTCCATCTGGGGAGGAATGGGTTGTCTCTGGTCCTATACTTATTTCAGGGCCTTATAGGGAAATCAGGGCCTAGGTATCCTGCTTATGAATATTCCTACCTTCAAGGTCTATTCATATTGATAGGTAGTCAGGGCCCGGATTAGGGTTGTCTAGGAAGTTACCTGTTTCTTCCCTAGTTTCCAGGCCCAGTTGCTGTTCGCCTTCCCTCCTGTGTTCTGTGTGGCGTTTCCCCCCACACTGATCGTGACAGTTGCTAACCCCGCTCAATTTGACAGTTGGTAAAGTGGTGTGCGACAACGGCGCCAATCTGCTGAGCGCGCTGAAACAGCCCGTTAGACATCTGACTTAGTGACTGCCTGACGTGCTGGAACTCCACCTTGTGTATGCTTGATAGGCTGCTCCAGCAGTAACGTGCCTTTAATGACTAGCTGTACAAACTCTGCAGCAGGACAGGTTCTTGAGAGCTTGGTTTCTTTTCACCGCGCCAGTGGCTGCTCATGCGCGATGCATGCATACTTCTGCGGCTATTTGATTAGATATCACCAAACTGGTCAGTCGCAGTCAGGGTGCCATCAGTGACATCGTGCCTTACGCCTTCTTTCTGGAGCATGCATTGCGTTGTGTCATTGATCAAGCCGTCGAGGAGCAGAAGCTGGAAGATGAGGAAGTCGCAATGCTGAATGATTTCCCAGGGGGGCTACTCCATCTGAGACAAGTCAGCAGGAGTCAGAGGAGGATGGTGCCTGGGCGGAGGAGGAGGAGGAGCAAGAAGAGCAGGCTTTAAACTTTTCAGGGATCCCTGTTGTTGTTCGTGGATGGGGGAGGAGACCGAGGATGACATTCTCCTGGGCGATGAGCAGGAGCCAGGGGGCCCCACCCCTTCCAATTTAGTGCAAATGGGGGCCTTCATGCTCCATTGTTTGAAGAGGGACCCCCGTATAAAAAGCATAAAGGGCAAGGACAAGTACTGGGTGGCAACGTACCTAGACCCCCGGTATAAACTCAAAATGGCGGACATGTTACCAGCATCACAGAGAAATGTCAGAATGCAGCATTTTCAGGCCTTGCAGCGAGAGATGCTGCATTCTGCTGTTGCGGGCACTGGCAGTGGAATTTCCGCCCACAGAGAAACAGTTGAGGGTACCAATCCTACCGCACATGCAAGAAGAGGGCGGTTTGAAGATGTGTTAGTCACTTCGGATATGAGATCATTCTTGAAGCCAACCCATCGACAGTCACCCTCCGGATCCAGCCTCAGGGAACGCCTAGACTGACAGGTGTCCAACTACATCGGGTTAACGGCCGATGTGGTTGCTCTGATAATCGAGGAACCCCTGGACTACTGGGTGTGCAGGCTTGACCTGTGGCCAGAGCTGGCACAATTTGCTATGGAAATTTTGGCTTTCCCCTCGTTCAGTGTCCTGTCAAAAAGGACGTTCAACGCAGCAGGGGGAATAGTGACCAATAAGTGCACTCGCCTAGCTCACAACAGTGTGGACTACCTCACATTTCTAAAAATGAATGAGGGATGGATCTCGAAGGAATTCAACACCTATGATGACCACATTTAATTGAATTTCCTCATGCCAGCCCACACATATCCTTCACCAACCAGAACAAAGAATGGTCCCTGTCTTATGTAAATACAGCGGCATAAAAGGCCTTTTCTGTCCGGTGAATGCCTGTTTGGGGCCTGTACTCCACTGGCAGGCAGTAAAATTGGTATCCAATTACTGTTTAATATACCTCCAGCCACATAAGCACTTGATGTTTTCTGTATGGTGAATGCCTAATTGTTGAGGCCTCGGAGGAATTCAACACCTATGACGACCACGTGTTATCGAATTTCACCTATTATCATTTGGGGTTAATTCAAGAGGGGCGATTTTGTTAACCATGTTTTTAATTCAATTTTATATTTTTAGTTCTTTTATAAATATATGTATTTGACATGTATTTGTACTGGCCTACAGTAAAATTGCTATCCAATGACCGTCTAATATACCTCCAGGCACATAATCACTTGATCTTTTCTGTCCGGTGAATGCCTAATGTTTGGGGCCTGTACTCCACTGTCCTGCAGTAAAATTGTTATCCAATAACCGCCTAATATACCTCCAGCCACATAAGCACTTGATTTTTTCTGTCCGGTGTATGCCTAATGTTTGGGGCCTGTACTCCACTGGCCTGCAGTAAAATTTATATCCGATGACCATCTAATATACCTCCAGCCAATAACCACTTCATCTTTTCTCTCTGGTGAATGCCTACTGTTTGGGGCTTGTACTTCACTGGCCTGCAGTAAAATTGATATCCAATGACCATCTAATATACCTCCAGCCACATAATCACTTGATGTTTTCTGTCCGGTGAATGCCTAATGTTTGGGGCCTGTACTCCACTGGCCTGCAGTAAAATTGATATCCAATGACTGTCTAATATACCTCCAGCCACATAATCACTTAATCTTTTCTGTATGGTGAATGCCTAATTGTTGGGTCCTTGGAGGAATTCAACACCTGTGACGACCACGTGTTATCGAATTTCACCTATTATCATTTGGGGTTTATTCAAGAGGGGGCATTTTGTTAGTAATGTTTTTAATCCAATTTTATATTTTTAGTTCTTTTAAACATATGTATTTGTATTGGCCTGCAGTAAAATTGATATTTAATGACTGTCTAATATACCTCCAGCCACATAATCAGTTGATCTTTTCTGTACCAATGTTTGTCTAATGTTTGTGGCCTGTACTCCAGTGGGCTACAGTAAAATTGTTATTCAGTGACCGCATAATGTACCAAGAGCCACATAATCACAATTTCCTTTATGTCAGATGAATGCCTAATTTTTAGAGCCTGTACTCCCGTGGCCTAAAATAAGATTTTTCTAGGCTCCAGCAGGGCACATTTTTGAGAATTTCCCTTTAAGACACATTAAAAATGGCCCATGATTAAAATACATATTTTTTGTTGGAATTTTTGTCATTGATCCCCCTCTAGTATGTCACTGTCCATGGTGTGGGACTATTTGTGCACTTCTAGTAAGTATTTGTTTGCTGCAAATATGACCTGAAGGTTTTTTATTTTCGCCTGCCATTAAAGTGAATGGGGCCCGCCTCGAACTTGCGGTTCGTGAAAATTTGATTGTGTTTGCGAATCGTCCCGGCCGGTGTTCGTCCATCACTATTAGTGGCTATGGCTAAGGATTGGTATAGACCCTGATGCGTCAACTTATTTCATATATGTGCTTTTCAAATGATGACATAAAGCTCTTATGAAGGACTTGTGCAGTGCCAAAGGACTTTTTAGATCTATACATACTATGAACCCAAGATTTCCAAGCCATGCACCTGGTTTGCCACACTTACTTTATCAGCTTTTGGTGAGAGTTGCATATAAAGTGATTTTTTTGTGCAACCTGTGCCAGCCACAACTTTTTCAGACCCTTTTTATACCAAAAAATGGGTGTTATTAGATTAATAAATGTGGCCCAATATGCGCTTATAGTAGGTTATGAATATTTATATTATGGCCATGTGCTTGAGGACTTAAACTTGACAGATGCAGAAGGTAACTTGTAAAAACCATAAAGAAAAACTCAGCAGGTACTGCCAGGTGTGTATACCGTCTAATAGACCCTTGGAAGCATGAGACAAATTGCGATAATCAGTGGTGCTCTGCTGTAGGAACTTCAGGTAAGAAAAATAATTAGCGGCACTCACCGTAGTATACACTCCGCAGCTTTATTGAATATTTCAAACGTCTGACACAGGCACTGCACAAAGGGTCAGGCAACAGCCGTTTCACGCTTCTCACGCTTTGTCAAGCCTACAATGATCCAGTGTGGAGGTGGGATATACATCACTCCTTTTACCCCGGTCACATGACCAGCACAGTTCAGTAATTACCATGACCATTAAAAACTAACACAAATCCTCAAATGAATATAAGATCATGTATCACAACACACCCACCCATAAAAACAAATTAAACAAAGACAGCAAGATCATTCTTATCATTAAGTCCTAATGGACCCATAGCACTGGTTCTGATAATCCAAGCCGCTTCCCTCTGCAGGAGGAGACGACTCCTATACCCTTATCTTACTGGCATGTGAACCACCTCTAGTCCTGCACACTTCAGGACGTGTTTGTCACCTCCGTGTTCTTCATGTACATGGTTGATCAAACGTATGGCTCCTACTCCTGTATCAATAGACTTTTTGTGTTCCCTAAATCTGATATATTGGGGTCTGAAGGTTTTGCAGTTGTAGAATTTTCCACACGGGCAAAGAAATCGCATACACCACATATTGCGTTTTACATGATATAAAGCTTTTAACAGAATGCCATACCCCCCTATTATCAGGAATTTGGACTTATATATGAATCTGCACATGGAACACTTTCCACATGCGAAATTGCCATTAGGGACACATTTTCCTAACCAGTCAACGTCATCAATATGTATGTTACTCCTGACAATGGCATTCCCTATAGTCCCACTCCTCCTAAAGATAATGATGGGATTCATCATAGTTTTAGCCTTAAGAGAATCATCCTGCACCAGCATCTGCCAGTTATTCAGGATGGCTTTCTTAATAAAGGGAGCCATCGGCGTATAGTCAAACGTAAATATAGCCCGAGTATATTCCTGATTATGCTGTATAGTTCTTCTCTTTTTCTTGCCACAGTCACTTTGCTTCAATCTAATTACTCTCTGATAAGCTGTATCAATGACAACCTCAGGGTAACCCCTCTGTAGAAAATGAGACTTAAGATCTATACATTGCTTTTTAAAATCCGTATCATCTGACCCAATTCTTCTCAAACGGAGGAATTGTCCATAAGGAACTGCCTTTTTGACATGGAGCAGATGAAAACTGTCAAACCGCAGTAAGGAATTCCTGGAGGTCAATTTCCTAAACACACTGGTGCAAATATCACCATCTTTAGCGCTTATTTTTGACATCCAAGAAATTCAATTCACTGCGATGTATCTGACTAGTAAACCTCATATTCATGTCATTGGTAGTATTTAAAAACTCCACAAATTAACCAAACTGCTCCTCTGTCCCTGTCCAGATTATAAACACGTCATCGATGTATCTAAAAAATAACCTAATGTATTGGTGAAACGGATTATCAATTGTAAACACAATTTTTTCTTCAAAGTCCAAATTCCTGATAATAGGGGGGAGGGGGGTACAGCATTCTGTTAAAAGCTTTATATCATGTAAACCGTAATATGTGGTGTATGCAATTTTTTTGCCCGTGTGGAAAATTCTACATTGGCAAAACCTTCAGACTCCTATATATCGGATTTAGGGAACACAAAAAGACTATTGATACAGGAGTAGGAGCCACACGTTTGATCAACCATGTACATGAAGAACACAGAGGTGACAAACACGTCCTGAAGTGTGCAGGACTAGAGGTGGTTCACATGCCAGTAAGAGGAGGTAATGGGAAGCGTCTCCTCCTGCAGAGGCAAGCAGTTTGGATTATCAGAACCTGTGCTATGGGTCCATTAGGACTTAATGATAAGAATGATCTTGCTGTCTTTGTTTAATTTGTTTTTATGGGTGGGTGTGTTGTGATACATGATCTTATATTCATTTGAGGATTTGTGTTAGTTTTTAATGGTCATGGTAATTACTCACCTGTGATGGTCATGTGACCGGAGTAGAGGGAGTGATGTATATCCCACCCCCACAGCGGATCATTGTAGGCTTGACAAAGCGCGAGGAGCGTGAAACGGCTGTTGCCTGACCCTTTGTGCAGTGCCTGTATCCGACCTTTGAAATATTCAATACAGCTGCGGAGTGTATACTACTGTACAGTGAGTGCCGCTAATTATTTTTCTTACTTGAACTTGTAAAAACCAATTGCTATTTAAATTTTTTGTTACTAAACTTGCCGGCAATTTTTTATTATCACAATGTCTCCAGAATGATATAAAGGAATCAAAGCAACAAATTGGTTAGCAAATTTGAAGCAAAAAACATAAACTGGAGGATTTGTAGTCTCATTGCCTTCTGTGGTTCAATTTAATGCGAGCATAATATTATAATTTATTTAAATTGGAATCACATTGCATTTTTTTTATCGAGTTGCAGCATATAAAACAGGGGTGCAAAAAAAAAAAGGTTCTACAAGATTAGTGTCTTGTGTGGGTATACTATAAAATGTAATCTGATTTGCCACAGCCAATAACTATTTTGATTATTTTATTTTACATCTTTTTAAGTGTAAAAGTCCAGGCTCTTTTGTCACAAGAGGTGCTTAACCTTTGCTGCAATTAGTCAATGAAACTGTGCTCTTTCTTTACCAAGGGAGTAATTGATATAGGAATGGAAGATTTATAACACAGTTTATATTCATCATGAATCTGATTTCCTAGCACGTCTCAATTTTCAATATTTGTGATTCAAACATCATCTTCTGTGATTCTCCATTGTGATCATTGTGTTGTTGGGTATTGAAGTGTTTCAAGGTTTTATTATCCTCTTTGCTCCGCTCCCAACTGTACCTCTTTTGCGCTTAAGACAATTGACCACTTGTAAGCCCATGCTCATAATTATACACTCTGATAAAGACACAAAAGGACAATAGACAGAGTTTGAAATGCATCCTTTGATAATGCTAGGCCATACTCTATGACGCATTTGAACTGCTCTGTTTGAAACTCTTGTATTACTATTTATTTCAAGGGTGGATGAAAATCAAATGCAAACCAAATGATCAATGAGTTCTGATAATTAACTTGGCACTTTTTCTGAACAATGTTCACGTTATGTTATTAAAGCAAATACTAATTAATTTCTTCTTTAATGTGTTTAATTCAAATGATAAGACGCCTATGATAAATCAGCTCTTTAATGCTATGTTACTGGCTGTGCCTTGATGTGTGTTTTACTCCGGACCTCAATTTAAAAAGGTGCCAATAGGAAGGTTACATTTATTCTAAGAAACTCGGAAATTGCTAAATGCCTGCTTGAATTAAGGATTCGTGTGTAATTTATTTTACTGGCAAATGCAATTTCGCTTAACAGTCGTTTGGTATAGTTACTCATTTTTGGCAGTACAACATTCTTTTTGTCAGCATTGTTAAAATTCTGAAAAGTGCTATCTGAATTTTGGGGTGTCAGTTATTTTTTATCTTATATGTTTCTCAGGGGCGTAGCTAAGTGCTCATGGCCCTGGTGCAAGAGTTCAGCTTGGGCCCCCTTCCCTCAGTGCTTTGTGGCAAGGGGCAGGGGAGCACATAGCCCTTCTGCTGCCTGAGACAAAAATTGAAATGGCAACCTCCCCCGATGCCAAATTCTTGACCTCCCGATGCCAAATTCTTGACCTAACCCCTTCCCTCCAGCTAGAGGTGTAACTTGGAGAGGTAAAGTGTGACCTGACTATGGGTTCTGGACAACCCCTTTAAAAAGAAAAGACATTGAGGGTTTAAGCCTCCGGGAAGTCAGGCATGACCGAAATACAAAAAACAAAGACAAGAAAAGGAGAGCCCAATGTACTGCACCGCGCAGCAGCTCCGAACCCACTGCGCCACTCACTAGAAATACTCTGGAGGGGCGTAATTAAGAAACTACCCGGATTTCACTAAATCTTTAGATGGTGAGGATAGGCTTGACCATCGGTAGTTGACAGGGACGACTCCAGAGCATAAACCAGCCAGTGGCAGCAGGAAACGGGAACAAGAAGGTACCAACAATGGTACCAGCAGTACATTGAGCAACCAGGCAAAGCATAACAAGGCATGGCAAACAGGATCCGATTCCCCCTCCAGGGAACCCAGAAACCCCTTCCAGAGGTGGACAAACAGACATGAACAGAAGCAGAGTAAACTGCCACAAACAAGAACAGAACAGGCATAACAGAACCAGACGCAGATAACGCTCTGCTAAGTGCTCAGACGCAGATACAGATACAAACATAAACGGGCATCGGACATAACAAGGCAAAATACAGAAACATTAATGCAGAACAAGGAAATACTACACAGACCTATGGACAGACAGGAACATGGATCCGATGCCGATACGCTTTGCTAGGCGCTCGGACGCAGATATGCTCTGCTAGGCAGCAGGACAGATATAGGTACAGACATGAACAAGCATAAAGGACCCCAAGTGTCAGTAGCAAAGGGCAAAGAACAGAAACAGGCATGGCAAAACAAGGCAAAGCAGGGAAAAACATGACAAACAAACAAACCAAGAAAGACTGACCATGAGGCTCCACGCTCACAGGCTAAAATAGCTAGCTAACGAGCAGGGCCGATCCTAGGGTCACAGGCGCCTGGGTGCAGAAATATTTCTGGCGCCCCCACATGGGCGTGGTTATCTTACTAACTCCTCCCCTTTACAATGTTTCTATGGCAACAACTTCAGCCCCCAACTTCAGCCCCACGAATCGGCGGCTCGGCTGCTCGGCTTAAAAAAAAAAAAAAGTCCAAAAAAAAAAAGTCCCGGCGGCTCGCTCGGCCAGGGCCGGACTGGGGATAAAAACCAGCCCTGGAAAAAGTTGCACACCAGCCCCACAGCATTGCGTCATTATTTACTTGTTTATAATAGGAGAAAGCATTCATTTTAAAACACGTGTGTAAACACGAATATGAACTTTGCCCCACGATAGCTCTTTTGTAGAACCCCCATAAAAACTTACAGTTACTTGACTTGGCCCTTGGGGATCTCGGACGCCCCTTTAACACTTTGGCCGGGGGCTCGGCGGAGCTGATGTTGTGCTTTAACCTAATGAGAAAGATTTCATAATAAGGATTTGGAGAAAGGGCAGAGGGATAGCAGAGCAGGGAGAGGCTGGTGCTGCTACTAGGGGGTCATACCATGGGGGAGTAATAAAGCCCACCATAATGCCCCCCCAGTAGTAATAATTCTCCTTATAATATGCAAAACATTTGTAATGCCCCCAGTTGAGCTAATGTTCCCATAATGTGCCAATATAAAATACCCCTTCTCAGTGCCCCCGTAGATGACCCCCATAGTGCCCCCCCCCTTCCCCATAGTACCCACCATAATGTGTCCCAGTATAAAATGCCCCTATACAGAGCCCCCATATAAAATATCTTCTTTTTTAGCCTCAGTAGATGCCCCTATAGTGCCCCCCAATAATCTGCAGCAAGATCTGCCCCCATAGATGCCCCCAATCATGTGCCAGTAATAAGAGCCCCCCCACCATCATGTGCCAGTAGCCAGAGCCCCCCCATATCATGTCAGTAGCCAGAGCCCCCCCATATCATGTGTCAGTAGCCAGAGCCCCCCATATCATGTGCCAGTAGCCAGAGTGCCCCCAATCATGTGCCAGAAATAAGAGCCCCCCCACCATCATGTGCCAGTAGCCAGAGCCCCCCATATCATATGCCAGTAGCCAGAGCCCCCCCATATCATGTGCCAGTAGCCCCCCTTATGTGCCAGTAGCCCCCCTATGTGCCAGTAGCCCTCCTTATCATGTGCCAGTAGCCCCCTTATCATGTGCCAGTAGCCCCCTTATCATGTGCCAGTAGCCCCCCTTATCATGTGCCAGTAGCCCCCCTTATCATGTGCCAGTAGCCAGAGCCCCCCCCCCCCATATCATGTGCCAGTAGCCAAATCCCCCCCATTATCATGTGCCAGTAGCCAGAGTGCCCCCATATCATGTGCCAGTAGCCAGAGTGCCACCATATCATGTGCCAGTAGCCAGAGTGCCCCCATATCATGTGCCAGTAGCCCCCCATATCATGTGCCAGTAGCCCCCCTTATCATGTGCCAGCCCAGTAGTCCCCCCTTATCATGTGCCAGCCCAGTAGTCCCCCCTTATCATGTGCCAGCCCAGTAGTCCCCCCTTATCATGTGCCAGCCCAGTAGCCCCCCTTATCATGTGCCAGCCCAGCCCAGTAGTCCCCCCTTATGTGCCAGCCCAGTAGCCCCCCTTATGTGCCAGCCCAGTAGCCCCCCTTATCATGTGCCAGCCCAGTAGTCCCCCCTTATCATGTGCCAGCCCAGTAGCCCCCCTTATCATGTGCCAGCCCAGCCCAGTAGTCCCCCCTTATGTGCCAGCCCAGTAGCCCCCCTTATGTGCCAGCCCAGTAGCCCCCCTTATCATGTGCCAGCCCAGTATTGTACCTATATAAAAAAATAAAAAAAAATAATACACTTATACTTACCTCCAGCAATGCGATGCGATGCAGGCCGCCTCTTCCGTCTGTGTCCCTCGCTATACGGCTCAGGCGACGCGATGACGTCATCGCGCCATCACCGGCCTCTGATAGGCTGCCAGCACTAAGCCGGCAGCCTATCAGAGGAACAGGAGGGGACACACCTCTCCCTCCTCTGCCGCAGCACAGGCATCTGTATTGCCGTCCTGAGGACGGCAATACAGATGACTATGGAGATGAGCGCTTCCGCAATGGAGGCGCTCATCTCCTGCTCTGCCCTGCCGCCGGCCGCCCCCACTTGTCACCAGGGCCGCAGCGCTGGGGTGCGGGGCACCCACTGCACCCCGTGTAGGATCGGCCCTGCTAACGAGTACACCACAGAGCAACACAGGGGAACTAACCCTCACAGGTCCAAACAGGAGGTTCACAGGCAGGTCAGGGGTAAACATAAACTTCAGCAACGAAAGCTGCAGTACAGGATGTTGCCACTAGCAACCATCCCGAAATACCCGTAGGGCAGGAACACCAATGATACCGCAGCCAGCACACAGCCCCTAGCAACCGGCCTGCACAGAGACACCCGCAGCCAGTATGCCGAGGGACATGCAGCCAGCCTACATGGCAAACCACATCATGCTGAACTGCACCGTGACAATTTCCTATGCTCTTTACGACATTATTAAAAAATTTATAACATAAAAAAGTTAAAAAATTTTGGCCTAGCAGAAGGGGTGGGCCTTCACAACATCTGCCTCATTTACTATAACATTCTTTGACCAGAGAGTGGTGAAAGCTATAACTGAAGTCTACGCCAGCCTGTTGCCTGCATAGAATTCAGTATCTGATACATGACAGGGCAGAGATGCACCTGATTTATTAAGAGGCAGATTTCGCCTTTCATTTTCCAAAGGAGCTCTTAAAAATTAAAGATTGAATCTGATGGGCAAATAAGCCCACAATCTATGGGCAACTAAGCCAGTTTTCCTTTACACCAGTTTTGATCAATCTCTGCCATAAAGCGTAGAGACATCATAGCAAAAATTGAAAGGGCTTCACCTTATTGGTAAACAACTCCTCTTCACAGTCTGTAACTCAGGGGTTCAGTGTTTGAACCCATTTTACTACTTATCCCTTGTAGAAGAACTGTCTGCAGTGTTAGGGTAGTATAACTGTCCCTTATTTACTATCATTACAGTGCCTGTGGGGCTCACTGCAGGTTTAGGCAAGGGAATGGGGCTATTCACCACTGGCCTCATAGCAGTCATAGCTGTTGCCACTACGTACGTTTTTAATTTTCACCAAAAATAGCTAACCTCTCTATATGCAACACTACGTCAAATAATGGAATCAGGTGTCATAACTTTAGACTGTTTAGACTCCACATCTTCACTTACAGATATAGCTGTTCTATACTTGAGTGTGATGTTATGTCTCATAGTGTTCAGCGCGAATATTCGAATATCGAATTGTTTTAGCGAATATCGGTACTTTGCTAATTCGCGAATATTTCGAATATAGTGCTATAAATTCGATATTTTGAATATTCTTTTTATTTTATTTTTTATTTTTATTGTTATATTTTTTCTTTCCCACTTCCCAAAAGTAGTTCTTACCTGTCCTTAGGATTCCTGGCTTCCTGGCTGCTCCAGTCAGTGCCCGTTGCCGCTTCTGACGACTTCCGTGCTCATGGAGCGTCCCCATCACCATGGGAACGTCTCCATACTAAAATGTACTGTCGGATTTGAGAATTACGTTGAAATCGCAATTCGATTAATTCAAGTTATAATAATCGAATTGCGCTTACAACTCAGCACTGCTATATTCCATATTCGTTAATTCTAGCCTAATATTGAATATAGCAGTGCTAAGTTGTAATCAAAATGCGATCAGTACAACTTGAATTAATCGCATTGCGATTTCAACTTGGACCTGGTTTACTATGGTTGGCTTGGTAGAATTAGCGAATATAACAAATGTATTCATCATATTCCTCAAAACGAAGATAACGAAGTATTCTCCATCTTCGTCTTAGCTCCATATTTGTCAACTTCGCTAATTCTAGCAATCAAATAGGAAAGTTGACTATAGAGACAGCTAAGTTTAATTCGCTATGCGATTATATTACTTTGATTTTGAAAAAAAATTGAATAGTTATAAATAATTCTTGATTATTATAATGATTCTATTTATAAAAATAAAAAAAAGCAAAGTAATAGAATCGCATAGCGAATTAAACACAGCTGTCTCCATAGTCAATCTTCCTATTTGATTGCTAGAATTAGCGAAGTTGACGAATATGGAGCTAAAACGAAGATGGAGACTACTTCGTTATCTTCGTTTTGAGGAATATGACGAATGCATTCGTCATATTCGCTAATTCTACCAAGCCAACCATAGTAAACCAGGTCCAAGTTGAAATAGCAATGCGATCAATTCAAGTTATAATAATCTAATTGCGATTTCAACTTAGCACTGCTATATTCCATATTCGTTAATTCTAGCCTAATATGGAATATAGCAGTGCTAAGTTGAAATCGCAATTCGATTATTATAACTTGAATTAATCGAATTGCTATTTCAACTCGGACCTGGTTTACTATAGTTGGCTTGGTAGAATTAGCGAATATGACGAATGTATTCGTCATATTCCTCAAAACGAAGATAACGAAGTATTCTCCATCTTCGTTTTAGCTACCTATTCGTCAACTTCGCTAATTCTAGCAATCAAATAGGAAGGTTGACTATAGAGACAGCTGTGTTTAATTCGCTATGCGATTATATTACTTTGCTTTTTTTTATAAATAGAATCATTATAATAATCAAGTATTTAACTATTCAATAAAATAAAAAAAGCAAAGTAATATAATCACATAGCGAATTAAACGTAGCTGTCTCTATAGTCAACTTTCCTATTTGATTGCTAGAATTAGCGAAGTTGACGAATAGGTAGCTAAAACGAAGATGGAGAATATTTTGTTATCTTCGTTTGGAGGAATATGACAAATACATTCGTCATATTCGTCATCTTCGCTAATTCTAGATATCAAACCAATAGGAAAGTGGCCTTAAGTTAAAATTGCAATACGCGATTATTTAAATCGCATATTAATCGTGATAACTAGAATAATGACGAATATTCGATTTCGACGAATATGAAACGAATATTCTATCGAATATTCGTGAATTTCGTCGAAATCGAATATGGCACCTGCCGCTCATCACTAATGTCTCATCATAATGTCACATCACAAAAGCCATTGAAAGCCAATGAAAAGGTCAATTATAAGTTTATTGCCATTTTTTTTTTTCACTTAACTTGTTAAGAATTAAGAGGACAATTGCTGTATCTTTACCAAAGCTTGTTCTATGTTCTGAAATGGACAAACTATGCAGCAAACATCTGTTAAGGCTTTTATTTTATAATAGAAGTATTCCACATAATCTGCCACAACTGCACCTACTTCTCCTTCTCTTCTATTCTAGCTTTAAATGATCATTTTCCACACTGATTTAATTTTCTGTTTTCTCCATTTAGCACAACAAACCATTTTCCACTGGGATAGCATTACATGTATTTCTTATAAACACTTATTATTCCAACACTGTAGTTTCATAATTCCTAGTTTCCTTTCATCTGTTTTTCATGTATAGTATGGAAAACACAGAAATCTCAATTTTACTTTAGTGTAGCATCCCAAAGTGATTTTAGGACTGGGGTCTATAAGGACGCATAGAGCGGGCAGGCAATCAGTAGAGAATCAACCTGCTTTGTCACATACTACACCAAAACAAGATATCAAATGGAAAGGTTAAAAAAAATCTTAAACTTTTTTTCATATTTCCTTCTTTTACTCCCCTTACTTGTAATAGACAGGCTTTTAATTTTTCTTTTAGGGGGAGCAGACTGTTCAGGACTGCCACAACTATATACCCATACCATATCAAAGAAGAAAAAGAATACCGAAACAAGAGCCGCACATCTACAAAATTACAAATTTATTCAAGGCAACAGACACAACATAAAATATATTAAAATCGTTGTATACAACAGGTCTGGGCCATGTAAGCCGTGTATCGGCACATGTCCATCTGAATCACCACAAATTCATGTACAGACCCCCACATCCATCAGCATGTAGCAATATAAGGTGCATGAAATCCATCAACAATAAATAAGAATCAAATACTTATCATAAAAATGGCATGATGGGGGGCATGCGTGGCGGTCAGAAGAAAAGCCCAACGCGTATCGCCAGACTTGCCGGCTTCCTCAGGAGTGCCTGATTCCTAGTGGCCAATCATCAAGTATATATGTACTAAGTAATCAAATAGTAATGCGTTTTACCTGCATCCTGGTCCCAGATGGAAAGAGGGGGCGGTGACCACCTCATTAACATAGAGGAGCAGAGGGGCGCATGGGAAGATCTCCCATGATGCACATGTGGAACAATTGTAAAAAGCGAACAGCGTCCGGATATGCCGTCCGCGCATGCACCTATCCGAGCCGGCCCGCTCTGCGTTCCAAAGACCGGATGTAGCAGCACGCGCTGGCTCGCAGGGCTCCCACTGCGTGTCAGCAGTCGGAAGTGACGTAGATCACAGGATATGCCGCGGCGAGGGAGGCTGCGGATGCTCACAGAGCAGCAGGGGAGAAAAGATAAAGAGAAAAGAAACTTACAAAGATAAGCGCAGCATTTATGAATAGGTTTCAGTGGGCAGAAAATCAGAAGATCAATACCAGGGAAATGTATTCAAAAACACAGGGTTAAAATAAGAGAAATGAGACAAATGTATATCCAAGGAGAAACACAGTGAAAACACAGAAAAAAAAGGTGAAATGAACTGAAAACACAACAAAGTGACAAAAATAATGAATAATGATAGTGATAATAGTTATTATAAATACCTATTAACCTCAAAATAAAGTATTTTTTATGTATTATTATTTTTTATTGTTTATTTTTTATTTTTTATTTATAAGGATGGCATCAGGGCCACCACTCATTTTTTGGAAAAATCAACCTCGGAGGAGCCGGCCCACCGCGCCTTCCTGGGCTCCAGGGAGACCTGCATCCAGTTCATCGATACATTGAACAACAATGATTTGAATATCCATTTGACATATACTATATTGGACGATATAGTGGATTTCTTGGATTTGAAGTTGTGCAAAGAACATGAGCGGATTACTACATCTCTTTTCCGAAAAAGCACGGCTACCAATAACTTGCTACATTATCAAAGCTTTCACCCAACCCATATGAAGAGAGGGATCCCAAAAGGGCAGTTTCTCAGGCTGCGGCGTAATTGCACTAACGTAACTGATTTTAAGACAGCATCAGCAGATCTAACAACACGGTTCCGAAAAAGGGGGTATCCTAGGAGACTTATCACCCGATCCTACGAAGAGACCAAGAATACTGACCGGATGCAATTATTTACCCCAAAACCAAAAACCAGGGATGATCATAGATTGACACCACACATGGATGAAAAACCGAAGATTATCGCCCGTAAGGCACCCTCACTCAAAGACAAACTTGTTTGTAGCCATTTCCAGCGCCCCACACAGGGACTGAACAGAGGCATCAAGCTCAAAGGCACACATCCCTGTGGCCAGTGTAATGTTTGCCCGTACATGTTGGGGAAAGACAACTTTATGAACGGCAAATATATGAGGGGCAGACCTCACAGGAACTGCGGAAACGGATCCAGCAACATATGTCCAATATTAATTTGGCCGCCCGGGACCGGGCTGATGAGGAGAAAACTCTTACTTCTGTGGCTTCACACTTTTTGGACCACCATGGGGATGTACATGCTGTTCACTTATATGTGATTACTTGGTCTCCTATTCCAGGATCGGGTCATCCTCTTCTGCACTCTGGTTTGGGAGTCACCTGATTATTGTTCACCGAATGGAATTCCATCGGACCACCTTTCAAGAGGATTCTCCCTGAGGACTTATTTGTCTGTTTGGACATGTGACGACTAGTTTATTTTTGCATGTCCCACGATTATCTGACATAGACAGCTATTGGATGCTGCAACCTTCTGCAATGTCATTTTTTCAAAAAAACTTCTTTGATCCTGGGACCTCGACGTGGGGCGCTGTGGATCACGGCACGGAGCAAATTCTTTTCTCTTTATTTCATCTCTTAGTTTTCTCCTTTTCCCCTCCCTTTCTCCCCTTTTTTTTTTTTCGTAAACAAAAATAAAAACTATATATATATAATAGTAGACAATACATAAAAAAGCATAAAAATATAAATAATAAATAAATAATAAAATACTTCAATATATACACCTGAAACCAATAAAATACTTCAATATATACACCTGAAACCAATATTGGGGATATCAATGGGTATATACTACAAATCTTCTAAACTAGATAAAACTCTGGGGTAATCAAGAATAAAGATTAAAGGACAGAAGTGAGGTTTTTTATGTTTATCTAGACATCTCTGGGTGTGGCACCATGCAGCCGAATTAACATGCCAAGTCGTTTTTTTGACAGGTGGTTAATTCTGCACATGATTTAACCATAGATATTCAATATGGGTTCTATTTCTGGGCATTGACATTGCCCCCTAGTGCACTAATTCATATAATAAAATATAAATAAAAAATAAAAAATAAACAATAAAAAATTATAATACATAAAAAATACTTTATTTTGAGGTTAATAGGTATTTATAATAACTATTATCACTATCATTATTCATTATTTTTGTCACTTTGTTGTGTTTTCAGTTCATTTCACCTTTTTTTTTCTGTGATTTCACTGTGTTTCTCCTTGGATATACATTTGTCTCATTTCTCTTATTTTAACCCTGTGTTTTTGGCTACATTTCCCTGGTATTGATCTTCTGATTTTCTGCCCACTGAAACCTATTCATAAATGCTGCGCTTATCTTTGTAAGTTTCTTTTCTCTTTATCTTTTCTCCCCTGCTGCTCTGTGCGCATCCGCAGCCTCCCTCGCTGCGGCATATCCTGTGATCTACGTCACTTCCGACTGCTGACACGCAGTGGGAGCCCTGCGAGCCAGTGCGTGCTGCTACATCCGGTCTTTGGAACGCCGCGCAGGCCGGCTCGGATAGGCGCATGCGCGGACGGCATATCCGGACGCCGTTCGCTTTTTACAATTGTTCCACATGTGCATCATGGGAGGTCTTTTCATGCGCCCCTCTGATCCTCTATGTTAATGAGGTGGTCACCGCACCCTCTTTCCATCTGGGACCAGGATGCAGGTAAAACACATTACTATTTGATTACTTAGTACATATATACTTGATGATTGGCCACTAGGAATCAGGCACTCCTGAGAAAGCCAGCAAGTCTGGCGATACGCGTTGGGCTTTTCTTCTGACTGCCACGCATGCCCCCCATCATGCCATTTTTATAATAAGTATTTGATTCCTAATTATTGTTGATGGATTTCATGCACCTTATATTGCTACATGCTGATGGATGTGGGGGTCTGTACATGAATTTGTGGTGATTCAGATGGGCATGTGCCGATACACGGCTTACATGGCCCAGACCTGTTGTATACAACGATTTTAATATATTTTATGTTGTGTCTGTTGCCTTAAATAAATTTGTAATTTTGTAGATGTGCGGCTCTTGTTTCGGTATTCTTTTTCTTCTTTGATATATTGTGCATTATATACCGTGGGCCGGCACTCTTTCTTTTTTATCCTTGGATGTGCCCCTATCTTTTTTGATTGCATATACCCATACCCTCATTAAATTTGGTAGATGTCTTAGGATGGACAGTTTGCAGTTACATTACCACTTCCTGATGTCACTACATCATTCTGTGACACCTCTACATATTTAATATAGTGTTGAGCACGAATATTCGGATTATGAATATTTATCTAGAATATCGCAACTTCGAGAATTCACGAATATTTTGAATATAGTGCTATATATTCGCTATATCGAATATTCGTCATTTTTTAACATCTGAAAACCTAATTCCTCCCTGCTTCTTGCTTGTGGGCCAATGAGTCATTGGCCCACAAGCAACTTAAGCAGGGAGGAATCCTAACTTTAGATGGCAAAAATTACGAATATTCGAAAAAACTAATATATAACACTATTTCGAAAATATTAGTTTTTTAGAATATTCGTCTTTTTTTTTTCAATCTGTACAGTTGTTCCACTTCGGCATACTCCTCCCCGACAAGCGTCCCCGTCACACTGGGAACGCCTGGCGGTTAGAATATACTCAGTGAGATCTGGAAGATTCCCTTAATTGAAATCAAGGCTCGACGCGTTTTCGGGGGTTTACAGACAACACCCCCTTCCTCAGGAGCAAATAGTATGCACAAAAACATAAACAACATAAACATACATGGTACCTGTGGTTTTATATACCTACCTGTGTCATCCAGAGAGAAGCACATGGTGGGGAGGGACTAGAAGTAGACGTCACTTCTGGTTCTGGGTTGTTTATAGGCCAATCTTATATAATGAATGAATTAATGAAGTTTCTATGTAAACAAAAAGTGGTTGGGGACATGTATGTCCCTAATCGGCAGTGTTGTGTATGGTACCTGAACACAGGAAGTTGCCAGTCATCCCGGACTAGTCAGAGGAACCACTTCCGGTCTTTGGAACACATCCGTGGATCACATCGAACATGTGACTTCCAGTCCTCGGAAGTATAAAAGTGTGATATTTCTAAAAGATGTACTGTATATGAATAAAAAATAATAATAATAATAATATATATATACTGTATGGATGATAAAAGGGGCTAGCCCCAAATAACCTATAGATAAATAAACCATATGTAAAATAAATTCTATGTAAAAAAATAAAATAATCTAATTTATATAAAAAAGGGGGGTTATTTAGGAACTGATAAAAGGACTCCAGTGAATATATAAAGCAATATGTATATTTTTTTTTATACACTGCTCAAAAAAATAAAGGAACACAAAAATAACACATCCTAGATCTGAATTAATTAAATATTATTCTGAAATACTTTGTTCTTTACATAGTTGAATGTGCTGACAACAAAATCACACAAAAATAAAAAAATGGAAATTTTTCAACCCATGGAGGTCTGTATTTGGAGTCACACTCAAAATTAAAGTGGAAAAACACACTACAGGCTGATCCAACTTTCATGTAATGTCCTTGAAACAAGTCAAAATGAGGCTCAGTAGTGTGTGTGGCCTCCACGTGCCTGTATGACCTCCCTACAACGCCTGTGCATGCTCCTGATGAGGTGGCGGACGGTCTCCTGAGGGATCTCCTCCCAGACCTGGACTAAAGCATCTGCCAACTCCTGGACAGTCTGTGGTGCAACGTGACGTTGGTGGATAGAGCGAGACATGATGTCCCAGATGTGCTCAATTGGATTCAGGTCTGGGGAACGGGCGGGCCAGTCCATAGCATCAATGCCTTCGTCTTGCAGGAACTGCTGACACACTCCAGCCAAATGAGGTCTAGCATTGTCTTGCATTAGGAGGAACCCAGGGCCATCCGCACCAGCATATGGTCTCACAAGGGGTCTGAGGATCTCATCTCGGTACCTAATGGCAGTCAGGCTACCTCTGCGAGCACATGGAGGGCTGTGCGGCCCTCCAAAGAAATGCCACCCCACACCATTACTGACCCAATGCCAAACCGGTCATGCTGGAGGATGTTGCAGGCAGCAGAACGTTCTCCACGGCGTCTCCAGACTCTGTAACGTCTGTCACATGTGCTCAGTGTGAACCTGCTTTCATCTGTGAAGAGCACAGGGCGCCAGTGGCGAATTTGCCAATCTTAGTGTTCTCTGGCAAATGCCAAATGTCCTGCACAGTGTTGGGCTGTAAGCACAACCCCCACCTGTGGACATCATGCCCTCATATCACCCTCATGGAGTCTGTTTCTGACCGTTTGAGCAGACACATGCACATTTGTGGCCTGTTGGAGGTCATTTTGCAGGGCTCTGGCAGTGCTCCTCCTGTTCCTCCTTGCACAAAGGCGGAGGTAGCGGTCCTGCTGCTGGGTTGTTGCCCTCCTACGGCCTCCTCCACGTCTCCTGATGTACTGGCCTGTCTCCTGGTAGCGCCTCCATGCTCTGGACACTACGCTGACAGACACAGCAAACCTTCTTGCCACAGCTCGCATTGATGTGCCATCCTAGATAAGCTGCACTACCTGAGCCACTTGTGTGGGTTGTAGACTCCGTCTCATGCTACCACTAGAGTGAAAGCACCGCCAGCATTCAAAAGTGACCAAAACATCAGCCAGGAAGCATAGGAACTGAGAAGTGGTCTGTGGTCACCACCTGCCGAACCACTCCTTTATTGGGGGTGTCTTGCTAATTGCCTATAATTTCCACCTGTTGTCTATCCCATTTGCACAACAGCATGTGAAATTGATTGTCACTCAGTGTTGCTTCCTAAGTGGACAGTTTGATTTCACAGAAGTGTGATTGACTTGGAGTTACATTGTGTTGTTTAAGTGTTCCCTTTATTTTTTTGAGCAGTGTATATATATACACAGTACAGACCAAAAGTTTGGACACACCTTCTTATTCAAAGAGTTTTCTTTATTTTCATGACTATGAAAATTGTAGATTCACACTGAAGGCATCAAAACTATGAATTAACACATGTGGAATTATATACATAACAAACAAGTGTGAAACAACTGAAAATATGTCATATTCTAGGTTCTTCAAAGTAGCCACCTTTTGCTTTGATTACTGCTTTGCACACTCTTGGCATTCTCTTGATGAGCTTCAAGAGGTAGTCCCCTGAAATGGTTTTCACTTCACAGCTGTGCCCTGTCAGGTTTAATAAGTGGGATTTCTTGCCTTATAAATGGGGTTGGGACCATCAGTTGGATTGAGGAGAAGTCAGGTGGATACACAGCTGATAGTCCTACTGAATAGACTGTTAGAATTTGTATTATGGCAAGAAAAAAGCAGTTAAGTAAAGAAAAACGAGTGCCATCATTACTTTAACCACCTCAGCCCCCCTAGCTTAAACACCCTTAAAGGGACACTGACAGGCCCAATAAGCATATTTAGGTATATATATGACAGTACAGGTCTTATAAAGTGTATTAGAATCATCTAAGTATCCCCCCTGTCCACCTTATAAATACAGTAAAATGAAGTTTTATAACCTGCTTGAATAGTCTTCAATCTGCCCGAGGGGCGGCGTTTCATCTCCACTTGCGCCCAGCCAGCCGCCCCCAACGGCCGTTTTGAAGCGCCGCCCAGCTCATCAATATTCACTTCGCTGGGCGGCTACTACTGTCCCCGACGCAAGATCCGGCGCATGCCCAATACAATCCTATGGGCATCGGCCTCCGGCTCATCTTCAGCGCATGTGCCCGGCACCCTCACTGGCCGGGATCGCATCGCGCCTGCGCACAGTCTGCATCTCAGAGGCCTCTGCAGCCTCTGCTTTATGCGCATGCGCCGGGCACAGTTCAGAGCAGCGCTTCAGAGTAGCCGCCCAGCGAAGTGAATATTGATGAGCTGGGCGGCGCTTCAAAACGACAGTTGGGGGCGGCTGGCTGGGCGCAAGTGGAGATGAAACGCCGCCCCTCGGGCAGATTGAAGACGATTTAAGCAGGTTATAAAACTTCATTTTACTGTATTTATAAGGTGGACAGGGGGGATACTTAGATGATTCTTATACACTTTATAAGACCTGTACTGTCATATATATACCTAAATATGCTTATTGGGCCTGTCAGTGTCCCTTTAATGACCAGGCCATTTTTTACACTTCTGCACTACACTACTTTCACCGTTTATTGCTCGGTCATGCAACTTACCACCCAAATGAATTTTACCTCCTTTTCTTCTCAATAAGAGAGCTTTCATTTGGTGGTATTTCATTGCTGCTGACATTTTAACTTTTTTATTTATTAATCGAAATTTACCGATTTTTTGCAAAAAAATGAAATTGTTCACTTTCAGTGGTAAAAGTAAAAAAAAAAAACGACATCCATATATACATTTTTCTCTAAATTTATCTTTCTACATGTCTTTGATTAAAAAAAAATGTTTGGGTAAAAGTTATAGCGTTTACAAACTATGGTACAAAAATGTGAATTTCTGCTTTTTGAAGCAGCTCTGACTTTCTGAGCACCTGTCATGTTTCCTGAGGTTCAACAATGCCCAGACAGTAGAAAAACCCCACAAATGACCCCATTTCGGAAAGTAGACACCCTAAGGTATTCGCTGATGGGCATAGTGAGTTCATAGAACTTTTTATTTTTGTCACAAGTTAGCGGAAAATGATGATTTTTTTTTAATTTTTTTTCCTTACAAAGTCTCATATTCCACTAACTTTTGACAAAAAATAAAAACTTCCATAAACTCACTATGCCCATCAAGAAATACCTTGGGGTGTCTTCTTTCCAAAATGGGGACACTTGGGGTAGTTATACTGCCCCGGCATTCTAGGGGCCCTAATGTGTGAGAAGTAGTTTGAAATCAAAATGTGTAAAAAATGCCCTGTGAAATCCGAAAGGTGCTCTTTGGAATGTGGGCCCCTTTGCCCACCTAGGCTGCAAAAAAGTGTCAGGAGAAGTTGGGCAATGTGTTTTGGGGTGTCATTTTACATATACCCATGCTGGGTGAGAGAAATATCTCGGTCAAATGCCAACTTTGTATAAAAAAAATGGGAAAAGTTGTCTTTTGCCAAAAAATTTCAATCTTTCATGGACTCAATATGCCCCTCACGGAATACCTTGGGGTGTCTTCTTTCCGAAATGGGGTCACATGTGGGGTATTTATACTGCCCTGGCATTTTAGGGGCCCTAAAGCATGAGAAGAAGTCTGGAATATAAATGTCTAAAAAATTTTACACATTTGGATTCCGTGAGGGGTATGGTGAGTTCATGTGAGATTTTATTTTTTGACACAAGTTAGTGGAATATGATACTTTGTAAGAAAAAAAAAAATAATAATAATTTCCGCTAACTTGGGCCAAAAAAATGTCTGAATGGAGCCTTACAGGGGGGTTATCAATGACAGGGGGGTGATCAGGGAGTGTATATGGGGTTATCACCCCCCTGTCATTGACCACCCCCTGTAAGGCTCCATTCAGACGTCCATATGTGTTTTGCGGATCCGCGGTGTCCGTGTTTTGCGGATCCACAAAACACATACGGACGTCTGAATGGAGCCTTACAGGGGGGTGATCAATGACAGGGGGGTGATCAATGACAGGGTGGGGATCAGGGAGTCTATATGGGGTG
The DNA here is from genome assembly GCF_905171765.1 of Bufo bufo. Taxonomy (NCBI): domain Eukaryota; kingdom Metazoa; phylum Chordata; class Amphibia; order Anura; family Bufonidae; genus Bufo; species Bufo bufo. The sequence continues at coordinate 279,787,703 of NC_053392.1, forward strand.
ATCACCCCCCTGTCATTGATCACCCCCTTGTAAGGCTCCATTCAGACGTCCGTATGTGTTTTGCGGATCCGATCCATGTATCCGTGGATCCGTAAAAAACATATGGACGTCTGAATGGAGCCTTACAGGGGGGTGATCAATGACAGGGGGGTGATCAGGGAGTCTATATGGGGTGATCACCCCCCTGTCATTGATCACCCTCCTGTAAGGCTCCATTCAGACGTCCGTATGTGTTTTGCGGATCCGATCCATGTATCCGTGGATCCGTAAAAAAAACATACGGACGTCTGAATGGAGCCTTACAGGGGGGTGATCAATGACAGGGGGGTGATCAGGGAGTCTATATGGGGTGATCACCCCCCTGTCATTGATCACCCCCCTGTAAGGCTCCATTCAGAAGTCCGTATGTGTTTTGCGGATGCGATCCATGTATCCGTGGATCCGTAAAAAACATACTGTGTCTGAATGGAGCCTTACAGGGGGGTGATCAATGACAGGGGGGTGTTCAGGGAGTCTATATGGGGTGATCAGGGGTTAATAAGGGGTTAATAAGTGACAGGGGGGGTGTAGTGTAGTGGTGTTTGGTGCTACTTATTACTGAGCTGCCTGTGTCCTCTGGTGGTCGATCCAAGCAAAAGGGACCACCAGAGGACCAGGTAGCAGGTTTATTAGATGCTGTTATCAAAACAGCATCTAATATACCTGTTAGGGGTTAAAAAATCGCATCTACAGCCTGCCAGCGAACGATCGCCGCTGGCAGGCTGTAGATCCACTCGCTCACCTTCCGATCCTGTGAACGTGCACTCCTGTGTGCGCGCGTTCATAGGAAATCTCGCATCTCGCGAGATGACGCATAGATGCGTGACTCTGCCTGGAGCTGCCGCCTCCGGAACGCGATCCTGCGTTTAGCGGTCCGGAGGCGGTTAAGAAATGTAGGTCAGTCAGTCAGCCGAAAAATTTTGAAAACTTTCAAAGTAAGGGCTATTTGACCATGAAGGAGAGTGATGGGGTGCTGCGCCAGATGACCTGGCCTCCACAGTCACTGGACCTGAACCCAATCGAGATGGTTTGGGGTGAGCTGGACCGCAGAGTGAAGGCAAAAGGGCCAACAAGTGCTAAGCATCTCTGGGAACTCCTTCAAGACTGTTGGAAGACCATTTCAGGTGACTACCTCTTGAAGCTCATCAAGAGAATGCCAAGAGTGTGCAAAGCAGTAATCAAAGCAAAAGGTGGCTACTTTGAAGAACCTAGAATATGACATATTTTCAGTTGTTTCACACTTGTTTGTTATGTATATAATTCCACATGTGTTAATTCATAGTTTTGATGCCTTCATAGTCATGAAAATAAAGAAAACTCTTTGAATGAGAAGGTGTGTCCAAACTTTTGGTCTGTACTGTATATATATATATATATATATATATATATATATATATTGAAGAAAATCCAGCGGGAGCACCACCGGGAAACGGGTGCAAAATCCACAAGGGCAGTGGCAATGGAAGAAGGCTCTTGTGAGCCGAAACGTCGCAAAGTTGCCAAAGTTATGGGTGAATAAAGTTCCACTTATTTTTCACGTTTATCTGGAGTGCAGTCCTATTTCTCTCAAGCTATATATATATATATATATATATATATATATATACAGTAGGATCTAAGAGTTGTGGACAAAAACAAATACAATAAAACGGACATATGTATAATTAAAAGGGGTAATTGTACTAAAGAACACTGAAAAAAACACACATACTGCTCAATTTCCTCTAACCTGCCAAGAGAGCATAGGGGAAGTCACCACTGCATGCAGCAAAATTTCCGCTGGTGGCGAACCCCAACAGTGTTTCTATGAACAATTGCCTTACACGCCCTAAATAAACTATCTAGATGACTATCCTATAGGCTCAACGCGTTTCTGCATCCACTAATGATGCCTCATCAGGAGCCATTGTTTGAAGCAGCATAACAGAGTGAATAAATTTTATGTAGGTGCTAGTGGCATGCCTCCCCTCTCAAACAGGGGCAGCGCTCCGTCACTATGGTGGGATTGACGCACAGTGGGCACGGAGAATCACGCGCTACGTCCGTAACCCCTGTACAACAGAGACCTCTAGCGGCTGCTTAGCAGAAAGACACAGTAGTATATATGAAAAGACGAGAGGCCAGGCAGAGATGCTGGATGCATATTCCCATACACAATTACCTAAAGAAATGTATGCACCAAGAGTATAAGACCCTCGCAGAATAAACCGGAAAGGTGATATGGCGCATAAATTGTGAAATGAGTGTACCACCATAATTTTTTGAGTAAAGGTAAAGAATGGAATAATGGGTTAGATACAGTCAGGTCCATAAATATTGGGACATTGACCCAATTCTAAGATTTTTGGCTCTATACACCACCACAATGGATTTGAAATGAAACAAACAAGATGTGCTTTAACTGCAGACTGTCAGCTTTAATTTGAGGGTATTTACATCCAAATCAGGTGAACGGTGTAGGAATTACAACAGTTTGCATTTTTTAAGGGACCAAAAGTAATGGGACAATTGGCTTCTCAGCTGTTCCATGGCCAGGTGTGTGTTATTCCCTCATATTCCCAATTACAATGAGCAGATAAAAGTTCCAGAGTTCATTTCAAGTGTGCTATTTGCATTTGGAATCTGTTGCTGTCAACTCTCAAGATGAGATCCAAAGAGCCGTCACTATCAGTGAAGCAAGCTATCATTAGGCTGAAAAAACAAAACAAACCCATCAGAGAGATAGCAAAAACATTAGGCGTGGCCAAAACAACATTGGGACATTCTTAAAAGAAGGAACGCATCGGTGAGCTCAGCAACACCAAAAGACCCTGAAGACCACGGAAAACAACTGTGGTGGATGACCGAAGAATTCTTTCCTTGGTGAAGAAAACACCCTTCACAACAGTTGGCCAGATCAAGAACACTCTCCAGGAGGTAGGTGTATGTGTGTCAAAGTCAACAATCAAGACTTCACCAGAGTGAATACAGAGGGTTCACCACATATTGTAAACCATTGGTGAGCCTCAAAAACAGGAAGGCCAGATTAGAGTATGCCAAACGACATCTAAAAAAGCCTTCACAGTTCTGGAACAACATCCTATGGACAGATGAGACCAAGATCAACTTGTTCCAGAGTGATGGGAAGAGAAGAATATGGAGAAGGAAAGGAACTGCTCATGATCCTAAGCATACCGCCTCATCAGTTAAAGCACAACTTGTTTGTTTCATTTCAAATCCATTGTGGTGGTGTATAGAGTTAAAAATGTTAGAATTGTGTCGATGTCATAATATTTATGGACCCGATTGTACATCCCCTTAATACTTTTATCATAGTGATAAAAAAAAATAATAAATAGATGTGTTAAATTCTAAACATTAATAATAGTGATGCCACCCATAAGAGATGTCAATAAAGATGAGTGACACAAGAGGTAGATGTCGTCACTGCCCCAGGGAGAGCTATAAAAAGCATGAATAAGAGATATGATCATTTAATCCCCTAGGGCACACAGTGCCAAGGCGGAAAATCCACTGTGTTTCTATCTGCAACACTCTTTTGTCAAAATTTCCTCCTCTAGGAGATGGCCTGATTATTTCAATACCCTGAAAGCGGATAACATTAGGATCATTCGCACGATGTCTCGCCACTGGGGTTTCCTCTTCCTTTCGGATGTCGTTGAGGTGTTCCCCAATACGCCTCTTGAACTCCCTCACAGTTTTGCCTACATATATTCCGCACTCACATGTAATCAAATACAGCAGGCCCATAGAGTGGCAATTGATAAAGGACCTGATAAAATATGTGCGGCCAGTAGTGGTGCTGGAAAATGTTCTACCCTTTTTAATTGAGCTGCAAGCAATCCAGTGTCCGCATTTGAACATCCCCAGGAGTTGAACACCCAAAGGATTGGTAGGCCTGATAGTGGGGGAGTGAAGGCTGTGGACAAGACGATCCCTTATGTTCCTACCTCTACTGAATGTGATGGAGGGGGTACCCCCCACAAGATGACCTACATCCAGATCCACCTGCAAGATCCCCCAAAATATCATCATGCCTTGAGTAGCGATAGGCAAACCCTGCTGAACCCCAGCGTGAGAGCTGATAGGTCTGAGCAAATCCGTATCATTGCAAATTATGATGAAGCCCATGGGTCAATCAGACAAATCCTCACACAATTTTGAGGGATCTTGCAGGCGGATCTGGATGTAGGTCCTCTTGTGGGGGGCACCCCCTCCATCACATTCAGAAGAGGTAGGAACATAAGGGATCGTCTTGTCCACAGCCTTCACTCCCCCATTATCCGGCCTACCAATCCTTTGGGTGTTCAACTCCTGGGGACGTTCAAATGCGGACGCTGCATTGCTTGCAGCTCAATAAAAAAGGGTAGAACGTTTTCCTGCACCACTACTGGCCACACGTATTTTATCAGGTCCTTTATCAATTGCTGCTCTATGGGCCTGGTGTATTTGATTACATGTGAGTGTGGAATACAATATGTAGGCAAAACTGTGGGGGAGTTCAGGAGGTGTATTGGGGAACACCTCAACGACATCTGAAAGGAAGAGGACACCCCAGTGGCGAGACATGTCGCAGACTATCATGCGAATGATCCTAATGTTATCTGCTTTCAGGGTATTGAAATAATCAGGCCATCTCCTAGAGGAGGAAATTTTGACAAAAGAGTGTTGCAGAAAGAAACACAGTGGATTTTCCCGCCTTGGCACTGTGTGCCCTAGGGGATTTAAATGATCATATCTCTTAAGCCGAATACGCACGGCCGTGTTTCACGGCCGTGAGCGGTCCGTGGTAACCCGGCCTGGATTCCTGCTGAGAGTAGGAGCGCACAGCGTTATTGGTTGCTATGACGCCGTGCGCTTCAAGTCACCACTGCACTACAGTAATGCACTCGTATGATCTATACAAGTGTATTACTGTAGTGCAGCGGCGGCATTAAGTGCACGGCGTCATAGCAACCAATGACGCCGTGCGCTCCTACTCTCAGCAGGAATCCAGGCTCGGTTACCACCGACCGCTCACGGCCGTGAAACACGGCCGTGTGCATTCGGCTTTATTCATGCTTTTTAAAGCTCTCCCTGGGGCATTGATGATATCTACCTCTTGTGTCACTCATCTTTATTGACAGTTCTTATGGGTGGCATCACTATTATTAATGGCGAGAATGTAGTACATCTATTTATTATTTATTATCACTATGATAAAAGTATTAAGTGGATGCATCTCACCCATTATTCCATTCTTTACCTTTACAAAAAAAATTATGGTGGTACACCCATTTCACAATTTATGCGCCATATCACCTTTCCAGTTAATTCTGCGAGGGTGTTATACACTTGGTACATATATTTCTTTAAGTAATTGTGTATGGGCATATGCATCCAGCATCTCTCGTCTTTTCATGTTTACTACTGTGTCTATAACACCCCAGAGTTGTGCTACTAAACTCTTCTACCCCTCTGCAATCTGTTAAGAACATTTACCTTGTCATCTTGTGTAATTTTATATTATATTCTCACAATTGTGCATTGTAAGCCTTGTTAAATATATATTGCTGTAATTTTCATGTTCACCAGCAGGTTGCAGCAATGCTCTGGCAAGGTCTTAGCTACAGTTTAGTGTTTCTAGGCTGGAATAGTTCAGTCCAGTTTAGCTCCCCCCTCTGTGAGCAGAATGGGTTGCGCCCACATCCTGCCTCATTGGTGGAGAAGGAAGTTAGAGTGAGCGTGCCAGCCACCCCTGCTAGGGGAAGGGTCTGCATGTAGGAGCTCCCAGATATAGGGAATCAAGCCAGGATCTTGTCTCAGCAGAGACATTGATCATCATCCCCAGCCTTAGCTCTTCAGCCTCAGCTGGAAGAAGCAAGCAGACACCTCCAGTTACAGGAAGAAAGCATACCCTGTGAAGATAGCTGTGAGAAAAGTTCAGAGACCCAGAAGAAGCTATATTCCTCCTCAGCTAGTCAGTCCCCAGACAGCAGAAGATAGAAAGCGCAGAAGCCAAATTCCTGCCATAGTATAGAGCTAACAAGCAGACGTCCTTTTCCTGCAAGCCCCAGGTACATGAGAGAGCAAAAGATTAATTCCTGCCAACCATTGCCAATACCTGCTGGGACCTAAGACTAAAGCTGTATCTTGCTTGGATGAAAGTTACCATCAGTAAAGACAAGTTTGAACTTTACCAAAGGTCTGGATCTCAATTACTGCTGCAAATCCCTCTATTACTCCTACTAGCACTACACTCAATTTATTGCAAGTGAGCCAGGACCCAGGAGTCCAGCCGTACCCAGGTAGGAGACACCGTTGACACCATTACCACTACCATGCAGAGACATTACACCACTCTGGCATTCCTAACCTGGTACGTGAGTTACAACACCTTAAAGGGCCCTGCGACATTACACTGTGCATGCTGCAATTGGCGTCACAAACAAAACTATAGACTATTATACCCATATCCTGACCCACTGCATAATTTGGCGTCCGTTTAACCATACCACGGTCCTGCTCATTGCATTTTTGGCGTCACTGGAACAGGATCGGATTGAATTGTGTGCCTATCCCTGCTACAACAGAACTGGATCCAATTGTGTACCAACAGGATCAAATTGCATGTTTAACAGTACTGCAAGATCTGAGAATTGTGCCAAAACCCTGAAAATTGACTTGATTGCTTTATTGCTGTGCCAGAAAGCGCTATCTAGGGCGCACCAGCAATCAATGGGTTAATTCGCCATATTCGCATAATGGTGCCGCTTCTTCATGCCCTTCAGAAGCGGGAAAACACAGGAACGCCCTCTCAGGAGCGCAAAAATGCTGAATACGCCCCTCTAGAAGCGGGATACCTAAATCCTGCCCACCAAAAACTCTGCGCTACAAGCCCAGGGAGTAAAGACCCCTACCCTCAGGCTCCAACCTTGCCTCCTGCACTCATCATGACAGAGTAGGCAAGAAAGATGGCCGCCAACCCAGAAACCAATATGGCTGCAGGACTCAAGCCCACTTCTGCGGAGGCGACGACTCAGACTAACAAGGCCCCGGAGAGGACAACTACGCTTGAACCCTCACCGCCTGGCCCAGTGACCGAAGCATCGGCACCGGAACAAGCCACGACTGCGTCGCCCATCGCAGTGACCATCGCACAGCAGGATGAGGCACCGGAACCGGCCACCCGGCCTCAACCTCAGGTAGTAACCAACCCGTTCCCTGAGGCCCCAGTCCAGCCCGCAGCTGCCCCTACACCACACCCGGTGGTCCTGGAACAGGTCACCAGACTCCGGGAGGTCCCCATAGTGATCCCTAAACTCCCTGCGGCCTCAACTCTACAGGTGGAGCAAATAATTAACTTAGTAATGACTTTCAGTCCCAGAGTACAGGGGCACGTCTTACCCAGAGAGGTCTGTAAGGTGTCCCTCATCACGCCGCTTGGCACAGCGGAGGCAGCCAAAGCTCCCACTCTGCTGTCCAGAGAGAGCGCTCCTTCCCTGCCGTCACCACCACTGACGATATGTTTTCCAGAGCCACCACAGTCAGGAGTTCTGAGTCCTTCTGCCCCGGCAGGCGTTCCCGAAGTACAGCAGCTCACCGCAGCTTTGACCAGCCTCACTACCCAGACAGTACCAGGAACTGCCACAGGATGTCAGTGGAGCTCCATCACAGCAGCCAGCCTAAACTACAAGATGCAGGAGTGCCCTCTGGTGTTCCTCAACAGTTCCAGCAGTGAAGAGCAGCTCACCTGGCATGATGACCTTGCCCGATGGAAAGCCTGCAGATGGAGTACATTACAGGACTTGCTAAAGAGAGCGGAAGAACGAAAAAAGATAGAGAGGATGTTTAGTGGAGAAGATGACTTGTCAGAAAGAAGAAAACGCATAAAAACACACAAAGAAATTGTGGAGGAAAAAGAGCACAGAGAAAGGGAATTGTATGAAGCCTCCAAGTCTTCTTTTCAGCCGCCTGCTGAAGACAGCACACCTGATATGACTCTATCAGATCCAGCAGCACTGAAAGTGACCTATTCACCAGTGAGGAGTCCACTGATACTGCTTCACACACTCCAGAGCCACCACAGAATCCAGATCCAAGGGTCCGTCCTTTATTGCTGTCCAGAAAACTTGTCACCTACAAGGAAAAAGCCAAGGCCTACAGAGGATCCTCCAGAAAAGGGTGAAGTTGCAGTTCCAAGTTCTGCCACAGAAAGTCACCAGGGGACCGCAGATGAAGTTTCTGCTAGAGTTACAGCTGCTGAGAGCACACAGTTCAAAGAAGAACTTTTGCGTCCTCGAATAAGGGACCCAGGAGGAGATTTCCAGACTTTCCTGTGAGGAAAACTACCCACTGTGGCAATCACCCACTACCTTGTATGGATTACAATTAACTTTTATTGTCCCTGTGGAATTCAAGTGACTTATGGACTTATTGTTCCTGCCCAGACAAGCTCTTCAAGAAAAAAGGACTCAAGCCTTATTTAAGCGTATTATGATAATATTGATTGCACTGATATTTGCATATTGTTTTTGCACTAATTTCATTACCAGTTTACAGGTTATGTAACGTTTAAGAATTATATGTCCATTGTGTGTATTCTCTTTTAGGTGCCGCAATGTGACCTCCTGCACTTATTTTGATAATTGCACTTAACTTTTGACTTAACCAGACATGTAGCACCTTACTCCAGTGTGCCTTGCTTTACAGCTCTTGTTCTCACCCCCTTCAAATGGACTGCCTAAATGGACGCTTAATACAAATGGCCTACACCAGGTGTTATATACCCATAGGTACCCAGGGTAGGACCAAGTGGTAAGTCCTGGCAGGTCTAGTTACTACACGGGTAACCCCGCTGCTTCGGGAATGGTTAAAGGAGTTTTTGTACCCCTCCTTCCTGTTTGTTATATGTGCCAGGATTGGCAATGGGACTACTAAACCCCCATCCTGGTGTATCTTCCAGGAGTTCCATGGGATTACTATGCCCTCCTCCTGTGACTGCCAGAAGTGCATGGAGACGCTAATACCTCCCCTTCTGTGCCTTTGCCTAAGGTATGGCCCCTCAAACCTTAGAGCCACTTTTAGCTACCCATAGTCACCATAGTGATCGTGCTATAAGCCTTATATTTTGACTTTGGTGCAGGGAAGGGAATACAGGATAAAGCCACCCTTCCATTTGCAAGTATTTCATTACACCATGGTGGGACTACAGAGTAAAGACACCACCATGCTTCCTTGGGTGTTTACAGAGCTCAGAGCACTTCAAAGTTAGTCAGTAGTGATTGCTTAGTGCAGACCTTTGGTTCACTGGTTATACTGAGAGGGAAACTGTTAATTAGGACACCCTACTCATGTGGGCAGGAACCTCAGGGTAGCCGTTATATGTCGTGTCTTTGTATGTCATATATGTAATACATGCAGCACTTTGTACTTATTTGGGTAGCCCAGAGCTGGTTCCTCCCCTCCTAAGCATAAGCCTAGGGCGGCTTTACTCGAAATAAGGGGGAATGTAACACCCCAGAGTTATGTTACTAAACTCTTCTACCCCGCTACAATCTGTTAAGAACATTTACCTTGTCATCTTGTGTAATTTTATATAATATTCTCACAATTGTGCATTGTAAGCCTTGTTAAATATATATTGCTGTAATTTTCATGTTCACCAGCAGGTGGCAGCAATTCTCTGGCAAGGACTTAGCTACAGTTTAGTGTTTCTAGGCTGGAATAGTTCATTCCAGTTAACTCCCCCTCTGTGAGCAGAATGGGTTGCGCCCACATCCTGCCTCATGGGTGGAGAAGGAGTGTGCAAGCCAGCCCTGCTAGGGTAAGGCTGTACATGTAGGAGCTCCAAGATATAGGGAATCAAGCCAGGATCTTGTCTCAGCAGAGACATTGTTCATCATCCCCAGCCTTAGCTCTTCAGCCTCAGCTGGAAGAAGCAAGCAGTTACAGGAAGAAAGCATACCCGGTGAAGATAGCTGTGAGTAAAGTCCAGAGACCCAAAAGAAGACATATTCCTCCTCAGCTAGTCAGTTCCCAGACAGCAGAAGATAGAAAGTGCAGAAGCCAAATTCCTGCCATAGTATAGAGCTAACAAGCAGACATCCTTTTCCTGCAAGCTCCAGGTACATGAGAGAGCAGAAGATAAATTCCTGCCAACCATTGCCAATACCTGCTGGGACCTAAAGACTAAAGCTGTATCTTGCTTGGATGAAAGTTACCATCAGTAAAGACAAGTTTGAACTTTACCAAAGGTCTGGATCTCAATTACTGCTGCAAATCCCTCTATTACTCCTACTAGCACTACACTCAATTTATTGCAAGTGAGCCAGGATCCAGGAGTCCAGCCGTACCCAGGTAGGAGACACTGTTGACACCATTACCACTACCATACAGAGACATTACACCACTCTGGCATTCCTAACCTGGTACGTGAGTTACAACACCTTAATGGGCCCTGCGACAGTAGCCTGCACACTCTGCAATTGGCGTCACAAACAAAACTATAGACTATTATACCCATATCCTGACCCACTGCATAATTTGGCGTCCGTGTAACCGTACCTTGGTCCTGCTCATTGCATGTCTTTCCGCTAAGCAGCCACTAGAGGTCTTTGTTTTACAGTGGAGCTAAATGCTCCTGTGGAACCTCCCTCTTGTGCTGACAGCAGGGGTTCCGGACGTAGCGCATGATTCTCCGTGCCCACTGCGCATCAGTCCCGGACGCTGAGGAGGGCGGTCCTCTTTCTGAGTGCGGTAGGAGGAGCTATCCCTTTAAATGGCTGCGATTGTGGCGGCCGTTTCACGGCCACCTTAGTGCCGGAGCGCTGCCCCTGTTTGAGAAAGGAGGCGTGCCACTAGCACCTACATAAAATTTATTTGCTCTGTTATGCTGCTACAAACAACTGCTCCTGATGAGGCATCATTAGTGGATGCAGAAATGTGTTGAGCCTATAAGATAAGAAAAATTGTGCACAAAGGTCTAGCTTAAAGCCTTGACCAATAAACTCACAAATTTCAAAATGCAAATGGTATGATCCCCTGTGTGGGACCAAAGGGAATAAAACTTAACATTTAATCAAAGATGCTTTAGAATAAGTGGCACAAAAAAAGGACAATCACAAAATACATAAATAGACAAGCCCGGGTGGGCCAAAAGACAAGAGCACGGAAAAGAAAACCAGTGTAGAAGAGGAACATTCTCACCCAAGATGAACTTGATGGATGGATGGGTCTTTTCAGACAGTGCCAAGGCAAGAGAACATCATGGGAATTTTCCAATTCTTGGAGGTGGTGATCACTGGAGACCATGCATAGAAGATGACGTACAATAGATTGCTGGGTAGTAGGCAAGGTCAGGAACAGAGTCCCTAGTAAATCCCTGAGGGGAGGGAAGGGGCTAGTAGACCCTGCCTACCTATACGGAGTACTTGCCCCACAAGTGGGGGCCGGTATCCCTAGTGTACCCTAAAGATATCTTTAGGGTACACTAGAGATACCGGCCCCCACCAGGGATAGGTATCCGGACGGGGTCGCTCCTTGCGGGGCAATTACTCCATATAGGTAGGCAGGGTCTACTAGCCCCTTCCCTCCCCTCAGGGATTTACTAGGGACTCTGTTCCTGACCTTGCCTACTACCCAGCAATCTATTGTACGTCATCTTCTATGCATGGTCTCCAGTTATCACCACCTCCAAGAATTGGAAAATTCCCATGATGTTCTCTTGCCTTGGCACCGTCTGAAAAGACCCATCCATCCATCCATCAAGTTCATCTTGGGTGAGAACGTTCCTCTTCTACACTGGTTTTCTTTTCTGTGCTCTTGTCTTTTGGCCCACCCGGGCTTGTCTATTTATGTATTTTGTGATTGTCCTTTTTTGTGCCACTTATTCTAAAGCATCTTTGATTAAATGTTAAGTTTTATTCCCTTTGAGCCTATAAGATAGTCAGCTAGGTAATTTTTTTAGGGCTAGTAGGGCAATTGTTCATAGAAACACTGTTAGGGTTCGTCACCAGCTGAAATTTTTCTGCATGCACTGGTGACTTCCCCTATGCTCTCTTGGCAAGTTAGAGGCAATTGAGCAGTATGTGTGTTTTTTGCAGTGTTCTCTAGTACATTTGCCATTCTAAGTCTTATTGAGTGTTTGATCAGCTGACTGCATGACAGCTGCGCACCCAATATTGGCACACGTCCAATTGCCTTCACCTACCTGAGGTACACTTACTCTGGAAACCGCTGCTTGGCTTTCTTGGCGCCCATTTGCTAATAGACCTATGGCGGGTAGTTGCCATTTAAGCAATTGGACCTGTTGCCATAATATAGTGGATTTTGTATCACTTTCTACTTTGATTAAAATAAACCTTTTTTGTTTTGTGTTTTTAGCTTCCCCAACCATCTTTATATTATTTGATTATGCAGTAAACACTTAACAGAGACAGAGACATAAATGGAAGCTCCTGGACCCCAAGGGTATAACCACACAGTGAGGATTCTGGATGCAATTTTGGAAAACAAAACTAAAGTGAATATAAAAAAGTTGTATCTATCGTTTATACTTTCCTTCCTTTTATGATCCACTCCTGTTTTTGGCTTCCAAAACTGCATCCAGAAAACTGATTTTGTGGAATATCCTAATGCAAAATCTGTGACAGGGCCTCAATTTCATGGCAAATATTCAGTTTGTCACCCGAGCTCTGTATTTAATAGGGTTCTATAAGATTTTTGTACTGATGGCCTAGCTTAGGACACTTCAACAACATGAGATCAGCAGAAGTTCACTGCTCCCATGATCAGTTTTCCTGTAGTAGCTCTTGTTCCATTAATAGGCACTAGAGCTACAATGTGTACTGGTTACTGCAGTACTGACTTGAATGGTAGCAGCACTGTAGTAACCATCTTTGTCCACTACACATTGGATGGAGCCAGAGCTACTGCAGAAGAGCTGATTGCCAGGGGTGTCGGACCCCTGCTGATCTGACACCGATGAGCTATCCTAAATATATGCCATTGATATAAAAATCCCAGAATACCCATTTAAAGGGAATGTATCATCAGAAAATGAGCTATTTAAATCATATTGCTTTAAAAATTTTAAAGAATTTTTGATGATATTTTTAATATTCCATGTCAGTATGTATACTTAAAAAACATAAAATCCTGCAGTTTTCGCACTGACTACTAAGTCTAATAATAGGCTCTACTTCTTGGTCTGTACAGTTCGCTTTACTACAGTTACCTGCTTATCTGTCATTCTAATCTTGACTGTAATGATATCACCTCTGTCTATAGGTAACATAGGATCTATCATTCACAATAATTGATTGTCAAAAATTACAGTATCTATTCTTTCTTTGTACAATGACCTACGGTATGCACAGGTCACAGAGCATGCCAATAACCTCTACTATAGAAGTCAATGAGGTCCCTTTCAGTCCATTGTGTCTGTGGCCCATGTGACTGCCATAAAGATAGATGGCAGTCTCCATAATCATGTTTAGAAATAGAAATTAAAAAATCTGCAATCAGAAAATAAAAACAATTTAGAAAAAAGGGATATGTGTTGCTATCTGGTTTTAACTGGAAGATTTTTAACTGAAATTTTTTTGGTGACACACTTCCTTTAAGTATGATGTAGAAGACTTCTTGGAACACCCCCCCCCCCCCCCCCGTCCTTCATCTTACCTATTATCATAGTAACCAGTACCAAGGAGAATGTATGCAGAATGTATAGAGGGCTATAACCCTTTATCCACTGACAAAGCCACATTCAGTAGTGAAACTTGTCGGGAGGGTTAAGCATGTGTTTTTAGGCTAGCTGACTTTAACACCTTAAGGACCCAGGACGAGAATGCTTGTCCAAAAAGGGCCGGAACTACGAGCATTCTCGTCCTGCGCTCCTTCCTCCCCCCCATGTGCAGTGCCGCGATTAGCGTCACAGATCCGGCTGTTACTGACAGCCGGATTCCTGCTGCATCCACCAGCATCGGTGATAACGCCAATGACGGTGGATTATATGGGAGGTTTGCGCTCCCTCTCTCTAGCCATCGGGTCCCCACGCTGCGGTGCCGAGAACCCGATGGTTGCCATGGCAGCCCCAAGTCATTCCAAGTCCTTTGGGCTCGGCATGTACTGAGGCCTATGAGGTCCAGCCCCCAGGCTGGGTCTAATAGGAAAACTATCAGTGTATTACACTGTGTTATGCAGATGTGTTTTGCTGCATTGAAACAGGGATCAGACCCTGTAATGTTAAAGTCCCTTAGTGGGACAAAAAAAAATAATAATAAAAGTGAAAAAAAGTGTTTTTAACAATAAAAAAATTTAAGTTTCAATCAAAAAAGCCCCTTTCCCATAAAAAGAGACATATAAAATTGAAAAAAAATTAGGTATCACCGCGTGCGTAACAACCTGCTCTATAAAAATATCACATGATCCACCTCATCTGATCAACACCGTAAAAAAAGTAAAAAAAAAACTATGGTAAAAAAAGCGCAAAAAGTGTAGTGCCAAGCGAACAAAAAGTCATACACACCCCAAAATTGTACCAATCAAACCTAGGAAAATCACCCAAAAAATAAAAAACTATGTCTCTCAGAATATGGAGACACTAAAACATGTTTTTTTTTTGTTTCAAAAATGATGTTATTGTGTAAAACTTAAATAAACAAAAAAGAAATTTTAGGTATCGCCGCATCCGTAACAACCGGATCAATAAAAATACCACATGACCTAACCCCTCAAGTGAACACCGGAAAAAAATTAAAATAAAAATGGTGTCAAAAAAGACATTTTTTGTCACCTTACATTACAAAAAGTGTAAAACCAAACGATCAAAAAGTCTTACGCACCCAAAAATCATGCCAATCAAACCATCATCTCATCCCGCAAAAGATGAGCCCCTACCTAAGACAATTGCCCAAATTTTTTTTAAAAAGTATGGCTCTCAAAATATGGAGACACTAGAACATGATTTAAACATATTAGGTATTGCCATGTCCGTTGCTACAATCTGCTCTATAAAAATACCACATGACCTAACACCTAAGGTGAACACACCAAGCGATCAAAAGTCATACACACCCCAAAAACATACCAATCCAACCGTCATCTCATCCCATAAAAAATGAGATCCTACATTAGACTATGGCTTTCAGAATATGGAGACACTTTTTTTTTTTTTAAATGCTTTATTATGTAAAACTGATTTGGCATTGTCGCATCCGTAACAACCTGCTCTATAAAAATACCACATGATCTAACCTGTCAGATGAACACTGTAAATAACAAAAAATAAAAACATTGCCAAAACAGCAATTTTTTGTTACCTTGCCTCAAAAAAAGTGTAATATAGAGCAAAAATCATATGTACCCTAAAAAAGTACCAATAAAACTGCCACCTTATCCCGTAGTTTCCAAAATGAGGTCATTTTTTGGAGTTTCTACTGTAGGGGTGCATCAGGGGGTCTTCAAATGTGACATGGCAACTTAAAATGATCCTAGTGAAATCTACCTTCCAAAAGTCATACGGCATTCCTTTCCTTCTGAGCCCCGTGCAGCAGTTTACGACCACATATGGGGTGTTTTTGTAAACTACTGGGTAATAAATATTGAGTTTTGTTTGGCTGTTAACCCTAGTTTGGTTACTGGAAAAAGTGGATTAAAATGGAAAATCTGCCAAAAAAGTAAAATTCTAAAATGTCATCTCCATTTTCCTTTAATTCTTATGAAACACCTAAAGGGTTAACAAAGTTTGTAAAATCAGTTTTGAATAACCTGAGGGGTGTAGTTTCTAAAATGGGGCCATTTATGGGTGGTTTCTATTATGTAAGCCTCACAAAGTGACTTCAGACCTGAACTGGTCCTTAAAAATTAGGTTTTGGAAGGAAATTTTCTGAAACATTTCAAGATTTGCTTCTAAACTTCTAAGGCCTTATTCACACGTACGTTGTTTCTTTCCTGATCTGTTCCGTTTTTTGATGAACAGATCTGGACCAGATCTGGACCCATTCATTTTCAATGGGTCCTGAAAAAAAACGGACAGCTCAATGTCTGATTTTTTTTCAGGACCCATTGAAAATGAATGGGTCCAGATCTGGTCCAGATCTGTTCAGCAAAAAACGGAACAGATCAGGAAAGAAACAACGGACGTGTGAATGGACCTTATGACTTCTAACATCCCAAAAAAGAAAATGTAATTTACAAAATGATCCAAACATGAATTAGACATATGGGAAATGTAAAGTAATAACTATTTTAGCGGAGGTATCACTATCTATTTTAGAAGCAGAGAAATTTAAATTTTGAAAATTATGAATTTTTCAAAATTTTTGGTAAGTTTGGTATTTTTTTTATAAATAAAAATGAAATATTTTGACTCAAATTTACCACTCTCATGAAGTACATTATGTGACTAGAAAACAATGTCAGAATGGCTTGGATAAGTAAAAGTGTTTTAAAGTTATCACCGCACAAAGTGACATGTCAGATTTGCAAGAAAATGGCCTGGTCCTTAAGGTGAAAAATGGCAAGGTCCTTAAGGGGTTAACTTAGGGAATGTGATTTCAGAGCCAATATCGATCAATGCATGTATGATATAGCAAGGGTTAATTTATACAGGCAGGAACGAGTGTGATTGAGAGTAGTTGACTGCTGTACTGGGATTAGGAGGGGCTGTTCAATGTCACAGGTGAGAGTTATGACCCTGGGATTTCACCACAAAGCAGTCCATCACATAGAATATAAACAGTGTTGCTGAACAAATTAGTGTTGCAGTTGATCCTTAGATCCTCAGTACATACCTGTGACATCCAGACAGTTCTTAGTCCCTGATATCATCTGCATCTGTATCATTAGTGGACTTATCCAATATCTGTGAATAATAGTCAGCTCATAGTTTTAGCATTTTTCTTTTTCCAAAAATTGATCAACTATGTGTTATTAATCTTTGAAATAAAGGCTAAGTTTTAATTTAATTAGGGATGATCCCTAGTGGGATTTTTATGTATGTTATACTTACTGGTCCCTAGGATTCCTCCCAAGGGGATGTAAACATATAGAGTATGAAATGGAGTAACATATGAAGACCACTAGGTTGCTGTGAAAGTGTGTGTGCTGGGTGTGACGCTTTGCGATCTCGGCAATACCGATTACCAAAGAAATCGCGAATGCATCCTGTTTTAAAATTACAGAATCATAAGAGCCCTCTCATTCACACAAAGAGTTAAAACTCTCTCAACCCAGAAGGTAATTCACCTTCCCAGCTCAAAAATATTCTTCCTGGCCTTAGGAAGTTTCTTTATATTTCATGGGTTTGGAAAATACGGAATCAACAATCTCTTCCGAAATTGTTGAGGTTAGTCTCACACACCTTCCAGGAAATCTGCAAGCAAATCGGAGATTCCCGCTTTGAGATATAAAGGTTCTCAGGCACATGGTATATTGTCTTCCAGTCATATTTGGTATCAGATGATTCGTAAAGTTCTACTTAATTTGACCTATGGGTATGGAGAAACTGGCAAAGCAAGGATTCTGCCAGATATTCTCTCTCTGGGGCAAGAACTGCCCCCTGTTCCAAAAACCCAAGGCTGGACTTGTGCGTGTCATAGCCACTCCCAGCTTCAGAGTGGGTAAAACACAGTGACCCACTCAGGTTCTGGTCCTTCATCTATCATCTGAAGTCGAATAACATCACGACCGCCCGCTGGACAAGTGCACCCCGCCATCTTGGATTATTCCTTGCAAAGACTTTATCTTTTACTGGACTATACCACAGTAATTCTGAACTTACAGACATTCTATTCCCTTTCATCTCTTAGTTATTTCTCTCCAACCAATCTGTTCGACTTGCAGGTATATTTACCTGTCAGTTTTAATGTATCTTTCTGTGTATAGTTTTTATAATAAAACTAACGATTTAATTGTTCCAGTTTTGCCCTTGTTACCTGATTATTTGGTCTGTGCTAAGAACTCTGTCCTCAGAAGAGACATACTACCGCATTGTCTTATTTTTATAAATTGTTGATTTGTTAGCTAGGTTGCAAATAACCGTTTCTTCCCTTTAGGAATAGCTAGCCGGGGTATCTTCACCCCGATTCAATACGAAGAGTGGTGTCAGAAAATTAAGTTGGTTTCCCGCACAAAATCGATAATTTGATTTTACCGATTGTATCATGTATGGGCACACCAACCAATCTTAAACGTTTACTGTGCTCACATTGGATTCGCCTCCGGAAGTCTCTAGTGGACGAGACCTGTATGGCAACTGTGTCATAGTACGACGGGATTGGTGGGTGGTTGTCACACTGGGGGAAGGGGGGCTTGATGAAGTACAGTTTAATGAATTGTTGCCCTTCTGTAACCCAAAATGCCGAACTTCAGGGACTGAGGGTAATAAGAGAGGGTAATAGTGTGCATTCTGAAACCACATCAGTGTGTGAATGTGTGTGCTTGCCTCAGAAGTGGTAGATTTTGTTGTCATTGGAATTTGGGTCCATCTGCCCAAAAGGGATTCTCTGTGCATGAATGCATTGTTATTAGACCACCCTTGCATTTTACAATAATTAAAATTAGCCTTATTTTATATTCAAATATTTCAATACCCTATTAGGTTGAAGTATAGTTTAGAGAAAAAAAGTATTTTGTTTCTAAAAAAAAAAAAAAAATCAACCATTTTATGTACCCTTACCCCTATAAATAATTGTTTTAAAAAAACTAACTTTAAAGGGTAGACATATAATACCTAGAGACACATTAAATCGCACTGTTATAAAGGCTGAAAAGAAAATCTGCTTTTAGTTCAGAGTTAGCGTCTAGGGACATTCTAGTGTCCTGAAAACTAGGATTAAATGAAAGGTTAGAGAGTTCTGTATGTGAAATGTCTTCCTCCAGCACAAATAATGCCCAAGTCTGCTTCCCTGTTTACCTCACTAATGGAATCACATTGCAGGCAGCTTTGTATTGTGCGGCAGCATACTCTATCCTAACTAAACAGATTAGCAAGGGAAAGTGCATTAGAGAGAGGTTCCATAAAACACTGTACTTTCTGAAGTGGCTCATATGACATCTTTTAATGTTGAAAGTCCAAACTTTTTTTTTTTTTTCACCTGTACTTTATGCTATTAGAATAGAATGAATAAAAGGCATAAAAAAACTATGTTGGTCATTTGCTATCAGATATATGCCAGTTTTCTGGCATATATCTGGTGGAGATTTCAGCACAAAAACTATTTGTGCCGCAATCTGCGACTTTTCCCTGCTCAGACATTGGGTCTAAGAAAGGGGGTGTGGTGTTTTAGGCATAGAAAATGGTCTAAATTTAAGCCACCAAGTAAGCTGTCTTACATATAGACCGGCAGTGGATGCACCAAAGTTATGTAGAGGCCGGCACCTCTTAATAACTTGGGAGGATCCACCGCCAGCGCAGGAGTTAATAAAACACTGGTCTTAATAAATGACCCCTTTTATTCCTCATATGCTGCAATGGTTAACACTTGCTATATAATGTGTGTGATATCCAATCGTATGGTATCATACTGTTAAATATACTCACATTAAATATGCACTAAATATGTACTACATAGAGACTGCTGCCTTCAGAGCCAATTATAGATTTTAAATCTAGTCCATTGTTCCCAAACCATTTCTGTCAGTCTGCATGTGGCTCCTTAACTATCATGGCTGCAGATTATATTGTGATCCAATAGTACAAGGAACATTATGGTATTATTAAAAATTGAAATTGTTACATGGATCAGGATCATCCAGCTCTTGATACGTCATTTAGCATTGTAGAGCAAGAATTTACTCCAGCACAGTATCACTGTTAGTTTAAAATTCTACAGAATCATCATTATTTTTAATATATTTTTCACGTACTTTGGAACACCTTAAACATGAGTTATAGAAATAGTACATATCTATTAACCACTTCACTGCCAGAGTGTTTATAACTAGGGATGAGCGAACCCGAACTGTATAGTTCGGGTTCGTACCGAATTTTGGGGTGTCCGTGACACGGACCCGAACCCGAACATTTTCGTAAAAGTCCGGGTTCGGGTTCGGTGTTCGGCGCTTTCTTGGTGCTTTTTGAAAGGCTGCAAAGCAGCCAATCAACAAGCGTCATACTACTTGCCCCAAGAGGCCATCACAGCCTTGCCTACTATTGGCATGGCTGTGATTGGCCAGTGCAGCATGTGACCCAGCCTCTATATAAGCTTGGGTCACGTAGCGCTGCACGTCACTCTGCTGATTCAAGCATAGGGAGAGGTTGCTGCTGCGACGTTAGGGCGAGATTAGGCAGATTAACTCCTCCAAAAGACTTAATTCAGTGATCGATCTCCAGCTGTGGATCATTGAAGTGCTGATATTGAATTGCTCACTTTTTTTAGGCTGCCCAGAGCGTTTTTATATCACTTTTTTCTGGGGTGATCGGCGGCCATTTTGTGGCTTGTGGTGCGCCAGAACAAGCTACCACCAAGTGCATTTAACCATCAATAGTGTGGTTATTTTTTGCTATATCCTACATCAGCTGCAGGCTGAGCCTGTGTCATCCAAGTGCATTTAACCATCAACAGTGTGGTTATTTTTTGGCCATATACTACATCAGGTGCAGGCTGAGCCTGTGTCACCCAAGTGCATTTAACCATCAATAGTGTGGTTATTTTTTGGCCATATACTACATCAGGGGCAAGTTGAGCCTGTCACCCAGCGCCTAAAAAATAGACCTGACATTTATATTCCTCCAAATCAGTACTGTTTTAGCTGGTCAAGTTATTTGTAGTGACCGTAAAAGCACAGTTTTTGTTCTGGGTTGAAAAACTATTCCCAAATTTGCAATTCTCAAAATTAGTAGTTTCTGCTATATCAGGCCTACTTTAAATCTATCCCAAAAAGGATATCTTAGATTGAAGGTGCTGATAGTGTCATTCTGAAAAACTTAACACACACGCTACCGTGCAGATACAAGTCTAATTCTGTGATTAAAGGTATATCTGTCACACAGCGCGTAAAAAATAGGCCTGACATTTCTATTCCTCCAAATCAGTACAGTTTTAGCTGGTCATGCTATATTTAGTGACCGTAAAAGCACAGTTTTTGTTCTGGGTTGAAAAACTATTCCCAAATTTGCCATTCTCAAAATTAGTAGTTTCTGCTATATCAGGCCTACTTTAAATCTATCCCAAAAAGGATATCTTAGATTGAAGGTGCGATAGTGTCATTCTGAAAAACTTAACACACACGCTACAGTGCAGATACAAGTCTAATTCTGTGATTAAAGGTATATCTGTCACACAGCGCGTAAAAAATAGGCCTGACATTTATATTCAACCAAATCTGTACTGTTTTAGCTGGTCAAATTATTTGTAGTGACCGTAAAAGCACAGTTTTTGTTCTGGGTTGAAAAACTATTCCCAAATTTGCCATTCTCAAAATTTGTAGTTTCTGCTATATCAGGCCTACTTTAAATCTATCCCAAAAAGGATATCTTAGATTCAAGCTGCTGATAGTGTCATTCTGAAAAACTTAACACACACGCTACAGTGCAGATAAAAGTCTAATTCTGTGATTAAAGGTATATCTGTCACACAGCGCGTAAAAAATAGGCCTCACATTTATATTCAACCAAATCTGTCATTACTTGTGTGCCTGTATTAGTGTAATACGGTACCTAAATAGATAGCCAGACAGTGTTAGGTATCTGTAAAAAATGGCCTGAATTTTAATTCAATACATTGGCCCGAATAATATTTTTCTTATTGTGGTGAACGGTAACAATGAGGAAAACAACTAGTAAGGGACGCGAACGTGGACATGGTCGTGGTGGTGTTAGTGGACCCTCTGGTGCTGGGAGAGGACGTGGCCGTTCTGCCACAGCCACACGTCCTAGTGTACCAACTACCTCAGGTCCCAGTAGCCGCCAGAATTTACAGGGATATTTGGTGGGGCCCAATGCCGTTCTAAGGATGGTAAGGATGGTAAGGCCTGAGCAGGTACAGGCATTAGTCAATTGGGTGGCCGACAGTGCATCCAGCACGTTCACATTATCTCCCACCCAGTCTTCTGCAGAAAGCGCACAGATGGCGCATGAAAACCAAGCCCATCAGTCTGTCACATCACCCCCATGCATATCAGTGAAACTGTCTGAGCCTCAAGTTATGCAGCAGTCTCTTATGCTGTTTGAAGACTCTGCTGCCAGGGTTTCCCAAGGGCATCCACCTAGCCCTTCCCCAGGGGTGGAAGAGATAGAATGCACTAACGCACAACCACTTATGTTTCCTGATGATGAGGACATGGGAATACCACCTCAGCACGTCTCTGATGATGATGAAACACAGGTGCCAACTGCTGCGTCTTTCTGCAGTGTGCAGACTGAACAGGAGGTCAGGGATCAAGACTGGGTGGAAGACGATGCAGGGGAGGATGAGGTCCTAGACCCCACATGGAATGAAGGTCGTGCCATTGACTTTCACAGTTCGGAGGAAGAGGCAGTGGTGAGCCAACAGCGTAGCAAAAGACAAAGAGGGAGCAGTGGGCAAAATCAGAACACCCGCCGCCAAGAGACTCCGCCTGCTACTGACGCCGCCATCTGGGACCGAGCACCCCAAAGGCAGCTTCAAGGAGTTCCCTGGCATGGCACTTCTTTAAACAATGTGCTGACGACAAGACCCGAGTGGTTTGCACGCTGTGCCATCAGAGCCTGAAGCGAGGCATTAACGTTCTGAACCTTAGCACAACCTGCATGACCAGGCACCTGCATGCAAAGCATGAACTGCAGTAGAGTAAACACCTTAAAAACAAAGAAGTCACTCAGGCTCCCCCTGCTACCTCTTCTGCTGCTGCCGCCTCGGCCTCTTCTGCTGCTTCCGCCGCCTCGGCCTCTTCCTCCGCCTCTAGAGGAACGTTGGCACCTGCTGCCCAGCAAACATGGGATGTACCACCAACACCACCACCTGCGTCACCAAGCATCTCAACCATGTCACACGGCAGCGTTCAGCTCTCCATCTCACAAACATTTGAGAGAAAGCGTAAATTCCCACCTAGCCACCCTCGATCCCTGGCCCTGAATGCCAGCATTTCTAAACTACTGGCCTATGAAATGCTGTCATTTAGGCTGGTGGACACACACAGCTTCAAACAGCTCATGTCGCTTGCTGTCCCACAGTATGTTGTTCCCAGCCGGCACTACTTCTCCAAGAGAGCCGTGCCTTCCCTGCACAACCAAGTGTCCGATAAAATCAAGTGTGCACTGCGCAACGCCATCTGTGGCAAGGTCCACCTAACCACAGATACGTGGACCAGTAAGCACGGCCAGGGACGCTATATCTCCCTAACTGCACACTGGGTAAATGTAGTGGCGGCTGGGCCCCAGGCGGAGAGCTGTTTGGCGCACGTCCTTCCGCCGCCAAGGATTGCAGGGCAACATTCTTTGCCTCCTGTCTCCTCCTCCTCCTACTCAGCTTCCTCCTCCTCTTCTTCCACCTGCTCATCCAGTCAGCCACACACCTTCACCACCAACTTCAGCACAGCCCGGGGTAAACGTCAGCAGGCCGTTCTGAAACTCATATGTTTGGGGGACAGGCCCCACACCGCACAGGAGTTGTGGCGGGGTATAGAACAACAGACCGACGAGTGGTTGCTGCCGGTGAGCCTCAAGCCCGGCCTGGTGGTGTGCGATAATGGGCGAAATCTCGTTGCAGCTCTGGGACTAGCCGGTTTGACGCACATCCCTTGCCTGCCGCATGTGCTGAATTTGGTGGTGCAGAAGTTCATTCGCAACTACCCCGACATGTCAGAGCTGCTGCATAAAGTGCGGGCCGTCTGTTCGCGCTTCCGGCGTTCACACCCTGCTGCTGCACGCCTGTCTGTGCTACAGCGTAACTTCGGCCTTCCCGCTCACCGCCTTATATGCGATGTGCCCACCAGGTGGAACTCCACCTTGCACATGCTGGACAGACTGTGCGAGCAGCAGCAGGCCATAGTGGAGTTTCAGCTGCAGCACGCACGGGTTAGTCGCACTGCGGAACAGCACCACTTTACCACCAATGACTGGGCCTCCATGCGAGACCTGTGTGCCCTGTTGCGCTGTTTTAAGTACTCCACCAACATGGCCAGTGGCGATGACACCATTATCAGCGTTACAATACCACTTCTATGTCTCCTTGAGAAAACACTTAGGGCGATGATGGAAGAGGAGGTGGCCCAGGAGGAAGAGGAGGAAGAGGGGTCATTTTTAGCACTTTCAGGCCAGTCTCTTCGAAGTGACTCATGGGGAGGTTTTTTGCAACACCAGAGGCCAGGTACAAATGTGGCCAGACAGGGCCCACTACTGGAGGACGAGGAGGACGAGGATGAGGAGGAGGTGGAGGAGGATGAGGATGAAGCATGTTCACAGCGGGGTGGCACCCAAAGTAGCTCGGGCCCATCACTGGTGCGTGGCTGGGGGGAAACACAGGACGATGACGATACGCCTCCCACAGAGGACAGCTTGTCCTTACCTCTGGGCAGCCTGGCACACATGAGCGACTACATGCTGCAGTGCCTGCGCAACGACAGCAGAGTTGCCCACATTTTAACGTGTGCGGACTACTGGGTTGCCACCCTGCTGGATCCCCGGTACAAAGACAATGTGCCCACCTTACTTCCTACACTGGAGCGTGATAGGAAGATGCGCGAGTACAAGCGCACGTTGGTAGACGCGCTACTGAGAGCATTCCCAAATGTCACAGGGGAACCAGTGGAAGCCCAAGGCGAAGGCAGAGGAGGAGCAAGAGGTCGCCAACGCAGCTGTGTCACGGCCAGCTCCTCTGAGGGCAGGGTTAGCATGGCAGAGATGTGGAAAAGTTTTGTCACCACGCCACAGCTAACTGCACCACCACCTGATACGGAACGTGTTAGCAGGAGGCAACATTTCACTAACATGGTGGAACAGTACCTGTGCACACCCCTCCACGTACTGACTGATGGTTCGGCCACATTCAACTTCTGGGTCTCCAAATTGTCCACGTGGCCAGAGCTAGCCTTTTATGCCTTGGAGGTGCTGGCCTGCCCGGCGGCCAGCGTTTTGTCTGAACGTGTATTCAGCACGGCAGGGGGCGTCATTACAGACAAACGCAGCTGCCTGTCTACAGCCAATGTGGACAAGCTGACGTTTATAAAAATGAACCAGGCATGGATCCCACAGGACCTGTCCATCCCTTGTGCAGATTAGACATTAACTACCTCCCCTTAACAATATATTACTGTACTCCAGGGCACTTCCTCATTCAATCCTATTTTTATTTTCATTTTACCATTATATTGCGGGGCAACCCAAAGTTGAATGAACCTCTCCTCTGTCTGGGTGCCGGGGCCTAAATGTGTGACAGTGGCCTGTTCCAGCGGTGGGTGACGTGAAGCCTGATTCTCTGCTATGACATGAAGACTGATTCTCTGCTGACATGAAGCCTGAATCTCTGTTATGGGACCTCTCTCCTTTGCCTGGGTGCCTGGGCCTAAATATGTGACAGTGGCCTGTTCCAGTGGTGGGTGACGTGAAGCCTGATTCTCTGCTATGACATGAAGACTGATTCTGTGCTGACATGAAGCCAGATTCTCTGTTACGGGACCTCTCTCCTCTGTCTGGGTGCCAGGGCCTAAATGTGTGACAATGGCCTGTTCCAGTGGTGGGTGACGTGAAGCCTGATTCTCTGCTATGACATGAAGACTGATTCTGTGCTGACATGAAGCCAGATTCTCTGTTACGGGATCTCTCTCCTCTGTCTGGGTGCCAGGGCCTAAATGTGTGACAGTGGCCTGTTCCAGTGGTGGGTGACGTGAAGCCTGATTCTCTGCTATGACATGAAGACTGATTCTGTGCTGACATGAAGCCAGATTCTCTGTTACGGGACCTCTCTCCTCTGTCTGGGTGCCTGGGCCTAAATATGTGACAGTGGCCTGTTCCAGTGGTGGGTGACGTGAAGCCTGATTCTCTGCTATGATATGAAGACTGATTCTCTGCTGACATGAAGCCTGAATCTCTGTTATGGGACCTCTCTCCTCTGCCTGGGTGCCTGGGCCTAAATATGTGACAGTGGCCTGTTCCAGTGGTGGGTGACGTGAAGCCTGATTCTCTGCTATGACATGAAGACTGATTCTCTGCTGACATGAAGCCTGAATCTCTGTTATGGGACCTCTCTCCTCTTCCTGGGTGCCTGGGCCTAAATATGTGACAGTGGCCTGTTCCAGTGGTGGGTGACGTGAAGCCTGATTCTCTGCTATGACATGCAGACTGATTCTCTGCTGACATGAAGCCAGATTCTCTGTTACGGGACCTCTCTCCTCTGCCTGGGTGCCTGGGCCTAAATATCTGACAATGGACTGTTCCAGTGTTCGGTGATGTAAAGCCTGATTCTCTGCTATGTCATGCAGACTGATTCTCTGCTGACATGAAGCCAGATTCTCTGTTACGGGACCTCTCTCCTCTGCCTGGGTGCCGGGGCCTAAATATATGACAATGGACTGTTACAGTGGTGGGTGACGTGAAGCCAGATTCTCTGCTATGGCATGAAGACTGATTCTCTGCTGACGTGAAGCCAGATTCTCTGCTTTGGGACCTCTCTCCAATTGATATTGGTTTATTTTTATATATTTTATTTTTATTTTAATTCATTTCCCTATCCACATTTGTTTGCAGGGGATTTACCTACATGTTGCTGCCTTTTGCAGCCCTCTAGCTCTTTCCTGGGCTGTTTTGCAGCCTTTTTAGTGCCGAAAAGTTCGGGTCCCCATTGACTTTAATGGGGTTCGGGTTCGGGACGAAGTTCGGGTCGGGTTCGGATCCCGAACCCGAACATTTCCGGGAAGTTCGGCCGAACTTCTCGAACCCGAACATCCAGGTGTTCGCTCAACTCTATTTATAACCCTTCCTTACCAGGCCAATTTTTCAGATTTTTTTTTGCAAGGGGCCTATCTAATTGCAAATAACTATTTAACTTTGGGGCCAACCTACACATATTTGATATTATTTTTCACAGGGCACCTTAGACCTTTCTTTTGTGTCATTAGATGACAGATACAATTTATTTTTTTTTTTCATTTTTTGGAAAATCTGTTAAAATGATAAAAACATGTATATTTTCCATTCTTATCATTTTTTTTAACTGTTAAAAAGGATTTCAAGACAAAACATGTATAAAAATATTACCATATGTTTGTACTGTGAAAATAGATGCTATTTGTTCAGTTTTCCTACTGGCTATGCACACTGCAAGACTTGAAATGAGTGGAATGCATTATAGATTTATTGAAACAAAAGCCAACAACAGTGGTGGGTATACCCCCACAAAAAATTTCAATGTGGCCTTCAGCATCAATTACAGTTTGACAACGATGTCTCATGCCGTTCACAAGTCGAATTATTGTCTGTTGAGGCATGGCATCCCACTCTTCTTGAAGGGCGGCCTTAAGGTCATTGAGGTTCTGGGGTACAAAGTTACGAGCCTCTACATGGCGACTCAGCTGATCCCATAGGACTTCAATGGGATTCAGGTCTGGAAAAAGTGCAGGCCACTCCATTTGAGGCCCTCCAGTCTCCAGCAGCCGTTCCATAATGATGCGATCTCGATGAGCTGGCTCATTGTCTTCCATGAAGATGAAATTAGGCCTGTGTTGTTCATGCAGAGGCATAATGACTGGATTCATTATGTAATTCAAGTTGTATGGGCTTGTCACTGTACCATTCACAAAGTATAGGGCAGTTCTGTAATGACTAAACACACCTGACCACACTGTAACACAACCACCACCACCAAAAGCTTGTCTGATGACAACAGTGGCTGATGCATAGCACATATTTTTTTTGCCATACTTTTTTTACAATTACTAAAAAATATATAAATTTAATTTAGTCTCCATTTCTGAAACATTTCTGCCGGTATTTGAACTCACAACCTTCTACATTAGAGCCAAGAACTTTAACCACTACACTATACAGCTACATGTTAACCTGCACTGAAATATGAAATAATATTTCTTCTGTATAGAAATGCTTACTACATGGCAAACTACTATGAGGTTTTTCTGACATAGTTTATCATTCAGCTTTATAGCTGAGTGGTTAAAGTCCTTGCCTCTAATGTAGAAGGTTGTGAGTTCAAATCCCAGCAGAAACTTTTCAGAAATAGAGGCTAAGTTAGATTTAAATACACTGGGTGTCCCCAAGCACTGACTCCATATACAGTACAGACCAAAAGTTTGGACACACCTTCTCATTCAAAGAGTTTTCTTTATTTTCATGACTATGAAAATTGTAGATTCACACTGAAGGCATCAAAACTATGAATTAATACATGTGGAATTATGAGGAGAAGTCAGGTGGATACACAGCTGATAGTCCTACTGAATAGACTGTTAGAATTTGTATTATGGCAAGAAAAAAGCAGCTAAGTAAAGAAAAATTAGTGGCCATCATTACTTTAAGAAATGAAGGTCAGTAAGTCAGCCGAAAAATTGGGAAAACTTTGAAAGTAAGGGCTATTTGACCATGAAGGAGAGTGATGGGGTGCTGCGCCAGATGACCTGGCCTCCACAGTTAACGGACCTGAACCCAATCGAGATGGTTTGGGGTGAGCTGGACCGCACAGTGAAGGCAAAAGGGCCAACAAGTGCTAAGCATCTCTGGGAACTCCTTCAAGACTGTTGGAAGACCATTTCAGGGGACTACCTCTTGAAGCTCATCAAGAGAATGCCAAAAGTGTGCAAAGCAGTAATCAAAGCAAAAGGTGGCTACTTTGAAGAACCTAGAATATGACATATTTTCAGTTGTTTCACACTTGTTTGTTATGTATATAATTCCACATGTGTTAATTCATAGTTTTGATGCCTTCATAGTCATGAAAATAAAGAAAACTCTTTGAATGAGAAGGTGTGTCCAAACTTTTGGTCTGTACTGTATGGACATACAGTGGCGGAAATAATTATTTGACCCCTCACTGATTTTGTAAGTTTGTCCAATGACAAAGAAATGAAAAGTCTCAGAACAGTATCATTTCAATGGTAGGTTTATTGTAACAGTGGCAGATAGCACATCAAAAGGAAAATCGAAAAAATAACTTTAAATAAAAGATAGCAACTGATTTGCATTTCATTGAGTGAAATAAGTATTTGAACCCTCTAACAAAAAAAGACTTAATACTTGGTGGAAAAACCCTTGTTTACAAGCACAGAGGTCAAACGTTTCTTGTAATTGATGACCAAGTTTGCGCACTTTTTAGGAGGAATGTTGGTCCACTCCTCTTTGCAGATCATCTCTAAATCCCTAAGGTTTCGAGGCTGTCTCTGTGCAACTCTGAGCTTGAGCTTCCTCCATAGGTTTTCGATTGGATTAAGGTCCGGAGACTGACTAGGCCACTCCATGACCTTAATGTGCTTCTTCTTGAGCCACTCCTTTGTTGCCTTTGCTGTATTTTTTGGGTCATTGTCGTGCTGGAACACCCATCCACGACCCATTTTCAGTTTCCTGGCAGAGGGAAGGAGGTTGTCGCTCAGGATTTCACGATACATGGCTCCGTCCATTTTCCCGTTTATGCAAATAAGTTGTCCTGTGCCCTTAGCAGAAAAACACCCCCAAAGCAAAATGTTTCCACCCCCATGCTTGACGGTGGGGACGGTGTTTTGGGGGTCATAGGCAGCATTTTTCTTCCTCCAAACACAGCGAGTTGAGTTAATGCCAAAGAGCTCTATTTTGGTCTCATCAGACCACAGCACCTTCTCCCAGTCACTCTCTGAATCATTCAGGTGTTCATTGGCAAACTTCAGACGGGCCTGCACATGTGCCTTCCTGAGCAGGGGGACCTTGCGAGCCCTGCAGGATTTTAATCCATTGCGGTGTAATGTGTTTCCAATGGTTTTCTTGGTGACTGTGGTCCCTGCTAATTTGAGGTCATTAACTAACTCCTCCCGTGTAGTTCTAGGATGCTTTTTCACCTTTCTCAGAACCATTGACACCCCACGAGGTGAGATCTTGCGTGGAGCCCCAGAGCGAGGTCGATTGATGGTCATTTTGTGCTCCTTCCATTTTCGAACAATCGCACCAACAGTTGTCACCTTCTCTCCCAGCTTCTTGCTAATGGTTTTGTAGCCCATTCCAGCCTTGTGCAGGTCTACAATTTTGTCTCTGACATCCTTGGACAGCTCTTTGGTCTTTCCCATGTTGGAGAGTTTGGAGTCTGCTTGATTGATTGATTCTGTGGACAGGTGTCTTTTATACAGGTGACTAGTTAAGACAGGTGTCCTTAATGAGGGTGACTAATTGAGTAGAAGTGTCTAACCACTCTGTGGGAGCCAGAACTCTTAATGGTTGGTAGGGGTTCAAATACTTATTTCACTCAATGAAATGCAAATCAGTTGCTATCTTTTATTTAAAGTTATTTTTTCGATTTTCCTTTTGATGTGCTATCTGCCACTGTTACAATAAACCTACCATTGAAATGATACTGTTCTGAGACTTTTCATTTCTTTGTCATTGGACAAACTTACAAAATCAGTGAGGGGTCAAATAATTATTTCCGCCACTGTAGCTATATATGGAGTCAGAGCAGGGACTCCTAAGCTGCGGACTCACACTGGGGGATTCCTTCACTGTAAAGCGATCTTCTGCATAGACCTCAGTGGGACCCGGAACCCTCCCCTCTTCAGAGCAGGGGGTGCCTGGTTTAATGCTCGGTTCTCCCATTGACTTCCATTGTGCTTGGGTGCTGTGTATAGCACCCACTTTGGTACTCGATCAACACTATTTTTCACCATACTGCCAGAACAGATGTTGTCAACTTCCGAAACATAAATAGCACCTCAAAATAATGAGGCTTTGCCTCTAATGCCACAAGATGTAAGGCAGCTATCCTATAAGTCATCGTTCGCCCCTTTAAATAGGCCTTGAGGCATGACTCATATATCTGCTTGTTAAGAGCTCATTTGCATCCCTTTCTTCTCATAATTCCAGAGGAGCATAAATGGCTTATAAGTCTCCTCATACCAATTAAGGCACTGTTTCCCCAAGAAGAGATAGTACCCCCCCCCCCCCCCCAATGAAGTCTGTCTTGCACAGCTGTATTTTCTCTGACAAAGGGAGTTATAATTGAAATGTAAAATCTCAACAAACTTTGGTAACTTGACCTCACTATAACAGATAAAAATTGGCATATGATGTATTAGACCTTGGATTTTGTAGGACAAGGTGTGGTTTTTAAAGGAATCATTTTGGGGTACATACAATAGATTACATAACTTTTATTATTCTTAATTTGAGTGCAGGGGGATAAAATAAAATACTCTATACCTGTTTCTGTTCTACCCATGTGCTATGCAGCCCTGGGGGGGGGGGGGGGGGGATTTATCATGCCCCACACACAAGTTTTCTGGCCTAAAAAAGTTGCTAACACCGTGACAAGGTGACAAGGTGGTGTGGCATCTGCAGGGAGGGACCTTGGCATATTTATCTGTAAAAAAAAATTGATTTAAATCTACGCCAGCTAGGGTCTGATATAGATTTCACTTTAAGCACATGGACTGCTGGAGCTCTGCCTCTCCCAAGATACCTTGTCATAAATTTGGCACAGCCATTAGCAGTGCATGGGGATTTTGTAGACCAATGTAAAATGCTGGCCTATTGTACATTCAATTCACCCCAATGTCTTTCCTGACTGACAGAAACTTTCCCAGTCTTTTAGAAACATAGTTGATATTCTTCTCTAGTGATAGTCGCAATTACTGCAGCATGCAACAGGTATCGTTAGAGAAGTGGTCTGCATATTTTACACTAAAGATCAGGTAAATTGGAAATTTTGTTTGTGTGTGGGGGGTATAATATTTTGTACAACTTAGACACTGGGATTCAGACATTGGTAAATGTCTGGCTCGTGGCATCAATGAACAGCCTAATTAGATGCAGAGGAGTGATTAGATTAAAAAAAAAACACTTATCACACTCCTTTTCTGGAAAACAAGACTAATATTTGACAATCAGAGAGCAAGTTTGCTGTCTGATTGAGGGTGGGAGAGGGGCATAGTTAACATGCACATACGTATCATATACAGTTACACAGGGAAAAAGGATAATATTTCTCTCTTCTTTTCCTTGGAGCCTGTCAGCAGGGCCCCCACTGACCCCCCTTTCCTCCTCCACACTGGCTGAGATCACAGTCTAATGAAGTGGGAAGAGCTGCGTTAGGCCTTAATACCTCAGACTGGGTAGCTACTACATATCTTGGTATTGTTTGAAAACTGAAAATCTATGCTTTTAAGCAAAACTAAGATCAAAGAACTAGGTGAGCTAGCTAAATATATAGCCTTTAGAAATCGAGCCAGGAGTCAAAGCTGCAGTTATATGCATCTCTCACTGGGACCCATTTATCAGGGTGTAACATGCAATGTATCATGGCTTAGATTTCCAAGCTTTAAAACTAGGCAAAATTATGTCTAATCACAGCCTAAAAAAATGGTCCTCTGAAGTGACCCCCACCGTTCTGCATCCAAACAGCCCTGAATTCTGTTTGTTCAAACCATTATTGTCCTTTCCTACCTGAACAAACACAGTTTGGTTTGGTTTTTTACAATATTTAAGTGAAACGTGGAAAAGTTCTTCAACTTAACAGCTACTATATATACCATTATGAAAGCAATACTATCCTATCCTATCATATACCATAACAGACTGATGGTTGGTGGTCCAACTGCTGAAACTCTCATTAGTCCCCAAAATTAAGGAGCCACAGCACTCACCTTCACAGTATTTCCTTGCACAACTAAACTTTCAGCCACTTATGGTGCAGGAAAGTATAGTACAACACAGCTCCAACCATTTGACAGTTCCCTGCAATGTGAATGCACCACCCCTATAGCTGATGGGACCATCAAGGATCCCAAAGATCAGATCCCCAATGATATCCCTAGAATATTCTAGTAATACACCATGAAATTACAAGATAGCAATACTCCTTTAACTATAAACCTGTTTGTAAGCCTATATTTAACCTACATTTTCATTTATTTTAAAGCCAATTGTTTAATTCATCTGCATGTAATTACCGTATTTTTCGCTTTATAAGACACACCTGATGATAAGACGCACCTAGGTTTTTGAGGAGGAAAATCAGAAAAAAAATATTTTCAACCAAAAGGTGTGCTTTTGGTGGGTTTTGAACTATTGGTGGTCTGTGGATGACACTATAATACGGGATCTGTGGATGACACTGTTATTGAGGGGATCTGTGGATGACACACTTATGGGGGATCTGTGGATGGCACTGTTATGGGGGATCTGTTGATGACACTGTTATGGGGGATCTGTGGATGACACTGTTATAGGGGATCTGTTGATGACACTGTTTTGGGGGATCTGTGGATGACACACTGTTATGAGGGATCTGTGGATGACACTTATGTGATTATAACACCCATCATCCTAAAGAATACACTGATGTACTGTACATTGGTGTATTCTCAAGGGTGAGGGGAGTTATAGTCAGATTAAATATAAACACTGTCCAGGGACTGTTCTGTAATTGGCATGTGTTTATATTAAATATGACTATAACCCCCCTCATCCATAGGAATCCACTCATATACTGCAGTACATGGGTGGATTCCTATGGATGAGGGGGGTTATAGTCATATTTAATATAAACACATGCCAATTACAGAACAGTCCCTGGACAGTGTTTATATTAAATACTATAACCCCCCTCATCCATAGCAATCCACTCATACACTGCAGTACATGGGGGATGTATGAGCAGAGAGAAGCAGGGCTGGCAGGCACAATAACAGAGGCGCTGGAGCGTACAGTGTGACAGGCATCCAGCACATAGACAAGAAGACCGGGACCCTGGAGCTCAGGTCAGTGCCCCCGGCAGCAGCTGGAGGGGACAGGGGAGAGAAGATAATACTTACTGGAGCTGCAGGCTCCGGTCCCGGGTGCGCACCAGACTTGCGGGCTGGCTGCTGGAGATGGGGAAAGGGGGAAAAATGTTCACTTACAGGATCTGAGGACTCCGGTGCCGGGTGCGCACCGGACGTGCGGGCTGGCTGCTGGAGGAGGGGACAGGGGGAAAACACTTTTACTTACTGTTGCTGCGGGCTCCCGTCTCGGGCGCTGGCGGCAGTGGAGCATAATAAGTGAAGCCGCCAGCCTGCCCATCCCTGGTGCGATCTTGTTAAGGAAGCGTGTGCTGGAGGCAGAAACCTTCAGTGAAGCCGCCAGCCCACCCAACAGTTTAATGGCCACCTAATTTGCATTGCATTCGTTTTATAAAACGCAGTGACTTTTTCCCTCCACTTTGGAGGGGGAAAAAGTGCGTCTTATAAAACGGAAAATACGGTAATATAATTGAAATATAATCAATTAAATATAATATATGAATGTATGAGATTTCTTAAGACTATGGTATAAATATTGTATCAACTCTTTATTCTTCTAAATACATTACATTTTGAAAATCATTTATCTAAAAAAAACTGATGTATGTCTTTTTAAAATAATTTGAATTAAGTTTTAAGCTTTTTGATACATTCATTGTGCACATGGTTACCCTTTTGCTTACGGTCACTATAATATAGTCAATGTAGTCAATGAACAAGTATATACTTTACTTATTATAAGCCATTATCCAGCCTGTGCTTGCTCTACATGTGCAAAGTTCTGTGCAGATATTTATGCAAAATAAATTGATAATGATATGCAGATTTCAATTGAAGCAGCAAAATGAATGTGTCACTGTATCAACATACACCAGGTAGGGTCTTTACATTTGATCTGTCAAGGTGAAAAAGCAACCACTGGCATCATTGTATCCTCTCAGTTTGTACGCTTATCAGTAGGATGCAGCTGTTTTATCAGTCAGAAGAGAAGATGCTTGGGAGACTTAATTGGGTTAGGCTGACCTAGAAAGAACTGTTTTTCAAAGCAAATGTATTGCTGAAAGCCTTTTATTATTGTTTATAAATGAAACATTTTCACTTTTTACAGGGGCATTTTGGGCGAACTGGACATCCAGGACCTCCAGGGGTCAAAGGAGAAAAGGTACAGTCATATCTTCAGTTGGCACTAGCAATAATACATTTATAACACCTTTGTAACTATTATAACTATTGGACTATTAAACTACATTGCTTGCATTAGATTATCTGTTAATATTTGTAGGCTTATTAGTAAATCATTTTAACAATATGCATATGCAAATCAAAGTTTCAGTGTGGAAATTTGCAACTTAAAGAGGACCTTTCATGCGATTTTATTAAGGGAGATATACAGTCAGGTCCATAAATATTGGGAAATCATCACAATTCTAAAACTTTTGGCTCTATACACCACCACAAGGGATTTGAAATGAAACGAACAAGATGTGCTTTAACTGCAGACTGTCAGCTTTAATTTGAGGGTATTTACATCCAAATCAGGTGAACGATGTAAGAATTACAACAGTTTGCATATGTGCCTCCCACATGTTAAGGGAGCAAAAGTAATGGGACAATTGGCTTCTCAGCTGTTCCATAGCCAGTTGTGTGTTATTCCCTCATTATCCCAATTACAATGAGCAGATAAAAGGTCCAGAGTTTATTTCAAGTGTGGTATTTGCATTTGGAATCTGTTGCTGTCAACTCTCAAGATGAGATCCAAAGAGCTGTCACTATCAGTGAAGCAAGCCATCTTTAGGCTGAAAAAACACAACAAACCCATCAGAGAGATAGCAAAAACATTAGGCGTGGCCAAAACAACTGTTTGGAACATTCTTAAAAAGAAGGAACGCATCGGTGAGCTCAGCAACACCAAAAGACCCTGAAGACCACGGAAAACAACTGTGGTGGATGACCGAAGAATTATTTCCCTGATGAAGAAAACACCCTTCACAACAGTTGGCCAGATCAAGAACACTCTCCAGGAGGTAGGTGTATTTGTGTCAAAGTCAACAATCAAGAGAAGACTTCACCAGAGTGAATACAGAGTGTTCACCACAAGATGTAAACCATTGGTGAGCCTCAAAAACAGGAAGGCCAGATTAGGGTTTGCCAAACGACATCTAAAAAAGCCTTCACAGTTCTGGAACAACATCCTATGGACAGATGAGACCAAGATCAACTTGTACCAGAGTGATGGGAAGAGAAGAGTATGGAGAAGGAAAGGAACTGCTCATGATCCTAAGCATACCACCTCATCAGTGAAGCATGGTGGTGCTAGTGTCATGGCGTGGGCATGTATGGCTGACAATGGAACTGGTTCTCTTGTATTTATTGATGATGTGACTGCTGACAAAAGCAGCAGGATGAATTCTGAAGTGTTTCGGGCAATATTATCTGCTCATATTCAGCCAAATGCTTCAGAACTCATTGGCCGGCGCTTCATAGTGCAGATGGACAATGACCCAAAGCATACTGCAAAAGCAACCAAAGAGTTTTTTAAGGGAAAGAATTGGAATGTTATGCAATGGCCAAGTCAATCACCTGACCTGAATCCGATTGAGCATGCATTTCACTTGCTGAAGACAAAACTGAAGGGAAAATGCCCCAAGAACAAGCAGGAACTGAAGACAGTTGAGGTAGAGGCCTGGCAGAGCATCACCAGGGATGAAACCTAGCGTCTGGTGATGTCTATGCGTTCCAGACTTCAGGCTGTAATTGACTGCAAAGAATTTGCAACCAAGTATTAAAAAGTGAAAGTTTGAGTTATGATGATTATTATGTCCCATTACTTTTGGTCCCTTAAAAAGTGGGAGGCACATATGCAAACTGTTGTAATTCCTACACCGTTCCCCTGATTTGGATGTAAATACCCTCAAATTAAAGCTGACAGTCTTCAGTTAAAGCACATCTTGTTTCATTTCAAATCCATTGTGGTGGTGTATAGAGCCAAAAATGTTAGAATTGTGTCGATGTCCCAATATTTATGGACCTGACTGTATACCTGTACTTGCGCGGTCGCCCCGCTTATGCTGCCACCCTGCTTGATTTTTTAAAATATGCCTTCTATGCCACGCTGTGCCCCACCAGGATATCTCCTGCTCAGTATGCTAATACTGAGCATCGGAGCAGACTGAGTCCTTCTCCGTGGGCGTCTCCTTCTCCCTGCCTCTAGCGCTGTCCAATCGTAGCGCAGAGTTGGGGTACTTAAGTCAGCTTACCCTGTGATAGCATGCCAGAGAAATAGTGTCTAGTACTTCTGTGTCCTGCAAAGGTGTGCTATTATTGTCTTTGTTTGCCTGTGTACTTATTTCTGCCTGTTTCTGGTTGCAACCCTTCACTGCCTGACCTGATCTCTGCTTTTTCTCTGTACTGACACTGATCTTGGATTGTTTTTTGGATTGCTTTGGCCCTGGCCTGTCCCTGACTACAGTTTTGCCTTACCCCTCAGTGTGGGTCAGCAATCTACTAAACAGAAACTACTTCAGGTCTCTGGTAAGCAGGGTAAGCAAACACAATACAGAGGCAAGACCACGGTTGAAAAAACAAAAGTCAAGTGTTTATTCACACAGAAAAGGCAGAAAAAAAAACCAATGCTTTGCAGGGTCCTGGTGTTAGTTCACACAGCAAGAGTATCCAAAATAACATAAATCACCTGGCAGACCACAGCAGACTTTAAGGCGCCTGACTCCCAGCAGGCGGCTCTCATGCAGCTCCCAGCCTTGCAGTATGGTGGATCTCCTCAGCACCCAAAAACACAGAGCTTCCACATCTCCACTATCACTTGGAGGATCATACCACACCCAGCTAAGCTGCTGGCTGTTTTTTTTTTGGGGGGGAACAGCCACCCACCCTGCTCTTTGGCTGCTCCCAATAAGAACCGGCCCGGATTGGCTTTACAGCCACACTAAGTAAAACAGTGTCAGCGAGCACTAGCTCCTGCTGACACACAAAATTACCAGTTCTTATCTCACCGAGGCCAGGAACCTCGGTGACATGTACCTTCCGTCAGTGACGGACCCTTGTGCCTTCCTACATACCTCCCCCCTTTATTAAACCCTGAGGGGGTGAACACACGCCAGACAGTGTACTCAGGACAGGGCATCTGCGTTTCCCTGTAACCGGCCTGCCCTGTGTTCTACTGTGAACTTAAAGTTTTGCAGAGACCACCTGGTGACCCGAGCATTCCTCTCTTTGGCCTGGCTCATCCACTTGAGAGGGGAGTGGTCGGTCACCATACGGAACTTCCTCCCCAACAGATAATAGCGGAAAGACTCGAGAGCCCACTTGATGGCCAGGCACTCTCTCTCCACTATACTGTACCGGGTCTCCGCTGGAGTGAGCTTACGGATGAGGAAGACAGCGGGATGCTCCTCCCCGTTGACTTCCTGAGACAGTACTGCACTGAGACCTACTTCAGAGGCATCGGTCTGTATCACAAATTCTCTCTTGAAGTCGGGCGTCACCAAAACCGGGGACCCACACAGGGCCGACTTCAAATCGGAGAAAGCCTCTTCTGCCTGGTCATTCCAGCGGACTATCACGGACTTCCGTCCCTTTAAGAGCCCTGTCAACTGAGCCACTTAAGTGGAAAAATGGGGGACAAACCTCATATAATATCCCACCTCCCAGAAACGACTTTATTTGTCTAGAGGTGGCAGGTCGGGGCCAATTCCGTATCGCCTCTATTTTGTTTACTTTGGGTTTGATGACTCCACGCCCAATGACATACCCAAGGTATTTAGTCTCCTTTAACCCTACTGCACATTTCTTTGGGTTAGCTGTTAGTCCCACCTTTCGAAAGGAGTTCACTACGGCCTGTACTTTGGGCAGGTGACTTTCCCAGTACGTACTGTGAATCATAATATCGCCCAGGTAAGCCAAGGTGTACCGCCGATGTGGACAAAGTACAATATCCATTAGACATTGAAAAGTGGCCAAAGGGTAACACCTTATATTGGTACAGCCCCTCTGGTCACCATCTACTATTAATAAATTTTCCCAGGCTCGGGATAGGGTTGGGTCCCGATGCTGGGCGGTACCAAAATTATCCCCGGAGACATTGAGGTCTGCGAGCTCAGGACCTGGTGGCAAGTCCTCCATGTCTCCCACTATCACACTTAGCGGGGTTGTCTCCCCCTCTTCCACCGAAGTGGCGGTCACCCCTACCGCTGGCCCTTCCGACTCAGGTTCTCAGGGTCCTGGTCTCCCCCTTGAGCCGGGCCATTCTGCTAGGGTTACCCCTGTCTCATGGGTAACAGTCACTCTTGTAACCGGCCACAGTGCCGGGAAGTCTCTCCCTATTATAAGTTCATAGTGTAGGTTGGTTGCGACAGCCACCTCGTGGGTCCACCTGCCGGAAACCGTGGACAGAGACACCATAGCAATAGGATAGTCTTTTAAGTCCCCATGAATACATATGACTCTGACGGCCGGTGTACTCAGCGGAGGGTACCAGGGAAGCCCTTACCAGGGTCACTAGACTCCCTGAATCCCACCTCCACCTGTCTCCCACCTCCACCTGGAACAGGTGGTTGAGAGACTCCGGAGCACCCACGGCACACAGTTTCCTGGCATATAATGATTGACGGAAGCCATAGTTCGTGTCCATGGGTTCCCCCTGCTGTGGACAGTCCGCTCGAACATGTCCAGGCTCCCAACACTGCCAGCACACCATTGGAGCGGGGTCCACAGGGGCCACATCCCGGGCAGGTTCGGTGGACACCAGTCACCGCATCCGGGGCGGAGGGACATGAGATTTGAGTGTCCCCCTCCAAAAAGAACCCCCCTGTAAGTTCTGGGTAGCCTCATAGTGCTCCACGAGGTCGACCATCTCTAGCGCATTACCTGGAGAGACCTAGCCAATCCATTGCTGGAGAGGGGGTGGCAGAGCCCTCCAGAACCTGTCTGCTAGCAACCGGACCAGCATAGCAGTGGGGCTCAGCACGTCAGGTTGTAGCCACTTTTGCAACAGGTTGAGCAGGTTATAATACTGGGGTCTCACGGGCTCAGCCGGGTTGAACTCCCACTGATGAGCCCCCTGGGCTCGGACCAGCACATTTACCCCCAGTCTTGCCAAAATCTCTCCCTTTACCTTTGGGTAGTCGGACGCTTGATCGTCCGGCAAATCGAAATACATGCGCTGAGACTCTGATGCCAGGAAAGGAGCAACGACCTCAGCCCACTGGTCCGGGGGAAGCCTTCCCCTGGTGGCCACTTTCTCATACATCGCCAGGTATGTTTCGATGTCATCTGTGGGTGTCATCTTATGGATCGCTGCACGGACTGCTTTCCGGGCATCGAGGACGCTTGGGGTTGCTCCTGCTGTTTGCAAAGCCATCACGTGTTGTAGAGGCAACTGGTTGGTCTCTTGCTGCTGCTTATTAGCCTCGCGTTGCTGCAGGTTGGTCTCTCGCTGCTGCAGATTAGCTTCCATGAGGGCCTTCAAAACAGTCTCCATTTTGTCACGTAACACAGGTTTAAATCTAGCAGGTTTGATAAATGCTATACACCCGTGTGCAAACCAAAATTATTTCAGCGATCACGCCAGCCTCACTGTGCTTGCCCGCTCCAAGCCACCAATTGTAGGGATTTGCTCTGGTAGGCAGGGTAAGCAGACGCAATACAGAGGCAAGACCACGGTTGAAAAAACAAAAGTCCAGTGTTTATTCACACAGAAAAGGCAGAAAAGAAAAACAATGCTTTAAAGGGTCCTGGTGTTAGCTCACAAAAACACAGAGATTCCACAGCTCCAGTATCCCTTGGAGGATCATACCACACCCAGCTGAGCTGCTGGCTGGGTTTTTAAACCCCAGCCCAAAACCTGGCCTGGACATGGGGAACAGCCACCCACCCTGCTCTTTGGCTGCTCCCAATAAAAACCGGCCCGGATTGGCTTTACAGCCACACTAAGTAAAACAGTGTCAGCGAGCACTAGCTCCTGCTGACACACAAAATTACCAGATAACCGAAGATTTCACAGCAGCATATCCAGTGTGACTTTTATTGGGGACCAAGAATGCACACACATAGCAATACGACGTTTCGGCTACGCAGTAGCCTTTCTCAAGTATACTGATACAAAGTTAATCAAATACATAAATATCTTAATAAGCCCCCCATGTGACATAATATGACCAATAGGCAAAAACAACTCTTTAATACCACCTGTGTATTAATTAAAATGATCACTGCTACCAATAGAAATGTTGCTCCACAATCAAATGTACCTGGTACTCATTAAAAAGACTCCAACTGCATCGTCGTATTGGTCATACATATCGGCGTCTCCATAGGACCATTGCGCATGTCTGTGATGTTATCGTGTCAATGCATGGGCGGGACGCCGTCACCACCGCCTGCAAGAAGGCCGCATCCATCTATACACAAGCGCTGCATGTGAGCCAATAGACACCGCTATTATCGGTCACATGTCAGGCGCGTCATCAGTCACGTGACCATCACCTGACCCGCAGAAGGTCCTGGAGCGCCGTAAAAAGATAATAATAGATCTACTATGTAAACCACGATTGTATGTTATGTTTAATGCACAAAAAAGAGCAATCATATATCCCATATGTATCTTTGTGTGGTTTAGACATAGAATAGATTATTAAGCAAAGTGCCGATATAATCGGTCACTAAGTCCATATACTATAACCACTGATGATATACAGACGCGTATACCAGTTTGTCCTCGACCTCCGCCATTAATATATTGCCAACACCTTTTAC
Organism: Bufo bufo; assembly: GCF_905171765.1. Taxonomy (NCBI): domain Eukaryota; kingdom Metazoa; phylum Chordata; class Amphibia; order Anura; family Bufonidae; genus Bufo; species Bufo bufo. The sequence goes on from NC_053392.1 coordinate 279,829,379, forward strand.
CAACTCTCTTTGGCAACACCTTTTACCAACAGTCACGCGGTGTGGCCATGGGGTCCAACGTGGCACTCACTTATGCCAGTTTGTCGAGGACAAACTGGTATGCGCGTCTGTATATCATCAGTGGGTCCTGTGCTGGTGGCGCTACATCGACGACATTTTTATGATTTGGAGTGGTTCAATGGACGATTTGAATGAATTTCATCAACATCTCAACAATGGGATACCCGGGCTACAATTTACTGTGACTTCCTCCTCCTCTGAGTTACAGTTTCTTGATGTCAGGGTATACCTAGAGGGAGGCCAATTAAAAACTGACTTATATAAGAAGCCTACAGATAGGAATAATCTTTTAAGATATGACAGTAATCATCCACGTCGTATGCTTGACTCCTTACCTTGGAGCCAGATGCTGCGTGTGAGATGAGTGGTGTCAGATGATGATGTATTCACGAACCGTATTGATGAGTTGCGCAATAAATTTACCAAGAGAAAATATCCATGCAGGCTGTTACACAGATCGAGGGTCCAGATCTCCTTGGCTGACAGGGCATCCACTTTTCAGACTTTCTCTGGGAATAGGAATATGGGACAAATCCCGTTTGTTTCCACCTATGGCCAACATAGTACAGACACAGATTCCCTTGTCTGGGTTGTTGCAATTGTGGAAACATGTTGAAAGGGAATACCTTTGTTCACCCATATAGTGGTAAGAAATTTAATATCAGAGAGTACTACACATGTCGATCTAAGTTTGTCATCTACATGATCGTCTGTCCCTGCAGTTTAATCCATGTGGGAGAGACGACCATGGAGGTTAGGGAGCGTATCAACAAACACAAAAGTACTATAAGGAAAAAAATGTTGGACAAGCCAGTGGCCAAACATTTCGCTGACTGTGGACACTCTGTCAGCCAATTGAGATTCCGGGTCATCGACTCGGTGCAGATTCCCAAGAGAGGGGGAGACAGGGAACGTATGTTAAAGAAAAAAGAGCTTAAATGGATTTTCACTTTACAAGCTCTACAACCCCAGGGATTGAATATTGCGTTTAATGCAAACAATGTAGATAGGTAGAGCATTTTTATATGTTGATGTCCAATTCAGTATATCATGTCTTTACTGGGTATTTTAAGGTATATTTATATTTGTTATACACCCCTTTACTCACATGATCTTTTAAGTATAGCACTTGTATGATTATCTGCTCCTTAATGTACACGGTTACTCATTGTTTTATATATACTTTTTTTGTGTATCCGAATTATGGTAATACTTGTGGATAATGATAGTGCTATTTTTTCCATATATGGACTTAGTGACCGATTATATCGGTACTTTGCTTAATAATCTATTCTATGTCTAAACCACACAAAGATACATATGGGAGATATGATTGCTCTTTTTTGTGCATTAAACATAACATACAATCGTGGTTCACATAGTAGATCTATTATTATCTTTTTATGGCGCTCCAGGACCTTCTGCGGGTCAGGTGATGGTCACGTGACTGATGACGCGCCTGACATGTGACCGATAATAGCGGTGTCTATTGGCTCACATGCAGAGCTTGTGTATAGATGGGTGCGGCCTTCTTGCAGGCGGTGGTGGCGGCGCCCTGCCCATGCATCGACGCGATGACATCACGGACATGCGCAATGGTCCTATGGAGACGCCGATATGTATGACCAATACGACGATGCAGTTGGAGTCTTTTTAATGAGTACCAGGTACATTTGATTGTGGAGCAACATTTCTATTGGTAGCAGTGATCATTTTAATTAATACACAGGTGGTATTAAAGAGTTGTTTTTGCCTATTGGTCATATTATGTCACATGGGGGGCTTATTAAGGTATTTATATGTTTGATTAACTTTGTATCAGTATACTTGAGAAAGGCTACTGCGTAGCCGAAACCTCGTTATGCTATGTGTGTGCATTCTTGGTCCCCAATAAAAGTCACACTGGATATGCTGCCGTGAAATCTTTTGTTATCTACTCATATACATGGGACGGCGGTGGATTGGCGGTTCCATCACGGCTGATGCATTCCGGACAGGTCAGAAGGTCCATTTTGTGCTGCTCTACAACTATTTCTTATTAACACAAAATTACCAGTTCTTATCTCACCGAGGCCAGGAACCTCGTTGATACGTACCTTCCGTCAATGACGGACCCTTGCGCCTTCCTACAAAGGGTTAAAAGGTGAAGACTATGGGACTAAACCAAAAACAAACACAGTGCAACAGCACTCTGCAAAGACAAATAACAAAGCAAATACAATAATGCCATACTCACTATAGACAATGTACTAGTGCTACTGCTACATTATAAATGTGAGATTCTTGGCAAATATATTTTGTACAGAATTATTTATGCCTCTCCACGAATAACAAGGCGATCTCTTTAGGACAGAAACCTACACTAAATACTAGCTCCTTAGGTGCTAAACTGGCCTCAATTAAATTCAGGGAATGCAGGTTCCAGATGCATGCTGACCCCACACTGTATCATCCCTATTTTGGGGCCACACTGTCCTCCATTATGTTCAGGGAATGCAGGTTTCACATGCATGCTGAGCCCACTCTGTATTTTACCGGTCCTGTTGCCATATGGCCTCCAATAAATGCAGGGAGAGCAGGCTACAGCTTTATACTTGCAGTAATTAACACCTTCAGGACCTTGGACGAGAATGCTCGCCCTAACTTGCAGGTACTTCAGGCACTAGGACGAGCATTCTCATCCTGCAGTTAAACTGTCACTGTGAGGAAACACACAGTGTCAGGATAGTGACAACAGCTGTTACAGACAGCTGATTGGTCCCAACACCTATGACAGAGACAGTCACAACTGTCCCCGTCTGAGGATTGCTGTGATTGGTCAGTCAATCCAGACTGACCAATCACAGCTAAAGGTGCCTGTTTCAACTCCGATCTCCTCAGTTTTCTCATTACTGTGACAGTGCTGAGGAGATTGAGACTGTGTGCTATATATCTTCAGCAGTACACTCCTTATTGCCGAGGAGATCGTGGCTGCAGCCTGACATTCCCCCTCAACATCCCCCCCTCCCAGCGGTGAAGGGGGAGTTGTCTCCAGTGCTGAGGACATCGGAGCTTCTTGTAATTCTCAGTCTCCAGTGCTGAGGAGGTCGGAGCTGTGGATAAGCTTGCCCTTCTCCCTCATCTGCAGAGTAAACCCTTTCAGCCCCCCTCACACATCTATAGCCCTTCATTAGAGCTCCCTGATGTTTGGGGAGCTGAGTGACCAGTGAGCTGTTTCTACCCTTCCCTCTTAGCTGCAGCTGCCCCATCAGCTGCACTTAGTCCCCCTCAGACACCCATACCCCTTCCCTAGTGCTGTGTGACCTGTGACTAAGGCTACATGCACACGATCAGGATTCATGTGCGGAGAATCCGCACTGAAATCCGCAGGTGTTCGCAGGCAAATCCGTGCGGTCAATCCGCATTAATTGGTGCGGATTTGCATACGGATTTGCGTGCGGATTTGGTGCGGATTCGGTGCGGATTTTCCGCATGCGGATTTCACTAAGTGAATGAAGAAAATCCGGTCAGGAAAAAAAAAATTAATTGACATGTCGCGGATTTTAAAATCCGCACCGCAGGTCAAAATCCGCGCGGAAAAAATCTGCATCGTGTGCATTGAGAATTTCAAATTCTCATAGAGTACAATGGACATGACCTACGGTGCGGATTTTCCGCACGCAAATCCGCGCGGAAAATCCGCACGCAATCCTGATCGTGTGCAGGGGGCCTAAAAGGCCGGAAGCTGTGAGTGTATTACATTGAGTAATACACTTACAGCCAATGCATTACAATACAGAAGTATTGTAATGCTTTGTAAAGGGGATCAGACCCCCAAAAGATGAAGTCCCAGAGTGGTGCAAAAAAATAAAGTGAAAAAAAGTTTTTAAAAAATTTAAAAATCTAAAAGTTTCAAGTAAAAAAATAAATAAAGCATCCTTTTCCCAAAATAAAGTAAAAAAAAAAATTGTAAAAAATAGGGGGGGAAAAGAGTAGCCACATGACCTAACCTCTCAGGTGAACACCGTAAAAAATAAAAATGGTGTAAAAAAAGCAATTTTTTTGTCACCTTAAATCACAAAAAGTGTAATAGCAAGCGTTCAAAAAGTCATATGCACCCCAAAATAGTGCCATTCAAACAGTCAACAGAGAGACTACCTAAGACAATCACCCAAAAAATAAAAAAACTATGGCTCTCAGACTATGGAGACACTAAAACATGATTTTGTTTTTGTTTCAAAAATGCTGTTATTGCGTAAAACTTAAATAAAATAATAAAAGTATACTTATTAGGTATCACCGCATCCGTAAGAACCTGCTGTATATAAATATCACATAACCTAACCCCTCAGATGAACACCGTAAAATAAAATTTATAAAAAGTGTGTCAAAAAAGCTTTTTTATGTCACCTTACATCACAAAAAGTGTAATACCAAGTAATCAAAAAGTCATATGAACCCTAAAATAGTACCAATCAAACCAGCATCTCATAACAAAAAAAATGATACCCTACATAAGACAGTCGCCCAAGAAAAAAAAAAATCTATGGCTTTCAGAATATAGAGACACAAAAAAATTATTTTTTTCTAAAATGCTTTATTATGTAAAAATTAAACAAACAACCAAAAAGAGTAGTCATATTTGGTATTGTCGCATCCGTAACAATCTGCTCTATAAAAATACCACATGATCTAACCTGTCAAATGAACATTGTAAATAACAAAAAATTCAAAAGGTGCCAAAACAGCTATTTTTTGTTACCTTGCCTCACAAAAAGTGTAATATAGAGCTACCAAAAATCCTATGTACCCTAAAATAGGACCAACAAAACTGCCACCTTATCCTGTAGTTTCCAAATGGGGTCATTTTTTGGAGTTTCTACTCTAGGGGTTCATCAGGGGGTCTTCAAATGTGACATAGCAATTTAAAATTATCCCAGTGAAATCTGCCATCCAAAAACCAAATGGCGTTCCTTTCCTCCTGTGCCCTGCCGTGTGCCCGTACAGCAGTTTACAACCACATATGGGGTGTTCTGTAAACTACAGAATCAGGGCAATAAATATTGAGTTTTGTTTGGCTGTTAACCCTTGCTTTGTTAGCAGAAAAAAATGGATCTGCCAAAAAAAGTGAAATTCTGAAATTTTATCTCCATTTTCCTTTAATTCTTGTGAAACACCTAAAGGGCTAAAAACATTTGTAAAATCTGTTTTGAATACCCTGAGGGGTGTAGTTTCTAAAATTAAGTCATTTATGGGTGGTTTATATTATGTAAGCCTCACAAAGTGACTTCAGACCTGAACTGGTCCTTAAAAAGTGGGTTTTGGAAATTTTCTGAAAATTTTCCCGATTTGTTTCTAAACTTCTAAGCCTTATAACATCCCAAAAAAAGAAAACGTAATTTACAAAATGATCCAAACCTGAAGTAGACATATAGGAAATGTAAAGTAATAAATATTTTAGGTATCACTATCTGTTTTAAAAGCAGAGAAATTGAAATTTAGAAAATTGCAAATTTTTCTAAATAAAAATGAAATATTTTGACTCAAATTTACCACAGTCATGAAGTACAATATGTGATGAGAAAACAATCTCAGAATGGCTTGGATAAGTGAAAGCGTTTTAAAGTTATCACCACATAAATTGACACATGTCAGATTAAAAAAAAATGGCCTGGTCCTTAAGGTGAAAAATGGCAGGGTCCTTAAGGGGTTAAAATCAGCCTGTGGGACAGACAGGTTAGTCAGGAGCAGTGATGGCCAGTTCGCCGTGTTCACCTGCGAACATATGCGGGCTGACATCTTTTCTCACAAGTCCGAAGAGACGCAGGTAAGCCCTTACCTGTGCCTGTGCGCGAGCCGGTCTGAAAACAAATGCAGTCAGCGGGAGCAGGCAGTTTCGAGAACAGCCACCGGGGGCCTTCATCGGGCTGTTCTCGGAACTGCCTGATCCCGATGACAGCATTTGTTTTCAGATCGGCTCGCAGCACAGGCACAGGTAAGGGCCGGACTTGTGAGAAAAGATGGCAGCCCGCATGTGTTCGCGGGCGAACACGGCGAACTGGCCATTACTGGTCAGGAGTACAGGACCAATGGATTCTGCCACACCTCCATGGCATACTGCAAAAAAAAAAAAGTGGGGGTTAGTCAGCACATTCCATTGCACTGGTGCACATCGCCATGTCTGTAAGAACAAAAGCAAAAACAAACACAATGCAACAGCACTTTGAAAACACAAATAACAAAGTAAATACAATGGTGCCATACTCACTATAGAAAGTGTTAATACTACGTAATAAATGTGAGATTCTTGGCAAATACATTTTGTACGAAATTATTTGTGCCAGTATGGCACCAGAAAAGGTAGTATTTAGTGAAGGTTCCTATCCTAAAAAGATCGCTTTATCATTGGCAAACAGGTACCCTCTGGTTCTCTAAACCCAGATCTTTTTGACAGAATCTGGATGTTCAGGAAATCTGGTTTCAGAGGGGCTTAAAACTTGATCTGCATTCAAGAAGGTGATGAGTGGAAGACTACTTTTAACACCAGTGACTATGACGAATATCGCGTCATGCCCTTTTTTCCTCTGCAATGCAATACCTGGTGCGGCGGCGGTGGCGCCATCGGGTCCCCATGGTGCTGTGGGGGGGACCCGCTGGTAAGAAAGGCAGCGCGATGCCTTCCTGAGGCATTGCGCTGCCTTCCGGTGACGAGCCTGTGAGATTCAGCCAACTGGATCTCACAGGCCGGAAGCTGTATTAGTAATACACACAGTATTACTCATACAGCCAATGCATTCCAATACAGAAGTATTGCAATGCATTATAAAGGATTAGACCACCAAAAGTTCAAGTCCCAAAGTAGGACAAAAAGGAAAGTGAAAAAAAAATTGAAAAAATAAATTTTCCCCCCCAAAAATTTAAAGTTTCAAGTAAAAATAAACAAAAACATTATTTTCCCCAAATAAAGTTAAAAAAAAATTGCTAAAAAACAGGGGGGGGGGGGGAGTATACATATTAGGTATCGCCACGTCTGTATCGACCAGCTCTATAAACATATCACATGACCTAACCCCTCAGATGAACACCTCTTACCCTAAAGTGCTATATGCACATCTCACTAGGTGTGAACTTCTTCTTCTGTGCAGGCTACCGACTGCGGCACAGTGTCTGACGAAGGCCTACGTGCCGAAAACGTTAACACGAAACTGCCACATGTCTATCTAATGCATAAATAAAAGCATTTCAACTGAAGCTCAACTTCTGTGATCTTTAATTAATTGTATACTGGGGTGGGAACCCTTTACACAGCAAGACCAGTACGGAGTAGCTTTACAGACGTGTTGTTGATGAAGGACATGCAGAGCTTTTTAAGTCCTACGCATCGCCACAGCCCTTCGGGGTCCACCCTCCACCAAAATGATCCAAACATGAAGTAGACACATGGGGAATGTAAAGTAATAACTATTTTTGGAGGTATTACTATGTATTATAGAAGTAGAGAAATTGAAACTTGGAAATTTGCCATTTTTTTACAAATTTTTGGTAAATTTGGTATTTTTTTATAAATAAAAAATATATTTTTTTACTTCATTTTACCAGTGTCATAAAGTACAAAATGTGACGAAAAAACTATCTCAGAATGGCCTGGATAAGTCAAAGCGTTTTAAAGTTATCAGCACTTAAAGTGACACTGGTCAGATTTGCAAAAAATGGCAAAGTCCTTAAGGTGAAATAGGGCCGAGTTAAAGGAACCTTCCCTATTTTTCTTGAGTTATACAATTTGGATCCTGAAAAGCTGGTTCTCGACTAGCCTCGTATTATGGGTCTGAGAGACATACAGCAGAAAAATTATTGCTGTTAAATTGGTCATGGAAGAGCATCAACACCTCCTGGAGGGTGTTATCCTGTCATCGTCGACACTGATGATAAAAATCTGACTTTTCTTCAGTCGGCTCAACGTTTCAATCTTTTTCAGGCCTGGTGGTCACTGTTTTTTGCCTATTTTAATTTTGTACTACATTTCAGCCCTGCGGAGAAGAATACTAAGGCAAGTGCCATCTCTTGTTCTTTTGATTCTGCTGACTTCCTTGACCAAGGGATTAACTGCAATGAAGAAGTCTGCTTACAAAAGAGGCAGATTGCCACTGCACCTATCTCCGGGAGACGGCCTGGTTCTCATTTAGGAATATCAGCGTAAAGATACCCTTTTACAAATCCCCCTTGCTTTCAGGGTCCATTTGGAGTTTTGTATCCCCAAATCCATTCATGTGTCCCTTTTCTTGGTGCTCAATCGCTATTCCAAATCCCCTGTAGCTGTACCCGCTCCAGTCAGTTCTGAAAGTTTGAGGTGAATAGCATCCTGAAGGTGAAAATTGTTCGAAGGAGAAACTACTATTTGGTAGACTGGAAGGGTTTTGGTCCAGGGATGAACCTGCTTAAAACATTAATGCACATCCCTTCTTTAGAAATGTTTTACAACAGTCCTAGCCAAATAAAAAGGGGGTGTAAGGGGGGTACTGTTATGGCAGCAGACCTTGGCAGATATTACTCCATTCCTCCCACTGAGCTTGGCTGTCAGATTGCTCACCATTCATTTTTGCCTTTTGCCATCAGGGTAGCAGAGAACGCATCAAATTTCCATATACAGATCTCTGATAACAGTAATTAAATAGTTGTTGTCCATTGCATTACATGGGGTGAGGGCAGAAAAATTTGTTGAGGAGGTAAGCAGTTTGTATTGTGGTAGTAACATTTATTAACTTCTTTCAAATGTTATTTGTTGATGTTGAAGGGGTTCTCCAGGATTTTTAGTGGATGGAGCTGTTTACTGTAGCAGTGCTCCCATTGAAATGAAAGCAGCACTGCAGTAACCAGCTCCATCCACTACACAGTGGACATAATTGTGTGGTTTTAAGATCTATTTCCAGCTGATTAATGATGATGCTGGTGATCAGAACCCACCAATCTGATATCGATGACTATGCTAAGGATATGCCACCAATGTAAAAATCCAAGAGAGTTCCTCGTTAATGCTTTCTCTTGTCCTTTCTTACAGGGAAATGAAGGTCCTCCGGGCAGACCTGGACCCCCTGGACTACCTGTAAGTATAGTCTACTAAAGTTCTTTAAGTATTATATAAAAGAAAATTGTGTCTAATCGGGTTTTTTAAAATGTAAAGTGAGGGTTATTTTGCTACTTGGCTAGTACAGAATGTAAGCTATTTTATGAGTAAATACTGTTACCTCTCATATGTTGACGCGCACCATACTATATATGGATGATGATGCAGTATGATTCATCTAACAAATTCAGTATAAACTAATGGTGACTGTCGTGTTTGCAATACATGTACCATAATTATTCTTGTGCTGTTACTTCACTTTGCCCATTTATTGCTGAGATGTGACAATCTTTATAGTGCTTTCCTGTATTTGTTATACTTGTAGTGGGATATTAATATGTGCAATATAATATGCTTCATGAAATAAGAATAACAATGTATGTTCAGTAATATTACTATATTTGTTTTTATAGGTATTAATAAAAAGGTTGCAGTAATAAAGGGGAACTGGTGGCTAAGATAATAATAATAATAATAATTAGGGTTGTCCCGATACCGATACTAGTATCGGTATCGGGACCGATTCCGAGTTTTCTCGGCGGTACTCAGCCGCCGATACCCCGCCCCGATACATAAATAGAATACTATAGGCGTAACTATGGGCGGGGCCCGGTGCAGTCACTGTACTCTTACACCGGGCCCCGCCGCTCACCGAAGTATTTATAAACGTGAATCCTTATCCTGTTGTTAAGTTGAACTAACGCTGCCCTCTCCCATGTTCCCCTGTATCCCCCTGTATCCCCACAGCACTTACTTAAGCTTCCATAGCAGGCAGAGCAGACGGCAGCAGTAACGTCACTCACTGACGTAGAGCGCCTGCTCCGCCCACTTTATGAGTGAAGCAGGCGGAGCAGGCGCGCGACGTCAGTGAGTGACGTTACTGGTGCCGTCTGCTCTGCCTGCTATGGAAGCTTAAGTAAGTGCTGTGGGGATACAGGGGGATACAGGGGAACATGGGAGAGGGCAGCGTTAGTTCAACTTAACAACAGGATAAGGATTCACGTTTATAAATACTTCGGTGAGCGGCGGGGCCCGGTGTATTGGGGGACACTGTTATGAGGGGGATCTGTGGATGACATATAGCAGTGTCATCCACAGATCCTCCCCATAACAGTTCCATCCACAGATCCCCCACCAAATAACAATGCCATCCTCAGATCCCCCCACCCCATAACAATGCCATCCACAGATATCCCACCCCATAGCAGTACCATCCACAGATCCCCATAACAGTGCCATCCACAGATCCCCCATAACAGTGCCATCCACAGATCCCCCATAACAGTGCCATCCACAGATCCCCATAACAGTGCCATCCACAGATCCCCATAACAGTGCCATCCACAGATCCCCCATAACAGCGCCATCCACAGATCCCCATAACAGCGCCATCCACAGATCCCCCATAACAGTGCCATCCACAGATCCCCCATAACAGTGCCATCCACAGATCCCCCATAACAGTGCCATCCACAGATCCCCCATAACAGTGCCATCCACAGATCCCCCATAACAGTGCCATCCACAGATCCCCATAACAGTGCCATCCACAGATCCCCCATAACAGTGCCATCCACAGGTCCCCCATAACAGTGCCATCCACAGATCCCCCACATGACAGTGCGTCATCCACAGATCCACAGATCCCCCAAAACGGTCACATGACATTTAAAAAAAGTATCGGTATTCGGTATCGGTGACTACTTGAAAAAAAGTATCGGTACTTGTACTCGGTCCTAAAAAAGTGGTATCGGGACAACCCTAATAATAATAATAATAATAATATTTATTTATACAGTCCCACCATATTCTGCAGGGCTTTACAAATTCATAGGGTTCATATACAAAACAAAGGTAACTGGCTAATATACAACTGAAACACTAGGAGACAGGGCCCTGCTCTCAAGAGCTTACAATCTATGAAGATGGCCAAATAGTTCCTATCAAAAGAAGAGGAACAAAAAATTGCATATAAAGTTAGGAAACACTGTTAAGGATTTTGCATCATGGTCCAAAAACTTACACCTATTAGTGCTCTACTTCATGATATTACTGCTTGAAAACACAAACAGTATTTCTGAAAAATCAAACGTAGAAATAACACTTAGAATAAAGATGGTTCCTGTCTAAACTAGCACACAAATAACAAAAATAACAGAAAGTAACATTTCTAAATTAAGACTGTAAATATTTTAAAAGATGTATCCAATTTAATAAGATTATGAACAATTTATTTAAAAGATTCAATTTGCTTCATGATTCAGACAAAAAACATAGAAAACGGTGCTCCTCACAGATTTTTTTAAACATTATGAGGATGGGGAGAATTTACCAAGCCCTGCACACCACTATTCTGGCTTCAAAAAATTGCAAAATAAGGCTTTGCGACTTTTTGGAGTATTTTGCACAAATTGCGTGCAAAATATTTAACACCATTTTTTTTTTGCATTTTCACATTAATCACTCAAGTTTTGAAAAATGGGTGGAGAAGTGCGTGTGGTTAACTAAGTTAAACAGCTTTACTCCCGATTTATCACTGACACTTTTAACAATTCACAAAGTCACTACATTATAGGTGGGAGGTTCCATAGAAAAACAGGAGTAGCATTGATAGGGAAAAGTATGAAGTTTAAAGATGTAACAAATTTAACAAACAACATGTGAAATTTGATAAATTTTATACAAAGTACTCCCACGGTGCAGGTTCAAGCTAAATTGTCTTTAAATAATACCCTCATGATGAATTCCCCCTATATATTGTTCACACAACATTTGATAACACATAGAAAACTAAACACCTATCAAAACCAAATGACTGTGCTGTGTGTATAATTTTTTCAATGGAGGAGACAGAGTATTAAAAGGGACTCTGTCACCAATTTTGTGCTGCCCCATTCGAACTTTCCATGAACATTCGGGCTCATCATTATGCACTGATGCTGTTTAATACAAGATTTTGGCTGACCAGCAGGGTAATTTAGAAAGTGGTCCAGCATTTTACTAAGGTAATCTGTTATGTTGCCCTTAGTTAGGACACCATAGAACTGGTGACAGACTCCCTTTAAAACATAACTTTTATTCTATGTAGTTAAAACTTACCTTTCAAAGGTATACACATAAATAATACAAACATGTCTTACAAAATGTATATGGTAAACTTTACAAAACCCTTTTACCCTGGTTGTCATGTTTTATATAGCAGCCCATGCTCCTTTTAAGCAAGACCTTTGGTTGGGAGAAGAATAATCCCCCGTATCTAATCTAGCTCTCCACTTCTTTAAAAATGCAGCAATAAACTTGATAAGGGCATCCCTATATGGGAAACTGGCCTCCCAATGAATTTGTTTCCAGAGTAGCCTGAAATTCCTCTGATAGGAAGATAGAATGATGTCAAGACGAATCCAGGTGGATAACCTTTAACCAAGGGTAGAAAAATCATCAGATGTTCTGCAAGCCACCATTGAACATGCAGTGGCAGACTGGGCTACTAGTTCAGCACCAATCCACATGGGTCCACACACCTTGCCGAGCCCATCATCAATTTATATGGCATTGTTATCAAACCTCATGTTCCCCTGTGGTTGGGTCACCACTGGGGGTAGTGCTTATTATAGATTAATAATAGCCTGAAGACAACACTTTTACAAATGGAAGCCTTGTTGATCAGCCACATCTGGCCAGACCTTATATCTCCAATGTTCATCCAATACATGTAGTGGATAACTCCAGAACAGGGAACACCCTATATAATATACATATGCTCTATTAGTGCAATACTGAATATTTATACTAGTTCTACTCTATATCCTAGACATTTAATACATCTTGTTTAAAGATATGTTAGTCAGCCCATAAGAGAAAAGTAGCATGCAAAGGATTTTGCATCATGGTCCAAAAACTTACACCTGTTAGTGCTCTACTTCATGATATTAACAAAGATATAGTGAATCTAAATGATAATTTTAAGCACATTTTACCTTGTCTTGTTTTGGCCACCATATTTAAGCTTGCATTCTCTTTATTGCCATGCATGTACAGTACCATGTAGCCCAGAGATGTCCAACCTGTGGCCCTGTGATCTGCAGCTATCTATCAGGGCATGCTGGGAGTTGTAGTCTTGCAACAGCTGGAGTGCTGCAGGTTGGACATGTGAAACAGAAGATGTTTTTGTCATTGTCTAAAAACCTGACCTGTTTAGTACATTCATTCAAAGATTAGAGGAATGAAAAGTATTGATGTGCTGCATTAGAATCTGAAACCTATATCCAGAACTAATTGACTGATGCAATAATTATTATGCCCAGCTTGCCGCTTTATCTGTAATCCATTTTTCTTACAATTCTGACAGCAGTATTTTTTTAGCTGAATTTTTAAACATTTTAGCAGCCATTGTGCTGATTAATGTAGTAGTTATCTGCTATGAAGACATGTGTCATGTGTCAATCATTTGAACAGAGCAGTGGTCATGCTTACATGGTTTAAAAGTTTTTTTATTTTCATTTCTAGTAGTTATCCAACGTTGCATTAAAGGGGTTATCCTATGACTAATGTAAAAATGAAAATCAGACATCACATAGTACATGACAACCTCTTTCTAACAAAGCTAGAACCAGCCCTGTACCTCACATGGATCCAGAGATCCCCCCCATTCATTGCTCTGTTAGATTTATATCAAGCTGACAGCTCAGGGGAGTGTCTTTTCTGCTGCAGCTAAGGGGGCGTGTCTCAGCTCTCCCTATCACAGCTCAGGAGGCAGTAGGATGAAACTGAGCATGTGCGGCCTTCTCAGTGAGCAGGTCTAGGAAATAAGAAAAAAAATGCAGGTGGCGTTTTGCAGATAAATTTTATTGAATATTTCACTGGCTATGCTAATTTTGTAATTAATGCAATTACAAAAGTATTCAGATTCAGGTGCTGGTTTGAAAATTATAGAATACTTTTTGCGGGACAACCCTTTAAACTTTTTTGTTATTGAATGTAAATTCATTTTAATTTAAATGAATTTTAATGAATTTGAAATCTGCAGATTTCTTAAAATCTCATCCATTTTGCTGGTACTTTAACCACCTCAGCCCCCAGTGCTTAAACACCCTGAAAGACCAGGCCACTTTTTACACTTCTGACCTACACTACTTTCACCGTTTATTGCTCGGTCATGCAACTTACCACCCAAATGAATTTTACCTCCTTTTCTTCTCACTAATAGAGCTTTCATTTGGTGGTATTTCATTGCTGCTGACATTTTTACTTTTTTTGTTATTAATCGAAATTGAACGATTTTTTTACAAAAAAATGACATTTTTCACTTTCAGGTGTAAAATTTTGCAAAAAAAACGACATCCATATATAAATTTTGCTCTAAATTTATTGTTCTACATGTCTTTGATAAAAAAAAAATGTTTGGGTAAAAAAAAAATGTTTGGGTAAAAGTTATAGCGTTTACAAACTATGGTACAAAAATGTGAATTTCCGCTTTTTGAAGCAGCTCTGACTTTCTGAGCACCTGTCATGTTTCCTGAGGTTCTACAATGCCCAGACAGTACAAACACCCCACAAATGACCCCATTTCGGAAAGTAGACACCCTAAGGTATTCGCTGATGGGCATAGTGAGTTCATAGAACTTTTTATTTTTTGTCACAAGTTAGCGATAAATATCTTGGTCAAATGCCAACTTTGTATAAAAAAATGGGAAAAGTTGTCTTTTGCCAAGATATTTCTCTCACCCAGCATGGGTATATGTAAAATGACACCCCAAAACACGTTCCCCAACTTCTCCTGAATACGGAGATACCAGATGTGTGACACTTTTTTGCAGCCTAGGTGGGCAAAGGGGCCCATATTCCAAAGAGCACCTTTCGGATTTCACTGGTCATTTTTTACAGAATTTGATATCAAACTCCTTACCACACATTTGGGCCCCTAGAATGCCAGGGCAGTATAACTACCCCACAAGTGACCCCATTTTGGAAAGAAGAGACCAGAAGGTATTCGCTGATGGGCATAGTGAGTTCATGGAAGTTTTTATTTTTTGTCACAAGTTAGTGGAATATGATACTTTGCATGAAAAAAATAAATAAAAAAAAATCATTTTCCACTAACTTGTGACAAAAAATAAAAAATTCTAGGAACTTACCATGCCCCTCACGGAATACCTTGGGGTGTCTTCTTTCCAAAATGGGGTCACTTGTGGGGTAGTTATACTGCCCTGGCATTTTCCAGGGGCCCTAATGTGTGGTAAGTAGGTAAATGACCTGTGAAATCCGAAAGGTGCTCTTTGGAATGTGGGCCCCTTTGCCCACCTAGGCTGCAAAAAAGTGTCACACATGTGGTATCTCCGTATTCAGGAGAAGTTGGGGAATGTGTTTTGGGGTGTCATTTTACATATACCCATGCTGGGTGAGAGAAATATCTTGGCAAAAGACAACTTTTCCCATTTTTTTATACAAAGTTGGCATTTGACCAAGATATTTATCTCACCCAGCATGGGTATATGTAAAATACACCCCAAAACACATTCCCCAACTTCTCCTGAATACGGAGATACCAGATGTGTGACACTTTTTTGCAGCCTAGGTGGGCAAAGGGGCTCAAATTCCTTTTAGGAGGGCATTTTTAGACATTTGGATACCAGACTTCTTCTCACGCTTTGGGGCCCCTAAAATGCCAGGGCAGTATAAATACCCCACATGTGACCCCATTTTGGAAAGAAGACACCCCAAGGTATTCAATGAAGGGCATGGCGAGTTCATAGAAAAAAAAAAATTTTGGGCACAAGTTAGCGGAAATTGATTTTTTAGATTTTTTTCTCACAAAGTCTCCCTTTCCGCCAACTTGGGACAAAAATTTCAATCTTTCATGGACTCAATATGCCCCTCAGCGAATACCTTGGGGTGTCTTCTTTCCAAAATGGTGTTATTTGTGGGGTGTTTGTACTGCCCTGGCATTTGAGGGTCTCCGCAATCATTACATGTATGCCCAGCATTAGGAGTTTCTGCTATTCTCCTTATATTGAGCATACGGGTAATGAGATATTTTTTTTCCGTTCAGCCTCTGGGCTGAAAGAAAAAAATGAACGGCACAGATTTCTTCATTCGCATCGATCAATGTGGATGAAAAAATCTCTGCCAAAAAAAGAAAAAGGAGGGGAAAGGCGTCTGCCAGGACATAGGAGCTCCGCTGAACATCCATACCCACTTAGCTCGTATGCCCTGGCAAACCAGATTTCTCCATTCACATCAATCGATGTGGATGAATAAATCATTGCCGGGATTTTTTTTTTTATATATACAAAGTGTTTGCCAAAGTATATGAACACCGCCACCTCCTCAGCTCATATGCCTCGGCAAACGTATCTTTTACTGCAGAGGAGAAATCTCGTCTTGCAGCGCCGCATACACCGACTTGCGTGTAATCTGACAGCAGCGCAATGCTTCTGTCCGAATGCACATCAGTGCTGCAGCTAGTCGATCGGTTGGTCCACCTGGAAGGTAAAAAAAACAAAACAAAAAAGAAAAAACCAGGCCGCAACGCAATAAATTTATTAACTTTTGAACAGAACATATTAAACTTTTTTTTAACTTTTTTAACTGAACATTAACCTTTTTACTTACCGGTATTTTTTTTTTTGTTTAGTTTTTTTTACCTTTATAGAACAAACCTCTCCCTCCCCATGGGACAATGTGCAAAGCGCAAATCGCCCAAAGATGTGGCGAAGTACGTTATGCACTTTATCCCAGGTGAAAGGAGAGGTTTGCAGCAGCTGTGAGTGTAAGGGCCCTAATAGCCCTGTGTGCCTGTCCTGTGAGATGCAATCCCTATGCTAGGTGTACCTGTGTGTGGTACTTCCGGAAACACTCTCCATAGCATAGGGCAGGGTGGTCAGGACAGTCAGGACAGAAATAGCGGGTGTCACGCCTTATTCCACTCCTGCTACAGACACGACATCTTTTTCGGGGTGACGGTTGGGTTGAGGTACCAGGAACGACACTGTGGAAATGTCGCTCGTGTAGACGGCTAACTACACTGGTGGATGGGGCCACGGAACCTCCTGGATAAAGGAGGTTCTCGATGATCTCTTCCTGGAATTTGAGGAAGGATCGTGTTCTCCCAGCCTTACTGTAGAGAACAAAACTATTATACAGCGCCAATTGAATTAAATATACAGACACCTTCTTATACCAGCGTCTGGTTCTGCGGGAAACTAAATACGGAGACAACATCTGGTCATTGAAGTCCACCCCTCCCATGAGCGCATTATAGTCGTGGACACAGAGGGGCTTTTCAATGACACGGGTTGCTCGCTCAATTTGGATTGTCATGTCTGTGTGAATGGAGGAGAGCATGTAAACGTCACGCTTGTCTCTCCATTTCACCGCGAGCAGTTCTTCGTTACACAAGGCAGCCCTCTCCCCCCTTGCAAGACGGGTGGTTACAAGCCGTTGGGGGAAGCCCACGCGACTAGTTCGCGCGGTGCCACAGGCGCAAATCCGTTCTAGAAACAAATGCCTAAAGAGGGCCACACTTGTGTAGAAATTGTCCACATAAAGATGGTACCCCTTGCCGAATAAGGGTGACACCAAGTCCCAGACTGTCTTCCCACTGCTCCCCAGGTAGTCAGGGCAACTGACCGGCTCCAGGGTCTGATCTTTTCCCTCATAGATCCGAAATTTGTGGGTATAGCCTGTGGCCCTTTCACAGAGCTTATACAATTTGACCCCATACCGGGCACGCTTGCTTGGGATGTATTGTTTGAAGCCAAGGCGCCCGGTAAAATGTATTAGGGACTCGCCTACGCAGATGTTTTGCTCGGGGGTATACAAATCTGCAAATTTCTGGTTGAAATGGTCTATGAGGGGCCGAATTTTGTGGAGCCGGTCAAAAGCTGGGTGGCCTCTGGGACGGGAGGTGGTGTTGTCGCTAAAATGCAGGAAACGCAGGATGGTCTCAAAACGTGCCCTGGACATAGCAGCAGAGAACATGGGCATGTGATGAATCGGGTTCGTGGACCAATATGACCGCAATTCATGCTTTTTAGTTAGACCCATGTTGAGGAGAAGACCCAAAAAAAATTTAAGTTCGGAAACTTGGACTGGTTTCCACCGGAAAGGCTGGGCATAATAGCTTCCCGGGTTGGCGGATATAAATTGGGTGGCATACCGGTTTGTCTCTGCCACGACTAAGTCCAAGAGCTCCGCAGTCAAGAACAGCTCAAAAAATCCCAGGGCCGAACCGATTTGAGCCGTCTCAACCCGAACTCCAGACTGGGCGGTGAGAGGGGGAACTAATGGTGCGGCTGAAGTTGGTGACTGCCAATCAGGGTTTGCCAGCACCTCAGGGACTCTAGGGGCTCTACGGGCCTGTCTGTGCGGTGGCTGCGACGGGGTAACTAGTGCACGTGCCACCGTACCAGCTTCAACTGCCCTTCTGGTGCTCGCCACGTCACCATGTTGTACGGCAGTGCTGGTACTAGGTCCAGGGAGGGCTGCGCTGCTGGTGTATGCCTCACCACGTGATCCGGCAGCGACAGCCCCACTCTGCTGCTCTTGAAGCGGATCCTGCGTAACCTGTGGTCTAGCGACACGGGGCCGGGTACGCCTGGTGCTGTCAGGGACCTCCACCTCCTCGTCCGAACTTTGGGTCAGAGAGCCACTGCTTTCCACAGGTTCATATTCTGACCCGCTAGATTAGTCAGATGAGGGTTCCCACTCCTCATCCGACTGGGTCAGAATCCTGTAGGCCTCTTCAGAAGAATACCCCCTGTTTGACATTTTGGACTACTAAATTTAGGGGTATTCCCTGAGACTACCCAAGAAAAAAAGCAAGCCTGTCTTACAAAGGGGAGGCTAGCGAAGTACCGGAGGCCGCTGCGGTTGATAAAAAATATCAAAACTGATTTTTTTATCGCCGCAGAGCGTGTAAAATGAATGTGCAGTGATCAAAAAAATATATATTTTTTGTCACTGCGGTGGGGTGGGCGTGGGTGAATGCACGTGTGGGCGACCGATCAGGCCTGATCGGGCAAACACTGCGTTTTGGGTGGAGGGCGAGCTAAGGTGACACTAATACTATTATAGATCTGACCGTGATCAGTTTTGATCACTTACAGATACTATAAAAGTACAAATGCTGATTAGCGATACGCTAAACAGCGAATAAGTGACTGCGGTGCGGTGGGCTGGGCGCTAACTCACGCTAAACTACCTAACCAAGGGACCTAAACTATCCCTAAAACCTAACAGCCAATACTAGTGAAAAAAAAAGTGACAGTTTACACTGATCACTTTTTTTCCTTTCACTAGTGATTGACAGGGGCGATCAAAGGGGTGATCAAAGGGTTAATTTGGGTGCAGGGGGGTGATCTGGGGCTACAGTGAAGTGTTTGGTGTACTCACAGTTCAGTCTGCTCCTCTGCCGGATCCAACCGACGAAAAGGACCAGCAGAGGAGCAGAGAAGCCATATAACAGATCATATTTACTAATATGATCTGTTATATGACTTGTGATTGGATTTTTTGAAAATCGCCAGCCTGCCAGCCAATGATCGTTGCTGGCAGGCTGGTGACGAACTTCTTCTTTAACTTTTGCCGGCCCGCGATGCGCATGCGCGGGCCGGCTTGGAGCGAAATCTTGCGTCTCGCGAGATGACGCGTATATGCGTGACTCTGCGCAGCGCTGCCACCTCCGGAACGCGAATCTGCGTTAGGCGGTCCGGAGGTGGTTAAAATGCTATGGATTTTCCACACGCAAATCTGCGGCAGCAAATCCACAGAGTATACATTCCTTGTTGATGTATCTTTAAAGACTATCGCCCACATTTGCTAATGCGATTGTATACAGAATTTGTCGGAAAATGGGGCAAATTTTGGTGCCCTTATAGTGTATAATGTCAAATTAAGTTTTTGACATGTTTATGCAGTAAATGCACCAAAAAGAATAATCCACTGCATTTTGCTTAATGAGGGAGCATGACTTTGTGGGAAAGGGGTATAACTTAGTAGGAAAAGAGGCACAACATTTTGCTACAAAGTAACTCAACCTGTAGAGGGTAACTATGAAGTTAGACAAGATTGTCTATCCATGAAGCAAATTTAAGTTGCTGTGATAAATCTGGCACATCAGTAGAGTGCCTGTCTATGATTGCACTCTCTTTAGATAGGATTAGGAGATCTGCACCTATATGTCACAAATTATATGTGAGATTGATATTAATTTAGGGTTATCTGGCGAGGACCTGGAAAAAATTGATATTGGGTGTGATAATGCTTTAAGAATTCTCTGACTTCCTTCCAGAAAAAGATAAGAACAGATATTTCACCTTCTCCTTATAAACATAAACATGATTAATTCATACCATATAATTGCATTTTAACCCTTTCATGACCAATGGTCATTGATGCCCCAGTGTCCAGGTCAAAATTTACAAATCTGACATGCGTCACTTTATGTGGTAATAGCTTTGGAACACTTTTACTTATCCACGCCATTCTGAGATTGTTTTCTCGTGACACATTGTACTTCATGATAGTCATATATTTGAGTCAATATATTTCACCTTTATTTATGAAAAAATTCCAAATTTACCAAAAATTTGGAAAAATTCACAATTTTCCAAATTTCAATTTCTCTGCTTCTAAAACAGAAAGTCATACCTAATAAAATATTTATTACTTAACATTCCCCATATGTCTACTTTATGTTTGCATCATTTTGGAAATGTCATTTTATTTTTTTAGGACGTTAGAAGGCTTAGAAGTTTAGAAGCCATTCTTACAATTTTTAAGAAAATTTCCAAAACCCACTTTTTAAGGATCAGTTCAGGTCTGAAGTCCCTTTGTGGGGCTTACATAGTGGAAACCCCCATAAATGACCCCATTGTAGAAACTACACCCCTCAAGTTACTCAAAACTGATTTTAAAAACTTTGTTAACCCTTTAGGCGTTCCACAAGAATTAAAGGAAAATGGAGATGAAATTTCTAAATTTCACTTTTTTGGCAGATTTTCCATTTTATAATTTTTTTTTCTTTAACACATTGAGAGTTAACAGCCAAACAAAACTCAATATTTATTACCCTGATTCCGCGGTTTACAGAAACACCCCACATGTGGTCATAAACTGCTGTACGAGCACACGGCAGGGCGCAGAAGGAAAGGAATGCCATATGGTTTTTGGAAGGTAGATTGTGCTGGATTGGTTTTCTGAACGCCATATGTTTTTTATTTTTGTGCCGATCGTCTTGTGCAGGGGCTCGTTTTTTGCAGAAAGTGTTGAGGTTTTTATTGGTACCATTTTTGGGTACATAGGATTTTTTGATCATTCATTATTACACTTTATGGGGCAAGGTGACCCAAAAATTGGCTGTTTTGGAACAATTTTCATTTATTTATTTTTACAGCGTTCATCTGAGGAGTTAGGTCATGTGATAGTTTTATAGAGAAGATCGTTACGGACGTGGCAATACCTAATATGTATACTTTTTCTTATTTATTTAAGTTTTACACAGTAATAGCATTTTTGAAACCCAAAAAATGATGTTTTAGTGTCTTTATAGTCTGAGAGCCATAGCTTTTTTATTTTTTGGACGATTGTCTTAAATAGGGTATCATTTTTTGCGGGACGAGGTGACGGTTTGATTGGTACTATTTTGGGGGTCATAAGCCTTTTTGTTCGCTTGCTGTTGCACTTTTTGTGATGTAAGGTGACAAAAATAGCTTTTTGGGCACTGTTTTTTGAATTTTATTTTTATGGTGTTTATCGGACGGGGTCTATCATGTGATATATTTATAGAGATGGTCGTTACGGACGCGGTGACACCTAATATGTGTATTTTATTTTTTCATTTTTTTATAGGAAAAGGCAATTTTCTTTTTTCTAATTTTACATTTTTATTTATTTATTTTTACTTTTATTATTTTCACTTTTTTTTTTATCAGTTCCCTCTTGGATCTTGAAGATCCAGTGGGGATGATAGTTGTACTATACTTTTCAATGCTCTTGCATTCCAAAGTATAGTACTTCCAGATTGCCTGTAGGTGGCGGCACTGGACGCCTTTGCCATGGCAACCGGACGCTTTTGCAAAGCGTCCGGTTGCCATGGCAACCATCGGGTGCTGCAATCACAGCGCTGCAGCCCCGATGGTGGAGAGAGGGAGCTCCCTCCCTCTGTTAACCCCATGGATGCCGCAACCGCGGCATCTATAGGGGTTACAGGAGAGTGTCAGCATAGAGCTGACACTCTCTGCTGATGGCGGCGGCTCAGTAATGGAGCCGCCGCCATCGCACACAGCAGGGGGATGGGGGGGGCAGCGCTGGAAAGGGGGGGTTCGGGAGGCTGCCCACAATATCGAGGAAGGCTGGGGCAGGAGGGGCGGCTAGAAAATTAATGCAGGGGGCGGACCGCATGCCATCAGCGCAGGAGAGGGGCACAGATCGTCGGGGCACAGATCGTCGGGGCACAGAGGGGCACTAAGGGCTTGGAGGGGCACAGATCGGGGGGCATGAGGAACACTATCGGCTTTCAGGCTCTGATCTGCAGAGCGCAGATCAGAGCCTGAAACCGGCATTTTAACACTGCCGCGATCCGATTGGTTAGTCTGCACAGACTAACCAATCGGATCGATTGCCGGCAAGGGGCCACTCTGATTGGCCCCTTGCTGGCATTACTAGACTGTATGCTGTCCGTGACAGCAGCAGGGCAGGGGCAGAAGCTTTAATCCAAGCGCTTTGCAGCGCTTGGATTAAAGAGCTGCCATGACGTCTATACACGTGGTAGCTGCACGGGGCATGTGCAGCTATCACGTATATATACAGATTGCGGTCGTGAAGAGGTTAATGACAAAAATTGAATATGACAACAAAAAAAATTTGTTACAAAAAGACTGAAAATATTCTTTATTTGTAATAATATGAATATTAAATCTGAATATTTGGGTCAGAGATGATTCCCCCCCCAGTTTTTCTAATGGATGAAGCAGGGGCGTAGCTAGAAATGCATGGGCCCCATAGCAAAAAAATTTCATGCCCCCCCCATCTCCCACCCCCACATATCTATCGGGCCTCCCACCACCTCTTCCAGAGCTCCCACCCGAACACCTATCCTAGATCTCCCACCGCCATGAGCTGCGCTGGAGCTCCTCCTTCATCCCCATTATAGTCAATGGGGATGAAGCAGCGGTCCAGCGAAATAGCGGCAGGACGGATCCGACAGGCTGAACAGCCTGCCGGATCCGTCCTGCCGCAAGTGTAAAAGTACCCTTAGTCTGTCATATAAGAAGGGAGGGGGATAAACCCCAGAACTAGAGTGTGCCCCCCAAAAGAAGGAAGGGGCGTCCTCCTTATCACTGCTGGCATCTCTTTTTAACTTCAGATCATCAGACTCTCACTTACTAATTACAGCACACACCTCTGTAGTGTCCACCATCAGACAGGGGAGGGAAGAAACCCCAGTTGGGGGGGAAACTCTAGTTCTGGGGTTTCTTCCCCTGTCTGATGGTGGACACTACAGAGGTGTGTGTGCTGTAAATTTGTAATTGGTGAGAGTCTGATGATCTGAATTCTGAAGTTAAAAAGAGCTGACTGCATACCTGCAATGATAAGGAGGGCGCAGGGGCCCCAAGAGAAGGAAGGGGGCAGGGGCCCCCACACCCTCCTTCACTTCAGGTCTGCAGGCAGCTCTTTTTAACTTCAGAATTCAGATCATTATCAAGTTCAACATCATCACGATACTGTAATGATCATCATAATCTTCTGAACCTTAGTTCTAAGTTCTAACACTTACTTTTAGACTGAGGCACACTGGCACAATCAGAACAGAAACAGCTGTAGCCACAGGCACAGGCACAGAGGCAGGACTGGAGACAGTAGAGTGGACGCCAGAGTGGAGTGGAGACCACTGACCAGTTGAGGAGGAGGGAGCAGACTGGAGAAGGGTCAGACTCGGACCGGTCACCGGTCCCACCACAGCGCAGGCAGACTGAGCTGAGGCACAGGCTGGCAGCAGTGAGACTGACACTCTCAGTCAGTCTCAGACACTGCTGCAGCGGGAATCGAGGCCACTCCCTCCTAGACTCCAGGACCAGGTATAGTACACAACCCCGTGACCCCGGCCCCCTCCACCGCGGCCTCTCTCATCTGCTGCCCGGCCCCGTCGTGCCCTCACTGCCCTGCTCTCTCCTGACTCCTTCTCCCCGTCCCCAGCCAGGCCCGAGCCGGCAAGTGGATGTAAAGAAAAAAAATATATAAAAATCAACAGGCCCGGGCGGGCCCCCAGTGGCGTAGGGCCCCATAGCCACTGCTATGGTTGCTATGGCGATCCCTACGCCACTGGGATGAAGTCATTGATTTTCCATGACCAGCTGCTGATGTATAGGAATGTAAAGTATTGCACATTGTTTCAGAAAAAATCTGTAATGATAACAATGCATGTCTCCAGAAATGACAATTACTGTAACAGCTGGTGTTCCACAACATGCGTATTGTTAATTCTTTGGTTAAATATGTACTTTGTTCTTGCCTAATTATTCTCCAAGTCCTTCCGCCTTTTTATTTCCTGTCTATATCTCACATTCAACAGTAAATTTATGCTTGGCATATAAATTGCCAGGATGGGGGAGAAAAAATCTCAGCGGATCTTAGTTGTAGGCTTTTATCAGGATTTGTTCAAAAGAATAAAGTAAACTTTAACATGAACTTCAGTATAGATTACTACTTTGTAGTTTATGCCATCTTAAATGGTGATACATTGCCAATTAGTGCCCGCCCCTTTCAAAGTGACCACCAAGGCGGCCTGCCCTCTTAACAGTAACATCCACAGCGCCCTCCCCTTTACCAGTGACCTCCACAGCGGCCAGTCCTTTATTTGTGACCTCTACCCCCAGGGTAGCTAAGGGGGTGCAGTTGATGTGGAGCAAGACACAGCAGCAGAAGAGGACTCAGGCGAGGAGGTTAGCAAAGAGGATGGCGTAGGAGAAGTAGAGGAGGTGGCAGCAGGCCTGCCTGCAAGTCGTGGCAGTGTCACCAACTCCTCTGCAGAGCCACGCATTCCATGCTTGGCAGCTGTAAAACCTACAAACCTCTGGACCTCCTTTTCGTTCTTTGGGGCGGGCCACTCAGTCTCGGCCTGGATCTTCCGGGGATCCATACTTAAGCCCTCCAGGGAAATAATATAGCCGAGGAATTGGGTGGAAGTCTGTTCAAATTCACACTTCTCCAATTTACTATAGAGAGACTGTTCACAGAGTTTCTGTAGCACCCTGCGGACATGCCCACGATGTTGTTCAAGGTCTTCTGAGAAAATCAAAATATCGTCCAGATATGCTACCACAAATTGGTCAAGCATGTCCCTGAGGACGTCGTTGATAAAATGTTGGAAGGTAGCAGGGGCATTGCAGAGGCCGAAAGGCATGACCAGATACTCGAAGTGACCATAGCGGGTTCGGAAGGCGGTTTTCCACTCGTACCCCAGGCGAATTCGGACCAGGTTGTAGGCTCCTCTGAGATCCAGCTTAGTGAAG
Organism: Bufo bufo; assembly: GCF_905171765.1. Taxonomy (NCBI): domain Eukaryota; kingdom Metazoa; phylum Chordata; class Amphibia; order Anura; family Bufonidae; genus Bufo; species Bufo bufo. The sequence continues at coordinate 279,855,050 of NC_053392.1, forward strand.
ACGCCCGAAGTCTCTCGAGGAGTTCAGAAATCAGGGGGAGAGGGTACCGGTTCTTCACAGAAACGTTGTTGAGCTTTCGATAATCTATGCAAGGGCGTAGAGAAGAGTCTTTTTTCTCCACGAAGAAGAAGGGGGCCCCTGCAGGAGATGTGGAAGGTCGGATAAAACCTTTTTTTAGATTTTCGTCTAAGTACTCCTTCAGGGCCTTGAGTTCCGGCTCGGAGAGGGAGTATATACTGCCGAAAGGTATTTCGGCTCCAGGTAGCAACTCAATCGGGCAGTCATAAAGCCGATGCGGGGGCAGTTTGTCTGCATTTCTCTTGTCACAGACATCCTGGAACTCCGATATTGAGGGGGTAAAAGTTCCTTGGTGGATAGTCTGAATATGGTAGGTTCTTCAGGCGGAGGAGGGACGGATTCACACAAACAGTTCTGAGAATAAAAGTCCGAGTGGAACCATATGCAGCAGGCGTCCCAGTCCACCGAGGGGTTGTGGGTGGCCAACCAAGGGATGCCTAGGATCACTGGAAACTTAGGGGAGGCGATCAGGGAAAAGTGAATGGTCTCCTGATGATCGGATTTGACGAGGAGTTGAAGGTCAGCGGTCTGGTGCGTAACCGGCCCAGAAGAGAGCGGAGTCCCATCGACGGTTTCCAGATCAATGGTGGGGGCTGCCCTGGTTACCAGTGGTATGTTGTTCTCATGGGCAAAGGTCAAGTCCATGAAATTTCCGCTGGCCCCCGAGTCAAGCATTGCAGAGCAGGGAAGCTGTCATTCCCCAATGGTGATAAGGATGGATACAATGAAGTGGGACCCGGTACCTGTAGTGTCCATGGTTTCAGAGGCCAAGGGTGAGATTGTGGCCTGTTGTAATTTCCGTAATTTAGTCACAGCCATGGTTCGGCAAGTCTTATTGGGGCACCTAATAGCGAAGTGCCCTGGCTCGCCACAGTAAAGGCAATGGCCTGCGGCCAGTCGTCTCTCCTTTTCAGCAGCCGATAAGGTCTTGCGCAGTGCGTCGACGTGCATCGGCTCGGTGGAGGGTTGGTGAGCCGGCTGAGTCGTTGGAGTGAAAGGGTACGCGGGCCTGTACGCGGGCGATTCTCCGGTCAATACGGCGAAATCATCCAGATCGTCTGGGGCGTCTACCCTGGCGAGCTCATCCTTTATAAGTTCGGAGAGTCCGCGGCAAAATTGACTTTTCTGGGCAGCTGGGTTCCAGGTGGTGTCCGTGACCCAGCGGCGGAACTCGGAGGTATACTCGGCTACAGAGCGTCTTCCCTGCCGTAGACTGTGCAGCCTAGCCTCGGCAGTCGCACAGCGGTTAGGGTCGTCAAAGACTTGGTTCATGGCTGCAGTGAAGTTGTCTAGGTTATTCAATAAGGGACTATGGGATTCCACATATGGGGATGCCCATGCCAGGACCTCGTCAGTTAGAAGGTTGATGATGAACAGGATCTTCTTTCTGTCTGAGGAAAAGGAGCCCGGCTGCATCTGAAAGTAGATACGGCACTGGTTGAGGAACCTCCAAAATTGGCGCCGATCGCCATTAAACTTTGACGGGAGAGGCATGCGGGTGTCTGTGACCGCGCCGCGTACGTCCAGTAGTTGACGCTGCAAGTCGATAATTTCCCTCTGTTGGCTCTGGATTGCGCCTTAAAGTTGAGCCATTTCCTTTTGGGCAGTGGCGCCAAACTCCTGAAGTTCGGAGACTTGTTAGCGCAGGGTGCCCAACGCGGACTCCATTTCATTTTAACGGCTGGTTATTCTGTTATGGGTGCTAGCTCACTTGCGTGGGAGGGCACCGGGCAGTGTACCGGGTGGAGTCCAGTAGCGGAAGACCGCAAGGAGAGAGATGGGGTGGAGGCGTCCAGGTCAACAGCAGAGAGGTAGGCGGTAGTAGAGGATCAAGCAAGAGAGTAGTCGGGGACGATTCCGAGGTTGGCAGCAGTCGTGTTGGTAGTAGTAGCAACAGAGGAACAGCGGTAGATACAGCAGGATCAAGTTCAGAAGAACAATAACCAGCGGGGGTCAGGTGCAAGAGGCTGGGCTTATAAAGAGGAAGTAGCAGGTGCAAGAAATCACAGAGATTAACAAGGCAAGGCTGGAACAAGGTAGATCAAAAAGTTCAGTAGAAGGAAAAGTCCAGAAGGGTTGGTAGTCTAGTGGCTAGAGCTACCGCCTGGGACATGGCCGTTCACGGGTTTGAATCCCGACACCTACAGCAGTGAAAAAAAATGGCTTGGTTGTTATGGAAACCTGGTGTAAAACTGTGTGTATGTGGAGACTAAGGGCCTGCAAGCTTCTATTGGCTGATAAGGGTCACTTGACTGTGTATATGGCAGTTGGGATATGGAGAGAAAGACCTGCAGGCTAATATATGATGGATATTTGTATTTTGTCATGTAATGGTGCCATATTTGTATTTTTGGGGAATATCTCAGGAACGGGACATGCTAGTGAGCTGAGTCTCGGTCTAAAACCTTCCCGGACACCTGATGTACCTGTGTGCCAAATTTCTTGATTGTAAATGCGACGGTGCGGATTCCTTTAGCTGTATACATACATACACAGCTTTATATATTAGATAGCTTTGGTCTTTTGTTAGATTATTTATGTTCATTTTTGTTATATTTAGCTATTTTTTTTACATTTATTACAATGTTTTCTGTATATGTGATAATTGACTTATGCCATTTTATTTGTACTTTTTGCTTTTCAATTTTTTTTCATACATTTTCACTATTCTTGCATTATATAAAAGTACTCTCAGAAAATGTAACCTGTGTTGTGCATATTTTAATATGAGCTTTGTTATTCACATAGGCTTTTTGATGACCTCCAGAGTTAAAGGGTTTGTCTAACTTTAGCAAATGGCATTTATCATGTAGAGAAAGTTAATACAAGGCACTGTCTAAAGTATAGTGATTGTCTATATTGCTTCCTTATCCAATTTTCCCATCACATTATAGAATTCTTGTTTCCATGGTTATGGCCACCCTGCAATGCTTGCACATTATAAGAAAAAGCGCCAGACTATTTGCGTTCCTATGGTCCTGGCCATCAGAGAGACCAGCACTTTTTTCCATGGTGTGAAAGCACGGCCACCAATGCAGCATTGCAGGGTGGTCATAACCATGGAAACGAGAAATGCATAATGTGATGGAAAAATTTGTCTGGCCAGCAAAGGAGGCAATATGGAGAATCACAATACATTAGTAAGTGGCTTGTATTAACTTTCTCTACATGATAAATGCCATTTGCTAAAGGGAGACAACTCCTTTAATAGGGTTCTCCAAGAATATAAAATGTCCCCTCATGTGCCGGGAACCCCACATGGAATATACTTACCCTGGTCCCCGCTCCCGGAACCGCTCCTGGTCCCCGCACCACCACTGCTGTTTCCCCCTGCACACGGATGAAAACAACCGGTGTGGGGGGGGGGGGAGCAGCCAATGGCAGGCGGGGAAGGGGACTTGTTTTGTATAGCAAATAAATAGTGCTATTGGCATTGTAAATAGTTGTTTTATTTCACTGGAATCAAAGCAACTAATTAAAATAAGGTTGAGATCTGAGCTCCTTAGCACCGCTCCTGTCCGCTGCAGACAGTTACATTACCTGCACTACATCTCCTGCATAATGTTTGCGCATCCCAAATAGCTATGACATTCCCTGTAATTTTTTATTAGCCGCTGGTGACATCAGCAACATTACCTGCGCTACATCTCCTATATAACGTTTGGGTATCATAAAAATCAGTGACATTCAGTTTAATTTTTTCGCCGCTGGTGACAGCGACATTACCTGCTCTACATCTCCTATATAACGTTTGCGCATCCCAAATAGCTGAGACATTCCCTGTAATTTTTTATTAGCCGCTGGTGACAGCAGCGACATTACCTGCGCCATATCTCCTGTATAACGTTTGCACATCCCAAATAGCTGAGACATTCCCTGTAATTTTTTATTAGCCGCTGGTGACAGCAGCGACATTACTTGCTCTACATCTCCTGTATAACGTTTCTGCATCATAAATATCAGTGATATTCCCTGGCCAGGCTTTGTGAGCAGCAGAAGGCAGTAGTGGAATACCAGCTGCAACATGGTCGTCGCCTTTCCAGTCAGCTTCCGCTCTTCACAAGCGATGAGTGGGCATGGATGTCTGACCTCTGTGAGGTTTTATGCAACTTTGAGGAATCAACACAGATGGTGAGCGGCGATGCCGCTATTATTAGTGTAACCATCCCACTTCTGTGTCTACTGAAAACCTCGCTGCTCACAATGAAGGAGGACGCTTTGCATGTGGAAGAGGTGGAAATGGGGGAAGACAGTACACAGGGTGATAGTCAGACCATCCTCCGTTCATCTTCTCAGCAGGAATTGGATGATGAGGAGGAAAAGGAGCAGGGCACAGTTGCTTCCGCTACAGAGGGTAGTACCCACAGCAGGTTTATTCCATCTGTCCAGCTTGGATGAGCCGAAGAGGATGAGGAGATTGAGAGTCATCCTCCTGATGAGGACAGCGAAGTCTTGTCTGTTGGGACTCTGGCACACATGGCTGACTTTGTTATGCTGCCTTTCCCATGACCCTCGCGTTATACGTATTTTGGCCAACACCGATTACTGGTTGTTCACCCTTCTTGACCCCCGCTACAAAGAGAACTTCTGATCTCAAAATCTGATAGCAAAATGGTGCAATACCAGAAGGCCCTTGTGGAAAAATTGCTCCAAAAATTTCCAGCTGACAATGCTGGCAGCAGAGTACGTAGTTCCTTGGGCAACCGAGGAGGAGAACACACAGCAGTTCCAACAAAGGCAAGGCAACGCTCTCCAAGGCCTGGGACAGTTTCATGACACCCCGCCAGCACCCTCACCCTGATGCGCGGCCTAGTGTCGCAAGGAGAGAAAAGTTTTGGAAGATGGTAAAGGAGTACGTAGCAGACTGTGTCAGAGTCCTCAATAATCCCTCTGTGCCTTACAACTATTGGGTGTCCAAGCTCGACACGTGGCACGAGCTGGCGCTCTGCGTCTTGGAGGTGTTTGCCTGCCCTACCGCCACCGTTTTGTCAGAACGGGTATTTAGTGCTGCTGGGGGCATAATAACTGATAAGTGCATCGGACTGTCAACTGAAAATGCTGACAGGTTGACTCTTATCAAAATGAACAAGGCCTGGATTGCCATTGACTTCTCTACACCACCAGAGGAAAGCGGCTGAACATAAAGGCAATTTAAATGTGGCTTTTATGGTGTATTGAATACAATGTATTCCCATGCACCCCTTCCACCACAAAAAAGGGTATACGGTTCAATCTTCCTTTTCTCGTCCTCCTCCTCCTCCATCATATCAACATGCTTATTAGGCTGCCCTCGCTCCTAATGTTTTAGATGGTCAGCTCAGCTGCAGGCCCTCAACCATAATTTTTTTGGATGGTCAGCTCAGCAGCAGGCCCTCAACCGTAATTTTTTTCGATGGTCAGATCAGAAGCAGGCACTCGCCCCAAATGTTTTAGAGAGTCAGCTAAGCAGCAGACCCTCAACCATAATTTTTTCGATGGTCAGCTCTGCAGCAGGCCCTCGCCCATAATGTTTTCCATGGTCAAATCAGCAGCAGGCCCTCACCCCTAATGTTTTAGATGGTCAGCTCAGCAGCAGACCCTCACCCCAAATGTTTTTCAGGGTCACCAGCAGGCCAGCAATCATAATTTTCAAGGGTGTGTATGATGCCCTCCTTTATGTGTAATAAAAGGTGTATTGAAATGACGGTTCCTTGTAATTTTTGGCAGCCCTTTCACTTAGTGCATAGGCTTTATGAGTGTAGGAGTCCCACTACCTGAACAATTGTACCACAATGTGAATGAGGCTCTGCTTTATGTGATATACAGGTTGTATTGGAGTGTCTCTTCATTGTAATTTTTGGCAGCACTTGCACTTTATATACAAACAAATATACAGGAAAGAATGTTTCCTAAAATTTTTCCTCGGTTTTGTGCTTATTATTGTCAGTCTGTAAAATTGGCATTCTACAATATCGTTCCTAGCAGCGACCTGGGAGTCCAAGATGCATCCAGACATCCTCCGCATGCTGTTCCTAAAACATTTCAGTGGTGTTTCCATCAATTTCTGACATTTTCATGTGAACCAGATACCCTCTCCTCTTCTAGCAGGGGTGCCTGGTTTAATGCTCAGGTTCTCCCATTGACTTCCTTTGTGCTTGGGTGCTCGGTAGAGCACCCGAGCATCCCGAGGTGTTCTACTCGAGCACCCAAGCACTTTGGTGCTCGATCAACACTAGTGCGCAGTTCTAGGTGGGAGAGTTCTTCCATCCAGGCAACTTGGGCTACTTTTCTAAGCCAATGGCTGATAGGAGGTGTGGAGGTGGTGGGCCAAGTGGAACAAGAGCTTTAGCTTTATTTTTTTCATACATGGTATACACCGTATGGTAATATAGTATTCTATATAGCACATAGTATCTGAACTTTTATACAAATTCATGCCTTATGCTCATGTGGGAAATTCAGTGATGACATAGAAGAAAAGATAGACATTGTTTTATTTAGGTCTACTTTCTTTTTTCTAATAAAACTGTAACAAAGGTAAATGCAGTCAGAAGACTAATAATGTCTGGGTGCTTTGTTGACTATATATAAAAGTTAGAAAAATGGCTTCATTGCAGAGATCTTCCAGCCGCCAGGCTTAACCAGGTTATGTGCAGTAAGGCATATTGACATAGTCTTACAAACAATTTACTTTATAAATCCATCTTGAGACCAAGATGCAGGGAATCCATCTTTGGCGTCAGGTTTACAGAATATTCATTTTTATGCTTAAAGCACTGAACACTTGGATGCATTTTTTATCCAAAGCCAATTTGTTCATATATCTATAGAAGAGTAAATCAAAATCTGTCGGTTGCTCAGGATTGACCATGGCAGCCTTCCAGTACCTAAAAAAGAAATTAACCGTCCAGAGACTTATGTGAAATGCATAAAAGAACAGTGTCAAAAGAAACAGGAATGCAAAATTTACAAAAAGGTTTGCAAGTAATGCATTCAATCAAATCATAGTGAAGCCTATAATTGTTATATTTATATCTGCAGCCCTGTGATGTTCTATAGGTACAGGGAGGAGAAGTTATCAGTGACTAACAGCTATCTCTGTATGCACTCTTATACACTCAATGCCATTAATCACTGATAACCCCTCCTCCGTGTACCGATGCTGCCCACAGAAGGTAGAAAAAAGCAGAGATGTAAATGTTCAAAAATTGCAGGTTTTACTGAATCTTTTCCAACAAAAATATATATTAATCTACTCGGCTTCTCCTGCTCTACAACTTGGTGTTGTCAGATTGTATTGCATTTTTTGGTGAAAGGTCCTCTTTAAATCCTTCTGTCTCTTCATGTAAACCCAGACACACTCTGAATGAAGTTGTGATCAAGTGTGTGTGTGTGTGTGTGTGTGTGGAGGGGGGGGGGTTGGGGAGATGCCCGGATTGGCTCTGAGGCTGACTTATACTGAGACAAAAGAATTGTCATTCTGTCTTCAGCCTGTGACCCGAAAGGGTGTTATGTGGCAGTTTCTGAGAAATGATATTACAGACACAAGCCTAATGTAGTGTGATAGGGATACTATAATCAGAGTATAAGAAGATAATAAGAAGATATAATTAGATAGATTTTAGGGAATTTCATCAGGGAATGTTCTGAGGGAATGACGGCTAGTCACACTGTGTTTAATATATCTGCTGCTGGCAGCTAGTTCTGCATTACAAAACCCATTTCAAACCATCCTGCAAGAAAAATTATATTTTTTTCTGTATACTCTGCAAACATTGAGCAATTGGAAAAAAAATTTCTTCTAAAAAATTTCTGTGAATTATATTCGTTATTAAATGAGTTACATTAGAGCAAAAGCAATTTACTAAAATAAGGGAGAGATCATATCCCAGTTTCATTCTCCAATCTTCTGATCCGTCAGAAGAACAGAAATAAAAATATAGTACTTTTTTCCTGTCTAAAAAGACAGATCAGAGACGGAAATGGCTCAAACAGATGCCAAATCTGCAATGAGATATATATATATTTTTTTACAGGATCTTGTTTTGTTTTGACCCGTCTGAAGAACGGAAAATGAAACGGAGATGTGAACTGTCTCTTACGCCTTTTTTATACCCATGTTATTGAACATATAGCTCAAAAACCTGGACAGCATAGGGGCTCAGTGCTTAGCACTGGTGCCTTGCAGCTCTGGGGTCCTAGGTTCAAATCTGACCAAGGACAACATTTGCATGGAGTTTATATGTTCTCTCTATCTTTGAGTAGGTTTCCTCTGTGTACTCTGGTGTCCTCCCACACTCCAAAGACAGACTGATAGGGAACTTAGATTATGAGCTTCATTGGGTACAAATTGATGCTAATGTCTGTAAAGCGCTGCAGAATATGTCAGTGCTATATAAGTACATGAAATAAATAGCAGACATTGCAATCAATAGCAGACATGAAACTGCAAAAATTGCATTGTAATACCCATTTATTTAATGCATAGTTCAAAAACAATTTACCGTAAACATTGCCTTAGTAATATCAGTGTTAGCAAATGCATTACTGCATCAGACCATGTAGTTCTAAGACATCTCACTGCATTATTACCACAGTAAATTGTCAATACTAGTGTACAGTTTGTTTGTAGAAAGAGAGGGACATTTAATTGTGCCTCTGGTTTTAAATTACAGAAATTTTGCAATTTTGCTAGTACCATTTAATGATCTGTATATCAAACCCATGACTTTTCATTTATAGGCCTCATAATAAAATGTCTGAAAAATGGAAGAGTGCAAAACAAAAAGATCCAGGCCTCCTTAATCAAAAGTCATAATGTGGGTAAAAGCGGCTTTAGCGACACCATCCATCCAACCTGTAGTATGTAGTACTATGCCTCAGCTCTTCCTGGCTTCCGATAGGTGGCAAATTATTATTGAGGACAAAAAGGATGAGATTGTGGACTGGGTGGCTTGCTTTTCTGCAGGATGATGTTGACGTCAACTCTGAGTCTGACACTGTGTCTTGGAGCCAGGGGTCAAAGCATTCCTCCTGCCTTTCAGTTGGATCCCCTCTGTCTTCATTGCCCTATCTGAATGGTGTACTTTCTTTTTTTCAAAGAGAGGCAACAAAACCCCATATGCTACCAAAGATACTAAAGAGTATCTTCCTGTTGATGACTTGTGTGAGAAGCATCAGCATTTTTACTGTCATGAGGAGGAGGTTTAGGCGGAAGTAGGAGACCCCATGTATAGCTGTATTGGTGGTGGTAGTGGCACCCATAGTGGCGGCAGTGATAGCGACAGTGGCACTATGGGCAAATACAGAGCAGGAAAGGGGCCAAGGAACCCACAATGGCATATTAAAGTCTTTTATATAAGTGGCAGGAAGGGGGAGGACTATGATGATGATTGTGAGTTAGACAGGACCTGGGAGCTGGATCGGAGTGCTAAGGAGCAGGAGATATCAGAGGTGAAGAGTTGTCGCTGTGACGCCAATAAAAAACAGAGGAAACGGACGTCCAAAACCTCCAAAAGAGCTGGCAGGGCCATATCTGTTTCTATTGTGGTTAGCTCAGGAACTGGTGATGCTGCTGATACTGTGAGGACAGGCTCAAAACATGCCAGACCTAGGCCAAATTTGGCTGCCTCTAACTGTGTCAGCAACTCTGATATGGCCAGTGTCAGACTGGGGTGCCTAGGGATTCAGACCATCATATACCAATTTTTAGACCAATTTGAGCAACTTTGATTTGTGTACAATTAATTCAGTCACAAAATGAAATTTTCAAAAATTCCATGAATCGAACATGATACAAATTTCAAGAAGGTTGCTCATCCCTTATGTAGATACATTAAACAAAGCATAAAAACTGCAAAAAAAAAATGCTAAAGACAACAAAAACGACAAATGGTCTATGGAACTGAACTAACATAACAATTATTACATTTTGCATTTACAGATATCTCCAACTGAAAATCAGATACCTCAAGTTTATCTTAAAACACCTCTTAACACGGTTAGAACAACACAGTGCAACAGCACTCTACAAACCTAATAAAGTACAAAGGTATAGTATATTGCAAATGCTATGCTAATAAATTAGAGATGCTTAGTAAATACATTTTGTACAAAATTATTAACCAATTATAAACCAAAAGGTTTATGTGTGACCTACACTTCCTGAATTTCATGGTCGCTGTCATGGTACATAACAGGTGAGTTTAGTGTTAGGACCTGTCTTATAGAGATTGCCTTGGCGTGCGGCAGACGGGCTCAAATAATTTTGTACAAAATGTATTTGCTAAGCATCTCTAATTTATTAGCATAGCATTTGCAATATAATATACCTTTGTACTTTATTTGGTTTGTAGAGTGTTGTTGCACTATGTGTTGTTCTATATGTATTTTCAGCCATAGCGACGTGCACCTACGCATTGGGATGTGCTGACCCCCCCCCCCTTTTTGTTTTGTACCCCTTAACAGGGTTGTTCTACCATAAGAACTTATCCCTTAGGGAAAAGTATCTAATTGGTGTGTTTGACTGATGGGAACACCACTAATCACAAGAACTATTTGCCAGAGTCTCTGAAGTGAATGGAATGGTGGTCATGCATGGGCAATGCCACTCCATTCAACTCTATGGAACTGCTGAAGAGAAGCTGAGTACAATGCTTTGCTATTCCATCAACGGTCCCAAAGAGTTAAAACAACAATCTTGTAATTAGTTCAAGCAGCTGGACCCCCACTGATCAGATGCTTATCCCTAGTGATGAGGCAATTTCTTGAAATCTGAAAAGGATTAGATTTCACAAAATCAATCAGGCATTTTGATTCGGGTCTAAATAAATTTGTTTCGAATAAAGCCTGCTCCAATTACCCTGAAGCATTGTGAGTGACAGTCTGGGGTTTCCTAGGACTGTATGCAAGTTCTTTAATGCCAAGCCAGCATTAGTAATCTGAAAATGACAGCAATATATATGGCTATGAGTAAACAGATGGCTGCTGGTGGTAGCAAACAGCCACTTTTAAATATTTCTGCTATGTACAATTTATAAGGTCCTGGCACCAAAAGCTTGCCTTGTAACACACATCCCGGGATCATATTATTCTCCTTAATCTTTCCTGTCTTCTGATCTGAAAAAAGGCAGATGCCATTTTGAGGAATTCATATGAGTTGAATCTGCAAAGATTTGGATTTGACCCAAATTTTAAAAAATTCATGTTACATTTGTTTTAGTTTTTTAATAATCAATTCCTGTGGAGAATGGATACATTCTTATGGTGAGAAAACCCTTTTTGTACTGACTGTAAAATACAACTGATGCTTACAAAATCAATCATGCAGTATTAAAAAATTTATGAAAAATGCCATATGAGAGATGTACGTGAGTAAACCAAGGGATCTGACTCTGGACTATACATAGAGTTAAATAGATTGGTTGTCTGGTAGGATTTTTTGGGGGGACAGAAAGGTTAAAAAAGAAAGAGAGAAGCTATACTCACACTCACAATTTTTCTTGCCACTGTCATTCTGACGCTTACCAGGTTCACAATGAACTCCACTTCAACGCATAGGAAATCGGAGGATATGCCTGCTTTTCCAATCATTGGTTGCAATGGTGACTTACCTCAGCCGTTGATTAGCTCAGAGGGTATCTCCTGCCATTTACTGTAGGTTGAGCAAGGACCAAAATACAGAGACCAGCAGAGACCATGTAAGTGGTGGATCAGTGAGAGTATGAGTATGACCTCTTTAAGAAAAAATTTAGCCTGCTGGACGACCCCTTTTAAAATCATAAATAGGTAACATCGAGCTTGACTTTAGAAGGTTTGCTCTAAAAAAAAAATGGTCATTTATTTATTGTATTTATTAACTGTCTTCCAACCTATCAATCTTTTTGTGGTGTTTTATGTTACTTCTTAATAAGCATACAAAAATGTAAGTTACTGGTCATCTGATGTATTAAGGAAATATTTTATTTTTTTGTAAGGGTGCTCCACTCACTGAAGGAAATGGGATGAGCAGCCTGTACATGCACAAGGTATTCCATAAATAGTAGTGCCATGCTAATACCATATAACTAAATGATCTTCTTAAAATGTGTTGTGTATCTCACGGATCTGCTACCCATACTGCTAATAATCTTTTTCTCATATAAAACTGAGCTTCTTCTAAGTGTCTAAGATTAAGTATCCTATATAAGGGATTTGTAGAGAGTTACAAAAACTATAGCTCAAAGTTATGTGTCAAATGTCCAAATAAACTACTCACTGTTACTTCACCACCCTTTCTAAAAGTTACACTTTGTTGTTTTAAAAAAAAAAATATATAGTCATCTGCCAAGGAACTATGCTTTGACATTCTTTAGAGGAGGAACCAAGTCTTCCTGGACAAGAACAATTAGGAGAATAATTTGAAAAAATAAATAAAAATCCTCCTTTCAAAGTTGATCACAAATCCAAGACATTAAAAGGGTTATTTGACTTATTGAAAAAATTTCCCCAAGGCTGTAATTATGATAACATAAAATTAAATGTAGCCCACCTATGCATCCCCCACCACCTTCAGCTCTGACGTGATCATAAGCTTTAAAAGCGCCATATACCATTGATGCCAGTGATTGGCAGCAGTGATGTCCAGGTTATACAGGCATATCATCGCTGCAGCTAAGGCCTCTTTCACACTTGCGTTGTTGGGATCCGGCATGCACTTCCGTTGCCGGAGGTGCCCGCCGGATCCGGAAAAACGCAAGTGTACTGAAAGCATTTGAAGACGGAACCGTCTTCCAAATGCTTTCAGTGTTACTATGGCACCCAGGATGCTATTAAAGTCCTGGTTGCCATAGTAGGAGCGGGGAGCAGTATACTTACAGTCCGTGCGGCTCCCGGGGCGCTCCAGAATGACGTCAGAGCGCCCTATGCGCATGGATGACGTGATCCATGCGATCACGTGATCCATGCGCTTGGGGCGCCCTGACGACACTCTGGAGCGCCCGGGGAGCCGCACGGATGGTAAGTATACTGCTCCCCCGCTCCCCACTGCACTTTACCATGGCTGCCAGGACTTTAGCGTCCCGGCAGCCATGGTAACCATTCAGAAAAAGCTAAATGTCGGCTCCGGCAATGTGCCGAAACGACGTTTAGCTTAAGGCCGGATCCGGATCAATGACTTCCAATGGGCATTAATTCCGGATCCGGCCTTGCGGCAAGTGTTCCGGATTTTTAGCCGGAGCAAAAAGCGCAGCATGCTGTGGTATTTTCTCCGACCAAAAAACGTTCCGTTCCGGAACTGAAGACATCCTGATGCATCCTGAACGGATTTCTCTCCATTCAGAATGCATTAGGATAATCCTGTTCAGGTTTCTTCCGGCATAGAGCCCCGACGACGGAACTCTATGCCGGAAGACAATAACGCAGGTGTGAAAGAGCCCTTAGAAGATGACATCATGGTTGCAACAGTGGGGAGGAATAGAGAAGTGAAGCAGAAAGTTGTATGGATGAAATAGATAAATATACATTCTTTTATTTTTCTATTGCAATTGCTGCCTTGGGGGACTTTTTTTTTGTAAGTCGGTCGGAGGTGGCACCTCCACCAATATGACATTTGAGGCATATCCTTGCAATATGCCCTAAATCTTGAGATGGGAAAACCCCTTTAAGGCCTTATTCACACGTCCGTTGTTTCTTTCCTGATCTGTTCCGTTTTTTGCAGAACAGATCTGGACCACATCTGGACCCATTCATTTTCAATGGGTCCTGAAAAAAAATCAGACATTGAGCTGTCCGTTTTTTTTCAGGACCCATTGAAAATGAATGGGTCCAGATCTGGTCCAGATCTGTTCCGCAAAAAACGGAACAGATCAGGAAAGAAACAACGGACGTGTGAATAAGGCCTTACAAAGATTATAAGAATTTCATATATCCCACAAGAGATACTAAGGGTATGCTCACACAGCTGAAAATACACAGCAGAAAAACTTAGTGTACATTTACTGCCCAATCTGAAGCAGAACTAAGAGGTTGACCCTTGTCGTCATTTGTATCCCCACTCAATGTGGCTGAGGCCTCATGCACACGAACGTTTTTTTTCACGGTCCGCAAAAACAGGGTCCGTAGGTCCGTGATCCGTGACCGTTTTTTCGTCCGTGGGTCTTCCTTGATTTTTGGCGGATCCACGGACATGAAAAAAAAGTCATTTTGGTGTCCGCCTGGCCGTGCGGAGCCAAACGGATCCGTCCTGAATTACAATGCAAGTCAATGGGGACGGATCCGTTTGACGTTGACACAATATGGTGCCATTTCAAACGGATCCGTCCCCATTGACTTTCAATGTAAAGTCCGGAGTCCCTTTTATACCATCAGATCGGAGTTTTCTCCAATCCGATGGTATATTTTAACTTGAAGCGTCCCCATCACCATGGGAACGCCTCTATGTTAGAATATACTGTCGGATATGAGTTAGATCGTGAAACCTCATTTCAGACAGTATATTCTAACACAGAGGCGTTCCCATGGTGATGGGGACGCTTCTAGTTAGAATATACTACAAACTGTGTACATGACTGCCCCCTGCTGCCTAGCAGCATCCGATCTCTTACAGGGGGCCGTGATCAGCACAATTAACCCCTCAGGTGCCGCACCTGAAGGGGTTAATTGTACTATCATATCGCCCTGTAAGAGATCAGTGCTGCCAGGCAGCAGGGGGCAGACCCCCCCCCTCCCCAGTTTGAATATCATTGGTGGCCAGTGCGGCCCCCCCCTTCCTCCATTGTAATAAATCGTTGGTGGCACAGTGTGCGGCCCCCCCCCCTTCCTCCCTCTATTGTAATAATTCGTTGGTGGCACAGTGTGCCCCCCCCCGCCCCCCCCTTCCTCCCTCTATTGTAATAATTTGTTGGTGGCACAGTGTGCGCCCCCCCCCTTCCTCCCTCTATTGTAATAATTCGTTGGTGGCACAGTGTGCCCCCCCCCGCCCCCCCCTTCCTCCGTCTATTGTAATAATTCGTTGGTGGCACAGTGTGCCCCCCCCCCCGCCCCCCCCTTCCTCCCTCTATTGTAATAATTAGTTGGTGGCACAGTGTGCCCCCCCCGCCCCCCCCCCCCTTCCTCCCTCTATTGTAATAATTTGTTGGTGGCACAGTGTGCGCCCCCCCCCCTTCCTCCCTCTATTGTAATAATTCGTTGGTGGCACAGTGTGCCCCCCCGCCCCCCCCTTCCTCCCTCTATTGTAATAATTTGTTGGTGGCACAGTGTGCGCCCCCCCCCCCCTTCCTCCCTCTATTGTAATAAATCGTTGGTGGCAATCATTGGCCCCCCTCCCTCTATAGCATTAACAACATTGGTGGCCAGTGTGCGGCCTCCCATCTTGCGCCCCCCCCCCCCCCCCCGATCATTGGTGGCAGCGGGTTACTAGCAATAGTACAATAGTAAAAGATTCATACTTACCTGGGAGCTGTGATGTTCGTGTCCGGCCGGGAGCTCCTCCTACTGGTAAGTGACGGTTCATTTAGCAATGCGCCGCACAGACCTGTCACTGTCACTTACCAGTAGGTGGAGCTCCCGGCCGGACACGAACATCGCAGCAGCAGGTAAGTATGAATCTTCTACTATTGTACTATTGCTAAGTAACCATGGCAACGAGGACTGTAGTAGCGTCCTGGTTGCCATGGTTACCGATCGGAGCCCCAGCGATTAAACTGGGACTCCGATCGGAACTCCGCTGTCACCAATGATGGGGGGGGGGGAGTGGGAGGCCGCACACTGGCCACCAACGTTGTTAATGCTATAGAGGGAGGGGGGGGGCAATGGGGGGCGCACACTGTGCCACCAACGAATTATTACAATAGAGGGAGGGGGGGGGGGCCGCACTGGCCACCAATGATATTCAAACTGGGGAGGGGGGGAGGGTCTGCCCCCTGCTGCCTGGCAGCCCTGATCTCTTACAGGGGGATATGATAGTACAATTAACCCTTTCAGGTGCCGCACCTGAAGGGGTTAATTGTGCTGATCACGGCCCCCTGTAAGAGATCGGGTGCTGCCAGGCAGCAGGGGGCAGTCTTGTACACAGTTTGTAGTGTATTCTAACTAGAAGCGTCCCCATCACCATGGGAACGCTTCTGTGTTTGAATATACTGTCGGTTCTGAGTTTTCACAAAGTGAAAACTCAGCTTTGAAAAAGCTTTATGCAGACGGATCTTCGGATCCGTCTGTATAAAAACTAACCTACGGCCACGGATCACGGACACGGATGCCAATCTTGTGTGCATCCGTGTTCTTTCACGGACCCATTGACTTGAATGGGTCCGTGAACCGTTGGCCGTGAAAAAAATAGGACAGGTCATATTTTTTTCACGGCCAGGAAACACGGATCACGGATGCGGCTGCAAAACGGTGCATTTCCCGATTTTTCCACGGACCCATTGAAAGTCAATGGGTCCGCGAAAAAAAACGGAAAACGGCACAACGGCCACGGGTGCACACAATGGTCGTGTGCAGGAGGCCTAAGGCCTCCTGCACACGAACGTATTTTTTTGCGGTCCGCAAAAATGGGTCCCGTTTTTCCGTGATCCGTGACCGTTTTTTCATCCGTGGGTCTTCCTTGATTTTTGGAGGATCCACAGACATGAAAAAAAAGTCGTTTTGGTGTCCGCCTGGCCGTGCGGAGCCAAACGGATCCGTCCTGAATTACAATGCAAGTCAATGGGGACGGATCCGTTTGACGTTGACACAATATGGTGCCATTTCAAACGGATCCGTCCCCATTGACTTTCAATGTAAAGTCTGGAGTCCCTTTTATACCATCGGATCGGAGTTTTCTCCAATCCGATGGTATATTTTAACTTGAAGCGTCCCCATCACCATGGGAACGCCTCTATGTTAGAATATACTGTCGGATATGAGTTAGATCGTGAAACCTCATTTCCGACAGTATATTCTAACACAGAGGCGTTCCCATGGTGATGGGGACGCTTCTAGCTAGAATATACTACAAACTGTGTACATGACTGCCCCCTGCTGCCTAGCAGCATCCGATCTCTTACAGGGGGCTGTGATCAGCACAATTAACCCTTCAGGTGCCGCACCTGAAGGGGTTAATTGTGCTATCATCTCCCCCTGTAAGAGATCAGGGCTGCCAGGCAGCAGGGGGCAGACCCCCCCCCCTCCCCCCTCCCCAGTTTGAATATCATTGGTGGCCAGTGCAGCCCCCCCCCCTTCCTCCCTCTATTGTAATAATTCCTTGGTGGCACAGTGTGCGCCCCCCCGGCCCCCCCCCCTTCCTCCCTCTATTGTAATAATTCGTTGGTGGCACAGTGTGCGCCCCCCCCCCTTCCTCCCTCTATTGTAATCGTTGGTGGCACAGTGTGCGCCCCCCATTGGCCCCCCTCCCTCTATAGCATTAACAACATTGGTGGCCAGTGTGCGACCTCCCATCTAGCCCCCCCCCCCCCCATCATTGGGTTACTAGCAGTAGTGATTCATACTTACCTGGGAGCTGCGATGTCTGCTTCCGGCCGGGAGCTCCTCCTACTGGTAAGTGACAGTTCATTTAGCAATGACACTTACCAGTAGGTGGAGCTCCCGGCCGGACACGAACATCGCAGCAGCCGGTAAGTATGAATCTTCTACTATTGTACTATTGCTAAGTAACCATGGCAACGAGGACTGTAGTAGCGTCCTGGTTGCCATGGTTACCGATCGGAGCCCCAGCGATTAAACTGGGACTCCGATCGGAACTCCGCTGCCACCAATGATGGGGGGGGGGGGAGTGGGAGGCCGCACACTGGCCACCAACGTTGTTAATGCTATAGAGGGAGGGGGGGGGCAATGGGGGGCGCACACTGTGCCACCAACGAATTATTACAATAGAGGTAGGGAGGGGGGGGCGCACACTGTGCCACCAACGAATAATTACAATAGAGGGGGGGGGGGGGGCCGCACTGGCCACCAATGATATTTAAACTGGGGAGGGGGGGGGGGGGTCTGCCCCCTGCTGCCTGGCAGCCCTGATCTCTTACAGGGGGCCGTGATCAGCACAATTAACCCCTTCAGGTGCCGCACCTGAAGGGGTTAATTGTGCTGATCACGGCCCCCTGTAAGAGATCGGGTGCTGCCAGGCAGCAGGGGGCAGTCTTGTACACAGTTTGTAGTGTATTCTAACTAGAAGCGTCCCCATCACCATGGGAACGCTTCTGTGTTAGAATATACTGTCGGTTCTGAGTTTTCACGAAGTGAAAACTCAGCTTTGAAAAAGCTTTTATACAGACGGATCTTCGGATCCGTCTGTATAAAAACTAACCTACGGCCACGGATCACGGACACGGATGCCAATCTTGTGTGCATCCGTGTTCTTTCACAGACCCATTGACTTGAATGGGTCCGTGAACCGTTGGCCGTGAAAAAAATAGGACAGGTCATATTTTTTTCACGGCCAGGAAACACGGATCACGGATGCGGCTGCAAAACGGTGCATTTTCCGATTTTTCCACGGACCCATTGAAAGTCAATGGGTCCGTGAAAAAAAGCGGAAAACGGCACAACGGCCACGGGTGCACACAACGTTCGTGTGCAGGAGGCCTTAAATGGAGAAAAATGTACTCTATCCACTCCACAAACACTGACTGTTCAGGTCATTAAAACAAGTATAAGCCCTGCAATACAATAAGCCTTTCCATTAAGCCACAACATTCTTTTCAGCCTCAGTACAAATTATTGTACTTCTGTTTCTACTGTACTGTAAGTTTACCCTCTTCAGCCCTACCCCTACCCGGACATCACAGAGGTCTTGTATGGAGCAGGATGCTATAGTGAGCCCAATTCATACGCAGCAGGTGCTGACTGTATAATACAGCAGGTACCCAACCACAATAACGGGCTTTGCCGATAATGCCAAAACCGGTCATTTAACCCCTCAGATGCTGTGTTCAACAGAAATTGTGGCATGTGTGAGGTTAGGCAAAGGGATGCAGCTCCCTGATGCACAGCTCAGCAAGAAGCGTATCAGAATACCATTCACCCTAAGGCTGGGTTCACACTTGAGCGTTTTACAGCGCGTTCAAACGCGCTGTAAAACGCTCAACACATGAAAACCAATGCTTCCCTATGGCCCTGGTTCTCACTTGAGCGTTTTACAGCGCGTTTGAACGCGCTGAAAAACGCCCTACGCTCAAACAAGTTCATGAGCTTCTTTGGGGCGTTTTGACGCGCGTTTGTGGCCATAGGACACTGCAGTCAATCACACAAACGCGCGTCAAACGCGCGTTTACTATTGCAAAAAACGCGCATAAAAACGCGCGACAAAAACGCGCGTTAAACGCGCATATAAAATGCGCTCAAGTGTGAACCCAGCCTAATAGATCTCTATTCTGAGACAAGAAACTCACAGAAATTCATGAAATCTCTATTAGGGTGAATAGAACAAGGGATCCCAGGTTCTAGCCCCAGGGCAGTAAAAAAATTTGTTAAAAAAAAAAGATATATATACTTATATATCAAAAGTTTAACTTGCCCTCTTACCCGATTTTATATATAAACAATATATATATATATATATATATATATATATATATATATAATATTGCATATAACAGGTATTGCCATGTTCAAAAATGTCTAAACTATTAAAATACAAAAATATGTACACCATAACGGAAAAAAAAAATAAAAACTCTCAATTCGCCATTTTCTGGTCACCTTATCCCCCCCAAAAATTGAATAACAGTGGTCAGAAAGTTGTATGCACCCTAAAAATGACACTAATGAAAACTTCAGTTCCCCCGAAAAAACAAGCTCTCATACAGCTCTATGGACAGCCAATTATGGCTGTCAGAAAATGGCAATGCAAAGAAAATTTAGATTTTTTCAAAGATTTTTATTTTTGAAAAAGTAGTAAAAAAATAAATAAACAAGTATTATATGTAATCGCAGAATAAGGCGTCATGTAATTTTTACAAGAACCTTGTTGAAATTCTAGTTTTTAAAGAAAATTTAACCCCACAAATATTTTTTTTCCCATTTTCTAATACAAGACATGGTACATTAAATGTTTCCATTAAAAAATACAACTTATCCAACAAAAATAAGCCCTCATATGGCTTTATGAACAGAATATTCAAAAATTTCTATTGGAACTTGGAGGGGGAAAACAAAAAAGCTAAATTGAAATTGAGCCTGGTACTTAAAAGGGTTTTCTTAGATTTTAAAGGGATTCTGTCACCTGAAAAATGGGCATTAAGCTGGCTGACATTAGCGATGTGCTAATGTCAGCTGAACATAACTATATTAGGGCCGGAAGTAGGAGACCAATGCTTCCTGGCCCTGTCAATCTAGCGTAGCAGGGAGTGGCTAGAGGTGGGACAACGGAGCCTCTAGGAGCAGGGACAACGCCCCCCCTGCTCCTAGAGGCTAATTAGCATATTATAAAAGTTTGTTTTTCTCAATAACGGCGGCAGGCAGTGAGATGGCACTAATATAGTTATGTTCAGCTGACATGGTTTTTTACAGTACAAATTCATTTATGAAGTTATTACCCGAAGTCTTCCGAGACTTCGTGAAGCAATAACTTCGGCTCATCGGAGCCAATACATTATAGTACTGTACAGAGCTCCTGTTCGTACAGTATTGGAACGAAGTTTTATGCAAATCGACTTCGAATGTTTCATCCGAAGTCGATTCGCTCATCCTTTGTCATCAGTATTTGAGCAATGGCGGTCCAGAGGATAGGTTATCAGTAATAAAGTCTCAGAAAACCTCTTTAAGGGGCAAGTTTCGGTTATGTTTGCAATGTATGACTATGTCTAGGCCTATCTGTATATGTTAGTTACAATTAAAACTAAATACATTTAGATTCATTTCTAAAGAGACATTTTCAAAGATTCAAATAATTTAATGTTTCTATGCGCACATCTTTACATCAAAATCAGAGATAATTTATTAAATCCATCTACCTATCTACCTCCCTATCAATATGTCTCTATTCATGTTTATTTATAGCACAATGAACTGTTTTGAATACAGTGTTAAATTTCACTTTTTAATTTTTCCAGGGAGCTGCCTCTGCTGCTGTGACGTCTGCACAACCTGGTCCACCGGTTTGTATTTGACTTGAAAGTCAGTTACATTTTTCAATCTCTAATGTGGGAAATTCAACTGAATTTCATACATCACAATGAAATATCTATTATTAGTTTATAGGTAATGACATAACATGGCATGCTCTATTAGCTAGTCATTAGCTAGTCAAGACACTATTCATATGTATGTCATTCATTCTGGCATTCAGGGGAACCCAGGTTTCTTTCTAGTAGCACATAATAGATATAGTGGAACTCCCAAACTTTCACCAATATTATGTTGCCTATACTATCTATTTTTGATTTTCACACACATTCTAGATGTCAACTTTCCACTTACATCTGATTGTATTATTATGGTTAAGCGACCCCCCCCCCCCCCATACACTGTTCTTTCAAAGTTTACCATTAGCTCTATGAGTGCCATCATCTTATATATCTCACTATCTTCCCCATTTATCTACTACTTCATGGTAAATAATACATTATTTCAGGGGTGTACATAGAAATCACAGGGCCCCATAGCAAGAATCTAAATTGAGCCCCCATGCCACATTTATAGAACATCTCAATACCCATTCCTGACCTCTCCATTTGCTCCATGAACTGTGCATGCTGATGCGTGTTATGTTTTATGCATCAGGGCCGGGCTGGAATTAAAAAAACAGCACTGGCACACTAAAGAGGTATAACAGATGCCGTGTGTACAGGCATATAGTATATAAAGCAGTGTATTGACATGTGAGGTACGAGGTATAAATTACATCTTCTACCTGACATATCAGTCCACTGCTGTATATACTATATATCTGTACCCACTGCATCTTTTAAACCTCATACCTGACATATCAGTCCACTGCTGTATATAATATATATCTGTACTCACTGCATCTATTATAGCTCGTACCTTACATATCAGTACAGGGAGTGCAGAATTATTAGGCAAATGAGTATTTTGACCACATCATCCTCTTTATGCATGTTGTCTTACTCCAAGCTGTATAGGCTCGAAAGCCTACTACCAATTAAGCATATTAGGTGATGTGCATCTCTGTAATGAGAAGGGGTGTGGTCTAATGACATCAACACCCTATATCAGGTGTGCATAATTATTAGGCAACTTCCTTTCCTTTGGCAAAATGGGTCAAAAGAAGGACTTGACAGGCTCAGAAAAGTCAAAAATAGTGAGATATCTTGCAGAGGGATGCAGCACTCTTAAAATTGCAAAGCTTCTGAAGCGTGATCATCGAACAATCAAGCGTTTCATTCAAAATAGTCAACAGGGTCGCAAGAAGCGTGTGGAAAAACCAAGGCGCAACTGCCCATGAACTGAGAAAAGTCAAGCGTGCAGCTGCCAAGATGCCACTTGCCACCAGTTTGGCCATATTTCAGAGCTGCAACATCACTGGAGTGCCCAAAAGCACAAGGTGTGCAATACTCAGAGACATGGCCAAGGTAAGAAAGGCTGAAAGACGACCACCACTGAACAAGACACACAAGCTGAAACGTCAAGACTGGGCCAAGAAATATCTCAAGACTGATTTTTCTAAGGTTTTATGGACTGATGAAATGAGAGTGAGTCTTGATGGGCCAGATGGATGGGCCCGTGGCTGGATTGGTAAAGGGCAGAGAGCTCCAGTCCGACTCAGACGCCAGCAAGGTGGAGGTGGAGTACTGGTTTGGGCTGGTATCATCAAAGATGAGCTTGTGGGGCCTTTTCGGGTTGAGGATGGAGTCAAGCTCAACTCCCAGTCCTACTGCCAGTTTCTGGAAGACACCTTCTTCAAGCAGTGGTACAGGAAGAAGTCTGCATCCTTCAAGTAAAACATGATTTTCATGCAGGACAATGCTCCATCACACGCGTCCAAGTACTCCACAGCGTGGCTGGCAAGAAAGGGTATAAAAGAAGAAAATCTAATGACATGGCCTCCTTGTTCACCTGATCTGAACCCCATTGAGAACCTGTGGTCCATCATCAAATGTGAGATTTACAAGGAGGGAAAACAGTACACCTCTCTGAACAGTGTCTGGGAGGCTGTGGTTGCTGCTGCACGCAATGTTGATGGTGAACAGATCAAAACACTGACAGAATCCATGGATGGCAGGCTTTTGAGTGTCCTTGCAAAGAAAGGTGGCTATATTGGTCACTGATTTGTTTTTGTTTTGTTTTTGAATGTCAGAAATGTATATTTGTGAATGTTGAGATGTTATATTGGTTTCACTGGTAAAACTAAATAATTGAAATGGGTATATATTAGTTTTTTGTTAAGTTGCCTAATAATTATGCACAGTAATAGTCACCTGCACACACAGATATCCCCCTAAAATAGCTAAAACTAAAAACAAACTAAAAACTACTTCCAAAAATATTCAGCTTTGATATTAATGAGTTTTTTGGGTTCATTGAGAACATGGTTGTTGTTCAATAATAAAATTAATCCTCAAAAATACAACTTGCCTAATAATTCTGCACTCCCTGTATATATATATATACATATACCTATACATAGATATACATATATACACAAAACTGGGGGTATGAATGGGCAGCAATAAGCCCACCCACACATATATATTATATACATAGAGATGTATTCTGACAAGGGGGCATACATACATACATACATCTCTATATATACACATACTTAGGACCATGCTGGCCATACAGGGCCAATATATATGTATATATGAAAAGGCATATGTACATATATTAATCATAATAATCCTTCCCTCTACAGTGTGTGTGTACTGTATATATATATTTATATATATATATATATATACACTGCGTGCAGAATTATTAGGCAAATGAGTATTTTGACCACATCATCCTCTTTATGCATGTTGTCTTACTCCAAGCTGTATAGGCTCGAAAGCCTACTACCAATTAAGCATATTAGGTGATGTGCATCTCTGTAATGAGAAGGGGTGTGGTCTAATGACATCAACACCCTATATTAGGTGTGCATAATTATTAGGCAACTTCCTTTCCTTTGGCAAAATGGGTCAAAAGAAGGACTTGACAGGCTCAGAAAAGTCAAAAATAGTGAGATATCTTGCAGAGGGATGCAACACTCTTAAAATTGCAAAGCTTCTGAAGCGTGATCAATGAACAATCAAGCGTTTCATTCAAAATAGTCAACAGGGTCGCAAGAAGCGTGTGGAAAAACCAAGGCGCAAAATAACTGCCCATGAACTGAGAAAAGTCAAGCGTGCAGCTGCCAAGATGCCACTTGCCACCAGTTTGGCCATATTTCAGAGCTGCAACATCACTGGAGTGCCCAAAAGCACAAGGTGTGCAATACTCAGAGACATGGCCAAGGTAAGAAAGGCTGAAAGATGACCACCACTGAACAAGACACACAAGCTGAAACGTCAAGACTGATTTTTCTAAGGTTTTATGGACTGATGAAATGAGAGTGTGTCTTGATGGGCCAGATGGATGGGCCCGTGGCTGGATTGGTAAAGGGCAGAGAGCTCCAGTCCGACTCAGACGCCAGCAAGGTGGAGGTGGAGTACTGGTTTGGGCTGGTATCATCAAAGATGAGCTTGTGGGGCCTTTTCGGGTTGAGGATGGAGTCAAGCTCAACTCCCAGTCCTACTGCCAGTTTCTGGAAGACACCTTCTTCAAGCAGTGGTACAGGAAGAAGTCTGCATCCTTCAAGAAAAACATGATTTTCATGCAGGACAATGCTCCATCACACGCGTCCAAGTACTCCACTGCGTGGCTGGCAAGAAAGGGTATAAAAGAAGAAAATCTAATGACATGGCCTCCTTGTTGACCTGATTTGAACCCCATTGAGAACCTGTGGTCCATCATCAAATGTGAGATTTACAAGGAGGGAAAACAGTACACCTCTCTGAACAGTGTCTGGGAGGCTGTGGTTGCTGCTGCACGCAATGTTGATGGTGAACAGATCAAAACACTGACAGAATCCATGGATGGCAGGCTTTTGAGTGTCCTTGCAAAGAAAGGTGGCTATATTGGTCACTGATTTGTTTTTGTTTTGTTTTTGAATGTCAGAAATGTATATTTGTGAATGTTGAGATGTTATATTGGTTTCACTGGTAAAAATAAATAATTGAAATGGGTATATATTTGTTTTTTGTTAAGTTGCCTAATAATTATGCACAGTAATAGTCACCTGCACGCACAGATATCCCCCTAAAATAGCTAAAACTAAAAACAAACTAAAAACTACTTCCAAAAATATTCAGCTTTGATATTAATGAGTTTTTTGGGTTCATTGAGAACATGGTTGTTGTTCAATAATAAAATTAATCCTCAAAAATACAACTTGCCTAATAATTCTGCACTCCCTGTATATATATATATATAGCAGTGTACTGATGTGAGAGCAAAGTATAATAGATGCAATGTGTACAGAAATATGTGGTCAGTTATACATTATGGTCACTGTGTGTTAGATACATGAGGCAGTGGTGGTTGTAACTGTCTACAGTATTATAAATGAGTGACTAATGTGTAAAAACAGTGCATCTGTGGGGGAGTAAATTAAGAGAAAAGTGAAGGAACTCCTCTTACCACTCCATTCCAGTCTCAATGGATCAATGAAGAGCACATTGTGCACTTCTAATCCTTGCTATTAGGGGTTGAAGGACCTGTGATGATCTCATCACAGGTCCTGGCAGATGCACCTTTTAAACCTAGTGACTACACCATTCTTGGTGCAATTCCTTTGCTAGTTCGTGATGTTGAAGATGATGTCATCACAGGTCCTGGCAGATGCACTGTTCTAACCTGGGAACTACACTATTCTCTGTGCAGTTCCCTTGCTGGATGTACAAGACATGTGATAACATAATCAGAGGTCCTTTAGCTTTCTCCTCTGACAATAGGAATTGAGGGTAATTGGGGGCGCCGCCTATCCTCTACTGCGGGCCCCCCTTCCCCACTGGCATCATAGCAGCTGCGTGGTCTGCATGTATGGGCGGTACGCCACAGCATTTTTTAGAGATGATCAAGTATGGAAAAATTTCTCTTTGACAGTTTTCAAAACACTAAATTCTGAAATACTTTACTACAAATTCCAATTTAAATCTCCATTGCCAACCATTAGTGAAACACCTAATGAACTGACTCAAGGGCATTTTGGTTCCCACAACATGCATTCAATAAACTGACTATATGTATTTAGTTAATGAAACCAATAGCAGTGAAAATGAAAAAAATAAATAAATAAATTCATCCTCCAAAACATCTAAAACTTTTTTAAATATGACACATTAGCAGGACTGTTAATGAACCTGTTTTATGAATTCTTGTCCAATTTAAAGAGGACCTTTCACTAGAATAGAAAATCTAAACTAAGTATACAGACATGGAGAGCGGCGCCCAGGGATCTCCCTGCACTTACTGTTATACCTGGGCGCCGCTCCGTTCTCCCGGTATAGCCTCTGATATCTTCATATGTTCGGCTCCACCCAGTTGAGCCTGCCGGCGTCTCTTTCTCCCAGGCTGTAGCGCTGGCCAATCGCAGCGCTCAGCTCATAGCCTGAGAGAAAAAAAAACTCTCAGGCTATGAGCTGAGTGCTGCGATTGGCCAGCGCTACAGCATGGGAGAAGGAGACGCCGGCAGGCTCAACTGGGTGGAGCCGAACATATGAAGATACCGGAGGCTATACCGGGAGAACTGAGCGGCGCCCAGGTATAACAGTAAGTGCAGGGAGATCCCTGGGCGCCGCTCTCCATGTCTGTATACTTAGTTTAAATTTTCTATTCTAGTGAAAGGTCCTCTTTAAATCAAATTAAAATTAAACCAAATCCTCAGGCTATTCAACTGAACCAAAAATAGCTAGAACATACACCAAACTGCATTCCGGTCATGGCTAATGCATTCCTCTGTCCTTCATATCACAGGTGCTAAAAGCTTTCTGCAGAAAGGCATTATGGGTACTAGAATTCCCTCCACAGACATTTTTAATTACAATATTTTATTTCATGATGTGCCATTTTTTACCCCAAAGATAATTTCTCTAACTGTGTATAAAATTAATGTTAAGATCAGAGTACATTTCTCCTACAGACATTTAAATGAGCAGTTTTCAAAGATTTTCATTTTTTCCCCGAACTGATTGTCAGTACTGCTATAGCTTTCTTCCAGTCCTACATAAATCATGCAGAGCACTTATGCATTGAAAGACAGGTTGGCAGAACATTACAAATTCAGTCACAGATGTTACAGAAGCAATGTATTAGGTTCCTTTTTTCCTTTCTCAGAAAAAGGCTGGTGAATAACCATGATTGATTTTATAGGGCCAAAACATTATGATAAAATATTTTTATGTGCCCAGTAAAGGTGGTAATATACTCTACAGGGGCCTGATTATAAGGCAGGGATGTAGAATGGGGGAAGGGACAAGGGGGCAGTTGCGCCGGGCACCAAACTGCCAGGAGGTGCTCATCAATCAGACATACCTTTACATTAAAGGCACTGATCATATGAATCCTACATCATTAGTGCAGTTTAGAACCTTAGAAAGCTAAAGAACCTATAATGATGTAATCACAGGTCTTGAACTGAATAAGAGTAAATAAACTGCAATGTTGTAGTTCCTAGATTCAAAGGGTGAAGTTGCAGGACCTGTGATGACATCATAAAAGGTCTTTCTCCCCGTGAATATAGACAAACCACAGGGTTAAGAATAGAGTGAAATGGGTCAAAGGAGGTCCTCCCCTTTTTGCTTCATGTGCCCTAACCCTAATAGTAACTCTAACCCTAATACAAACCCTAACAGTAATACTAACCCCTGACTCTAATACTAACCCTAACCCTAATAGTAACCCTAAAGCTAATAGTAACCTTAACCCTAACTCCAACCCCCAATACCTAATGTATCTCATACAGTGACCATAATATATAACTGTTCACATACTGTATATCTGTATCTGCTGCATTTTTAATACCTTGTTGTACCTGATATATAGCATATAGAGCTATAATTTGATTCAGCCAGTTCGCCGAATTTTCCGAAAAAATTTGGTTCACTGTGAATTTATTCATGGCGAATCACGCTAAAAAACGGCTATTTCCTGGCTACAGAGAGCCTTTAAAGTGGTGTAGAACACTGTGCCTTGCAGTAACACACATAGGGAGTCTGCTGTGCTAGTGAAACAATACTGTGAGTCAGTATGACATGCAGATGACAGATACAGGGTCAAAACTGACCAATTAACTTGTATGAAGTCAGCCTTACAGGTCAAAGTTAGCGCCAGGTAGAAAGTCAGCAGTAAGTTTGTGTTGATGTCACTATTAATTATTTTGCCCTTCCTCTGATCCATCAGAACAATAACCCCCAAAAAACGGATCCTGTCTGTGGAGCATCCTCCTTGACTCGGTCAGCATTTGGTCAGTAATCCATCAGTATTGCTAAATAAAATAAAAAACAGGAGTGGATCCAAAACAGATATGACACGTGAATGGAATATTTGCATATTTTCTGTGTTTTGTACCCACTCCTGCTTTTGGCTACCAAATCATAAGCCAATTCTGATGAAAAATAGGGACCATGTCATGCAGGCCTTACAGCTATTACATAGACATGATCCGTTGTGCGTCTCATTTTTCCTTCCTTCTGACAGATGAGAAGAAGGGTCAAATAAATGATGATGTCAGCCAGACTGAAAGGCAAAATAGTGGCCCAGTCATGAAGTGGGGATGGTGGGAACAGCATGAGAAGTCCACAGAGTGGCCTCATGACATAGTGGTGAGGTGAAAGCATCATGAGGAGACCACAGAGTGGCCCAATGACAGAGGCTGGAGGTGGCAGCAGCATCAGGAAGCCACGGAGTAGCACAATGACAGAGTTTGGAGTTGGTGGAAGCAGCATCATCATGAGGAGGCCACAGGGTGTCACAATGACAGTGTGGAGGTGGCAGCAGCATAAGGAGGCCTCCAAGTGACACAATGACAGTGTGGAGGTGGAAGCAGCAGCATCAGGAGGCCACAGAGTGACACAATGACAGTGATTGGAGGTGGTGGCAGCAGCATCAGGAGGCTACAGAGTGGCAAGGTGACATAGTATGGAGGTAGCAGCAGCATCAGGAGACCACAGAGTGGCAAGGTGACATAGTGTGGAGGTGGCAGCAGCATCAGGAGACCACAGAGTAGCAAGGTGACAGAGTGTGGAGGTGGCAGCATCAGGAGACCACAGAGTGGCAAGGTGACATAGTGTGGAGGTGGCAGCAGCATCAGGAGAACACAGAGTGACCCAGTGACACAGTGGGGAGGTGGGTGGCAATACCAGTACCAGCTGAAGATGGTGGTTGAAAGAAAGAGCACTTGGCATCAGATGTGTGGCATCAGAGGGGTGGCAGCATCAAAATAGTAGCTAAGGCAGGTAGCCATAAGAACCGGTCTCTTTTGTCAAAGTGTTGGTGTGGCACCATGGATGATCTAGTCTGATGCATCAGGCATTGGTGGGTGGAAATCCTGGCTGATCCACGCCTGATTCATCTTGACAAAGGTCAGTCTCTCCACATTTTGGGTGGACTGCCAAATTCTTCTTTGGGTAACTATGGCCCCCGCTGCACTAAACCCCAGCTCTGATGCCACACTACTGGCCGGGCAGGACAGCTTTTCCAGGGCAAACTCTGCCAGTCGGGGCCACAAATTCAGTTTGGCTGCCCAGTAGTCCAGCGGATCTTCAATGTGGGGTGGAAGGGTGCTGTCAAAGTATGGCACCACCTGCTGGTTCAGGTCCTGCTCCAGATCGAGCTGCCGCTGCTGCTGGTGAGTAGATTCTTCACTAGGCGGGTGAAAAAAGCTGCTCATCAGTGACTCAACTCAAGTTGCTGATCATGGAGCTGGAACTGGTCCTACCCCCTCCCACCCTGCCACAGCAGCCATGGCAGAGGAACGTGAGTGCAGAGGACCCCCCCCCCTTCCCCCGGTCAGACCAGCGAGAGGATGGACGACGTCGCAGATAGGCAGCGGCCAACTGAACTGACTACATAGGATGTCTCTATAGTAGTTCAGGCCCCCATTTTGGACTGGTAGTAAGGGTCCAACATGGTGGATAGCCAGAAGTCATCCCTCTGACGAATGGTGACAAATCGACTGTCACTACGCAAGCAAGTGAGCATGCATCGGGCCATTTGTGCAAGTGACTTTGAGGGACTCCATGCCTCCATCTCCACTGCATACTGCCACAGTGTTTCTGGGTCCTCTGCCTCACCTTCCTTATCGCCCTGTAGCTCCTCTGGCTGCTCCTGCAACTCCTTTCCTGTCACCTATGTATAAAAACTAACCATTTCGCTACAAATTGTTTGTACTCCAATATCCTCCTCCTCCTCCTTTTCAGCCCCCGCAGGACTCATGTGGCCGTGAGATCTAAGCTCCATGTCTCTAGTCCCCTGACCAGCCAGATTTACCAGCATCTTTTTTAGGACATGAAGCAGTGGAATGACGTTGTTCATCCCGTAACAAATAACGTGGCCTCCTCAAAAGGCCTGAGCAAACGGCAGGTGTCATGCATGAGCTGCCACTGGCTGACATTGAAGTTACACAGGGAAATAGTTCTGTCTGCTTGGATCATCAAGAAATCGTTTATGGCCTTTCTCTGTTCGTATAATCGGTCCAACATATGGAGGGTGGAATTCCAATGGGTGGAAACGTCACCTATCAGCTTATGTTGGGGAAAGCTGTTCTGCCGCTGCAGCTCAAGGAGCGTGTGCTTTGTGGTGTACGAGTGGCTAAAGTTTCCTGGCCATTTTTAGGATGTCTTGCAGATGGGTGGAAGACTTCAGGAACCGCTTGACAACCAGATTAAACATGTGTGCCATGCAGGGCACATGGCTCAGCCCTCCATGATGCAGTGCCGATACCATATTCTTCCCGTTGTCGGTCACCATGGTTCCGATTTTGAGTTGTCAGAGAGAAAGCCAGGAGTTGACTTCTCGATGAAGGACACGGAGCAGTTCCTCCCTGCCGTGCACTGCACATGTGGTATGCTGGAGGAGCACTGTGAATTGGCCCTGCATTGGAGGCTGAGCACACTGTGGAGGATGAGGAGGCAGAGGAGGAAATTGTCGCAGGACCAACGGCGTTAGAACGTGGAGGCGGAAGAGGCCTCACCTGGACAAGTTGCTTGTGTGGCTGGGCAGGAACCACATTTACCCAGTGGCCATAAAGTACATATATTGTCCTTGACCATAGTTTTAGCTACCGACCAATTTTCCCAAAAAAGGTTGTATCACAAACAAATTTCAACACTGAATGGTTAATTAACGCAATTACTCAGTCTCTACAGAAGAAAGTCTACATTCACCGACCAATTTTCCCAAAAAAGGCTGTATCACAAACAAATTTCACCACTGAATGGCTAATCCACACAATTACTCAGTCCCTACAGAAGAAAGTCTACATTCAACGACCAATTTTTCCAAAAAAGGCTGTATCACAAACATATTTTACCACTGAATGGCTAATCGACAATTTGTTAGTCCCTACGGAAGATACTCTACAATCACCCATCAATTTTCCCAAAAAGGCTGTTTCACAAAAAAATCTCACAACTGGATGGCTAATCGACACAATTACTCAGTCCCTACAGAAGAAAGTCTACATTCACCGACCATTTTTCCCAAGAAAGGCTGTATCACAAACAAATTTCACCACTGAATGACAATGTAAATTCACAGCAGAACGGCTAATAACACACACTTATTTTTCGCATTAATACACCCCAGCAATGGCTGTATAAAAATATCGGTTCACTGCAAACCGGCTAATAAGACGTATTCTTTTTCCTATTAATAGACCCCAAAAAAATAAATATAACAATCACAATTCACTGCAGAACGGTCAATAGGACGAGCGTATCTATCCTATTAATACACCCCGTAAATGGCTGTAGTACAATGGAACTTCACTGCTGAACGGCAAATAATATTTTTTTTTTACACTAATACACGCCAAAAAGGGCTGTAATTTACTCACTTCAGCACACAAAGGCTAATAAGCCCTTTTTCTTTTTCCCCACCAATACACACCAAAAAGGGCTTTAGAACATATAACTGCGGCCGTGAACGGCAAATATAGTATTTTTTTTACATTAATACACGCCAAAAAGGGCTGCAATTTTCTCACTTCACCACACACAGGAAAATACTTTTTTTTGGGCCACTAATACACGCCAAAAAGGGCTTTAGAACATATAAGTGCACCGCTAAACGGCAAATAATATATATTTTTTTGCCACTTATACATGCCAAAAAGGGCTTTAGAACATATAACTGCACGGCTGAACGGCAAATAGGCCCTTCTGTTTTTCTACTTGTACACGCCACAAAAGGCTTTACAACATACAACTTCACCGCTGAACGGCAAATAATATATATATTTTTTGCCAATAATACATGCCAAAAAGGGCTTTAGAACATATAACTGCACCGTAGAACGGCAAATAATATATATTTTTGTGCCACTAATACATGCCAAAACGGGCTTTAAAACATATAACTGCACCGCTGAATGGCAAATATATTTTTATTTGCCACTAGTACACACCAAAAATGGCTGTAATGTTCTCACTTCACCACACAACGGAAAATACTATTTTTTGTGCCACTAATACATGCCAAAAAGGGTTTTAGAACTTGTAACTGCACCACTTAATGGCAAATGTATATATATTTTTTTCACTAATACACGCCAAAAAGGGCTGTAATTTTCTCACTTAAGCACACAATGGCAAATACATTTTTTTGTGCCACTAATACACACCAAAAAGGGCTTTAGAACATATAACTGCACCACTAAACGGCAAATAGGTCCTTACTTTTTTCCACTTATACACTCCACAAAAGGCTTTAAAACATATAACTGCACCGCTGAATGGCAAATATATATTTTTTTGCCACTAATACACGCCAGAAAGGGCTTTAGACCATATAACTGCACCGCTGAACGGCAAATAGGCCCTTGTTTTTTTCCACTTAAACGCGCCACAAAAGGCTTTAAAACATATAACTGCACTGCTGAACGGCAAATAATATATATTTTTTTGCCACTAATACAGGCAAAAAAGGGCTGAAATTTTCTCACTTCACCACAGAATGGCTAATAAGCCCTTTTTTCCCACTAATACAAGCCAAAAAATGCTTTAGAACATATAACTGCACAGCACAAGGGCAAATAAGACATAGAAATACTTCCTTGTGATAAACCATGTTAATAGTTGTATCAAACAGCTGAACTTGCTCCCCAATAACAAGAACGGTCTGCTGGAATTACAGAGCTGTATAATGGCAATTTGGATCTGCAGACAGTGCAGCAAGGATTGTTTCTATTACCCAGGCTGTAAACTCCCCTACTGAATCCTGTTCTGCTTCAATACTGTGGAATGATTTATCCCCATCCTTTCCCTGAACTTCTATACAGCAAAATAAAAGTTTTAAAATCTTTTCTACCATTGTCCCTAGCGCCTGCTGACGTCTCTCCCTGCACTAAGTACACTGGAAAATGGCTGAATCCAATATGGCTGAGGCTATTTATAAGGCTGGGACATCCCTGGGCTGGCTGGCTGCTGATTGGCTGCATGCATGACATTGAATCACTCGTTCCCAGAGTTCCTTGTTCCATGTCCTAACATGTGCAGCAGCCATTTTAGGAAAAAATGCAATTCGTTACCATGAAGCGTGAGGAAATTCGGATTCGGTGCGAATCGAATTTTTCCTAAAATTCAGATCTAATTCCACTTCATCAACTTTGATTCGCTCATCTCTAATAGCATATACAGCAGTGTACTAATACTTCAGGTATGAGGTATAATAGATACAGTGGATACAAGTATGAGGGTAACATATACCTTGGATCCCTTGAACATCTGCAACATGTGACCTGTGATGTCTCTTACTAGACTAGAATGGAGTCATTAAAAGGAAGTCCTCCCTCTGGAGTCAGTAATCTAGGTTTAAACCTAGCCCCCAACCCTAAACCCACTAACCCTAATCCACTAACTTGGCATTCAAGCTAAAGAAAGTGCTTACCTGTTTTACTTATATAACCTAGAGCCAAGTGACCATTGGCGACATGTGAACATTGCCATCACCCCTCCTTTTACCAATTTGATTCTAGCTTCTACCAGAAGTGCAGGAGAATCTCTTTCCTTTCAACTTCAGCCTCACTGCTCCTGTCCTACAATTCCCCAAGAGAAGATAAACGTATGGGGACAATACTGTTTCCAGTAGGAGGGGGGGGGACAATATTATTGCCGGGGGATCTAGCCAATTGGGTCTCCAGCTGTCAAGAACTCCAGGGAGAAGACAGAAGAGGTTTATTAAAGCTTCTACCTTCTCCTTTGCTCAGTGCATAGAGTTCAAAGAGTGCTATGTATTGAATGAAGGAAGTTGATCGCATATCACTTAGGGGGGCACAATACTTGGCTTGTTCTGGGCACTGGCACTTATTTAGCATTCCATCTTAATAATGCTATTATTTTTCATTATAACCATGTTATAACAGAAAATAATAAAGTGAAGTTCGTCCTTTCAGACCCCCTAAGGCTAGTTTTACACATTTGGCACAGGTCTTCAGCAGGCTGATCCAGTAGAGTACAGGCTGTCGGTGTTCTCTGGATCTGGCATTGCTGGATGTTAACGGCTGATTCTATGCCGGAACAGCCTGCCGAATAGCTGTGCTGCAAATGTGAAAGTAGCCTTACACAGTCATGTGCCTAAGACCTTACTGTATACCTGTAAAGTAATAAAGAGACCTGATTAGTACCATGTAGAACATGCTAAATAAATACTGTTAATTAATGAATAATAGATGGTGGATAAATAACTTGTTTATTTATATATGTATTTCATTTTCATTTTAGGGACCAAAAGGTGAACAAGGCCCAAAGGTATGAAAATTCAACAAAGGATTTTGTCATATTGTAATTAGCAAACCATATGGCTAATAGGAAAAATACAATGTGTAACTGTAATTTCCTAATGCAATTAAAAATATAAATGTGCACCATTTAGGAGCAATATAATTAACAAATGGCTGGATTACTAACATGTTATTTTCAGCTTGCACATTAATAGATTATGTTTAAGTAGCCTCTTTTCCTTCTGACATGTTCATTTAGTGACTGCATGCATCAACAGTTCCGTTGAGTAAGTAACTGATAGAGCAAAACGCTCTCATAGTGTGAGAGGATGTTTTCCAAAAATGAGGTCAAAATATAGAAAACAAGATGCTCTTGTCACTTGTTACATTTAATATATACATTGTTATTTTACAGAAATTGGTAAAATTAGATTAGAACATCATACAAAATCAATAAAGTAAACATAGCGGACTAGATGTGCTAATCCTAAAAATTATATATTCTCTGACTCTATACAAACTATTGGTTGGCTTACTTTGACAGATATTTAACCCAGACTTGTGGAGCAAGTTAGGTGCAAAATAGCACATCTTAGTTCCTCTCCTTTATCCTAGCCCAGCCCCCATGTTAAGCATGTTGGATAAAAGTGAAACCCTGGATGCACCAAATTACACCATTTTGCACCACTTATTAGACACATTTTTTATGCAGACTTTAGTAAATATGGGCCATTTATAGATAATCCTGTTCTTGTTAAGGAAGGTATAGTTAGTGATTTCATGAAACTTCTTAAAGGAGTTGTCCAGTAATGACCTGCCTAAACCAGTGGTTGCATGAGTGGCTTTTCCTGGCATTTCCTGCATGTCGAAACTAGACCACAAAGGAGAGCATTGGAAAAGGAGAGGTGCGGAAAATCGCTAAGTGTTGTTTCTTTAACAATATTTTGAAACAATTCTTAGCACTTTTATAAAATGTGTGCTCACTGGAAAACTCCTTTAAAACAAAAGTATTTATCACCTATCCACAGGATAGGTGATAAAAATGTAGGATTGTGAGGGGTCTGACTGCTTTACCCACAGTGATCCTGAGAATGAGGGTTCCAGATTCCTCTCTCTGAATGGAGGGGCAATGCTCACCCTGCTCTGAAACATAGAAACATAGAATGTGTCGGCAGATAAGAACCATTTGGCCCATCTAGTCTGCCCAATATTCTGAATACTATGAATAGCCCTTGTCTTATATGAAAGATGGCCTTATGTCTCTCCCATGCATGCTTAAACTCCTTCACCACTGTATTTGCAGCTACCACTTCTGCAGGAAGGCTATTCCATTCTCAGTAAAGTAATACTTCCTGATATTACTTTTAAACCTTTCCCCCTCTAATTTAAAGCTATGTCCTCTTGCAGCAGTTTTTCTTCTTTTAAATATTCTCTCCTCTTTTACCTTGTTGATTCCCTTTATGTATTTAAAAGTTTCTATCATATCCCCTCTGTCTCGTCTTTCTCCCAAGCTATACATGTTAAGGTCCTTTAATCTTTCCTGGTAAGTTTTATCCTGCAATCCATGTACCAGCTTAGTAGCTCTTCTCTGAACTCTCTCCAAAGTATCAATATCCTTCTGGAGATATGGTCTCCAGTACTGCGCACAATAATCCAAATGAGGTCTCACTAGTGCTCTGTAGAGCGGCATGAGCACCTCCCTCTTTCTACTGGTAATGCCTCTCCCTATACACCCAAGCATTCTGCTAGCCTTTCCTGCTGCTCTATGACATTGTCTGCCTACCTTTAAGTCTTCTGAAATAGTGACCCCTAAATCCCTTTTCTCAGATACTGAGGTTAGGACTGTATCACTGAGTTTATATTCTGCTCTTGGGTTTTTACGCCCCAGGTGCATTATCTTGCACTTATCAACATGAAATTTTAGTTGCCAGATTTTTGACCATTCCTCTAGTTTTCCTAAATCCTTTTCCATTTGGTGTATCCCTCCAGGAGCATCAACCCTGTTACAAATCTTTGTGTCATCTGCACAAAGACACATCTTACCATCGAGGCCTTCTGAAATTTCGCTGATAAAGATATTAAACTATATGGGACCCAGAACAGATCCCTGAGGTACCCCACTAGTAACAAGACCATGGTCTGAATATACTCCACTGACTACAACCCTTTGTCTGGGAGTCCAAGCACAAAGACTGTAATTTATTGATAAGCCTTCTATGTAGGACAGTATCAAAAGCCTTACTAAAGTCTAGATAAGCGATGTCTACTGCACATCCGCCACTTCATACTTTCTATAGAACTGCTTTAGACAAGTGACTGGAGAGATGGACTGACTTGCACACTAACACTCCATTCAGAAAAAGTACTCATCAATCTTTAAGTACGTCTTTGGAGTATGGGAGGAAACTGGAGTACCTGGAGGAAAACCATACAAACACAGGAGAACATTCAGATTGCATGCAGATGTTGTCCCTTGGTCAGACCCCCCGAGCTGCAAAGCACCCGTGCTAACCAATGAGCCACCATGCTGCCCATAATGATGGTGTATGTTTTGGTCTTAAGACCGGCAGTGTAACGGGGTTCCGAAGGTGCACTCGGTCTCCCATTAGCCGCAGACCTGCTGCTTAGCTTCAGGAGCGAGGATCTGTGTTTGACCTCGTTCCCAGGGCGGCTTTGCTAGCTGGAAGGCCCCCTGCTCCTAAGTCTGCCTTGAGCGCCGAGCTGATCACTCGGTGCTCGACTGGTTGGTCTGTCGGTCATTTGACGCTGGCCACGTGAACATGACCCTCACTCCCCACTCTAAATACAGGCGGCCTGCTGGCCACAGGTTGCCTGTTAATTTAGGTTCCACCTGTGGTTTTGTCTTTCCTGGCGTACTTACCTCCTGCTGAATTCCTGACGATCCTCTGCCTGCTCCTTGTGTACTTTGCTGCTCTCCTGGTATTCTGACCCCGGCCTCCTCCTGACGATCCTCTGCTGACTCCTTTGGTACTTCACGACTCTCCTGGTATTTATGACCCCGGATTCTCCTGACAATTCTCTGCTTGCTCCATTTGTACTTTGTAGCTTTCCTGGTATTGACTCGGTCCGTTCACGTTCTGTTGTTTGTCTGTCTGTCATCCCTGCACTTATTACAAGCTAGGGATTGCCGTCCAGTTGTCCCCTGTCATTAGGACTCGCGAGGCAAGTAGGCAGGGCCAGGGGTAAGGGTGGAGCGCAGTGGTCACTTCCCTCCCCCCTGTGTGTGTGTGTATGCGACCGTTACAGGCAGGCTGGGATTTGAAGCTATAATACAGATGCTGAAATGTACCATTATAGCCATCTGAAATAGGCCTCAGTTTAAAGGAAATGTGTCACCAAAATTGTTATCTGCCAGTTAAAATCAGATAGCAGCACATATCCTTTTTTTGTAATCAGTTTTTTTTTTCTGATTCTAGATTTGTTTATTCTATTTCCTGAACATAATTATGGGGGAGGCCATATAGCCTGAGCTGTTCTTAACAGCATTTAGAAAGCATTAAGAAAATTGCTTTATGGCAGCCCCATGGGCCATAGGGAAAATGCACAGGAGGGGAACCTATTGACTTACATGGGAGAGTTTTTTAGGCATGCTCTGTGACCTGTGCAGAGGTCATTGCACAAGGAAAGAACAAATAAGCTTTGACAATCTCTTATTGTGAATGGTGGATCCTGTTTTGTCTATACACAGAGATGATATCATTACATGCAGTTAACTGCAGTAAAAGGATCTGTAATAACCAAGAAGTGGCACCAATTATTAATGGCCAATGCAAAAACTGCAGGAGTTTTAGTTTTAGTTTAAATATAAAAAATGACATGGAAAATTAAAAATAACATAATCAAACATTATGTTTAAAACATAAAAAAGTGATTTAAACATCATTTTCAGATGACACATTCCCTTTAAGTAATGTAATTAACAATCCACTAGTGACCGTTTGTATCTTGATTTCACATAAACAGTTATAACACTATTGTTATTTTGATATCTTCATATCCCTTTACATCTTAGAAAGTATCTTTATAAAGGCGAAAAATCCTCACTTTTAGAATTATTTGTACGCATTAGGTGTGTTTCACGTTAGCCATCTGATGAAGTGTAAATCATATCCAGCTTGCTTCAGAATACCAACCTGGAGGCACATGGTGTTCTTGCAAATTAAAATGAAAAATCTGAGCAATTGAATACAATGGCAAGCGAGGCATAAAAATAATTAAAAGAACACTTACAGTTTGATGATCTGTTATTTCAGTCTTATAGCCACTGGTAAGTTTATTTTTAGTGCTAGTATGTCTGCTTTTTTCAGCCTAGACTCTTGCTATACTCTTTATACATACATAAAAAGAAGATACATGGCGCCTTTTGTGTGGTAACATTAAAAGAAAGGGCTTGGAAAATGATGCCATGCATCTCACAAAGCTCTGTTCATCAAAACATTGCGCCGCAAGGTCAGAATATTTCTTTATCAATCCTGTGCACGTATTCTAACTTCAAAAAGTTGCTAATGCTGTTAACTATTATTAGCCAATAATCCTTGTTTACAAGGAATTGTCTGCAATATATGTATGTGGTTGGCATGCATCAGGTTACCTCATCTAAACATATTGTAAGCTCTATTTCTATAGGTTAGACCACTCCGACTTTTGTACTATTCCTTTAAAAATCCATACCCAGAAATAAAGATTTACCAAAAGCCCAGCAAGCTAGATTTGCTAAGGAACCCTCACATATTCCATCACCCTCCTCCAGACCAGAGGGATAAACACTTACCTATCCAGCAATGCACTTTGTTATACTTACTATGGATATTAAGGCCAGGAGTCTGTCCATGGGGTTGAAATTTGTGACTCTTGCAAACCACAAACTCTAGGCCCAACTAAATCCCATCAAAGTACAGTAGATTGCTGAGGAAACCTACCTTAAATGGATTCCTAACCCATTATTCCCTTTATAAATTTTCCTTTTCCTCCAGTATTATGCATTAGAAGACTATCACTCTTTTTTATTTTCTTTGTTTAACAACTGTTCATGGGATTTTTTAATTGCAATGGTTCTCAGAAATGGAGGTCACCCTGTTGGTATAAAAAAGCATCTATAATGTGCTGCTGCTGGATTGCTGGGTTGTCACGGCGGGCGTGCACTCAGTATGACAGATAACGAACCAACCAGGCTCTGGGCGAGAGACAGGGAAGGGTCACCTCCTAGCTAATCCCTGACCTCTTTCTCTGCACTGCTCAGCCCATCTACAGATCTTGAAGGTAGATCTGAGATGTCCCCGTGCCTGGGCTGACAAAACCCTGAATTCCCTGAGATGGTGAAGTGGGAAATAGGAGCAGCCTGCTCGTACAGAACCTGGATGGGAAAGATGACACAAAACAACCAACTAGAAACAACACTTATCTTCCTGAGCTGGAGCAGACAGCCAACCTTCCTTCCTAGCTTCCAAGATCACAATAATGAATATAGTCCGCTCAGGGCACTTGGCAGAGGAGCTATTTAAACTAATGACTCCACCCAGTGCACCTGATGAGGGGCGGATCCAGCACGAAAACCAAAACAAACACTAAACTCGTGCTGCAATCCTGGCCGACCTCCGCACATCGTCAGAGTGGGGCATGACAGTACCCCCCCCTCTACGGGTGACCTCCGGACACCCTGGACCAACCTTATCCGGATGGGACCTATGAAAGGCCCTCACCAGACGGCTGGCGTTGACATCTGACGCCGGAACCCACATCCTCTCCTCAGGACCGTATCCCCTCCAGTGAACCAGGTACTGGAGGGAACCCCGCAGAACTCTCGAGTCGAGAATCCTGGAGATCTCGAACTCCAAGTTTCCCTCGACCAGAACAGGAGGAGGAGGCAATGGCGATGGTACCACCGGTTTAACATATTTTTTTAGTAAAGACTTGTGGAAGACATCGTGGATCCTCCAAGTCTGCGGCAGATCAAGTCGAAATGCCACAGGATTGATCACAGCAGAAATCTTATATGGACCAACAAATCTTGGACCCAGTTTCCAAGATGGCATTCTCAACTTGATATTCCTAGTGGACAACCACACCAAATCACCCACACACAGGTCCGGACCAGTCACACGTCTCCTGTCAGCCATTCGTTTATACCTCTCACCCATCCTCTCCAAATTCCCTTGAATCCCCCGCCAGATAGCGGATAAGGCAGAAGAGAATCTCTCCTCCTCTGGCATCCCGGAGGAACCATAGAAACATAGAAACATAGAATGTGTCGGCAGATAAGAACCATTTGGCCCATCTAGTCTGCCCAATATACTGAATACTATGGATAGCCCCCGGCCCTATCTTATATGAAGGATGGCCTTATGCCTATCCCATGCATGCTTAAACCCCTTCACTGTATTTCTGCAGGAAGGCTATTCCATGCATCCACTACTCTCTCAGTAAAGTAATACTTCCTTATATTACTTTTAAACCTTTGCCCCTCTAATTTAAAACTGTGTCCTCTTGTGGTAGTTTTTCTTCTTTTAAATATGCTCTCTTCCTTTACCGAGTTGATTCCCTTTATGTATTTAAAAGTTTCTATCATATCCCCTCTGTCTCTTCTTTCTTCCAAGCTATACATATTAAGGTCCTTTAACCTTTCCTGGTAAGTTTTATCCTGCAATCCATGTACTAGTTTAGTAGCTCTTCTCTGAACTCTCTCTAGAGTATCTATATCCTTCTGGAGATATGGCCTCCAGTACTGCGCACAATACTCCAAGTGAGGTCTCACCAGTGTTCTGTACAGCGGCATAAGCACTTCACTCTTTCTACTGCTTATACCTCTCCCTATACATCCAAGCATTCTGCTGGCATTTCGTGCTGCTCTATTACATTGTCTTCCCACCTTTAAGTCTTCTGAAATAATTACTCCTAAATCCCTTTCCTCAGATACTGAGGTCAGGACTGTGTCAAATATTCTATATTCTGCCCTTGGGTTTTTACGCCCCAGGTGCATTATCTTGCACTTATCCACATTAAATTTCAGTTTCCAGAGTTCTGACTATTCTTCTAGTTTTCCTAAATCCTTTTCCATTTGGCGTTTCCCTCCAGGAACATCAACCCTGTTACATATCTTTGTGTCATCAGCAAAAAGACAAACCTTACCAGCGAGGCCTTTTGCAATATCACTTATGAAGATATTAAACAAAATCGGTCCCAGTACAGATCCCTGTGGAACCCCACTGGTAACATTACCTTGTTTTGAATGTTCTCCATTGACTACAACCCTCTGTTGTCTGTCACTCAGCCACTGCCTAATCCACTCAACTATATGGGAGTCCATGCTCAATGACTGCAGTTTATTGATAAGTCTTCTATGTGGGACAGTGTCAAAAGCCTTACTAAAATCTAGACCCAGAAAAGGTACCAAACTGAGGATGGAAACCGTATGCGCCAAAAAATGGTGACTTACCCGTGGACTCCTGCCTACGGTTATTCAATGCAAATTCTGCTAAGGGCAAGAACAAGGACCAGTCCTCCTGATTCTCAGCCACAAAGCACCTCAAGTAGGTCTCCAAGTTTTGAATGTTCTCCATTGACTACAACCCTCTGTTGTCTGTCACTCAGCCACTGCCTAATCCACTCAACAATATGGGAGTCCATGCTCAATGACTGCAGTTTATTGATAAGTCTTCTATGTGGGACAGTCAAAAGCCTTACTAAAAACCAGACCCAGAAAAGGTACCAAACTGAGGATGGAAACCGTATGCGCCAAAAAATGGTGACTTACCCGTGGACTCCTGCCTACGGTTATTCAATGCAAATTCTGCTAAGGGCAAGAACAAGGACCAGTCCTCCTGATTCTCAGCCACAAAGCACCTCAAGTAGGTCTCCAGGTTTTGATTGGTACGCTCCGTCTGACCATTCGACTGTGGATGAAAAGCCGACGAGAAAGAAAGTTGAATGCCAAGTCGAGAGCAGAACGCCCTCCAAAACCTGGAGACAAACTGCGTGCCCCTATCAGAGACAATATCCGAAGGAATACCGTGCAATTTAACAATATTATCCACAAAAATCTGCGCAAGAGTCTTAGCGTTAGGCAGACTTGTTAGTGGTATAAAGTGAGCCATTTTACTGAAACGATCGACTACCACCAAAATCACTGTTCTCCCGGAGGAACTCGGTAGGTCCGTAATAAAGTCCATGGACAAATGTGTCCAAGGACGAGATGGAATAGACAATGGAAGAAGTGAACCAGGCGGTCGAGTATGAGCAACCTTAGCCCGAGCGCAGGTTTCACAAGCTGCCACGTAATTCTCAATACTCTTACGCAAACCTGGCCACCAGAACCTCCGGGACACCAGATCACAGGTGGACTTACCACCAGGATGTCCAGCGAGAACAGTATCGTGATGTTCCTTAAACACCTTGTATCGTAGGCCCTCAGGAACAAACAACCTCCCTGGGGGACACAAACCAGGAGCCCCCTCCTGAGCTCCCAACACCTCCATCTCCAATTCAGGGTACAGAGCGGAGACCACCACTCCATTCGCCAAAATCGGCGCTGGATCTTCTGAATCACCTCCCCCAGGGAAGCTGCCAGACAAGGCATCAGCCTTGACGTTCTTGACCCCTGGGTGAAAGGTAACCACGAAATTGAACCTGGTAAAAAAAAGTGACCATCTGGCCTGCCTAGGGTTCAGACGCTTGGCAGATTGCAGGTAAGCCAAATTCTTATGGTCAGTATACACTGTAACGGGGTGAGACGCCCCCTCCAACCAGTGGCGCCATTCCTCAAAGGCCAACTTGATAGCCAACAACTCTCTATCTCCAACATCATAATTCCTCTCGGCAACCGAGAGCTTCTTGGAGAAGAAGGCACACGGGATCCACTTGCCAGGAGATGAACCCTGTGACAGCACCGCCCCAACCCCCACCTCTGATGCATCAACCTCCACTACGAATGGTTGAGACACATCCGGCTGCACCAGAATGGGAGCGGACACAAAATGCTCCTTAACAGCCGAAAAGGCCTGCAACGCCTCATCCGACCAGACAGAGACATCGGCGCCCTTCTTGGTCATATCAGTAAGAGGTTTTACTAGGGTAGAATAATTAGAAATAAATTTCCTATAATAATTTGTAAACCCCAAGAACCGCATCAAAGCTTTCTGATTCTCTGGTCGGTCCCACTCCAGAACCGCCCGGACCTTTTCGGGGTCCATACGAAAACCGGAATCAGAAAGCATGTATCCCAAGAACGGAAGCTCTTGCACCGCAAACAAACATTTCTCCAATTTGGCATACAACTTATTCTCCCGAAGGATCGTCAAAACCTGTCTCACATGATCCTGATGGGTCTTCAGATCAGGAGAATAAATTAAAATGTCATCCAGGTAAAATACTACGAACCTCCCCACCAAGTGATGAAAAATTTCATTGACGAATCGCTGAAATACTGCTGGCGCGTTCGTCAACCCAAAAGGCATCACCAGGTTTTCAAAATGACCCTCGTGCGTATTGAAGGCCGTTTTCCACTCATCCCCCTCCTTGATCCTGATCAGATTGTAGGCTCCTCTCAAATCCAACTTGGAGAACACCTTGGCTCCAACAATCTGATCAAAAAGATCAGAGATCAAGGGCAGGGGATATGGATCCCGGGCTGTAATACGGTTCAACTCCTGGAAATCCAAACACGGTCTCAGTGATCCATCTTTTTTCTTCACAAAGAACAAACCTACTGCCACTGGAGACTTAGATGGTCTAATATGACCCTTTGCCAAACTCTCGGCGACATACTTTCGCATGACCTCT
Organism: Bufo bufo; assembly: GCF_905171765.1. Lineage (NCBI taxonomy): Eukaryota > Metazoa > Chordata > Amphibia > Anura > Bufonidae > Bufo > Bufo bufo. Next base: position 279,899,799 of record NC_053392.1, read on the forward strand.
CTTTCGGGTTGAGAGAGGTTGTAAAGCCGAGACTTTGGCAACTTGGCGCCAGGAATGAGATTAACTGGACAATCATAGTCCCGATGAGGGGGCAATTCCTGAGCCCCACCCTCCGAAAAAACATCCGCAAAATCAGAGAGATACGGAGGTAAAGCAGTAATGGACACTTCAGAAATAGATGTGACAAGACAATTGTCCGAACAAAACTCTCTCCAACCAATGATTTGTTTCGCTTGCCAGTCTATAATTGGGTTATGTCTAATCAACCATGGCAACCCCAAAACTATAGGAGCTGGCAAATCCTTCATGACAAAACAAGAAATAATTTCAGCATGTGAATCACCCACCCTTAAATGAATACCATGAACAATGTGAGTAAGACTCCTTTGAGAAAGAGGGGAAGAATCAATTGCAAAAACACGAATCTCGTTCTCTAACGTGCAAGTACTTAGTCCCAGGCCTTGAAGAAAAAGAAAGTCAATGAGGTTTACCCCAGCACCACAATCAAGGAATACATCAACAAACAAATTTTTTGACTCTAGCGCCACCATAGCTGAAAGGAGAAAACGGGAACTGCAGGGAGCTTGCATACCTGTCTGCTCCACCACACCATTCATACTACCAAGTGTGAGGGAGTTTTTTTTTTCTTTTTTCCTTTTCTCTTCCACCTGTGATTTAACATGAGGACAAAAAAAAAAAATGACCCCTCTTTCCACAAAAGTAACATAGTTTGTGCAATTTCCTAAAGTCTCTACTATCAGAATGGCAAGAAATCTGACCCAATTGCATGGGTTCCTCCGCTACTCCAGAGTTATAAGCAATATCACCCTGGGCAGAAGAAGAAACAAAACCACACGCAGGAGGGATCCCCTGCACGGAGGGACCCTTACCCCTCTCTCGGATACGTCTATCCAACCGTATAGCCAAAGACATTGCATTCTCTAAAGTATCCGGATACTCATGAAAAGCCAGGGCATCCTTTAACCTTTCAGATAACCCCTGACAAAACTGACTACGTAACGCGGGGTCGTTCCACCCCGACTCAGTAGCCCACCTCCTAAACTCTGTACAGTAACCCTCTGCAGTATGTTCACCCTGCAGTAAGTTACGCAATTTTCGATTCTGCCATCGAGACCCGATCTGGGTCATCGTAAATCAATCCCAGGGCTTGGAAAAATTCCTCCACTGACCGGAGAGCCAGAGAACCGGGCGGCAGAGAAAAAGCCCAGGATTGAGCGTCCCCTTTAAGCAGAGACATGATGATACCAACCCTCTGATCCTCAATACCTGACGAAAATGGACGCAGTCGAAAGTACAATTTGCATGACTCTTTAAATCGGAAAAAAATCATCCGTACTCCCTGTAAATCTGTCGGGAAGAGCGACTTTAGGCTCCCCACCAATTTGACCTGTACCTGATGCCAGAAACCTCTGACACTGTGTGACCGTACCACGCAGATCCGCAACCTCTGGGGATAAACCCTGCATGCGGTCAACCAGTGCATCAATTGACGCCATCACAAAAGCGCTGACTGATGGCAGTCACAGTATGGCGGATTATAATATCACGGCGGGCGTGCACTCAGTATGACAGATAACGAACCAACCAGGCTCTGGGCGAGAGACAGGGAAGGGTCACCTCCTAGCTAATCCCTGACCTCTTTCTTTGCACTGCTCAGCCCATCTACAGATCTTGAAGGTAGATCTGAGATGTCCCCGTGCCTGGGCTGACAAAACCCTGAATTCCCTGAGATGGTGAAGTGGGAAATAGGAGCAGCCTGCTCGCACAGAACCTGGATGGGAATGATGACACAAAACAAACAACTAGAAACAACACTTATCTTCCTGAGCTGGAGCAGACAGCCAACCTTCCTTCCTAGCTTCCAAGATCACAATAATGAATATAATCCGCTCAGGGCACTTGGCAGAGGAGCTATTTAAACTAATGACTCCACCCAGTGCACCTGATGAGGGGCGGATCCAGCACGACTCCAAAACAAACACTAAACTCGTGCTGCAATCCTGGCCGACCTCCGCACATCGTCAGAGTGGGGCATGACATGGGTGGTCATAACCCCTGGAAACGAGCAGTGTATAATGTGATGGAAAAATTAATCAAGCCAGCATTGGAGGCAATATGGACAATCACAATAAATTAATAAGTGCCTTGTCTACTTGATAAACACCATTTGCTCAAGTGAGACAACCCCTTTAAGTCAATAATATTGCATTGACGCGTCAAATTCATTTTTCAATTCATTGCCTGCAGCATCTATTCCTCATAGGTGGACTCAAAACAAAAGATAAATGAATATATCCAGTTTTCTGGTAGAATCAAAATTATATGGTAGACTCGGAACAAAAGATGAAGGTATAAGCGCAATTCCCCTTACAACACATCAGAATAAAAAATGAGAGAACAGGAAAGGGTAAGTTGTAATAATGCCCAAGCCATAGTAACACACCTGGCCCATCAAAGGAAATGGGGTCAACTAAAACAGGGTGAATGTGAAGTGGCAGCAATGAAACCTGATAAACTAATACCAGTTATACTTATAACATACCTGGTCACTTATGGTATAGTGCACAACCACCCTACACATGTAAAATTGGATCATGTAGCTCATGTATAGGTACTGTACATCAAATTCCCAGTATATTCACTTACTAACTGAATTGCTCTGTTTACGAAGACATTCCACATATCTTCTTTTATAGAAATAGATTTGCAATGGATGCCATAGACATTTGTTGCAGAAGTTTTTCTGACCGCAAACTGTCAACAAAACGCAAACCATTGAAAAAGTCTGTACTTCTGCATAAGGCCCCATTTAGATGTATGAAATTAATTTGTTAGTCAAACTCAGGTTACTGAGAATCTAAACTATGAATACATGCAACTACTCTTGCACTGAAAGTCGTTCTTCAGGGACCTTTTGTACACTTTTATTTGTAATCCAACAGTTCATATTCAGTAATGACCCATGTTTCATGAATAGATTTGGCATCACCATATATTTAGCTGACCTAGCAGTTATTCTAAATTTACTCCATTTAGTGTTCCAATAGTAGTATTTAAATGCCAGTAAGGTGAAAAATGCCCAATTATCACTCTGGTAAGTTCATGACTAGTAAGAATTTAAAATATAACTTTTAGGGAAATGCTAATAAATAGCCAAATCAAAAAAAGTTATGGTAACCAGTAACCATATTAACAAGATGTCCATCCAGAATCGGGTTTACCAGCCATTATTTTATTACCAGCCGTGCCTCTAAATTTCTAAGCCATCTGAAATAAATTAGGTGTTAAACAGAATACACAACTCCTTTATATTCTTCTAAAATGATCCTAATTGTATGTTTATATCGACTAAAAATTCTTCCCATTTTACTTACAAGCAGGAGTCTTGTAGACTTGATTTAACTTTACTATATTTTCATGAGAAAATAAATAGGAAAAATTAGCCCTAAACGATTGCTTTGCTTAGCTAGAGATAAAAATGAATTCACGCTTCATAGCCTTTTCTATATTCCCTGTCTGGAGGTGCATGTGTTCACATCATAATTCAAGCAACTTTGATGCCCTCTTATCCTACGCTTTGGGTAATGTAGTATTTTAACACTGCATTATTACTGTGTTTTATTATACCTATTTGTCCAGAAGGAAAGTGCATCCTTTATACGTTTGGTACCTTTTATTAGACCAATGTAAAAATTATTCAGTGGTGTTGTTGCTTGGGCCCATAAATTTGGGAACTGCAGATGCAGTATCAGAAAATAGAACTTTTACAGCAATTATATTTTGCTTCAGATAACCTTTCTTAAGTTTTTATTGTGAAATAAATATGTAGGAGGATAATTAAAACTGTCACTAAGGCTTCTCTAACTACACCAAAAAAGAGTGACCTGCGGATGCTTAAATTATATATACACAAAAATAGCAGATTTATTAGGTATCTTGTAAATGTAAAGTCTTCTTTATGTGTGTGGTATAATGTAATGCAGGTTATGCTGTAAAGATCCTTTTTTTTTCTAGGGCGAGCCTGGGCCGATGGGACTGCCAGGACTTGAAGGTCTCCCCGGGGAGAAGGTAGGAGAATTTTTCCTTGTTCTACATTATTATTGCCTGCAAGTTTCTTGCAGTTTTTCAGTAAAAGTGACATGTTCCTTTATATTCAAAGAAGTCTTAGTGGTGTCTGTGCCCATTTGTATAGTAATTGATGCTGCCATACTGTAGTTTATATCATCGAAACCTAAAACAACTATCTTTTCATTTTACAAAGCAGAGTTAAAGCAGTATCTGATTTCCATATTTCCATAATCATATTACAACCTCATATGGCCTATGCATGCAAATTACCTGCAAGCTTTGATGACTTTGATGCAAACAGATGGATAGGTACAATTATACATGAGAGTGAATCGATCATTATACATATGTAAACACTAGATGTTAATGTTTTTAAGTAAGGTGAAATACGACTACTGAGATTTAACCATTGAAAAGACCTAAGAAACCTGCAAAAAGTTATTCCATGCAAATATTCATTCAATGCTTTCTTCTGTCTTGTGTATATATGTATACATGAAACAGATCTGTATGTGTGCATGTCTATTTTGTTTGCAAAATGGACATGCATATCTTTGCATATGATATTCATCACATACTCTCATATTTTGGAGGAGAGCATATTCATACAGTGTGTGATTGTCAAATTCAGTATACTTATAAATACCTAAAACTAACATACTCACATACACATACAAACTGTTATGATAAAAACAAGTCAAAAAGTAATGTTAGCTAAAGTTGCAAATAGTGGTAAATCTCAAAGTAAGGCCACTAAACAATTTCTCAGTCACGACCAAAGCACTGAACCAAAATTGATAAAATCATCAAGAAGCTCTGTCAGATAAGATTAGAATATGTGTTAGAGCTACAGATTTATCAAAATGAAGTGAACTTCACATCTAGTCAACATGTTTCATGAATTCAGTGAAGAACAGTAGATAGGTCATTAGAATGCTTGCTGGATGTCTCCTGAGAGATGGTAGACAGCACCGGCAAATAACCGTAGAAAAATGGTTCAATTAGATGACTTAACTGTACACCAGAACATAGGGATGTATAATGCTCTAATCAAATCAGGATGAAGTTTTTAGGTTTGACAGGAATGACAGAATGTATATTCAACATTGTATTCAATGTGAAGGTAGATGTCATAACCAGAATACTGCTGCTTTATGTCCATAGTTATACATACAACTCGATAATCAAACAACTTTTTTATGTATTATTAAACATGCAAAATGTTACATTTTGAGGTTAGACAAGGCAATTCCATTTCATGTGCCTATAGGGCATATCTATAGTATATAAGGAAGTTAACTGCTTGGAACACCCTCAGTTAGCAAAAGCTGCTAACAAAGAATGGCTTCACTCCAGCAGACCTGGCTTACATGGTCACCCATTTATATCAATAGTTGGAATGTGATACTACGTTATTCCTGTGGTGCCATCATGTAGATTCCTAAGATTTCTGAAGCTCTAATTAATCAAAACACATTCCATTAAAAAATTGTGTTGCTTAGTTTACCATAAAATAAATTGTGTAACAATGTTTTGTGCACATAGTTTACACTTTGCCAGATAGACATGTAGATAGATAAATAGATTACACAGACATAGATAATACTGTAGATAGACATACAAATGATGGATTGATAGATAAATGACAGGCAGGCAGAGAGATAGATTCCGTGGTGAAACAAATATGAGATTTCTTTTATTCACCCATGTGGCATTGAGAAAGGCCCCATTGAGCAGGGCTGAAATGCTAAATGGGTGAATAAAAGTAATTTTATTTTTATCCCCAAAGAATCTGGAATGCTGCCTCATTTCTTTTGGAACATGGAGAGAAATAGAGTTATGTATATAGGCTGACACTCTCATTCATATTCACAACAAACGCAAACTAAAATAAGAATTGCTAGTATAATCAGACATTTTTTCCTGAAGCCATCCCTAAAGCCACACATTGTTACCCAAGGGATTCTTAAAGACAAATACTTGACACCTAGTTGTTTAATACATTATATTTTAACTTATACTATACAGAGCCTATTTACTACTGTACTAGTCTATATTTAATGGAGCACATATTCTGCAAGGCTACGGTTTGGCATGTAGAATTAATTCAGCACATTCATTCCCCTGAGGTTCTCTTAACCTCATGCACTAATGTTTACATATCTGTAGAACAAAGGCATAATGGAGGATTCAGACTGGAGAGATTAGAAGTGTCAGCTGGATTAGCTAATGAATTATATTCTTGACTAAGCATTGACAAAATGTATAAGACAAACTGCTGTTCTTTGAGCCATAAATATATCATTTGTCTCTCTTGTTTCATAAATAAGGCATGCTCTGGATTGCTAAACAGGATTGTGTATATTATTTGTGTCCTAGGGAGATCGAGGACAAATTGGTCCACCGGGAATTGCTGGGATACCAGTGAGTAGATTTGGCAGCTTTTACAATTCAATAGTGAACAATGCTGAAAACACATATAAATTCCAATTACTCTGACAAATCCACCAGGCTACCGTATATTGAGCAAAAGAAATGTTGTTAAAATATATGCCAAGTTATTTTATTATGTAGAGTTTATGACCTTAAATCTATTTCATTGAATTCAATAAAAACTGCTTTAAAAAATTCTGAACACTGAGAATGAAACAAATATAAAATCATTTTATGTCCATTAGCAATGGTTAGCATTCAATAGTCTAGCTTCAATTCTCTAACATTAAATATCCCGCAAAATGCCATCAGTTTCATATTCAATTGGGTTGGGTCATGTATGAAAGCTATAACCTATCCACAGGATAGCAGATAACCCACTTGATTCATGGGAGTCTGACTGCTGGGACCCTTACTGATCCAGAGAATGGGGGTCTGAGCGGTCGGACCCACATTCATCAGTTGGTTATCCCCTTGTGTTTAATTAACTGAAAGTAATTTTTGTTGTATGTTTGGGAGGGGACTTTGTCCTATATTATGGATGTTTTAAACACTTAGTAGGTCTCAATAGTTTCTTCACAGCATTGTCCATTCTCCCACTTTTTAACTAGAAAAAAAATCCTAAAACCTTCTAAGAACTCTTCTAGTCAAATTAATGGCCTACCATGTTTCTTATCATCACCCTTTGGAATAGTTACATTGAAAGTCAGACAGGCACTATACCATGAACATTGACCAAGCCTACAAATACTGTCAGGACAGGTGATCATCTAATGTGTCTAGATTCTCTGTCAGTAGAAAGAAGGGTTGATAATGTTAAATTTGAACATGCCAAATCCTTTGTTTCCAAAGGAAATAACCCATCACCAGATATGTCTGACAGCAGCTTACCCCTCTCCCTATTGAGAACACATGCATGTTCGGCCGAGTTGAGCACGCCTTTGCTTGACAGCGTATTCGGTACGAAAAGTTTACCGCAGAAGTTGCCCCTAGGAAAAACTTATGATGGGGGAACAGGGGGTACCTTCTAACTAAGAAACAAAGTGCTTATTATTACTAATGGCTATGGAAGCGTTACACTTCAAATCTCTAGTGCTTATGCTAAAGTAGTGTTACATTACTAGGTATTTGGCCTTCCACAACTGGGGTCATTTCTGAACCTCCTGAATTAACTTAAAGGGGTATTTTGTTTGTGTTAAGTGAAGCGAAGCATTGGAAGCAGAATTCCATCTGAAATTTAGGAAAACTTTGATTCACAACGAATCAAAATTTCCCCGTGCTCTGTGGTATCAGTTTTTTCTAAAATGGCAGCTGCACAAGATCACCCATAATGCCGTGCAGCCAGCGAATCCGCAGATAGCCATAACCTGTGATAATCCTAGCCCTATAAAACCCTCATCTCAAATTGTCTCCTCTATGAGCTGAGCATAGGGAGAAATGTGGCAAGAGCTCATGCACCAGGAACAGTGTAGAGGAAGAGTGCAGGGAGAGTGCAGAGAGACTTATGCTGCATCAGTTTTATTTATTCCTACATTTACTTTTTCCTACATCAGCAGTAAACTAGTTCAATACCAATAAGATGGAAGCCTTTATTATTCCACTGCCAGTGTGCCAACCAATACCGTTCGGGCTGCACCCCTTAGGTGGGCTAGGTCTTAGGCTACTTTCACACCTGCGTTCAGGTGTCCGCTCGTGAGCTCCGTTTGAAGGGGCTCACAAGCGGCACCGAACGCAGCCGTCCAGCCCTAATGCATTCTCAGTGGATGCGGATCCGCTCAGAATGCATCAGTCTGCCAGCGTTCAGCCTCCGCTCCGCTCAGCAAGCGGACACCTGAACGCTGCTTGCAGCGTTCGGGTGTCTGCCTGGCCGTGCGGAGGCAAGCGGATCCGTCCAGACTTACAATGTAAGTCAATAGGGACGGATCCGTTTGAAGTTGACACAGTATGGCTCAATTTTCAAACGGATCCGTCCCCCATTGACTTTCAATGTAAAGTCAAAACGGATCTGTTTGCATTATCATGAACAAAAAAAAAAAAACTTTTATTTTTTTTTTGTTCATGGTAATGCAAACGGATCCGTTCTGAACGGATCTAAGCGTTTGCATAATAGGAGCGGATCCGTCTGTGCAGATACCAGACGGACCCGCTCTGAACGCAAGTGTGAAAGTAGCCTTAATGATGACCATCCTTGTCTTTTGCTGGCTTTACTTTTTCCAAATCATCCTTCTTGGTCCCCATGTCCTAGAAAAGTCAGCAAGATGCAGAGAGAGGAGGAACTGGATGTTCCTGATGACATATTCTTATCGATATTATATGATGTCGAAGAGAAGGAAAAGCAGATGGCAGAACAAGGGCTGCCACCTGTAGGGCAGAAGAGCGTTGGGGTTAGAGAAGTGGGTATGCCAGAGCTGATTAATATTCAGTGTTTACTGTCAAATAACCTGCAGGAGATTGCAGGCAAGAACAGCAATAATATACATATTGTGCCCCCACCTAGCCAGCTAAACCCCATACCAGCAAAAGCTCCTGTTTTAAGGTGCTGCCCGGCCATTAACAATGAAGAAGGACTATACAGTGCAGTCTTCATTATTAAATGAAAGGCAGCTACAGGCTAATTGGCCGTGCTTTTCTAAGCTTCACTCATCTCTAGTCACTATGTTCAGGATCTCTGTTTGCAGTCATTCAGCAGTGGATAAAAATCTAGTCCTAGTCATGTGATGGATACACAGATACAGGGCTAACAAGGTATGGCCACATAGGGGAGAATTGCTGCTCTACATTGTGCCCTGCTTGGATAGCAACATCTGATACAAATCCACATCATAATCCATGTGTGCTACATGTCGATGTAAAGGTGAAACTCGAAAAATTTGAATATCGTGAAAAGTTCATTTATTTCAGTAATGCAACTTAAAAGGTGAAACTAGTGATGAGCGGCAGGGGCAATATTCGAATTTGCGATATTTCGTGAATATTTTGTAGAATATTCGCCATATATTTGCGAATTCGAGATTATATTCTTGATTGCAATGTATTATTCGTGTAATGCGCATGAAATACCGGCATGGGTCACTTATGCTACATTTTTCAAGCTGGTATAAGTTTCCTGAGACTGTAGAAAATGGTTGGTACGGCAGAACATTAGAATAGCTTTATATGCAGATAGAATGCTCCAATATATTTGCGCTTGCGAATGTTCGGCAATTAATGATAAGCATATTTTTTTTGCAATACGTGCAACTTGTGACATCACAGCACTATGTCTGTATCATGTATGTATGGACAGCAGAACCTATTACACTGCCTAAAACCCTGCACTGGAACCTATCAGCTACACTATAGATCAATCTAACCTACACTGACTATCTCCCCCTAACTATCAGAATTATATATACAGTGCCTTGCAAAAGTATTCACCCCATTGACTTTTTTCATATTTTGGTACATTACAGCCTTAAGTTCAATATTTTGTTAATCTGATTTTTATGTGATTGATCAGAACACAATAGTCTAAGTTGGTGAAGAGAAATGAGAAAAATATATAAATAAAACTATTGTTTAGAAATAGAAAACAGAAAATTGGCATGTGCGTATGTATTCACCCGCTTTGTTAGGAAGCCCATAAAAAGCTCTGGTGCAACCAATTACCTTCAGAAGTCACATAATTAGTGAAATGATGTCCACCTATGTGCAATCTAAGTGTCACATGATCTGTCATTACATATACACACCTTTTTTGAAAGGCCCCAGAAGCTGCAACACCTAAGCAAGAGGCATCACTAACCAAACACTGCCATGAAGACCAAGGAACTCTCTAAATAAGTAAGGGACAATGTTGTTGAGAAGTACAAGTCAGGGTTAGGTTATAAAAAAATATCCAAATCTTTGATGATCCCCAGGAGCACCATCAAATCTATCATAACCAAATGGAAAGAACATGGCACAACAGCAAACCTGCCAAGAGACGGCCGCCCACTAAAACTCACGGACCGGGCAAGGAGGGCATTAATCAGAGAGGCAGAACAGAGACCTAAGGTAACCCTGGAGGAGCTGCAAAGTTCCACAGCAGAGACTGGAGTATCTGTACATAGGACGACAATAAGCCGTACGCTCTATAGAGTTGAGCTTTATGGCAGAGTTGCCAGAAAAAAGCCATTACTTTCAGCAAAAAACAAAAAGGCTCGTTGTGAGTTTGTGAAAAGGCATGTGGGAGACTCCCAAAATGTATGGAGGAAGGTGCTCTGGTCTGATGAGACCAAAATTGAACTTTTCGGCCATCAAAGAAAACGCTATGTCTGGTGCAAACCCAACACATCACATCACCCAAAGAACACCATCCCCACAGTGAAACATGGTGGTGGCAGCATCATGCTGTGGGGATGTTTTCAGCAGCCGGGACTGTGAAACTGGTCAGAGTTAAGGGAAAAATGGATGGTGCTAAATATAGGGATATTCTTGAGCAAAACCTGTACCACTCTGTGCGTGATTTGAGGCAAGGAGAGTGAACTTTCAGCAGGACAATAACCCCAAACACACTGCTAAAGCAACACTTGAGTGGTTTAAGGGGGAACATGTAAATGCGTTGAAATGGCCTAGTCAAAGCCCAGATCTCAATCCAATAGAAAATCTGTGGTCAGACTTAAAGATTGCTGTTCACAAGCACAAACCATCCAATCTGAAGGAGCTGGAGCAGTTTTGCAAGGAGGAATGGGCAAAAATCCCAGTGGTAAGATGTGGCAAGCTCATAGAGACTTATCCAAAACGACTTGGAGCTGTGATTGCCTCAAAAGGTGGCTCTACAAAGTATTGACTTTAGGGGGGTTAATAGTTATGCACATTGACTTTTTCTGTTATTTTGTCATATTTGTTTTTTGCTTCACAATAAAAATAAATTAAAAAATGTTGTGCGCAAGTTCTGTAAATTAAATGATGCAAATCCTCAAACAATCCATGTTAGTTCCAGGTTGTGAGGCACCAAAATGCAAAAAAAGTTAAGGGGAGTGAATACTTTTGCAAGGCACTGTATAAGTTAACGTTCTAATGTAATTCAAACAAAGCGCAGAGCACAGCAATGACACTGCTGTCTCTTTCATAACTGCAATAAACTTTAGAAAATAGCTGCTGGGGAGGTTCTTATATAGTAAGGTGTAGGCAACTTTCCTATTGGTTGCTAGGGATGTTGCTAAGCTGTGACAAAGCCTTCTCATTGGCCCACAAGCTAGAAGAAGGGAGGGATGATCACCTAAATTCGTCATTACGAATATATATAGCACTATATTCGTGAATTCTCGAAGTGGTGATATTCGCGCTAAAAATTTGCTTTTAGAATATTCGCGCTCAACACTAAAACTAACATATGAGATAGACTCATTACATGCAAAGAGAGATATTTCAAGCCTTTATTTGGTATAATTTGGATGATTATGGCTTAAAGCTTATGAAACCCCAAAGTCTCAATTTTGAGGTACCCTTTGCTCAGGGGGTATGGATTAATTTGCTGACTAGAGTGTGACACTTTGAGCCTAGAATATTGAACCTTTTTCACAAAACTCTAATTTTAAGCTGCATTAATGAAATAAATGGACTTTTGCACGATATTCAAATTTTTGGGGTTTCACCTGTATAGCAGATTTCACTGTGGGATGCGATTTTTTTCAATCTTCCACTTTTCTAGTACCACTTGAAACCAAACCTAAATTCAGTATCAAGGTTTTTTACAGTAATAATTAATTCACAAAGTTAATACGCGAAGTCTTGCAAGACTTCACAAAGTAATAACTTTGGCTCATCGGAGCCAAGACACTCCTGCTCCGTACAGTATTACAACAAAATTTTATGCAAATCGACTTTGGATGAAGCAGCTGAAGTCGATTTGTTCATCACTAATTATATTGAATTTATGTGATAAAATTGGAATAGCTGCTCGTTTTTTACTTTTGGGTTCCAGAAGCCATAACTGTTTTATTTTTTTGTTCACATAGCTATATGAGGGCTTGTTTTCTGCTGAAAGGTACTATTGTTAATGACACCATTTAATATTCCATGCAACATAGAAGAAAGCTGGACAAAAATTCTAAATATGTTGAAATTGGAAAAAAATGCAACCCCACCATAGTTTTATGGGTTTTTGTTTTTACATCAAAAAAATTACTTTTTTATATTTATGTTCATGGAGCTGTGTTAGATCTAATTTTTTGAAGGCGGGCTGTATTTTTCATTGATACTATTTTGGTGTGTGTATGACTTGTTGATCAATTTTATCACACTGTGGTTCACTGTGACATGGCTTGCTGTGTTGCTCATGTTTGTGCTCTGGCATACTGGCTTCGGTGGATTCAGTGTAGGCTGGTTGCCTTTGGCGACGCGTAGTAACGACTGCCTGTGTGTTTTGACGTTTCTTCCTTGCTTTCCCCTCTCTGTCTCCTGGTTTGCGTGGCGTTAATGTCTTGGTTTGGGTTTGGTCAAATCACTGCAAAAAATGCACCAAAATGATACGCAACTGACAATACTAGCTAATTCCTCAAACCGATGTTAAAAGCTGAGAACTTTGCCAATATCTTTCAGTCAGGAACAAATCGGAGCTCCTCATGCACCACGTCACGGTGTCTCAGCACGCATGGGGTCCTACCACTCAACTACCTGTGGTGTGTGAACAGGGTCTGAATAGTGCTAGAAACCAACTCACAGCCAGACTCTCACATGCCTCCATAGTGGTATCACCAATGCACTGAGGTAGAATAAAGCTGTGAGCCACACCCAAAACAGACCATGTGACACAGAAGCTACCAGGCGCAAAAGAATGTTACCAACAAATGAAGTGGCACATTCCATACACATAATGATAAAAACTCACTGAAAAAAGTAGCCTAAACTGGTGGAAATGCTCCAAACCCAGACACTGTAGCGTGACTATAACCGGGGGAGCAATTCCTCCACATGCGGTCCGCAGACCCATATACCCAGCAAAAAATGCGTACAATGGAGGATGCCGGGGCGGAACACATGCACCACAAGAACATCTTACACAAAATGATACATTGTGCAGATGAAAAAATATATACATACACAAATCGCTGCAAAAAATGCTCCAAAATGATGCGCAACTCACAATACCTGCTAATATCTCAAGCCGATGTTAAAAGCGGAGAACTTTGCCAATATGTTCCAGTCAGGAACATAGCGGAGCCCCTCATGTACCACGTCACGGTGTCTCAGCAAGCATGGGGTCCTATCACTCAACTACCCTTGGTGTGTGAACAGGGTCTGAACAGTGCTAGAAACCAGCTCACAGCCAGACTCTAAGATGCCTCCATAGCTGTATCACCAATGCACTGTGAGGTAGAATAAAGCTGTGAGCTGCACCTTATGTTTGTTTGCTTGAGATGTTCTAGAGGTTGGTGAAGACCTTCATCAGAACATGACAATTATTTTTTTTTCCCGGAGCTGAAACAACCAAAAATAGCAAAAAGGTAATCTTGATTTTTTTTATTTATTGAGCCATTCACTGTATGGGATTGTCATGGTCTTACCTGCTTGCTGCTCTCCTTCGTTTGACATGTGCTGGCGGCCATCTTGGGTCCTGGGTTTCTTGTAGCCTTCCACCCTGCGGCTCCTCCTTCCCCTGGGAGGAGCTGGATGCCTAGCTCATATATATAGGAGGTCTGTGGCTTCAGTTCCTTGCTTGGTCCTCTTGTGTTCACATGCTTCTAAGACTGCTGCTGCTTCTGGTTCCTGATCCTGGCTTTGTCTGACTACCCGGCTGGTTCCTGATCCTGGCTTCGTCTGACTACCCTGCTGGTTCCTGATCCTGGCTTCGTCTGACTACCCTTCTGGTTCCTGACCTCTGGCTTCGCAAAGACTCTGCTCGGTTTCACCATCCGTTTGGACTTTTGCTTTACAGCTTTATTTTCAATAAAGCCTTCTATTTTCACTTATCTCTTGTTGTACGTCTGGTTCATGGTTCCGTGACATTAGGACCAAGCCATGAATTCTGACGGTACAGGGCCATCCTCGCTACCCACGCTGGTTGCCAGACTTGATCAGCAGGATCACCTGTTGGGTCGGTTCGCTGTGGCGTTGCAAACCCTGCTTGAACGCACGGCTCATTTCGCTCCCGTTGCCGATGGGTCGGTTGTCGCTCCTGGGCTCGCTCCTACTGCCGCTCCGGTTGTTGCGCCAGAGTCTACCCCGACACCTGTTGTTGCGCCTGCGGTGTTTCGGGGTATGACCGGTTCTGCCCCTCTTCCACAGCGCTTTGGGGGAGAGCCAACTCAGTGCCGAGGTTTCCTTAACCAGGTGGGCATTTATTTCGAGTTGCTGCCACATGCCTTTCCTACTGAGAGATCAAAGGTGGGCTTCTTGATCTCGCTGCTCTCGGACAAGGCCTTGGCCTGGGCCAGCCCTTTATGGGAGAACAACAATCCGGTGGTTGCCGAGTTTTCCGGTTTTGTTGTTTCTCTTCGGAAGGTATTCGATGTGCCGGCTCGTGCTGCCTCTGCTGCGAAGCTCCTTATGTCCATCAGACAGGGTTCACGATCCGTAGCTGAATACGCCATTGAGTTTCGTACCCTGGCAGCAGAGGTGGGCTGGAATAATGAGGCTCTGGTCGCTGCTTTCTCTCATGGTCTCTCGGATGCCTTGAAGGATGAGGTTGCAGCTAAGGACCTACCAGTTGAGCTCGAGTCTCTTATTTCTTTCCTGATTTTGATTGACACCAGACTCAGGGAGAGACCTTCCTTTAAGGAGAACCTGCGGAGGTCTTCTAACAGATTGGTGCCTACGTTTGCTGTCCCACCCGTGCCTCCCTCTCCTCCCACGCCTCCTGGGGATGACTTGTCTGGGGGTGAACCCATGCAGCTGGGGTTTGCTCGCCTGTCCGAGGGGGAGAGGGCACTCCGGAGACGCGAGGGCCGATGCATGTACTGTGGTCTCGGTGGGCATTTTCGGTTGGCATGTCCGAACCGTCCGGGAAACGCTCGTACCCTGAGATCCTGTCGGGGGCAGATCTTGGGTGGAGTCTCCTCGTCCCCGGTTTCCCGTGTTGACAAACCACTGATCACTGTTGTCCTCTCCTGGGTCGGGGGCTCGGTGACGACCCAGGCGTTGGTGGACTCTGGTGCTGGTGGTTTGTTCATTGATAGTGTGTTCGCTGCCGCCAATTCCATTCCTCTGCAGGCTCGAGGTTCCCCACTGGCTCTTGAGGCGATAGACGGCAGACCCCTTCTGCCGCCACACATGACTCATGAGACCCTTCCAGTGGGGATAGCCATTGGTGCCGTTCACAGAGAGTCGGTCTGCCTCCAGGTTATTTCGTCTCCACACTACTCGGTGGTCTTGGGGTACCCCTGGCTCCAGAAGCATAATCCGACTTTCGATTGGAGATCGGTCGAGATCCTCTCGTGGTCACCGCAGTGTGGGGCTAGTTGCATCCACGGGTCTGTCAAGTTGCTGTGTACTTCCTCGGACTCTCTGTTGCCTCCTGAATACGAGGAGTACCGGGATGTATTCGATAAGGTGCGCGCGGTTGCCCTACCTCCGCACCGCCCATACGATTGTGCCATAGAGTTACAATCTGGTGCCGTTCCTCCTCGTGGCAAAGTCTATCCACTGTCGGTAGCGGAGAATGAGGCCATGGAGGAGTACGTGAGGGAGGCGCTTTCACGCGGACACATTCGCAAATCTTCGTCCCCGGCAGGGGCTGGATTTTTCTTTGTGAAAAAGAAGGGCGGTGAGTTGAGGCCTTGCATCGATTACAGGGGTCTCAATCGCATCACGATCAAGAACGCTTACCCGATACCCTTGATTTTCGAGCTGTTCGATCGCCTTAAAGGGGCCACGGTCTTTACCAAACTCGACCTGAGGGCGGCATATAACCTGGTAAGGATCAAGGCGGGCGATGAGTGGAAGACCGCGTTTAACACCAGGACCGGTCATTACGAATCCTTGGTTATGCCCTTTGGGTTGTGCAATGCGCCCGCAGTCTTTCAGGAATTCATCAACGATGTTTTCCGTGACCTGTTGCAGCAGTGTGTGGTAGTCTATTTGGATGACATCTTGGTATATTCTGAATCCATGGAGGCCCACATTCTGGATGTCAGACGAGTGTTGCAACGGTTACGAGAGAACAAGCTGTTCGGTAAGCTTGAGAAATGCGAATTTCACCGATCCCAGGTAACCTTCTTAGGTTACATCATTTCCGCTGAGGGGTTCTCCATGGATCCTGAGAAGGTTTCGGCTGTCTTACAGTGGCCCCAGCCCAGTGGTCTTCGTTCCCTGCAGCGCTTTTTGGGCTTCGCCAATTATTATCGGAAGTTCATCAGGGACTTTTCCATGCTAGCCAAGCCTCTCACGGATCTGACCAGGAAGGGCAGTAATTCCCAGGTCTGGCCGCTCGAGGCCATCCGAGCTTTTGAGGCCCTAAAGTCCGCCTTTGTGTCGGCTCCGATTCTGTCGCATCCCAACCCTGGGTTGCCCTTTGTCCTCGAGGTGGACGCGTCTGAGACGGGAGTAGGCGCCCTTCTGTCTCAGCGTAGAACACCAGAGGGTCCTCTGCTTCCTTGTGGGTTTTACTCCCGGAAACTGTCTTCCGCGGAGTGCAACTATCAGATTGGTGACAGGGAGTTATTGGCCATCGTGCAGGCCCTTAAAGAATGGAGGCACTTGCTCGAGGGTTCGGTGGTTCCGGTTCTCATCCTGACGGACCACAAGAATCTGACCTACCTTTCTGAGGCCAAGAGATTGACACCACGTCAGGCCAGATGGGCTCGGTTCTTGTCACGTTTTAATTACGTGGTCTCCTACCTACCCGGTTCCAAGAACATCAGGGCGGATGCCTTATCACGGCAGTACTCCGAGCTGTCCAGGGAGGAGTCGATTCCGACTTCGGTCATACCTCCGAATCAGATCCTGGCCGCCATTCGCACCAGCCTGACCTCTCCCCTGGGTGAGCAGATTTTGGCGGCTCAATCTGGTGCTCCCTCTGGGAGACCCAACGGCAGATGTTTTGTGCCTGAGGAGTTGCGCACTCGGTTGTTGCGAACCTACCATAACTCCAAGACCGCGGGGCATCCTGGAAAGAATCAGCTGTCCTGGGCTGTTTCACGTCTGTTCTGGTGGCCTTCCCTACGTTCCGACATCGCCGCATATGTAGCGGCATGCTCCGTTTGTGCCCAGAGTAAGTCCCCTCGGCACCTTCCGTTGGGCCTTCTGCAACCCATAGCCACCGGGGAGCGCCCATGGTCACACCTGGGGATGGATTTCATTGTGGACCTCCCTGCATCCCGAGGCCATACGGTCATTCTCATGATTGTGGATCGGTTTTCCAAAATGTGCCACTGTGTTCCTCTCAAGAAGTTACCCTCTGCACAAGAGTTGGCCACGATTTTTGCCAGGGAGGTCTTCCGGTTGCACGGTTTGCCTAAGGAGATTGTGTCGGATCGGGGGAGTCAGTTTGTGTCCAGGTTCTGGCGCGCCTTTTGCTCCCAGTTGGGGATTCATCTCTCCTTCTCCTCGGCCTACCACCCTCAGTCCAATGGGGCCGCAGAACGATCCAATCAGGCCTTGGAGCAATTCCTTCGTTGCTATGTCTCCGATCACCAAGACAATTGGGTTGACCTCCTGCCTTGGGCTGAGTTTGCCAGGAACACGGCGGTGAACTCTTCCTCTGGGACGTCTCCCTTCATGGCCAATTATGGGTTCCAACCTGCCGTGTTACCGGAGGTATTCTCTCCCCAGGATATTCCGGCTGTGGAGGATCACCTTTCCGTCCTACGTGCTTCTTGGGTACAGATCCAGAAGTCCCTTGAGGTCTCTGCGCAGCGCCAGAGATTCCAGGCTGATCGCAGACGAGCGCCTGCTCCTTCCTACCAGGTCGGAGACCGTGTATGGTTGTCCACCCGCAACCTCAACCTTCGAGTGCCCACTCCCAAGCTGGCGCCTCGCTTTGTTGGTCCCTTCCGAGTGCTTCGCAGGGTAAACCCGGTAGCCTATGCCCTTGCGCTTCCTCCTGGCATGCGGATCTCCAACGTGTTTCATGTCTCCCTGTTGAGGCCACTGGTGTGTAATCGTTTCACTTCCTCGGTTCCTCGGCCTCGTCCGGTCCAAGTGGGCAATCGTGAGGAATATGAGGTGAGCAATATCCTGGACTCACGCCTGGTCCGCGGTCGGTTGCAGTTTTTGGTCCATTGGCGT
This sequence comes from Bufo bufo, assembly GCF_905171765.1. Taxonomy (NCBI): domain Eukaryota; kingdom Metazoa; phylum Chordata; class Amphibia; order Anura; family Bufonidae; genus Bufo; species Bufo bufo. The sequence continues at coordinate 279,918,510 of NC_053392.1, forward strand.
GGTTATGGTCCAGAGGAGCGTTCCTGGGTTCCCTCCGCAGATGTCCATGCTCCTGCCTTGCTCCGAGCCTTCCACGCACGCTTCCCTCAGAAACCGTTTTGTGCTCCGCGGAGGAGGGGCCCTTGAGGGGGAGGTACTGTCATGGTCTTACCTGCTTGCTGCTCTCCTTCGTTTGACATGTGCTGGCGGCCATCTTGGGTCCTGGGTTTCTTGTAGCCTTCCACCCTGCGGCTCCTCCTTCCCCTGGGAGGAGCTGGATGCCTAGCTCATATATATAGGAGGTCTGTGGCTTCAGTTCCTTGCTTGGTCCTCTTGTGTTCACATGCTTCTAAGACTGCTGCTGCTTCTGGTTCCTGATCCTGGCTTTGTCTGACTACCCGGCTGGTTCCTGATCCTGGCTTCGTCTGACTACCCTGCTGGTTCCTGATCCTGGCTTCGTCTGACTACCCTTCTGGTTCCTGACCTCTGGCTTCGCAAAGACTCTGCTCGGTTTCACCATCCGTTTGGACTTTTGCTTTACAGCTTTATTTTCAATAAAGCCTTCTATTTTCACTTATCTCTTGTTGTACGTCTGGTTCATGGTTCCGTGACAGGGATAAATACTTTTATATTTTAAAAGATCAGGCTAGAGATGAGCGAAGCACTCGAGATTCGGTACAGTTTAGGTTCGACAAATTTTTACAAAAAGTTCCGTTCAGACCCGAATAGGTTTGGACTACAGATGAGTTGAGATTTGTTTTGGGTCCGGTTTGAAGTTCCTCCAATTGCCTTGAAAATTGGTATATAACCCCCTCTAGCTTCCTAGGGTTTCTTTTTGTTTATTTTTAATGATTTTTTTGCCCTCCCTCCACCTTAAGCTCTGGAATGCAATGACAGCAATCGGGAATGATGTCTGAGTGACTCTGACATACAGAGTTAACATACAGAGTGTTTAAGAACAGCGTGTGTGGTGGCATATGTCTTATGCTTTTTTATATTCCAAATCTTCCAAAAGTTGGCCCTTATCGGGGGCAGATGATGTTTAAACACACACAGTGTTATGAGATTTAAAGAAAATTGTCTGAACATGATGGTTGGCAAGTGGCATTAGTTGCTTGGTTGGAGGCCTCAGCAGCAGCCATACAGAACATGATGGTAATTAATCAGACAGACAGACAGCAACAGTGACAAGTTGGGGCACCGCCAGCAAAACAAGGTCTATTCATCTAGAATCAGCCTGAGCTGTGAGAAAATGTCAGTATTGATCCAGCAATAACGTTCATTTGTGCTCTTTAAAGAAATGTAACCCCCCCAAAAAAACACGTAAACTGACGATTGAGAGGCATTACTAGCTTGTTGCAGGCTGCAGCATGCAGTAGTCGTACAGAACATGATGGTAGTTAGGCAGACAAACAGATAGCAGCACTCAGGGCTGGGACAAGGTCCACCACCAATAGAGGCTGAGCTGCCCAAGTGCGCCCCCCCCCCCCCCCCCCCTTGCCTGCGCCCAGGGCCGGTGCAAGGTTTTTTACCAACACAAGCGAACCTACATTTTGGCGCCCCCTCCCACCCTCTCCCTTCAGCTCACCTGGGGGAAGGGGGGGGGGGTGCGCCAAAATGTAGGTTCGTCCCATAAGACGCACTTAGGTTTTAGAGAAGGATAATAGGAAACAATATTTTTCATTCCACCTCAGGTCAGACCAGCCATCAGACCCCAGCTCACAAGCACAGCCCCAATGCCTCAGATCAGACCCCAATGTCAGCCATCAGCCCTCCATGTCACAGACAGACTACAGACATTGTCTCCGGCCCATCATGTAACCCCATCCTCACCCATGTCACATTTCTCTCCCTCCATTTGATTGCTCTGACACCTTTTTTGAAAAAACCTGTTTCTCCAGAGGATCTTATGCTAAAAGTAGTGGTAATAGAATCTCAAAGGTCTATAGAAGCAGGTACACTATTTTTACAAACCTTTGAGACTCTATTAACACTACTATCAACATCAGGTCATTTAGAGAAACAGCATCTTTTTTTAATTATGTTTTTTTTTAGGTGTTAAAACATAACTTTCATTTGATTGCTGTAACACCTAAAGGAAAAATCTTTTTAAAAACCTGCTGTGTCTCTAGATGACCTTATGTTGATAGTAGTGTTAATAGAGCCTCAAAGGTCTGTAAAAATAGGGTAACTGCTTCTATAGACCTTTCAGACTCTATTACCACTGCTATCAACATAAGGTCATCTAGAGACACAGCAGGTTTTTAAAAAGATTTTTCCTTTAGGTGTTACAGCAATCAAATGAAAGTTATGTTTTAACACCTAAAAAAAAACATAATTAAAAAAAGATGCTGTTTCTCTAAATGACCTGATGTTGATAGTAGTGTTAATAGAGTCTTAAAGGTCTGTAAAAATAGGGTAACTGCTTCTACAGACCTTTCAGACTATTACCACTGCTATCAACATAAGGTCATCTTGAGAAACAGCAGGTTTTTAATTTGTTTTACTTTAGGTGTTCAAGCAATCAAATAAGTTAGGTTTTAACACCTAAAGGGAAAAAAGAATTTGAAAAACTTGTTCTTTCTCTAGGTGACCTTATATTTATAAGTAGTGTTAATAGAGTCTCAAGGGTCTATATAAGCAGTTACCCTATTTTTACAGACCTTTGAGACTCTATTAACACTACTATCAGCATAAGGTCATCTTCTAGAGAAACAGCAGGCTTTAAAAAAAAATCCCTTTAGGTGTTAGAGTAAATTGCAATCAAATGAACGTTATATGTTAAGATTAGGGTCAGAAGCAGACAAGCAAGGTTTCTTTAGCCTCTTGGCTATTAGTCTTTACATTCATAAAGCTCCACATTAAGCTTCCAGCAGCAGACAGATGCCAGGGCACTTCTGTGGTCACCTCACCTGGGCACATGGTCTTTGCTCAGCAGAGTCCTGCCATACATGCTGGGTAGATGCTAGAATGGATTTGTTAGAAGGAGGTCTGTGACGTCACTGGTCACATGCTCCTTCATGGTCACATGATCCACTGTGAGAACGCCTGCCTCCTGCTGTGTTCAGCTCCAGAGAGAAGGGGGTGTGAAAGGATGGACCAATGGCAGGGCAGCTAGCTGATACTGGCCAATCAGCAGCCTCCTGCTCCTATCTACAAGCGCAGCTTAGAGTGAACACTGGCTGGGGAGGGGAGGGCGCCCGGCAGCAAGTAAGTGATTAAAAAAAAAAAAAAAAGAGGTTTGTTTTTCCGCCCACCCCAGGCTGCGCCCTGAGGCTGGAGCCTCCCCAGCCTCTGTGTCGGCCCGGCCCTGGCAGCACTGGCAAGATGGGGGGGGCACTGGCAGCAAGGAGAGTTCCATTTATCAGAATCAGCCTGCCTGGACTGTGAGAAAATGTCAGTATTGATGCAGTAATTAATAATGTACATTATGCTGCTTAAAGAAATGTACCCCCCCCCCCCCAAAAAAAAATTATATAATTCAACCATGTGTGGAAACAGTAAACCTAAACTGATGATTGAGAGGCTTTAGTGGCATGTTTGACAAAAGTGATGTTTTGGACACTGCAGAGGAGAACTTGGTCCATTGTGTCACCACACCCCCTGTGGGGCTGAACCCCCCCCAAGCTGACACTGGAGGCAGGGCAAGAAAGAAGATAGAGAGCGTGCTGTGCCAGCTTGGGCCACTGTTCCAGTCTGCCTGCCCAGAAATCCATGGGATCGGGAAACTGGGTATGCACCAGAGACTGGCTATGGTTTAGGTTGGCCTGAACCTGGGTGTTGAGGCGAGAGCTGTTGGCTTGCTGACTGGCCTCAGCATGTGAAAAACTGCTCCATGATGTTGAGGAAACTGATGCGCTGCTGCTACTGCCACGACTTCTGCTGCTCGTGGCGGTGGAAGGGGGGGTGACTTTGTGGGGGCAGAGGAGTGCTTCCCTTTCAGACATGCTGGCGCCAGACATCTGCTCGCTGTAAGCTGCACAAATCTGCGTACACAGTGTTTCCTTGTAGTAACATAGTTTGTTTTCCCTTTCTGCCAGAGGAAAACATTCCCCCATTTGCCTTGGTTGCAACGGTCTAAAAGCATGGCTATCCAGTAATCATTAGACTGCTTGATGTCAACAATATGCCTGTCAATGCATAAGCAAGCGAGCATATAGGTGGCCATTCTAGCCAGCGTGCCCCAGGAGCCACTTCTCTGAGACAATTTTGGATGTCTTGGCCAGTGCCATCCTCATCATTGTCCTCTTGCTCCTCCACCTCTGACTCCTCATGCCACAGTTGTCCCTGCTGTAGTTGTCCCTGCTAATAAACTTTGTGGCCTCTTTGAAGGGCTTCAGCACCCAACAGGCATCTCAAATTAGCTGCCACTGCCTGCCCTTGAACTTGCGCCATGCAGGGAACATGTGTTATTGCACCCAGGTTCAGGGCGGCCACAATGTTGCACCCATTATGGTGACAGCCAGTGAACATTTCCTGCTTGATGTACTTTAGCAACTGCTCGCCGGTGTGGCTACTCTTGACCAGGCCAACCAGCTACAACTCGGCATGGCAATGCTTGACTTGACACATGTGATAGAAAGGAGGCCACTACAAGCGATGCTGTGCCCTGCTGCTGTTGTGGATGGGCAAGTGTCCATGGAGAAGGAGGAGGCAAATAAGTGCCTGGTGTGGTAGCCAGGCTCGCACAATCATGGGAGTTCAAAAGGACCTGGCCTCGTTGCTAGGGTGCTGCCTCGCTACTGAGGCAAAAACATTGACTTAGTGGTCCGTGAAAGATATGCACTGTTCCTGCCCGTAAAAGCTGCTCCAGGTGTCCGCCATGGCATGAACTTTTGCCGCACAGCGAGAATAGTAGGGAGTAGCCCACATTCTCCACCACTTGAGACAACAAGGCAGGGATGACTCTTTGGGAGAAGTAATGCCGGCTAGGAATCTTCCATAGAGACTGGGCGCACACCCTCATCTTCCTAAAGACAGTAGACTCGACTAAATGGTACGGTAGCAACCTCACTGCCAACAACTTGGCCAGGTGGGAATTAAGCTTGCCCACCAGAAGTTAGCTGGGCGGGTACAGTTGTTTCCTGGCCACGTATTCCACTACTGATGGCTGACGATGGAGCGGAGGAGGAGGAGTCTGAGTGGGAAAAGCAGAAAGGGATGATAACAATGTGAAAGACACCATACTGCCCATGAATAGGACCTGGGAGCCAGATCAGGGTGCTGAGGAGTAAACATCAGAGGAGGAGTGTGGTGCAGCATCAATAAATATACATAGTCAATACAAAGTATGGAACAATTTTCAAATATGCATTCTGAAAATTAAAAACAGGAAGATGCAATACAATATCTTTCCCCTTCTACAAACACACTAAAGACGCTACTGTGGAGAAATGATGGTCAGTGGGTGCTCTCATTCGCCGGCCTGGCTATCTTTATAAGACTGCACAGGGCCAGGGCTCATACCACTGAAGCCCGTGCTCCTTTCCCGTGGGTCGAATACTACTCAGACAACACAGGGTGAGGGTACAGTACTCTGGGAAGACTTTATTGGATAGCCAACAGTCAGCAGCATATAGTACAGTCCCAGCAAGGACACAGGATTGCACAGGAGACAGCAATTCACCCTTCTGCTGAATCGCCAGGGATTAAATCTCCACGACTTCGGGGGACCCAGGACCAACTACCCCAGCCAGTAGCACCCCGCTTTGGGCGGGCACCCACCGGGAGGAGCTAGAGGCAAGCTTTGCAAGCCAGCCATGAAAAACGAGGCATGTGGCCAGTAGTGATGAGCGGCATAGGCAATATTCGCTTTCGCCATACTTCACGAAATTTTCCCAATAAATTAACAATAAATTCGCGATTACGCAAATCGGCACTAATGATGTGCATATTTTTTGCTCAATACATGCAACTTCACATTTTATCATGTCTGAGTAGTATTGATTGGTGCACTAAGTATTGTTGTGACATCAGGGCACTATGTCTGTAGCATGTATGTATGGACAGCAGAGAAACAGTAATTCCTATCACACTACCTAACACCCTGCATTGGCACCTATCAGCTACACTATATCACTATCAAACCTACACTGACTATCTCCCACTAACTATCTGTATTATACAGTATATATGAGCTAACTATCTAATGTAATTGGATAAGAAATAGGATCCAGATGAAAGCACAGAGCACAGCAATGTAACTTCCCTCTCTCTCAGAACTGCAAAAAAAAAAAGTAAATGGCTGCTAGGGAGTTTCTTATATAGTAAGGGGTAGGCAACTTTCCTATTGGTTGCTAGGGATGTTGCTAAGCTCTGACAAAGATATTGCAGGCTTCTCATTGGCCCACAAGCAAGAAGGGAGGTTACTGATGAAAAATATCTACAATATTCGCGATTACAAATATATAGTACTATATTCTACATCTTCGCAAATTTTCAAAGTGCCGATATTCGCGATAGAATTCGCTATTAGAATATTCACGATCAACACTAGTGACCAGGTGACCCAATCGTCCCAACTTGGACTTTTCAACCAAACTCTTAGGCTCGAGGTTGGTCAGAAGAGCAGTTCTGAAGTCGACCAGCTGGAACCGTAGTCCCTAGGCTCACGTCCTGTAGAATAGCTACTGATGACAGGGGCAGCTGACCTTTTGTTTCATCAGCCGCCATTTCAGTGCATTGGCCCCTATAGGATTGGTGGGAGATAATCGCGGCTGTTCCATCATTGGTTGTCAGTTCAATCTGACTGCATAATGTTATTCTGACGACACAGCCAGGCTGAACAGTTCCTAATACACAGCAGGGGCTTAATGCAATCATTAGCAGGTCTTTTCCCTTACATCTACTGGCTTGATAGTCGGACCGAAAGGCTCCACATAGTTGAATCAAGTTGCTGTGGAAGTCAGACAGCTACAGGAAAGACACATTAAACAATGTGCCTGACTGCCTCCCCAAAATGATGGACAAAGAAACAGTAAATTAACTCTTTCAACCCCGGCCTGTTTTCACCTTCCTGCCCAGGCCATTTTTTGCAAATCTGACATGTATCACTTTATGTGGTAATTACTTTAAAATGCTTTTACTTATACAGGCCATTCTGAGATTGTTTTCTCGTCACATATCGTACTTCATGACAGTGGTAAAAATGAGTAAAAAAATAATTTTTATTCATAAAAAATTTTTTAAAAATCCAAAATTGGGAAATATAGCAAATTTCCAAATTTCAATTTTTCTACTTTTATAATAGATAGTAATACCTCCAAAAATAGTAATTACTTTACATTCCCCATATGTCTACTTCATGTTTGGATCATTTAGAAAATTACATTTTATTTTTTGGGGACGTTAGATGGCTTAGAAGTTTGGAAACAAATCTTGAAATTTTTCGGAAAAATTTCCAAAACCCACTTTTTAAGGTCTGAAGTCACTTTGTGAGGCTTACATAATAGAAACCACCCAAAAATGACTGCATTTTAGAAACAAAACCCCTCAAGGTATACAAAACTGATTTTACAAACTTTGTTAACCCTTAGTTAACTCTTTTGTTCCACAAGAATTCATGGAAAATGGAGATGAAATTTCAGAATTTCACTTTTTTGGCAGATTTTAAATTTTAATCCATTTTTTTTAGTAGCAAAGCAAGGGTTAACAGCCAAATAAAACTCAATATTTATTTTTCTGATTCTGCGGTTTACAGAAACACCCTACATGTGATCGTAACCTGCTGTACGAGCACATGGCAGGCCGCAGTAAGAAAGGAACGCCATATGGTTTTTGGAAGGCAGATTTAGCTGAACTGGTTTTTAGATGCCATGTCCCATTTGAAGCCCCCCTGATGCACCCCCACAGTAGTAACTCAAAAAAGTGACCACATTTTGGAAACTACGGGATAAGGTGCCAGTTTTATTGGTACTATTTTTGGCACCATTTTTATTTTTACAACGTTTACCTGAGGGATTAGGTCATGTGACTTTTTTATAGAGCAGATCGTTACGGACGTGGCAATACCTAATATGTCTACTTTTTTTATTTATTTAAGTTTTACACAATAATAGCATTTTTAAAAATAATTAGATTTTAGTGTCTCCATTGTCTGAGAGTGATAGCTTTTTTATTTTTTGATTGATTCTCTTAGGTAGAGTCTAATTTTTTGCAGGATGAGGTGACGGTCTGATTGGTACTATTTTGGGGGGCATACGCCTTTTTGATCACTTGCTGTTGCAATTTTTGTGATGTAATGTGACAAAAATTGCTTTTTTTTTACTCTTTTTTTTACGATGTTCATCTGAGGGGTTAGGTCATGTGATATTTTTATAGAGCTGGCTGTTGCGGACATGGCGATATCTAATGTATATTTTTTTACATATTTCACTTTAGCACAATAATAGCAGTTTTGAAACAAAAAAAAATGATGTTTTAGTGTCTCCATGTTCTGAGAGCTATATTTATTTTTAATTTTTTGGGCGATTGTCTTAGGTAGGGGCTAATTTTTTGTGGGATGAGGTAACGGTTTTATTGATACCATTTTATGGAACATATGCCTTTTTGATCACTTGGCTTTTTTTTTCACCGTTTCTATTATTTATCTTTTTATGGTGTTTATCGGACAGGGTGGATCATGCAATATATTTATAGAGCCGGTCATTACGGATGCGGCGATACCTAATATGTGTGGGTTTTGTTCGTTTTTTCTGTTTTTTATTATAAAATAAGGGGAAAGGGGCGTTTTTTTCTTTTTTACATTATTTTATTACTTTATTAATTTTATTAAAAACACATTTTTTTAACTTTTTTTCTTTACTTTATTTATGATGTTTACTTTTGGGGGTCTGATCCCCTCTGCAATGCATTACAATACATCTGTATTGTATTGCATTGCCTCTTAGTGTATGACACAGTCATACACTAACAGGTGGCCTAGGACAGTGGTCCCCAACCTTTTTTGCACCAAGGACCGGTTTCATGCAAGACAATTTTCCCAGGGAGCGGTTGGGGGGGGGGGAGGGGGGGAGTTCTGGGGCGGGGCTTAGGGGGTGGGCGGGACCTACTGATTCACGTGCATAACAAAACACAAAGGTGCATATTAAAATATATAACACTATATAATGACTATATAAACTGACTATGGTCTCTGCTACACTGGTCTCTGCTGCACTGGTCTCTGCTGCACTGGTCTCTGCTGCACTGGTCTCTGCTGCACTGTACCGTATTTTTCGCCCTATAAGATGCACCTAGGTTTTAGAGGAGAACAATAAGAAAAAAATATTTTTCATTACACCTCAGGTCAGACCAGCAATCAGACCCCCAATGTTAATCAGACCTCAGATTAGACCCCCAATGGCTCAGATCAACCACCAAACCTTTAGCCATCTATCAGCCCCCAATGTCAGCCATAAACCCCCCCCCCCAATGTCAGCCATAAGCCCCACATTAGCCCCCATGTCAGCCATAAGTCCCCCCCATTAGCCCCTCATGTCAGCCATAAGCCCCCCATGTCAGCCATAAGCCCCCCATTAACCCCTCATGTCAGCCATAAGCCCCCATTAGCCTTTCATGTCAGCCATAAGCCCCCCATTAGCCCTTCATGTCAGCCATAAGCCCCCATTAGCCCTTCATGTCAGCCATAAGCCCCCCATTAGCCCCTCAGGTCAGCCATAAGCCCCCCATTAGCCCCTCAGGTCAGCCATAAGCCCCCCATTAGCCCTTCATGTCAGCCATAAGCCACCCATTAGCCCTTCATGTCAGCCATAAGCCCCCCATTAGCCCTTCATGTCAGCCATTAGCCCCTCATGTCAGCCATAAGCCCCCATTAGCCCCTCATGTCAGCCATAAGCCCCTATTAGCTCCTCATGTCAGTCATAAGCCCCCATTAGCCCCTCATGTCAGCCATAAGCCCCCATTAGCCCTTCATGTCAGCCATAAGCCCCCCATTAGCCCCTCATGTCAGCCATAAGCCCCCCATTAGCCCCTCATGTCAGCCATAAGCCCCCATTAGCCCTTCATGTCAGCCATAAGCCCCCCATTAGCCCTTCATGTCAGCCATAAGCCCCCCATTAGCCCTTCATGTCAGCCATAAGCCCCCATTAGCCCTTCATGTCAGCCATAAGCCCCCATTAGCCCTTCATATCAGCCATAAGCCCCCATTAGCCCTTCATGTCAGCCATAAGCCCCCCATTAGCCCCTCATGTCAGCCATAAGCCCCCATTAGCCCTTCATGTCAGCCATAAGCCCCCCCCATTAGCTCCTCATGTCAGCCAGCCCATAAGCCCCCCATGTCAGCCAGCCCATAAGCCCCCCATGTCAGCCAGCCCATAAGCCCCCCATGTCAGCCAGCCCATAAGCCCCCCATGTCAGCCAGCCCATAAGCCCCCCATGTCAGCCAGTCCATAAGCCCCCCATGTCAGCCAGCCCATAAGTCCCCCATGTCAGCCAGCCAATAAGCCCCCCATGTCAGCCAGCCCATAAGCCCCCCATGTCAGCCAGCCCATAAGCCCCCCATGTCAGCCAGCCCATAAGCCCCCAATGTCAGCCAGCTCATAAGCCCCCCATGTCAGCCAGCCCATAAGCCCCCCATGTCAGCCAGCCCATAAGCCCCCCATGTCAGCCAGCCCATAAGCCCCCCATGTCAGCCAGCTCATAAGCCCCCCATGTTAGCCATCAGTGCAAATCAAATAAAATCAAATAAAAAAACACTTACCTCTCCTGCTCCTGGTCATTCCTCTTCATTCTGCTGTCGGCTGGCTGTGTATAGCGGCGCACAGTGTGAGGTCACAGAGAGACCTCACGCTGTGCGCAGCCCTGCACAGCCGATAGCCGAGCCGAGGACCAGGAAGCGGTGAGTACAGATCCTTCACCACTCCCTGGTCCTTCTGTACTAATGAAGCGCTTCCATAATAGAAGCGCTTCATTAGAACAGAGTTAAAGACTGCCCTGATCGCCGCAGCCCGGCTAACAATCTTCCACGGCCCGGTCCTGGGCCGCGGCCCGGCGGTTGGGGACCGCTGGCCTAGGAGACCCAGTCTGATTCGGCCACAGCAGCGCGGGGACTCAATGCGATCACTCACCTGACACAAACACCTTCTATGTCGCGGTCAGCGCGGACTGCGGCATAGAAGGGGTTATTCCGCCGGCATCTGCTTTTACAGCGTTGTTGGCGGAAACAGCAGGGGCCCGGCTACCACGAACTGCTGAGCCCCTGCAGTGATCGTGCGCGCACGATCACTATAACGTACTATTACGTCAAATTGCGGGAACGCAGTTGTTCCCATGACGTAGTAGTACGTCATAGGTCGGGAGGGGGTTAAAGAAACACCAAATTATGAGCAATCCACCCCACAATTGGCCAGGTGTTATCATCAGTGAGCATGATGTCATCAAAACTTCTATTGAGAGTTGACTTGCTGCAGTATCACAAACTACTATGAAATTTTTTAGCCTCCTCCCTCACCACACAAACACTGGAAGTGCCTGGATACAGAAATACACTGATTAAGGCCTAATATAATATCACTCACAGATAATGTTGTGTGTTACCCTGTTTACTGGTGTAGTAATCACCTATATGCGGGTTTTAATTAAATCAACAGCCCCCCCCAAAAAAAAAAAATTCTAAAAAATTGCCACAGTGTGGAGATAGAAATAAACCCAAAAACAGATTTTAGGCCTAAATTCATTATCACTCACAGATAATGCTGTGTAATGGTGTAGCACTTATATGCAATTTTTTTATAAATTCAATACCCCTCCAAAAAAAATAAAAAATTGGAACCATATGGAGAAAAAACCATGGAAGCTTGGAGATAGAAATAAATAGATTTCAGCCTAATATTACGTTATCACTCACTGATGTTTTTGTCCTCTACCCTACGTATTCTATACAGTTTATAAAACTTAAAAATAAAATGAACTATGTGGAGATGCCCCAACATAGAGTTCGGACTTGAATTTCAGGTGTTTTTACTGAGATTTAAAATGCTACATTCAAGATAAAATAAGTGTTGCACAGTTTTGCGCTTATTCCACCCCTCACCCCCCAAAAAAGAGAGGATTTTTCAGTTAAACTAGGAAAAAAATTAAGTTATATCATTAAACTTAACTTAATTGTTAACACATTAAAGGGCTTCTGTCAGCCCACTAAACCGGTTTTTTTTTTGTTTAATAATAATCCCTACACTGCGATCTCTGCATACATAAGTAAAATAATAATTTTCGTTCAGTAGAATTTGATAAAACGTTATTTTTATAATATGTAAATGACCTTGCTACCAGCAAGTAGGGCGGCATCCTCCGATCCTAATGATGCCCCCTCCGCATTGTGATTGACAGGGCCAGGGAACGGAATCGTTCTCTGCTGGCCCTGCCTGTTTTCATTCAATATCTGGCGCCTGCGCCGCGGCCGTACCTATCTTCAATCTGCGCAGGCGCACTGAGAGGCGGCCACTCACTCGGCCGCTCGCTCCTCAATGCGCCTGCGCCGGGTGTAGATGTGATGTCATCGGCGCAGGCGCATTGAGGATGGAGCGGCCTAGTGAGTGGCCCCCTCTCAGTGCGCCTGCGCAAATTGAAGATAGGTACGGCCGCGGCGCAGGCACGAGATTTTGAATGCTAAAAGGCAGGTCCAGCGGAGAACGATTCCGTTCCCTGGCCCTGTCAATCACAATGTGGAGGGGGCGTCATTAGGATCGGAGGATGTGGCTGCTACCAGCAAGTAGCCGCCCTACTTGCTGGTAGCAAGGTAATTTACATATTATAAAAATAGCGTTTTATCAAATTCTACTGAACGAAAATTATTTTTTTACTTATGTATGCAGAGATCGCAGTGTAGGGATTATTATTAAACAAAAAAAAAAAACGGTTTAGTGGGCTGACAGAAGCCCTTTAAGTAAGCAATGGCAAGAAAATACAAATTAACTTTTTCAGTGGATTTCAATGGCTTTTGTCATGAGATTAAGACTGTGACATGTGTTAATGAGTCAATTTGAGCTCAGCTACATCTGTAGCTGCTTTTGAGGTTTGCAGCAGCTGCAGTTGTGCTAGAAGGCACACCCATGCTCAGCTCCTCACTTCTCACTCTTTGGCTGACAGATTTCCCTGCCTCTCCCTATTCTATACACAATTGTTCTTTTTAATTTTATCCTTTTTATAAATTTTCCCTGGCAGTAGAATACAAGCTTGATTGTGACTTTTGACTGTCCATGACTCCCTAAGATCGTTTTTCTGGCAAACACTGTAAGACTCATCCACTCTAATTCACAGGCCAACACAGAATGATGTTCTACTAGGAACCACCCTGCCTGCTGCAGGACTGATTGGCTCATCCGGGCTGTCTGTCAGCCTGGGAGCCAATGAGGGCAAGCCCGCCTTCCTCTCAGGGTCATGTGAGCACCCTTCTTCATCCTTAGTTATTTTTCCCACCGACATGTGCATTAAAATAGCACTGTGCACTGTGTGGGGACAACAGGACAGAAATCACCATTTAAACATACAATGTCACAACCCTTACAGTAAACACAGACATTTAACATATCCCCAGATAGCTCAAGTCTGAGTGCATATTATTAGGTGAATGGCACTCAGACTACACGAATACAATAAAATCGACATGGAGCCAAAGTCTTTAGTTTCACGAACAGGCTCCATGGCATAGCTATCTGGGTACCCTCACATAACATACAATACAATTCCAAAGACAGATGGTTCTGTCACACACCTCAAAACCCCACATTTACCCATAATGTATACATCCATAGATTGCTCTGATCTGGGTGAACAACATATCCAAAAATCACCCAGATCCGAGCAGGGATTCCCGAATTACATGGAAGTCACATTTGGCCGACCGCAAGCATGGCTTTCCTGCCCGGTCTGTCTTCTCCTTTAAAGTTAGTATGGGCCATAATCCTGAGGCAAGAGGCTGGCAAACAGGCCCCTCCAAAACCCAGTAGCGAGGTTATTTTTGCCACACATCTCCCCCTCCCAGGGAAGACTAACCAGATACCTGACCTCACGCCGGTCGGTACCTGAGTTAGTCTGGCAGCCCACCCACAACCAAATACTGGACCTGTTGAATTTGGTAGCCTGTCTCTGTTTAGTGAGTCCACCAAGGTTATATTGGTAGCTGGTACTCCCGGTCTCTGTGTTGCTCCCTGGCTTGGAGTGGAGGTTGCTTTGTGGGCAGGGATCAGCGGTACTCTGCCCTGGTGCCAGCGCTATCACGGAAGAAGCCTGGTTGGAGTCTGGTTGTTGGAGGGGGGGACCAACTGTCTCCCCTTTGGCTAAACAGCCCTGTTGCTGGGGGACAGGACCGACTGTCCCTACCCCCTGTGCTGTAAGTGCAGAGACCACGGTCCCATCTGCACTGTTGTGGGGCTTACTGTCTCCCCCTGGTGCGTTAAGCTGCCGCTGGGAAGAGGGGGTAACGAGCTCCTCTCCCATACATACTTCCAGCTGCTGGGGAGGGCGACCGACCGTCTCCGCTCCCAATACAGTGTCCTGCTGCTGGGGAAAGGAGACTGGGCTCTCTATTCCCTGCTGGACCCCTGTAACTCAGCCTGCCGCAGTGGAATGGAGTCCTCGGGAGGCACTGGGAGCATTTATCAACAGAGGTACCCGGTCGGGGTGCCAGGAGATCTGTTACACTACTCAACATAAAACTGTTGGGGGATATTATAGGATTTCTTTAAGTATTTCTCCTGTAACAGGCATTTACATGGGGAACACAGTCCGCAGAGGTTTTTCAAGGTTGTTGAGCCTCACCACAGAGCTTATATGGGTATTCTAAGATCCACAAGCTAGAGCAGTTTCAAGTATCACAAGTTTCCTTGTGATACAGTGCCTTGCAAAAGTATTCACCCCCCTTGACTTTTTTCATGTTTTTGTGCTTCACAACCTGGAATTAACATGGATTATTTGACGATTTGCATAATTTAATTTACAGAACATGCCCACAACTTTGAAGTTTTTTCTTTATTTTATTGTGAAGCAAACAACATATAGGACAAAATAACAGAAAAAGTCAATGTGCATAACTATTCACCCCCCTAAAGTTAATTCTTTGTAGAGCCACCTTTTGTGGCAATCACAGCTCCAAGTTGCTTTGGAAAAGTCTCTATGAGCTTGCCACATCTTACCAGTGGGATTTTTGCCCATTCCTCCTTGCAAAACTGCTCCAGCTCTTTCAAGTTGGATGGTTTGCGCTTGTGAACAGCAATCTTTAAGTCTGACCACAGATTTTCTATTGGATTGAGATCTGGGCTTTGACTAGGCCATTCCAACACATTTACATGTTTCCTCTTAAACCACTCAAGTGTTGATTTAGCAGTGTGTTTGGGGTCATTGTCCTGATAGAAGGTGAACCTCCGTTCTAGCCTCAAATCACACACAGATTGGTACAGGTTTTGCTCTAAAATATCCCTGTATTTAGCACCATCCATCTTTTCCTTAACTCTGACCAGTTTCCCAGTCCTGGCTGCTGAAAAACATCCCCACAGCATGATGCTACTACCAACATGTTTCACTGTGTTCTCTGGATGATATGATGTGTTGGGTTTTCACCAGACATAGCGTTTTCTTTGATGGCCGAAAAGTTCAATTTTAGTCTCATCAGACCAGAGCACCTTCCTCTATACATTTTGGGAGTCTCCCACATGCCTTTTCACAAACTCACAACGTGCCTTTTTGTTTTATGCTGAAAGTAATGGCTTTCTTCTGGCAACTCTGCCATAAAGCCCAACTCTATAGAGCGTACGGCTTATTGTTTTCCTATGTACAGATACTCCAGTCTCTGCTGTGGAACTCTGCAGCTCCTCCAGGGTTACTTTAGGTCTCTGTGCTGCCTCTCTGATTACTGCCCTCCTTGCCCGGTCCGTGAGTTTTGGTGGGCGGCCATCTCTTGGCAGGTTTGCTGTTGCGCCATGTTCTTTCCATTTGGTTATGATACATTTTAAGATGCTCCTGGGGATCATCAACGATTTGGATTTTTTTTATAACCTAACCCTGACTTGTACTTCTCAACAACATTGTCCCTTACTTATTTGAAGAGTTCCTTGGTCTTTATGGCATTGTTTGGTTAGTGACGCCTCTTGCTTAGGTGTTGCAGCCTCTGGGGCCTTTCAAAAAAGGTGTGTATATGTAATGACAGATCATGTGACACTTAGATTGCACACAGGTGGACATCATTTCACAAACTTTGTGACTTCTGAAGGCAATTGGTTGCACCAGAGCTTTTTATGGGCTTCCTAACAAAGGGAGTGAATACATACGCACATGCCAATTTTCTGTTTTCTATTTCTAAATAATTGTTTTATTTATATATTTTTCTTATTTTACTTCACCAACTTAGACTATTGTGTTCTGATCCATGACATACAATTCAGATTAACAAAACATTGAACATTGAAGGCTGTAATGTAACAAAACACGAAAAAAGTCAAGGGGGGTGTGAATACTTTTGCAAGGCACTGTATGACACCAATGTGTGAAGTGGGCCAACCCTTTTAAGCTATATAAATATAGAATCTTTTCTCTATTGAACATTGCATTTTTTATTTCATTAGATTTTTTATACAGTATATACATGGCTTTCTGCTATTGACTGAAATAATTATTCCAATTGATGCAGCAAATGTATTATAAGAAAATTCTATTTTATAATAGAACAATAGTTTCAATAATAGTTTAGCAATATATACAGTACATAAATTCTTTCTTATTCTTGAAGTTCTGTTTTTCTCCCATTCACTGGGATTTGACTCTTGACTGAGAGACGAGTGTGCAGTAAAAGCTTGTTTTGAAGATTTTCTAGAAGAGGTTCATAGGTTCTTTGCCACTGACAAGCTTTGAAGAGTCAATTGTGGGTCATCTAAGGATCTATTTTGATTATTTGGTGTTTTGACAACTGCCACTTGAAAGCTTATGTGCTATGTGTATACTCATTATCGAGTCTTTTTGTTCAACCCTTAAAAAATGTGATGATGAATCTTTAGTTTACTAGTCAAAGTAACAAGTCTTGGCTTTTGATGAAAATTTCTGTGTCTGCTCTTATCAAGTTAATGTAGATGAAATTTAATCCATTATTTTTTTTCATTTCTTTACCTGGAGGAAAGTAAATTTGACACAATAGTCTTCAGATTGCTTCTTGTAATAGAAATTGCAACACTTTATTTGTGCTAGTTTTGTTCCAGATGATGGATCAGAGGATTGTAGCTGATAATTTATTAGAACCATAGTTATATTCACTTGAGACTGTGTTGCTACATATGACCCAATATTATCAACACCACTATTGTGTTAAATATTTCATAGTTCAGATGAAGCCTCTACTGAATACTTGAGCCACTGAGTTTACACAGTAATGAAATTCTTGTCTATTTTTAGGCATCACTGTTTTAATATATTTGTAATATTTTGTTTTTAATCGATTTTAAGTTTATGACTACAGTAACTTTGTAGCATGAAACACATAAAGAGTGCTCAGATTGGTTTACCTAGTATGTCAAGATGTTGATTTGGAATTTATAATGATTACTGGTGAGGAACCACTGTGTCTACCAACCTGGTTTGACTTTGGGCTAAACCTAAGGGTAGTATCCTGGCAATCCCCTGGTATTGGCAATTTAACCCCTTTTGGCCAGTTTCACACTGGCATTTATCTTTGCCGAAACAGCCTGCTGGATCCGTACTACAGTACACACCCATGTGCTGCCAGATGTCTGCCCGGCCCCATGCACTATAATGGGTAGCGGCATAGATCCGGATCCAGCACGGCAGATATGCTGAGGGGCAGGTGGACAAAAAAAGCTGTGTACACATGGGTGTATACTATAGTACGGATACTGCAAGCTGTTCCCCTGCCAGAACAGCCTGCTGAAAAACATAAATGTCAGTGTGAAAGAAGTCTTACAGGGATCTGGAATTTGCTACAAGGGAGCCACCAGGCCACTATCTTATGCAGTGGTCCCAGTGTGTTTGACAGCAGACCCATGGGGGTCAGAGACATCAGTGCGGAGCAGCAAGGTTTCAGGCAAATCACAGTCAGAAACGGGCCAAGGTCAGGGTAGGCAGAGTTTGTATGAATCCATGAAACAGGTCCAAGGTCATGATCAGCATTCTGTCTGCCTGGAGGAGTGAGACAGTGGAACGCATGGGCTGCTTTAGTAACAGGATGCTTGCTTTTGGATGTAAGATTAGTAGTTAACACATATGCATCAAATAAAAAGCTGGAGGGAAAATTACATTTAGAAATTAAACTTATTTTTGGTAAGAATCAATTTCTTTAAGAAAGAGAAAAATATTGTTTTTATAATCAGCATATATTTTTTTGCCAAGAAACATTACATTTCTTTGTCTGTCAGGTGTCATGACCACATTACTTGTCGGGTAAGCCTGGACAAGTATCTTGGACAAGGGGAGATAGTGATTTTTCTTTTAGGATTTAAAAAAAAATTTTTTTAGAATGGATCAAACTGTTTTTGAGACGCCACCATAATTTGTCGCTCAAGCATCAAAACATTCCAAAAAAGTTACAAGTATGGGACAAAATGTGTCATATTATAACGAAAGGTAGCCATGTGGACTGAGAAACCATTTTGTTTCAAATAATGCAAAGCAAAGCTACTAATCTTCCATCTATAATTTGGTTGACAATATCTTATTAAGTATTAAGGCTCATTTTCAATGCCATGCTAGTCAGCCCAGCCAACAGCAATCTCAATATCAATTACCTAGGACATCGCCTGTGTTGGTTCAATTTTGCAAATAGTCTTGAAAAAATACAACAGTTATGTGCATACCACACATATACAGACCTATGCATTTTCATGGTTATAGACTAGAAACAATCCCTAATCCCAAGAATGGGAGGTCAGACTACATATGGTTTATTTGTAGTCTGTAACCATGGAGATATGTAGTTATACGTTATAGACTCACAATACTAGTTTTTTTTTAAGAACCCCATGAAAATTTGTCTAATAATTTTTAAATGCATTCTTAGGTATATAAAAGTGCTCCTATTCCTCAACAAAGTTGGTACTTCAGGTTTTCAGTGGTTATGGTAAAATGCGGGAAGTTAGGTAAAGCTGCAAGTCTGGGACTGTGGACCCAAAAATGTTGGTAATAGGCTGAGGTTTAGAGGAGAGACCATAGGTATTTCCAGTTTAATTTAACATTCTAAATTCATCTAAGTATGCCAAAATATAGAATTGTCACTTCTGGATCTGGGTAATTTTCACTAACTTTTCTGTAGTATTACTGTCCTTTAACCATACAGAAGCATTTGGAGACAGTTTAAAAAAAAAAAAAAAAAAAAAAAACTATTGAAGGAAACACTGAAAACTAAAATACAGATAATATTGGTAGCAGTGAAAATGGCATAATGCTTTACAATTACAAGGTGTCCATTTTGGTTTCTGATGTCTATGTATGCCAGAAGCTTGGAGTAGCATGAATAATGTACTGCTGAGCAGCCAAGCATTGATTTCAACAAAATGGAGTGTTCCAGAACAGATTTGTATTGCTTGGTGGAGAACATTGATGGCATTATTTGATGTCTGTTTGGACGTTCAGTAAATCTACTTATACAATGAAGCATATTACCTGGTTTCCACTGTGAGTGAATCTACAACTACACCAACAATTATGTAAATCAAACATTGTTCCATAGTCTTTAGGAAAGATGTATGGTACTTGTTCATGAACACTACAAAACTGTCTTTTCCAATCTGTCACCATTTATTCTACTTAAAAGCTTTGCTTCTCAGACTTTAAGGTAAGTCTGATTTACTAGTCATTTTTATGGTACAGTACCATGCTGTTTAATGTCATTCTGGTCAGTAAGGCAATTACATTAGAAATCAGAAACAACTGAATGCATGTTCTACAGGATCACACAATTTGATTAAACCGTATTTCTTCATTTTAAAAGGGAAAGAACGGAGCCCCAGGTCCTCCAGGAATTCCAGGTGAACCTGTAAGTATGCATATTAAATGTGCTTTGCTACTGAATATTCTAGAGAACTGAGAAGACAGACATTTCAAAGCCCTAAGAACTGTTTTTGCTGATCTTAATTTGGTAGCTATGCTTCCCTAAGGTACAAAGTATAGGTGATTGGAGAGCTAAGAATCCCTGGAAAATACTGACACGCTTTTTCCAGCATTACTGAAGAGGCTCAGGGGAGACACACCATATGTTTCTGCTTGTGCTGCATGTTAATGGACCTTTACAACAACATTAACACCGTGCACAAGTAAATACTTATTTATTACACTAATGCCAGAAAGGCAAAGTTTACGTTAAGTGCTGTGTCTTAATTAACCTCTCTCCTGTCAGGTAAGTCAAAGACTCAATTTTAACTGCAAAATTCATTTTGTATGCTCCAATTGAAACATGGTAAAATTGCATTGCCCCCTGGTATTAGATAATAAAATGTGGTTAAATTGAAATAAAATATAATTATATAGTTGTTCACCTCTTGCGAGCAGCTTAACTACTGAAAGTATGCAAATGGGTTTTAAAGGCTTTTGCCTGCGGTACACCATTGTTGTGATTATTGCGGTACTTTATTTATTTGTTTTTATGAAGGCTTGTTATATTACTGTACTTTACAGGTATTTCATTGGGTAGAAACATTGTTTGTTTTTCCACCTACTTCATGTAATAATTTATACAGGAGGGACGGAACGTATAATTGTAACTGCAGGGAATGATATTTTTCTTAATTTGCTGTTTCCACAATGAACTGTATGTACAACACCATGACAAAAGCTTGAGTTGCCCATCTTTCTTTTGTCTTTAACTTTGGTAGTAGGAAATTGTTAAATATTAATTGTAAACAAATGGACACCATCCAAAATGCTGTTGGATAATGGCATATACTTTCAGTGACAACTTAGGCTACTTTCACACCTGCGTTAGGTGCGGATCCGTCTGGTATCTGCACAGACGGATCCGCACCTATAATGCAAACGCTTGTATCCGTTCAGAACGTATCCGTTTGCATTACCATGATCCTGATAATGCAAACGTTCCCGTTTTGACTTACATTGAAAGTCAATGGGAGGCGGATCCGTTTTCAATTGCACCATATTGTGTCAGTGAAATCGGATCCGTCCCCATTTACTTACATTGTAAGTCAGGACGGATCAGTTTGGGTCAGTTTTATCAGACGGACACCAAAGCGCTGCAAGCAGCGTTTTGGTGTCCGCCTCCAGAGCAGAATGAAGACTGATGGGAGGCAAACTGATGCATTCTGAACAGATCCTTATCCATTCAGAATGCATTAGGGCTAAACTGATCCATTTTGGTCCGCTTGTGAGAGCCCTGAAACGGATCTCACAAGTGGACCCAGAAACGCCAGTGTGAAAGTAGCCTTAGGCCTCTTTCACACGGACGTCATGTTTTTTGCCCGGATAAGATGCGGGTGCGTTGCGGGAAAATGCGCGATTTTTCCGCGCGAGTGCAAAACATTGTAATGCGTTTTGCACGCGCGTAATAAAAATTGCCATGTTTGGTACCCAAACCCGAACTTCTTCACAGAAGTTCGGGTTTGGGTTAGGTGTTCTGTAGATTGTATTATTTTCCCTTATAACATGGTTATAAGGGAAAATAATAGCATTCTTAATACAGAATGCATAGTACATTAGCCTGGAGGGGTTAAAAAAAAATAAAAAAAATTTAACTCACCTTAATCCACTTGATCACGCAGCCCGGCTTCTCTTCTGTCTTCTTCTTTGCTGTGCACAGGTATAGGACCTTTGATGACGTCACTGTGCTAATCACATGGTCCAATCACATGGTGAGGGACCATGTGATTGGATCATGTGATGTGACTTCACCACAGGTCCTTAGCCGGCAGCTCAACATTACAGAAGAAGACAGAGATCTGCAACTACGCGATCAAGTGGACTCGGTGAGTTATTTTATTTTTATTTTTAACCCCTTCATCACTGTTGTACTATGCATTCTGTATTCAGAATGCTATTATTTTCCCTTATAACCATGTTATAAGGGAAAATAATACAGATCGGGTCCCCAGCCCGATCGTCACCTAGCAACCATGCGTGAAAATCGCACCGCATCTGCACTTGCTTGCGGATGCTTGCGATTTTCACTCGGCCCCATTCACTTCTATAGGGCCTGTGTTGCGTGAAAAACGCAGAATATAGAGCATGCTGTGATTTTCACGCAACGCACAAATGATGCGTGAAAATCACAGCTCGTGTGCACAGCCCCATAGAAATGAATGGGTCAGGATTCAGTGCGGGTGCAATGCGTTCAACTCACGCATTGCACCCGTGCGGAATACACGCCCGTGTCAAAGAGGCCTTAGTGTGACTTGTAAAATATAGAAGCAAGTATATAAAATCAGTGATACAGTCCTAACCTCAGTATCTGAGGAAAGGGATTTAGGGGTCATTATTTCAGAAGACTTAAAGGTAGGCAGACAATGTCATAGAGCAGCAGGAAATGCCAGCAGAATGCTTGGGTGTGTAGGGAGAGGAATTACCAGTAGAAAGAGGGAGGTGCTCATGCCGCTCTACAGAGCACTAGTGAGACCT
The DNA here is from genome assembly GCF_905171765.1 of Bufo bufo. Taxonomy (NCBI): domain Eukaryota; kingdom Metazoa; phylum Chordata; class Amphibia; order Anura; family Bufonidae; genus Bufo; species Bufo bufo. The sequence continues at coordinate 279,941,046 of NC_053392.1, forward strand.
TATTTGGAGTATTGTGCTCAGTACTGGAGACCATATCTCTAGAAGGATATTGATACTTTGGAGAGAGTTCAGAGAAGAGCTACTAAACTGGTACATGGATTGCAGGATAAAACTTACCAGGAAAGATTAAAGGACCTTAACATGTATAGCTTGGAAGAAAGATGAGACAGAGGGGATATGATAGAAACTTTTAAATACATAAAGGGAATCAACAAGGTAAAAGAGGAAAGAATATTTAAAAGAAGAAAAACTGCTACAAGAGGACATAGTTTTAAATTAGAGGGGCAAAGGTATAAAAGTAATATCAGGAAGTATTACTTTATTGAGAGAGTAGTGGATGCATGGAATAGCCTTCCTGCAGAAGTGGTAGCTGCAAATACAGTGAAGGAGTTTAAGCATGCATGGGATAGGCATAAGGCCATCCTTCATATAAGATAGGGCCAGGGGCTATCCATAGTATTTAGTATATTGGGCAGACTAGATGGGCCAAATGGCTCTTATCTGCCGACACATTATATGTTTCTATGTTTCTATACAAAATAATAGAAAGTAAATTGTATGTATCAAGCCAGCAAAACTGTGTAACAGGGCAAACAGGGTGCATTAAAGATTAAATAATAGTTACCATCTAAAAACAGTATGAAAGTAACATAAGCAGAAGAAATTGAAAGGAGTTTTGCAGATTTGTGCACTTTTTAAGTTACAAACTCAGTCTTCTCAGTCTTGAAAAAATGCACTCACCTGCTTTCTGCCACTATGTTCTAGCTCTGTGGATCCCTTCATTGGTCTACCAGTCCCCATCCTGTAAAAATATGGGTGGATTGGGTCACCTGTGCCACTGCAGCCAATTACTGGCATCAGCAATGGCAGTTCTCCAAATGACATGTGATCAAGCAGAGACATGCCACTTGGGGACACAACACTGCTAAGGCCAGTCAGCTGCAGCGATGCACATGACCCTGTTTGTCCAGAGGATTACAGGATGGGGACCTAAAGACTGCAGAAGGGAGCCAGAACAGAGCAGCAGGGAACAAGTGAGTATGTTTTTTACAACAGATATAGCAGACTAGGCTTGACATGTAAAAAGGTGCACATAACTTGAAAAATACTTTAAGCTTTTGTATCCTGCATCTTACCACTAAATCCGTTAAGGGCCTTTCACACCACAATTTTTAGTGTCCATGAGAGATATACTGGAAATCAAGAGGATTCCTCAACATATTTCCAACATATTTACATATACAGCAGCATCTGTCACCTACAAGCTTCCATTGAAAAAAATAACTATGCATTATTCCACAGAGCAAAAAATAGCCCCAATGGAGGTCAAAAAGACATTCCTTTGTCCTTTATTGGGTGAATGATGGCCTAAGGATAAGTAGGCTTATCTAGTGATAGAGGTGTTCTAGATCACACAACACTCCAATATCTAAGTTAAACGGCAAGCATCAAAAATAGTGCAGACCCTGCTGCTGCTCCTAAAAGTGACATAAATCACACATGGAACTCCAGTCTCTAGCTCTTACAGCCTCGTCATCTAATGCAGATATTGGAGTGTTGTGTGAACTAGGACTGTATAATATGAAGCACTTCAGTCACCTGTAGCAATTACAAGTCCACACCGGGAGCTCTGCTCAACCCAGCACTGACAGTCTTTCAAACTTGCAGACTTGGGTTTTCTTATTACCTCATTGTGCCAATAATATATGGGAGTGAGCAATAGAAGTCATACTCACAAGTCGCTGGTACAAAACCTTTTGTTTCTTTTAATTTCTTTATTTCATTCCAATATAAAATGGTACTTAATGAGGGACACTGAGACAGACATCGTTCACAGCTCCTCCCCTCCACGCGACGTTTCGGGAGAACAGGCCCCCTTACTCATGCGTGTCTCAGCGTCCCTCATGATGTACAATTTTATATTGGAATGAAGTAAAGAAATAAAAGAAACAAAAGCTCTTGTACCAGCGACTTGTGAGTATTAGTTCTATTGCTCACTCACATATAATATGGGCACAATGAGGTAATAAGAAAACACAAGTCTGCATGTTTGAAAGAGTGAGAACTAGGACACCACCAGACAAGTGACATCTGAATATAGTCATCAGCAATGCATCACTTTTTATCTGCTCGCTACTTAGAGGTAGTGAGTGAAACATCTTGGATACACTGTCTCGCTATATGCCCTGCATGTGTAGCCTTGGAAAAGTTCATATTGACATATTAGAGACTTGCTTCTTGTGTATCTTCATTCTTAGCTCCACAAGAAACCAGACTTGTGCTATATCTAGACATTGTATGCCAACTGTACTTAATATTAGAGCTCATACACAGGGATATAAAAGATTCCATACAGGCTTTGTTATAAACAGTCCTAATTCAGCACCCCTAGAGGGGTATGTGGTTATATTGTACTTCTGCATGCCTTAGACTTCATATAAAGAATATACATTATTCAAATGTAGCATCTGGTTGCTGAACTTGACAAGATTTGCCGCAAGGGAGGCATGGTCTGTATCTGTGTGCAGCATGCAGGCTCATCTATCAGCTCCATAGACAGTATATATACATTATTCTGTAGGAATTGATCCATGTGACAGCGATTTCTGTTAACAGAGGGAACATACATTAATATACAAAATCGCTAGACATCTATATACCCTACTTTACCATCCCCCCCATATGACAGCTTGACTAAAGGTTTCTTAGAATGGATTATAAACAGCAATGGATTTAGCAGCATAATATTCTTATTTTCCATTTAAACCATGTCTGTAGCATATTATAATGTGGTGTAACATCTTTATCTGTGAATTTTACCTGAGAAAAATTAGACTACTGCTCAGGAAGAATCATCATTGTCAATACCTTAAGCCTTAAGTCAGTGTCTATTGGTTCACTATGAAGGGTTAGAAGAACTTTATGTTTCTACATTTTCTTCACACAATACCCAGATACATTTCTATATTTAGATTATCATTACATTTTATGATGGATTTGTAAGGTACCTTGTCCTTTTAATACCTCTATGTTTCTGGTTAATTTAGCTAAGCTACGGGGATGCAATAAATTGACAATCTGACTACAATTACTAATGAGTCATGACCTGATTTCTGAATACTGCAGCAGAATATCTGCTCAATTACATACCACTTTTCAGATTCTGTGTAGTTCTTATTATATTATTCGACTGAGAGCTTATTATAAATCGCCATTTTGAAATGTGTTGCCGTTTTCTATGCAATAATAATTTTTCATGTCTTTTATTGTCTTTATGGAAAGGCTCACACTTAGCAATCTCAAATGCTCAAAACACAATACAGCAAAAATGAATGTTTAACTTGTTCTTGTCTGCGAATAAGATGATTTCTTATTAGAACTATAGAAACTTGTTGTTACATACAGTCAGGTCCATAAATATTGGGCCATCGACGCAATTCTAACATTTTTGGCTCTATACACCACCACAATAGATTTGAAATGAAACAAACAAGATGTGCTTTAACTGCAGACTGTCAGGTGAACAGTGTTGGAATTACAACAGTTTACATATGTGCCTCCCACTTGTTAATGGACCAAAAGTAATGGGACAGAATAATAATCATAAATCAAACTTTCACTTTTTAATACTTGATTGCAAATCCTTTGCAGTCAATTGCAGCCTAAAGTCTGGAACGCATAGACATCACCAGAGGCTGGATTTCCTCCCTGGTGATGCTCTGCCAGGTCTCTACTGCAACTGTCTTCAGTTCCTGCTTGTTCTTGGGGCATTTTCCCTTCAGTTTTGTCTTTAGCAAGTGAAATGCATGCTCAATCAGATTCAGGTCAGGTGATTGACTTGGCCATTGCATAACATTCCACTTCTTTCCCTTTAAAAACTCTTTAGTTGCTTTTGCAGTATGCTTTGGGTCATTGTCCATCTGCACTGTGAAGCACCGTCCAATGAGTTCTGAAGCATTTGGCTGAATATGAGCAGATAATATTGCCCGAAACACTTCAGAATTCATCCTGCTGCTTTTGTCAGCAGTCACATCATCAATAAATACAATAGAACCAGTTCCATTGGCAGCCATACATGCCCACGCCATGACACTACCACCACCATGCTTCACTGATGAGGTGGTATGCTTAGGATCAAGAGCAGTTCCTTTCATTCTGCATACTCTTCTCTTCCCATTACTCTGGTACAAGTTGATTTTGGTCTCATCTGTCCATAGGATGTTGTTCCAGAACTCTGAAGGCTTTTTTAGATGTAATTTGGCAAACTCTAATCTGTCCTTCCTGTTTTTGAGGCTCACCAATGGTTTACATATTGTGGTGAACCCTCTTTATTCACTCTGGTGAAGTCTTCTCTTGATTGTTGACTTTGACACACATACACCTACCTCCTGGAGAGTGTTCTTGATCTGGCCAACTGTTGTGAAGGGAGTTTTCTTCACCAGGGAAAGAATTCTTCGGTCATCCACCACAGTTGTTTTCCATGGTCTTCCGGGTCTTTTGGTGTTGCTGAGCCCACTGTTGCGTTCCTTCTTTTTAAGAATGTTCCAAACAGTTGTTATGACCAGGCCTAATGTTTTTGCTATCTCACTGATGGGTTTGTTTTGTTTTCTCAGCCTAATGATGGCTTGCTTCACTGATAGTGACAGCTCTTTGGATCTCATCTTGAGAGTTGACAGCAACAGATTACAAATGCAAATAGCACACTTGAAATGAACTCTGGACCTTTTATCTGCTCATTGTAATTGGGATAATGAGGGAATAACACACACCTGGCCATGGAACAGCTGAGAAGCCAATTGTCCCATTACTTTTGGTCCATTAACAAGTGGGAGGCACATATGCAAACTGTTGTAATTTCTACACCGTTCACCTGATTTGGATGTAAATACCCTCAAATTAAAGCTGACAGTCTGCAGTTAAAGGACATCTTGTTTGTTTCATTTCAAATCCATTGTGGTGGCATATAGAGCCAAAAATGTTAGAATTGTGTTGATGTCCCAATATTTAAGGACCTGACTGTACAGGTAGCTTTTACGTACTGTTGAATACAGTTTTGACCCATTAAGGTGAATAGGGAAAAACACATAGGTGGGGAACTTCTGGGGGTTTTATTTTTTATTTCTAAAAATAATTTTTTTTTATTTCATGCTCACCACTTTTCTAAAAGTTCTGATACCACATTACAAATTTAATAACAATTGCACCAAAAATTACAGCAGATAATGCCAGCTACTTCCTGGCATATATCTTATTTGACAAAAAACGAAATGTTGGGAAGCTCACAGAATAGAGCACGACCGGCTACCATCCAATAGCTGTTACAACCTAATAAATATACTAATGGTCGGCTCACAAGAAGTCAAAATGCTTATTTATTATTACCTCTAAATAAAATACAACTATGATAAATTAGTCAGTACAATTGTAATGAAAAAATGCACTTAGAATAAAAACATGTACGAATATCAATATGCAGGAAATTATACAGCTGCAATATTTTATAAACTGAAGAAATATCAAATACTTCATTCAGATTAAATAATAAAAAAAACATTCAAAAGGATATATCCTGCGTTTTTTGTACTGGATTTAAGTGCGCCTATGCAGCATATGGTGCACTTACAACCCTGTGGGTGAATTTTGTTGCAGTGTCCTGCACTCTTATTCTATATAGCCAAACTATGGCGCTCTTGTTGACAGATGGAGAAAGAATACAGAGAATGTCCTGCACACTTTTTATTTTGAAGTGTCCAGTATGGCTGTGTATAAAAATGGCTGAATGAGGCAAGGTATATACAGTATACCTCTCCAGAGGGTAAGTTAGCTATAGTGGTTTCTATCTTAATTGTAATAGACTGGTATACACACAGTGCCTGCATATGAGTTCACTCACATGTGTGTCGGTTCACTCGCCTTCCATATGCTGCCGTATGCTTGATCCCTTTTGTGTTGTTCTCATACAGTATTGAGCACAACTGCACTTATTGCCGGTTGCCTATAGCTCCGTCTGTGGAGTGGTGCTTGCTGGAATCTGTGTTGCGTATGTCTCGTACGCTAGCAGTCTTACAAGTCGTTTCTCGTTGGTGGCGGCACTTTGCGCATGTGTGGTGTAAATTGCCGTACGCCAAGGTGTAGCTTTTCATTTACTTTTGTATCAATCTGTAATGTAGCAGTCTGTAGTATAGCAGGATATCTTCAAACGAATGCAGCTGTTGTTCAAATAATATTGATAATAATTATATATTCATGCATGTTTTTATTCTAAGTGCATTTTTTTATCACAATTGTACTGACTATTTTATCATAGTTGTGCTTTATTTAGAGGTAATAATTAATAAGCATATATCTTATTTGCTCATACATTGACATCTTGAAGAAGCATTAAACTTAAGAGACATACCAAGTACGGTAATTTAGGCACACTGTATGCCAGAGTATTTTTCATTAATATTGGCATAGGAAACACCAGTCTTAATAAATTCCCCCATAAAGTTTAGATACCTCTTTTATCTATACATTTAAAAAAAAACATACAGTATAAGGTATTTTTCACAGAAAAGTATTGCACTAACACATGTTTTGCTATACACATGTTTATTCCCTTTGTGTGTATTGGAACAAAACCAAAAAAGGGAGGAAAAAAAGCAAATTGGACATAATGTCACACCAAACTCCAAAAATAGGCTGGACAAAATTATTGGCACCCTTTCAAAATTGTGGATAAATAAGATTGTTTCAAGCATGTGATGCTCCTTTAAACTCACCTGGGGCAAGTAACAGGTGTGGGCAATATAAAAATCACACATGAAAGCAGATAAAAAGGAGAGAAGTTCACTTAGTCTTTGCATTGTGTGTCTGTGTGCACCACACTAAGCACGGACAACAGAAAGAGGAGAAGAGAACTGTCTGAGGACTTGAGAACCAAAATTGTGGGAAAATATCAACAATCTCAAGGTTACAAGTCCATCTCCAGAGATCTAGATTTGCCTTTGTCCACAGTGCGCAACATTATCAAGAAGTTTGCAACCCATGGCACTGTAGCTAATCTCCCTGGGCGTGGACGGAAGAGAAAAATTGATGAAAGGTGTCCACGCAGGATAGTCCGGATGGTGGATAGGCAGCCCCAAACAAGTTTCAAAGATATACAAGCTGTCCTGCAGGCTCAGGGAGCATCAGTGTCAGGACGAACTATCCGTCGACATTTAAAAGAAATGAAACGCTATCACAGGAGACCCAGGAGGACCCCACTGCTGATACAGAGACATAAAAAAGCAAGACTATATTTTGCAAAACTGGACTTGAGTAAGCCAAAATCTTTCTGGAAAAACATCTTGTGGACAGATGAGACCAAGATAGAGCTTTTTGGTAAAGCACATCAATCTACTGTTTACCGAAAACGGAATGAGGCCTACAAAGAAAAGAACACAGTAGCTACAGTGAAATAGGGTGGAGGCTCATTGATGTTTTTGGGTTGTTTTGCTGCCTTTGGCACTTGGTACCTTGAATGTGTGCAAGGCATCATGAAATCTGAGGATTGCCAACGGATTTTGGGTCGCACTGTAGAGCCCAGTGTCAGAAAGCTGGGTTTGCGTCCGAAGTCAGCCACAAATGCTCTTATGACAATGCTAAAGTGTCAAAAAAATGCCCCAATAGAGTTTCATTAATAGTACCAGTATATTTTTTTACTTACATTGTTCTTGCTTTATAACCTCTGCATGGTATGCAGAGATTAGTGCCAAGAACTGTTCCATTTGTCGGAGACAAATGACTCACCGCTTGGACAAAACAGATGCCCAAATATCCCTAAAATGTTATTCTTGAATATACTAACCATATTCTTATGATCTTTAGAGAGTGTAGGTACTTTATACAAGGATGCTTTTGGTGTTTCTGTATTTTTGAAAGTTTATAAGCAATGTCCTTCCATTGTTGCATTGTCTGAATATTATTGTGTTGTGCGTTAACCACAACTTGTCTAATGTAGCCTTATCTATGTTTTTAGGGTGAGAGAGGTCCAGTAGGAGATATTGGATTTCCAGGACCTGAAGGATCACCAGGACCACCAGTATGTGTTTATACAATGCATGTTCTTGTTTTGTGTATCTTCTTTTATACTCATCATCTCTGAACTAACAACCTGAAAAATGATAGCACAATGAGTTCTGGTCCTCAACTCTATCACTCATTTTTCACTTTTTGTACCAACTCACTAGTAGTTGGTTGTCCATAGGTCTCCTACTACCAATATTCTTGGCAGACTAGACATCAGAGTATACAAGCAAGCACAAGTATTAACTATGCCTGTGCTAAGTTAGAAACATATAATCAGCATTGTGACAGGTGACAGTTGAAAATGCATAATGCATACTGATTGTAACCTATAATGTCAAGGTGTCCACCTAAGCTATCTTGTAAACACTGTCTCACTTATCTTTACAGTACAGTCTGCATTACCCGGTGTTAAAGGAGTTTTCTGGGACTACTATGATTCTTAACAGATATGCTCATGTTGCTTACCACATGTATATCTTCTCAATTTGGAGTAATGACCAATTTTCACCATGTAAACAATCATTATGCTTTGTTTCTATCCTGTATATATTAATATTAATAATAATAATAATCTTTATTTATATAGCTCCAACATATTCTGCAGCACTTTATAGTTCAGGGGTTCATGTACAAACAGTCATAAATAATATAGCAACAGACAAGTCAATAATTAGAAAAAGCGAATTATGAAAGGAAAGGTAAATGTGCTTGTGTTGAACAATGGTCCAGCCATCTTGGGAAAATAGGGGAGTAGATATAAAGCTGCAAGAGCCAGTCACCAGCCGATATCTGCTGTGCTTTTGTGTGCATGGGAGCGGTTGAGAGTTTGGTGACCAGGTTCAGGAAATGATGATAAATGGGCTATATATGGAGAGGAGTTAGATCAGGGGATGTATTTTTAGGGAGTGCCTAAAACTTTGTATAATGTGATTTAACCTAATTTCTTGGGGTAGGGCATTCCAGAGAACTGGTGCAGCTCCAGAGTTGTCTAGGAGCCGGTAGTGAGAGGTTCGGATTATGGTGGATGTCAGACATACAGTCAGTCATTTGCAGAGCATAGAGCAGGGGTACGGTGGTAGACAGAGATGAGTGAGGGGATATAGGGGGGTAGTACTGTGGAGAGCTTTGTGGGTGAGGACGAGTAGTTTAAATTGGATTCTAAACTGTATGGGCAACCAGTGCAATGATTGGAGCCATCGAGGTAGCGGTTGGACAGATAGGTGACCCTGGCTGCTGCATTAAGGATAGACTGGAGAGGAGAAAATCTGGTGAGGGGGAGGCCAATTAATAGCGAGTTACAGTAATCGAATGGAAAGGGTGTATTCTAGAGATGTTTTTGAGGTACAGGCGACATAAGCAATCAAGAGATGGAATATAGTGGGTGAAGGAAAGATCAGTGTTGAACATAACACCAAGACAGCAAGCGTGCTGCTTAGGTGTGATGATGATGCCACACACTGAGATGGAGATATCAGGTTTAGGTAGGTTAGTAGATGGAGAGAACAAAATAAGTTCAGTTTCTGAAATATTCATTTTCAGATAGAAGACATGAAGTTAGAGAAGGCAGAAAGACAGTCACTGGTGTTCTGTAATACAGAATGGTTGATATCGGGTGATGAAGTGTATAGTTGTGTGTCATCAGAATAAGGATAGTACTGGAAAACAAATCTGCTAATGGTCTGTCCAATTGGGGCTCTGTAAAGAGAGAAGAAGAGAGGGCCTAGGACTGAACCCTGAGCAACTCCAAAAGCAAGTGGGAGAGGAGAAGATATGGAGCCAACGAATGATACACTAAAAGAGCAGTCAGAGAGATATGAAGAAAACCAGGAGTGAGCAGTGTCCTTTAGGCCAGTAGATTAGAGCATGCTGAGTAGGAGATGGTGGTCTACAGTGTCAAAATCTTCAGAGAGGTCAAGGAGAATGAGCAGAGAATAGTCAAAGTTGCATTTTGCTGTCAGGAGGTAATTGGTCAGTTTGGTGAGGGCAGTTTCTGTAGAATGTAGGGTGCGGATAAAGGAGAGACTGAGCAGAGAGATAGCGGATGAGGTGAGAGTAGACCAGATGCTCCAGGACTTTAGAGATAAATGGAAGATTGAAGACTGGTCTGTAGTTAGTTGTGTCAAGAGAAGGTTTTCTGTATATAGTTCTTTCAGTTGCTAACCAAACCCATGATGCACTTCTCCATTCTCTGCCACAGCTCCAGAAGTGCCCCGAACAACACCCAGCTAGTTTATAGCTCCTCCCACCCAGCTAGTTACAAAGACACTCCCCATCACTGTCCCGTTGCTGCTTTAACACACTAATGGACATAGCATCACATTAGTAATAGCTGCTTGGACATGGTATATAAATTTACAGCTACCTGCACAAATAACAATTTTACAGGATGTTGATACAATCCCTTTAAGGTGTGTAAAGTGCTGTGGAAGTCTAAGATGCAATATAACTAAATAATGATAGTATGTTTAGTACTGCTTACAATATAGTAATTTCATGTCAGAAGGTGAAGCCTGTGGGGTACCATGCATTTGGGACTCCCACTGATCACTAGAATGAAAGGGTCACTCACCTACATTTTTGACTCCTGCCGGCAGAAAAGGTTCAAGTTAATAAAATAGATAAAGTACAGCCATCATTCCTGAGAAGTATATATCTAGTATATGACTTATTTCTAAAATTAGGTTAGAAAATAAAATGTTTCTGTATAGAACCTGGGATAAACAAGAACATAAGCAGTGTGTGCACAAAGCTTGTCTTCACTGACATACTGCCCACTCACATACATCAATGTGTACAAAAGAGTCTCTTGTCAAAGAAACCTTACAATGAGTCATATTTTACTGGATCATTACGGTAAGTATCTTTTAACAATATCTGTTTGTGACAGACAGAAATCATCCCCACGTTAGTTACAGATGCAATACAGCCCTTAACAGATTTGTTTTTCAGCATAATATACGGTACATTTCCTTAGCATGTTTCAGAAATATTCCAGAAATCAAATAAGAATACCTTACTGTGTGCGAAAAATTGTATTTACATCTATTAATATGAAGAACAATGAGATAATGATTGCATGGCTGATCACCACAATGAAACCACAGGTCCACCATAAGTTAAATGCAAGTTAAAGTATATAGTCTCTTCTAAAAATATAATAAGACTAAGAGATTTTAACCATTAGTGAAAGTTGTATCCCAAGCTCTCCTACAAAAAGCAACTTCTGCTCAACTTTGTGTCCTAGCACCATTTACTTATAAGGACAAATTAAACAACCAGATGCAATTGTGAAAGGTAGCTAGAGTCAGTGCAAAATCCACTTTGGTTGTGTTGACCATAATCTTCCCACTAACAATATTTATCAACTATCCAGAGCAGGGATGGCCAACCTGCGGCTCTTCAGCTGTTGTAAAACTACAATTCCCACCATGCCCTGCTGTAGACTGATAGTTGTAGACAGTCTCTGCATACGGGGAGTTGTAGTTTTGCAACAGCTGGAGAGCTGCAGGTTGGCCATCCCTGATCCAGAGGATAGGGGATAAATGTTTTATAGGTGGGTAACTACAGCTGGAATTCTCAAAGGTCACTCTGCTGTCTCTGTATGTCTTATAGAGCTGTATAGAACCTATGTATTTTAAGCTGTATTCAGGACACATACTTGTCCGCTGCTCCAAATAAATGCAGAGAACTTTCTAGGGGAAGGAAAAAGAGACTGAGGATTTCTGTACTGGTGATTGACATAACACCCCCCAGCAGTCTAGAATGTATCACCAATCCTGTTAATAGGTGATAAATCTTGTTAGTGATTAAACCACTTTAGGTGGAGCCAAATGCCAACAACAAGTGGACCAGGAGCCACACTTTTCTGATTACAGTGTGATTATGTATTCATTATTTAAGCAAAAATCTAAAATGTCATTTTGGTTGAGGTATTAAAAATAGGTTTCTGTCATTTCAGTTTAAACAGTCTTCTTATGAAAGCTCCAACTAAGTATTTGTTAAGGAGAGTCGTTCTTTAGTCTTCAGTTCTACTGGGTGCTGAAGACACCTGTGTGTAACGTGTCCAGTAGGCAGGCACATGTACATAGTCAGAACTGGGGTAGTGATGAGTTAGGCTAGAAGCCTCTGTATGTTACACATTGGCATCTTCAGCGCTCAGTAAAATGCTGAAGACAGACTCTCCTCAACAACTGTTAGAACTCTGCTAAGAAGACTTACATTACAAAAATGTTTAACATTCCTGTCCCTATACAATATTAAAAATAAACCCGAAACAACAGATACACTATCTTCCCTACAGTACTTCCCAGTCTCATCTACTTTGTGAGGTCTGAAGGCCTGGTTATCTATCATGACACCTTTTCATAGTAGGCCAAATTCTGAGCATATAACCCCTGCAGTGAGCTTCAACATCCATTGTAAATTATGTCTTCGACGCCTGATGTGATAGACACTGGGTCATTTACGTCTCTCCCACTTGAAATAGACTATATCCCAGATGCATACATATATTGATATTAAAGTTTAATAACCCGTACGCACTTACTGTATATAATATGTATGCCCTTTCCTCATACTTGCATTGCATCCTACAGAAATAAATAAGATGCATTCCTGCCCTTGTTGTTGATAGCTTTTTCCCATTACTTCCTGTTTTTCTTATTTGAATATTCCATTAAAATGTGCCGGTTTACATTGTAAAAATTCGTGCCTCCGTTGAAAGAGCTCCGGATTTGCTTCATTACCCATCATCCTGGCCTATGTGGGTCATTTGTTTTCCTGTTGAAACAAACAAGCAAGAGTGCCAGATTGTATGCTCCACGTATAGATATAGTATGAAAAACATTATTACGCCGAGCACAGATCAATATCACATTTCAATTAGGCAGCACAAAGCAACACGCTCTCCCAGCTGGGAAGCAGGTGCACAAATTGCACAGAAACAGTCCAGCCAGCAGAGCGATGTTCTTTTTTTTATCAGTGTTACCAGCTATGCAGCCGCAACACCATGATAAATTGTCCTCTTATTGTTTTTTGAAATGATGTCTACAGTCAGTCTCCCTAAATGACATTCATTTACACAGGCCTCCTCTAGACTCGAGCCTTCCAATCAAAAGTCAGGTCCCCCTGCCCCCCTTTCTGCTCCATCAGCAGATATTTGGCTGCAATCCCAGTTTGTTTCCCTCTAATCTCCTTTTTGATCCCATCTGACATTCTGTCAGATGGAAACAATGTTACATCACCTTATTTCCTGTTTGGTCTCGGCCAGGACGTGTTGTTCTGTGCATAGACAGAAAATTTCAATGAAGCTTTTTTTTTTTTTTTACATGATAGCATCAGCTAGCAGTACTGTGAAAATGAGATTTTTTTTTTTAAATCCTGATCAAGATTTCTACTAGATTTATTACTATTTATAAATATTTATTGTAAGTGGCATGTTTACCATCATGGCAATCCATGTATAAAGGACAATATATAGTGGAAAGTAATGGTATTTTTTTATTTGGCATAGTACAATATCATATTGCAGTATTTTAGATCTAGCATTGCATAGGACTGCAGGTAAACCCACCGTATCATCAATAAGCTGCAGGAACGCAACGCAACACAGGTTCAAAGAGTGACACATACAGCTCTGTTACAATTGTCACCTGAACTGACATAACGTATGGTGGGAAAAATATTCGAGCGTAATTGTATAATCTAGCCAGTGTCATGAACTATTCAACTTTTAAGAGCAATCATCTGCTTCCTTGCATTAAACACAGTAGATTACACTTTTATTTAGAGCACTTTATGGAAGATGTAAACATTAGTAATACATTATAATCCACTGCAAATGATGTTTTTTTTCTTGGCGTCATAGTTATCAGCAAATAAGAAGGTTATAGAAGGTTCTTCTATATGAGCGGATAATTAGCATTTCCAGGGCTGCTCTATCTAAACTGGATTCTGCAGCTGCAAATTTGCAGGCAGCATTACTGGTGCAGCAGCGTCTCTGCCACTTAACTACTGGTAGCTATAATAGTCAGGGACCTTACACTTCTTATTTAGCCTACAAGCGTGGCAATTGATGATTTAACAGGAGAAAGTTGCAATGAACTTTGATTCCACGGTATTCTAGCCATTGCAGACATTCGTTGCTTTCAATTCTGAAAATGTATTCATATATCCAACACTACCATCTAGTGGCTTTCCATGTACATGGGAGGACGATGTTATATAATGCACCATATTGTAGGTTTTCACACAAGCCTATTACATATTTCATTCTGAACTGAGCACTTTTCCTTGTTCAACATTCTTCCTTTATTCCAGACTGCTCACAATATGCAATTTGTATTTGCTTTGCCCTATGGGACCTGTCCTCTAGTAATGTTGAGACATTTACAGGTTACTAATGTATGCGTTTAGCTGCTAAAAAGCAAAGGTAATAAAAGTCTGTCTTAACGGACAGAAAAAAAAAATTTAAAAAAAATATCAGCACAGCTGTATATGAAAACCTGCCAACATATAGGGCAAACCATTGAAGGTATAGGATGACATGCTGTGAATACAATACTGCCCATTGTGTGCATAAGATCCTGGGAGCATAAGAATAATTAAGAGCCAGGGCAGCTCAGTGCGTGCACTTCAGCAGTAGAGTGATGTAAGGCTTAAAGGGTAAAAATGATTTAGCATTTTTGACAGGGTAGAGTGTCTATTTAGTGTGCTTTGTTTCTTGGGGATGAGAGTATACTGTAGGATTTGTGTGTGGGATTATGTATGGATTATTATTTGAAGGGGGACAGTGATACAGGAATTATTATGGTGTGTTTGATGGCTATTTATTGGCTCACAAGCCTATAGCTAAACATTAAATAAGTGTGGCTTAACCTGATGATTTTGGAAGAACTGGCTGACCATGTAATGTATATGGGACCCTCCAGACTTTAGTCCCACAGCAGATGTCAAGGTACATAGGGATCAGCCAGTTTCATTTGTGCAGAAGATACTCTAAGTTTCTACCAGAGTTGTCTGGCATCAGTTTCTTCTCTCCCCATTTAGAACACATGCATGTTCTCCATGTTCTGCATGCACATGGAGGGGTCGGGAGAGACAGTTGTTGGATAGACCAGATTTCCCGTGACAGAGATACAGTCCCACTATATACTCTGCATACTGGCTACATTCTTAAACAACACCCCCGAAGGAGACCACTTTTGAATCAAAGAGGATTCACTGTACATGCTTTGTAGGAGAGAGTGATGACTTTCTGCACACACAACCCTCTCTTCATATGATAAAGGCACTCTTCTGGTCTACAGGAAAACAGAGGAAGGCTGTAGTAGGTCTGTCCTTCCTTCAACAGGCACCACCATGTGCCTGCATTGAATGGAATGGAAGAAACCTGGTGAATTTTGATGCTCTTCACTGCATGTGATCACTGATTACTGTCTGCCCAATATACTGAATACTATGAATAGCCCCAGGCCCTATCTTATAATTTTGTAATGCATTTTTTTTACCTTTATTGCTCCTTTCTTCCATTATGGGCTGTGTCCATGTAGCTTTTTCTTACACTGCTCAAAAAAATAAAGGGAACACTTAAACAACACAATGTAACTCCAAGTCAATCACACTTCTGTGAAATCAAACTGTCCACTTAGGAAGCAACACTGAGTGACAATCATTTTCACATGCTGTTGTGAAAATGGGATAGACAACAGGTGGAAATTATAGGCAATTAGCAAGACACCCCCAATAAAGAAGTGGTTCGGCAGGTGGTGATCACAGACCACTTCTCAGTTCCTATGCTTCCTGGCTGATGTTTTGGTCACTTTTGAATGCTGGCGGTGCTTTCACTCTAGTGGTAGCATGAGACGGAGTCTACAACCCACACAAGTGGCTCAGGTAGTGCAGCTTATCCAGGATGGCACATTAATGCGAGCTGTGGCAAGAAGGTTTGCTGTGTCTGTCAGCGTAGTGTCCAGAGCATGGAGGCGCTACCAGGAGACAGGCCAGTACATCAGAAGACGTGGAGGAGGCCGTAGGAGGGCAACAACCCAGCAGCAGGACCGCTACCTCTGCCTTTGTGTAAGGAGGAACAGGAGGAGCACTGCCAGAGCCCTGCAAAATGACCTCCAGCAGGCCACAAATGTGCATGTGTCTGCTCAAACGGTCAGAAACAGACTCTATGAGGGTGATATGAGGGCCCGACGTCCACAGGTGGGGGTTGTGCTTACAGCCCAACACCGTGCAGGACGTTTGGCATTTGCCAGAGAACACCAAGATTGGCAAATTCGCTACTGGCGCCCTGTGCTCTTCACAGATGAAAGCAGGTTCACACTGAGCACATGTGACAGACGTGACAGAGTCTGGAGACGCCGTGGAGAACGTTCTGCTGCCTGCAACATCCTCCAGCATGACCGGTTTGGCATTGGGTCAGTAATGGTGTGGGGTGGCATTTCTTTGGAGGGCCGTACAGCCCTCCATATGCTCGCCAGAGGTAGCCTGACTGCCATTAGGTACTGAGATGAGATCCTCAGACCCCTTGTGAGACCATATGGTGGTGCGGTTGGCCCTGGGTTCCTCCTAATGCAAGACAATGCTAGACCTCATGTGGCTGGAGTGTGTCAGCAGTTCCTGCAAGACGAAGGCATTGATGCTATGGACTGGCCTGCCCGTTCCCCAGACCTGAATCCAATTGAGCACATCTGGGACATCATGTCTCGCTCTATCCACCAACGTCACGTTGCACAACAGACTGTCCAGGAGTTGGCAGATGCTTTAGTCCAGGTCTGGGAGGAGATCCCTCAGGAGACCGTCCGCCACCTCATCAGGAGCATGCACAGGCGTTGTAGGGAGGTCATACAGGCAAGTGGAGGCCACATACACTACTGAACCTCATTTTGACTTGTTTTAAGGGCATTACATCAAAGTTGGATCAGCCTGTAGTGTGTTTTTCCACTTTAATTTTGAGTGTGACTCCAAATCCAGACCTCCATGGGTTGAAAAATTTTATTTCTATTTTTAATTTTTGTGTGATTTTGTTGTCAGCCCATTCAACTATGTAAAGAACAAAGTATTTCAGAAGAATATTTAATTAATTCAGATCTAGGTTGTGTTATTTTTGTGTTCCCTTAATTTTTTTGAGCAGTGTATTTCCTATGATATGTCCATAAATGGGCATTGTTAGGGGTGCTGCTAGAGCAGTGGCAGAGAAAGGAGAAGCGCATCATGGGTTTGGTTGGATACAGCAGCAGGAAGTGCTACATACAGAATGGAAACAAGCAGAAGGGATTTTTATTTTCCATTGTGATTTCTGGGGAAAATCCACATAAAAAAAAAAAACTTGGGGAAGATAAACATAAAGTATGCAACTGCATGGTCATATCTGTTAAAAACCATACTAATCCTGGAAAACCCCTTTAACTAATACATTTGGGGCATTACACACTCTATTTTCCAAGGTTTCCTCAATTTATTACCTATTTCTTCTTGGTCAGTAAAAAGCACAATTTCTCATAACTATACTCTGGAGGTAGATTGATTACCCTCATCTAATGGCATGTTCTTGAGAAATTGCCATTTTGGTTGGGTGCATATACTTTCAAAAACTATTATTCAGGCTACAGGTATGTCAGGGATATAAAGCAAAAGGCTTTATATAAAAGAAAGGATCAAAGAAAAGATTTCAAAAGATTATTGATCCTTGAGGTGGACATATATAACACCTCAAAGCGAGTTTGATCGGTTGTTTAATTATATTGTGCAATCAGTAAAACAAGGTACAAGCATCTATGCAAAAATATAAATGATTTATTATACAATAATTTAAAATACAATCAAAGATTAATCAATGTGAAACTCAATAATCTGCAATGATACACAGTGATATGCAGTACCCAAAACTCCAACACAAATTCCAGCGTATACACAGTACCTCTCAGACAGAAGAAAATAATACAATCCGTCTCGACCACAATTTTTAGATATAAAAACGTAATAATGTTAAAGGATAGATACTGTTTGCTGCAGTCTGCAAATACAGAGGTTCAGCTCATCTGCCTCCCTTTTTAGTCGATGATAGGCATCATGACTGAGATCGAGCTCACATTTTAAGTCCTCGATCGATAATTTTGCAGATTCTAACTCTGTTTCTATACAGGGTATATAGGCCTATATATCTGCTACATGCACATTTCTACTCTTTAAGAGTGTACTGACTTGCACATAGAACTTGTGGCAACATCTTTAAGAGGTGTTGGTATTTACTGGCAGCACTTTTAAGCACATCAAAATAGGTTAGATGTCTCCTGACTGTACCAAGTGATGACCATACATCCGCACATTCTCTCTTGGCTTCTGCCTGCAGCTCACTTAACCATGCAGTTCCATCCTGATCCAAACTCAACCATAAATTTACATATTCAACAATGTTATGGATTAACTTTTCCGGGCTAGATGGACTATGTCCTGTAGCTTCACCAGAACCCGCTTCAATACCAACTGCGCTCATTTTCCTTACCAATAATTAGTACACCGATAGAAGAACAATTTGGATAGCTAAAAAAATGATGGAACGTTTTACTATTTGCACAAATAATTTATACATTAGCACAATCTCGGTGGGACCTCGATTTTTATGTTGGGGATATAAAGAAAAAGGCTTTATATAAAAGAAAGGATCAAAGAAAAGATTTCAAAAGATTATTGATCCTTGAGGTGGACATATATAACACCTCAAAGCGAGTTTGATCGGTTGTTTAATTATATTGTGCAATCAGTAAAACAAGGTACAAGTGTCTATGCAAAAATATAAATAATTTATTATACAATAATTTAAAATACAATCAAAGATTAATCAATGTGAAACTCAATAATCTGCAATGGTACACAGTGAAATGCAGTGCCAAAAATTCACCACTAGATGGCGCCAACACAAATACCAGCATATACACAGTACCTCTCAGACAGAAGAAAATAATACAATCCGTCTCGACCACAATTTTTAGATATAAAAACGTAATAATGTTAAAGGATAGATACGAACCCTTGCTCTGCACAAACCATGAAAAATCTCGGATAATTGGTAGGATGGTCACACAACTTATAAATTATTAATCCTGGTATTGACTATGTAATGAAATTATTCCAATCAGAGAGTTACCTCTGAAATCAATATTTTGGTCTTTTATTCAGTAATATGCATCTTTACTGAATAGTGACAATATTGATGCAGTAGTTTTAACAACTATTCATCCGCCAACAGTGGGGAGTTTGCTAAATATCAGGTTGATTAATTTATATCAATACTACACAAAATAAAGTTATAAATTACCGAGAATGCAGATGATGTGCAGAGACTAAGGGAAGTCAGCTCTAAGGTACAATCTGGTCATTAGGATCTTTCTCCTGGGTTTTCTTTGTTTCTCTGTGTTTTCCTGGTTCCCCATTGTCTTTTTCCTGTTGCTCTTTTTGTTTCCGTTCCTCTCCATCATGTGTGTGTGGTTTATGATCACAAACTTATCAGTTAGACACACCTTCCTAGCTTGGAGTTTTCCAATCATTGTCGGCTAGGCATGTACATATGATAAGGACTGTGATGTCATTGTATTACAAAAAATGCATTTCTGCTGTTGGTGTAATGTTATTCATTTACCCCTAGATGACACTATTACCTAAGCTATTAATATCATTCTATTAAGGGTTAAATATCCAAGTATGACTTTATCCCACATTCTATACACATGACCTCTGGCACCTAAATCAAAGCTATAGGATTAATTCTGACACTTCTACCAATTAAGCACAGACTTTTAGGCACCCTTTGAATGTTTCCCACATTATTAATTTATGGGACCGATAACAATATGATGAGCCTTGTTTTCTCACAGATATATCTTTGCCTCCTCTGCTACACCAATGGGTGATTGATGGTTAGTTAAAATAACACATCTTTACAGATACTCATTAACAAAGTCCATACTTAAACTGTTTTCATCATATAACAGGAATATATGTGTTCCTATTGAGAAATATATATGATAACAAATACATAAACGTCCTTAAGAATATGTAACAATATAGAACGATACATATGTCTTATTGATTTTCTTATACAAAACTAAGGTTGATTATAAGCATGTATAAATATCACAGATGTTCTGCTTCTTTAATAAATACCAAACTATAGAGGTAATTAGCACTATCTGCTTCTAGAGAACATCCTTATCTCCTGTCATAAATCCATAAGGAGACAAGAAAGCCTCTTTTCAGACTGGTACAGCCATGAGAAGAAATCTTATTAACAGCACCCTTCCCATGATCCTATCTTGGCCATCTTTAAAATACATACATATAGCAATATGGCCTCTTATAGGTCTAATCAAATCCACTATAATTATGATATTTAGATAAATGTTTTATACGCTTATAAAAAAAAAAAGCACAACAGGTAGTATTATTGCAAAATCCTCCCATAGTTTCCTTTCTTTACCGGGCAACCTGAGCTATTTATAATGGTGCCAGGGAATTTCAAAGAAAGTGTAATGCAAGGTATCATACATCACACATTAAAAATATAGAAAATGTTTAGATCTGAGCTGTAAGACTGTAGAAATAATGAAGAGTAATATGAATCCAGGCAGAGAAGACTGAAGTAGATATAGCATGCTTGAAAGGATTAGCTATGCAAGAAATGTCATCAGGAGAAAGTAACACTTCTGGGCACAGTGTGGCAGATGAAGTGAATGTATAAAAAGAGAGTCAAGACTAATTCATATGTATGGTATCAAAGTGCTACTGGAGCCCACTGCCATTACCTGATTCACTGACAGAGATCAGCACTGTGTTTGATATCAAAGTGAACTTTCAATCCTTCAGTTTAAATCTAACAGTGATGTCTCATCCTTGCCAGAAGAACACATAACCTGTGTTACTGATCTTTTGGCGTGATGCTTCATATAGCAAAAGCAATTAAAGGTCTCTTCTGGTGTCTATACAAATCATCTAAATGAGCACATGGAGTCTCCTAGGGACAGTGTACAAAGCAAGCGAGGAAGATAATATGGAACCTCAGATTATCTCCATGGACATGGCAGCAAGTGTTGAGGCCAACAAAAGAGAACACTGAACAAAACTGTAAAAGATCCAAGAAGTCTTTGCGGCAGTATCCAGGGAGTGCACTGTTTCAGTGAGAAGAAAACTGTCAAAAGCATTAAAACAAAAAGGATTAGAAAGCAGCTTTTTTTTCTATATGTTAATCGGAGCTTTACAAATAAAGGACAGCTGTGCCGCAGCAAAGAAATAACATATACAAGTATCAAAGGAGCAGAAATTATTTAAAACATGCCTGAAATTCCCAAACTGACACTTCATCTGCCAGGCAATAGGCAGAGGATCTGCACATGCATTTAAAGGGGTTACTATGTGAATAGGGTGGCATTTGAAATGAAGTATTATTTCAATATACAGTATATGCAATAAAAGTATTTAGTTTTTTTTATAGACATTACAATTTCCTCTCTGGCAACACCCCCTGCTGTTTTTTCTTCTGGTCCACTTTCTCCTGCATTCAGAGGTGGACTAAAATGCTCAGTAGCTTCCTTGATTCTCCTTTCACATATTTCTGGTGATCAGACTCATTTTCCCTCCGGCATGGTACAGGAAAGCTGAAGCCAGAACTGGTCTCATAGTTTTCTGTGGCACCATTAATATACATCTGTTACTTATGATGCTGAAAATTGTTGAGCGAATCGAGCTTTGGATCCAAGATCCGAAGTCGATTTGCTCAAAACTTTGTTTTATTGGTGTACGGAGACCCATTTCGTTATCATCGAGACTTTGGTGAATAACTTCGGCATTCGATTTTTAAACTTGAAAAACATTTTAAAACAGGAATCTGAAATCAGCTTTGGTACCAGCTGGTACCTCGGTACCAAAGCGGACTTTTTTTTAACTGTCTTTCCAGTTCTAAAATCGAAGTCTGAAGTTAATTATCAAAGTCCCACAAGACTTCAATGACCATGAATTTCCCTCTCCGCATACCATACATTTCATCACCTTCGGATCTTGGATGTCAAATGGCACCAGACACAAAAATGCTGCTGCACTATACATTTTTCTATCTGGCTGTCACGGTCGTATTGTTGTTTGACCGTGACGCGGTTGCCGTGCAGACTGGTTCCCGGGGGCAACGTGCAGTTTTCGGTTTGCACGCGCACTTCCCCTTTAAGGTGTGTCTCCCTGCAGTTTGGTGAGCGAGGGGTTTATCTTCTAGCTAGTGGGTATTTAGTTGTGTCCTGGGTGTGGCCACTTTGTGGATATTACCTGTGGCTTCCTGGCTGGAGTCACTGGTACTCCAGCCTTGTTTGGTGTTGGAGCTCTGCTCCTCTCCTGGGTGAATCTGCCCTGTCCTTGAGGGCCACCTTGCTGGACATAAATTTTCTCCCCTTGTATCCTCCATGTACCCTCACCTTTCTTGTTGTATGTCTGGTGTGGGTTTATGTTCTGGGTGTGGTGTATGTCTAGTGCATTGTTACATGTCTGCTTGTTGATGTTGCGTCCAGCATGTCTGCTAGACATTTCCCCTGTCTGTTGTTTCCTCCGAAAGGGGGCCCCATTGGTTTTGCGGAGGGGTGAGCCAGAAGTCCAGCATGTGCAGTTGCTGGAGTGCTGGTTCCTGTGTGTCTGTACGTACTGCATCCTTATAGTGTTGGATTGCAGTGTGTTTGTATGGGTTCCAGTTTTCTACAGTGTGTTCTTCTTTGGTGCCTTCCAGCAGCTGCAGATAAGTAATCAGGTTTACTGTTGTTCTTGGTTCAGTTGCTTCTGGCCACTGGTTACTTACC
The DNA here is from genome assembly GCF_905171765.1 of Bufo bufo. NCBI lineage: Eukaryota > Metazoa > Chordata > Amphibia > Anura > Bufonidae > Bufo > Bufo bufo. The sequence goes on from NC_053392.1 coordinate 279,963,932, forward strand.
TGTCATTCTACTTGCTGTCCTTTTCCTTTGTTGCTAGGCCTGTGGGAGACTCCGTTTCATCTGTTTCGTGGATGAACCTGGTTGTCTCTTATTCCTGACCCCTATGCTATTGATTGTTAGGGTCAGTAGGGCCCAGGTTCCAGTGTATGAGTCCTCCCACCATTAGGGGGCGCTCATACGGTCAGGAGATCAGGGCTAGGATGAGGTTGTATTGGAGGTTTTCATCTTCCCTATCCTTGCTTGCTGGCCTGGTTACTTCCTTTACTCCCTTCATTATATGGTGGGGGGTTTTCCCCACTCACCACCATGACACTGGCACTATCAGTCTATAGATGCCATACCTGTGCAATAAGTGAACAAATACATATATCAGTTTTGAATGACTCCACAAAAAGAAAATTGTCCGGGCACTACTCATGTGTGCGTGTGTATATATATATATATATATATATATACAGTACAGACCAAAAGTTTGGACACACCTTCTCATTCAAAGAGTTTTCTTTATTTTCATGACTATGAAAATTGTAGATTCACACTGAAGGTATCAAAACTATGAATTAACACATGTGGAATTATATACATAGCAAACAAGTGTGAAACAACTGAAAATATGTCATATTCTAGGTTCTTCAAAGTAGCCACCTTTTGCTTTGATTACTGCTTTGCACACTCTTGGCATTCTCTTGATGAGCTTCAAGAGGTAGTCCCCTGAAATGGTTTTCACTTCACAGGTGTGCCCTGTCAGGTTTAATAAGTGGGATTTCTTGCCTTATAAATGGGGTTGGGACCATCAGTTGCGTTGAGGAGAAGTCAGGTGGATACACAGCTGATAGTCCTACTGAATAGACTGTTAGAATTTGTATTATGGCAAGAAAAAAGCAGCTAAGTAAAGAAAAACGGGTAGCCATCAATACTTTAAGAAATGAAGGTCAGTTAGTCAGCCGAAAAATTGGGAAAACTTTGAAAGTAAGGGCTATTTAACCATGAAGGAGAGTGATGGGGTGCTGCGCTAGATGACCTGGCCTCCACAGTCACCGGACCTGAACCCAATCGAGATGGTTTAGGGTGAGCTGGACCGCAGAGTGAAGGCAAAAGGGCCAACAAGTGCTAAGCATCTCTGGGAACTTCTTCAAGACTGTTGGAAGACCATTTCACGGTACTACCTCTTAAAGCTCATCAAGAGAATGCCAAGAATGTGCAAAGCAGTTATCAAAGCAAAAGGTGGCTACTTTGAAGAACCTAGAATATGACATATTTTCAGTTGTTTCACCCTTGTTTGTTATGTATATAATTCCACATGTGTTAATTCATAGTTTTGATGCCTTCATAGTCATGAAAATAAAGAAAACTCTTTGAATGAGAAGGTGTGTCCAAACTTTTGGTCTGTACTGTATATATATACAGCAGAGAAGGAAATTGTGGGGGCATTACATTCAATACATATCTCTGGGACTGTACAGACTATATGGACTATGCAGGGGAGGAAGGGGTTTACAACTTATAATTGCAATGCATCATGGGAAATTTAGGTGCTTGATTGTCTGATGTGAGCTCCTGACCACCCACAGCAAGGAAAGAAAGAAAGATACATGGTAGCTAAAATACGATTTATATGTTAAAGAACCTATGTGTTGACTTCAGATGTTTAAGATATTTAAAACAAATTGATCTTCAAAGCAAATCACTCACATATACTTGCAGAACCACGTAGACCATACCAGAAAGCCCCAATTTAGCTACTACCTAATACTCACACAGAGATATGGCTCTTTTAATGCTAAAATCAATATTATTTCTCGCTTCTAATCTGATCCTGTCCTACTAGCTTAGGTCAGATTCTCAAACTGTGTTTACTTTATAGTTCAAAAAATGCATTTGATAGCAATTTTAAAAATAATGCTCTTTTGTCTAACACTCCATAGTATAGGTGTGGCACTTCCATTTACTAAATAGTAGTGTTGCGCAAACCCGAACTGTAAAGTGTTCAGTGTTCGGGCATTTAATAAAGCTTTTGAAAGGCTGCAGGGCAGCCAATCAACAAGCTTTTAAGCTGTGGGCACTTAAAAGCCATCACAGCCATGCCTATTAATGGCATGGCTGTGATTGGCCGGTGCATCATGTGAACCAGCATCTACACAAGCTGGATCATGTGTGGCATCGCCCATTAGCTCTGAGTAGTGCAGGGACAGGAAGCAGGCAGCTGAAGCAAGGGAGAGTGTTAGGAATCTGGCTATTTGTTTTATGGTGACCCATAATGATTTTTTTGGTTGCAATACACCAGCCTTGCACCCCTTAAACAGAAATATAATAATAAATTTGGCTGTTAGTTCTGTGGGTGACCTATACTGATTTTTTTTGTGGGTGCAATGCACCGTTTTTGTGCTGCTGTGACAGGGACACGATAGCAGGGAAGACAGCCCGATGCCTTCCTTAGGCATTGTGGCTGCCTTCCACGAGAGCCTGTGAGATCCAGCCCCCTATATTCTATAGTGCAATATATTTGTTTTTGACCCACGCTTGTATTGAGCGCGCAATATTTGCATATTACGCGATCATTACCTTGCCGATTTTCGCTTTAAAAAAAAGAATGTAGAATATAACGAATATACGAATTAGTGAATATAATAGTGTATGCCAACCAAAATAGTACCAATCTAACCGTCACCTCATCCCACAAAAAATGAGCCCCTACCTAAGACAGTCGCCCAAATATAAAAAAAAACTATGGGTCTCAGACTATGGAGACACTAAAATATGAGTTTTTTTGGTTCAAAAATGATTTTATTGTCTTAAATGTAAAAAAAAATAAAAAAGTAGACATATTAGGTATCTCCACGTTCATAACAACCTGCTCTATAAAAATACCATATGACCTAACTCCTTGGAGGAATACCGTAAAAAAATAAAATACAAACGGTGTCAAAAAAAGCCATTGTTTGTCACTTTACAACACAAAAAGTGTATTAGCAAGATAAAAAAAAGTCATATGCACCCCAAAATAGTGGCAATCAAACCATCATCTCATCCCGCAAAAATGAGCCCCTACATAAGACAGTCACCCAAAAAAAAATCTATGTATTTCAGAATATAGAGACACTAAAAAATAATTTTTTTCAAAAATGCTTTATTATGTAAAACTGAAACAAACAACCAAACAAGTAGTCATTAGGGATCAGCGAATTGACTTCAGATGAAACATCCGAAGTCAATTTGCATAAAACTTCGTTCTAATACTGTACGAAGCAGGAGCTCCGTACAGTATTAGAATGTATTGGCTCAGATGAGCCAAAGTTATTGCTTCACGAAGTCTCGTGAGACTTTAATTTGTACTGTTCGGTTCAGTTCGGGAAATGTTTTTTTACAGTATAAATTAATTTATGAAGTTATTGCGCGAAGTCACGCTAGACTTCGCAAACTAATAACTTCGGCTCATCGGAGCCAATACATTCTAATACAGTACAGAGCTGCTGCTCCGTACAGTATTAGAACAAAGTTTTATGCGAATCGACTTCGGATGTTTCATCCTAAGTCGATTCGCTCATCCCTAGTTGTCATATTCGGTATTGTCGTGTCTGTAACAATCTGTTCTATGATGATGATCTAACCTGTCAGATGAACATGTGTAAATAACAAAAATAAAAATGGTGCCAAAAAAGCTATTTTTTGTTACCTTGCCTCACAAAAACTGTAATATAGAGCAATCAAAAATCATATGTACCCTAAAATAGTACCAACAAAACTGCCACCTTATCCCGTAGTGTGCAAAATGGGGTAATTTTTGGGGGAGTTTCTACTCTAGGGGTGCATCAGGGGGGCTTCAAATGGGACATGGTGTCAAAAAAAACAGTCCAGCAATATCTGCCTTTCAAAAACCGTATGGCATTCATTTCCTTCTGCGCCCTGCCGTGTGCCCGTACAACAGTTTCCGACCACATATCGGGTGTTTCTGTAAACGAAAGAATCAGTGTAATAAATATAGATTTTTTTTTTGGCTGTTAACCCTTGTTTTGTTAGTGGAAAAAAATATATTAAAATGGAAAATCTGCCAAAAAAGTGAAATTCAGAAATTTTATCTCCATATTAATTCTTGTGGAACACCTAAAGGGTTAACATAGTTTGTAAAATCAGTTTTAAATACCTTGAGGGGTGTAGTTTCTAAAATAGGGTCATTTTTGGGTTGTTTCTATTATGTAGGCCTCACAAAGTGACTTCAGACTTGAACGGGTCCTTAAAAAGTGGGTTTTGGAAATTCTCTTAAAAATATCAAGATTTGCTTCTAAACTTCTAAGCCTTTTAACGTTCCCCCCCCCCCCCCCAAAAAAAAAAAATTGGCATTCACAAAACTATCCAAACATGAAGTATGGGGAATGTAAAGTAGTAACTATTTTTGGAGTTATTACTATCTATTATAAAGGTAGAGAAATTGAAATTTGGAAATTTGCTAATTTATCCATATTTTGGGTAAATTTGATATTTTTGTATAAATAAAAATGAAATATTTTGACTCAATTTTACCACTGTCATAAAGTACAATATGTCACGAGAAAACAATCTCAGAATAGCCTAGATAAGTAAAAGTGTTTTAAAGTTATTTCCACATAAATTGACATGTCAGATTTGCTAAAAATGGCCTGAGCAGAAAGGTGAAAAATGGCTTGGTCCTGAAAGGGTTAATATAGTTAATCCGTCTGTTAGTTCGGTGGGTGACATATTCCCATTTTTGATGTGAGGTACACCTGCACTGCATACGTGACAGGATTTTTTTTTTTATATAGTTAATCCGTCTTTTAGTTCGGTGGGTGACATTATACCCATTTTTGGTGTGAGATATACACTCACCTAAAGAATTATTAGGAACACCTGTTCTATTTCTCATTAATGCAATTATCTAGTCAACCAATCACATGGCAGTTGCTTCAATGCATTTAGGGGGGTGGTCCTGGTCAAGACAATCTCCTGAACTCCAAACTGAATGTCAGAATGGGAAAGAAAGGTGATTTAAGCAATTTTGAGCGTGGCATGGTTGTTGGTGCCAGACGGGCCGGTCTGAGTATTTCACAATCTGCTCAGTTACTGGGATTTTCACGCACAACCATTTCTAGGGTTTACAAAGAATGGTGTGAAAAGGGAAAAACATCCAGTATGCGGCAGTCCTGTGGGCAAAAATGCCTTGTGGATGCTAGAGGTCAGAGGAGAATGGGCCGACTGATTCAAGCTGATAGAAGAGCAACGTTGACTGAAATAACCACTCATTACAACCAAGGTATGCAGCAAAGCATTTGTGAAGCCACAACACGCACAACCTTGAGGCGGATGGGCTACAACAGCAGAAGACCCCACCGGGTACCACTCATCTCCACTACAAATAGGAAAAAGAGGCTACAATTTGCACGAGCTCACCAAAATTGGACTGTTGAAGACTGGAAAAATGTTGCCTGGTCTGATGAGTCTCGATTTCTGTTGAGACATTCAAATGGTAGAGTCCGAATTTGGCGTAAACAGAATGAGAACATGTATCATCCTCTGATGGCTACTTCCAGCAGGATAATGCACCATGTCACAAAGCTCGAATCATTTCAAATTGGTTTCTTGAACATGACAATGAGTTCACTGTACTAAAATGGCCCCCACAGTCACCAGATCTCAACCCAATAGAGCATCTTTGGGATGTGGTGGAACGGGAGCTTCGTGCCCTGGATGTGCATCCCTCAACTCTCCATCAACTGCAAGATGCTATCCTATCAATATGGGCCAACATTTCTAAAGAATGCTATCAGCACCTTGTTGAATCAATGCCACTTAGAATTAAGGCAGTTCTGAAGGCAAAAGGGGGTCCAACACCGTATTAGTATGGTGTTCCTAATAATTCTTTAGGTGAGTGTACGTGCACTGCATATGTGACAGGGAAATTAATCTGACTATTAGTTTGGCCGGAGAGAAAGAGTAAGTACCCCCCTACCCACCTGCGATCCCTGGCACTGAATGCCAGCATTTCAAAATTCCTGGCCTTTGAAATGCTGTCATTCCCTCTGGTGGAGACAGAGACTTTTAAAAACCTTATGGTGGTGGCTGTCCCACAGTACGTGGTTCCCAGTCACCACTACTTTTCCAGGCGAGCCATCCCTGCCCTGCACGACCAAGTGGTGGACAAAATAAGGTGTGGACTGCGCAACACCATCTATGGAAAGGTCCACATAACTACCGATATGTGGACCAGTAAGCACAGGCAGGGATGTTATGTCTCCCTAACTGCACACTGGGGAAATGCAGTGGTGGCTGGGCCTGAGGCAGATAGCAGTTTGGCGCATGTCCTAACGCCTCCAAGGATTGCAGAACATTTCTTCTTGCCTCCTGTTGCCTCCTCCTTCTACTCAGCGTAACACCTTCACCACCAACTTCAGCAAAGCCAGGGGGAAATGACAGCAGGCTGTTTTGAAACTCATCTTTTTTGGGGGAAAATCTCAAACCGCGCAGGAGCTGTGGAAGGGGAATGGAACAACTGACTGATGAGTGATTGGTGCCGCTGAGCCTCAAGCCTGGCCTGGTGGTGTGCGATAATGGACAAAATCTCGTGGCAGCTCTGGGGCTATCCGATTTGATGCACATCCCTTGCCTGGTGCATTTGCTGAGTTTGGTGGTGCAGAGGTTCCTGAAAAATTACCCCGATATGTCAGAGCTACTGCAGAAAGTGCGGGCCATCTGTTCGTGCTTTTGGCGTTCTCACCCTGCTGCTGCTCGCCTGTCTGTGCTGCAGCATAACTTCGGCCTTCCTGCTCACCGCCTCATATGCGACATACCCACAAGGTGGAACTCCACCTTGCACATGCTGGAGAGACTGTGCGAGCAGCAGCAGGCGATAGTGGGTGAGTCGCTCTGCGGAACAGAACCACTTCACCACCAACAAGTGGGCCTCCATGTGCCGTGTTGCGCTGTTTCAAGTACTCCACCAACATGGCCAGTGCCAATAATGCAGTCCTCAGCGTTACTATCCCACTTCTATGTCTCCTTGAAAAAACACTTTGGACGATGATGGAAGAGGATGTGGCACAGGAAGATGAGAAGGAGGAAGAGGGATCATTTCCACGGTTATCAGGCCAGTCATTCACAAGTGGCTCGGAGGGTGGGTTCCTGCACCAACAGAGGCTAGGTACACAACTGTCCAGCCAGGGCACAGTTCTGCAGGATGAGGAGGAGGAGGATGAGGAGTAGGAGGAACCGTGTTCACAACAGGGTGGCACCCAAAGCAGCTTATGGGCATCAATGGAGCATGGCTGGGGGATACAGAGGACACAGAAGATACACCTCCCACAGAGGACAGCTTGTCATTGCCTCTGGGCAGCCTGGCACACATGAGCAACTAAATGCTGCAGTGCCTGCACAAAGACTACTGAGTTGCCCACATTCTAACCAATGCTGATTACTGGGTGGCCACCCTGCTGGATCCCTGCTTCAAGGACAACGTGCTGTCATTAATTCTGTCACTGGAGCATGATCGGGAGATGCGCGAGTACAAGCACACGCTGGTAGACATGCCGCTAATGGCATTCACACCTGACAGCGGCGGCTCAATGGAAGCACATGACGAAGGCAGAGGAGGAGGAGGATGAAGAAGCCGCCAACATCGCTGGGGCACCGCCAGAACCTCAGATGGGAGGGTTAGTATGGCTGAAATGGGGAAAAGCTTTGTCAGCACGCCACAAAAACCAGCTCCACCAGCTGATACAGAATGTTTTAGCAGGAGGCAGCATTTCAGCAACATGGTGGAACATTACGTGTGCACATGCCTACATGTACTGACTGATGGGTATGCCCCATTCAACTTCTGGGTCTCCAAATTGGGCACATGGCCTAAGCTTGCCCTTTATGCCTTGGAGGTGCTCGCCTGCCCTGCAGCAAGTGTATTGTCCGAACATGTGTTTAGCACGGCAGGGGGATAATCATAGTCAAGCGCAGTCGCCTGTCCACAGCCAACATGGACAAGCTCAAGTTCATTAAATTGAACCAGGCATGGATCCCACAGGACTTGTCCGTACCTTGTGCTGTGACCTTGTGCTGTGTAGACAAGTTTACTGGCTGTACCCAGCCATTGTTATACTCCAGTGCACTTTATCTTTGCATTCTCTTTTCTATTTCCCAATATTTTTGGGTCTTCCCAAATATATTAAAAAAAAATAAAAAATAAAGTAAAAAAATAAAAATATTAAAAAACTGTGTTGGCTACCTCCTCCTCCTCCACTGCTGCTTCCACCTACACAGCCACGTCCTCCTCCTTCTCAACCTCCTATTCCAGTTTGACCTCCGCCTCCTAGTTCAAGATTATTATATTTTATTTTTTTCTATTCTATGTTATTTTAAGTCATTTCCCTATCCACATTTGTTTGAAGGGCAACTGTCCTGCTCTATCCCCCATTTTGCTTCCTTTTGCAGCCCTCTAGCCCTTACTATGACTATATTTACAGCCATGTTAGTGCACCAAAGTTCAGGTCCCTATTGAGTTCAATGGGATTTCTGTTCCCGAACCCAAACTTTGACCCAAAGTTCGGCCGAACCCGGCGAACCCGAACATCCACAGGTCCACTCATCATCCCTACTAAATAGTAAAAAAAAAAGCAGTGTACTTAAACTTTTTACAGACAGTACTCCTGATGTAAATACGTAAAAGTTCAGCAAAAATCATAAAGGAAATGTTCATAGAAAATGCTCTTAAAACTGTACCAAAAGATGTCACACCTGGTTTTGGTTATAAAGGAGCAGTACCTATTATGTTTATATTTGGATGCAAAACTGGGAAAGGGATGATTTCAATATATATATATTTTTTTTACACTACAACTTTTAGTCCCCCTTCGGGGGCTAGATAATGTGATCTTCTGATTGCTTGTCCCATATACCACAATAAAATAATAGAATACTATTGATCCATGTTTTGCACACAACTTTAGAGACAGTTAAGCATGACAGGCCGAGGAATATTTAGAAGGCCTATAGTTGTCATAGTAACTCATCAGAAGCTTGCCGGGACTCCGATCAAAAGGCAGAGGGTTCCTATGGTATATGAGTAGTTAAGTTACTGGGTTAGGCGTCATCACCTATCCTGGTCATTGTAGCCAGGTGCTGGCTGTATTATACATCCAGCACCCACCATTTATGGACAGGCTAAGTACAGTATAGTAGCCGCTCCATGCATTCCCTTAACCATAATTATATACATGTATGTGATTATGCATTAATAGTTTAAATAGATAGAAAAACATATAGTCACCTTCAGAGTTGACTATTTCTTTTTTTTACGTTTTTAAGCCCCTCTGACCTTGCTGCCAACTTCAGTGGTTTTTTTGGGGGGGTTTTCAGCCACATCAGTATCATCCAACATTTAATGTGACTACATTTCCCCTCATTAGTTAATAGCTATATAAGTGTGTAATATACTAGTAATGTAATATTAATAAATATTAGTAAGTATTAAATTAAAGCATGTTGCAGTTATAGGAATATTTACTGGTTCTAGTATAATTTAGTGCTGTGGAGTTTTCTAAAGTCAAAATGCACAATATTACATCTAATCCATTTTCTATTATTCCCAACTGTAATCCTTTTCTGTATTTACTCAATAAAGTAACATTTGTTAAACTATTTCCATGGAAATAAAATACAATTTTTGATACATTTTATTTTGTTTGTTGAACGAGATTTCTATCAGTTTTGCAACTTGCAGACTTTGATAAATTGTCCCTATAATCACCCTTACTGGGTACACAGTGTGCGCTATTTCATAGCTTGATGAGGAAGGAGAACTGATGATCTAAAACTCAAGTGCGGCTATGCAATGCAATTCAACTACTAAAATTCCATATATCATTTCTAGGGAAGAAACGGAAATGATGGATTACCAGGTTCACCGGTGAGTCATGTTTAATTTCATTGCTTGTAATAACTTCAGTGAACAAACAATAACATTTCTGTTGCAATTTTCAATCTTTTTTTCTACAAAATCTTTTAAATAAATGACTCTTTCTATTTTTCAGGGAGCCCATGGACGACCAGGTGACAGAGGTCCAAAAGGAGAACGTGTAGGTGTTTAAGAGTATTTTCTTGTTTTACTGACATCTGCATGAACAGCTACAGCCAACAGCTATCAGTTGAAATTGCCCACACATTTGACATAGTAGTGGTCGTATATATTACTTATTTTTCACATGGGGAAAATGTTACTTTAGAAAATGTAAACCATGTGGCTAAACTACTAATTGCATACGCCAAGGAGGGCAATAAGTTTAGGGGTTGTTTTTGCGTTACAGCTCTTCAAATTCCCTGTTTTCTTGCACACAGATATAGAGTTACACTCTGCATCCATCATAATTCATTCATTTATGTGCTTATATATTCCATAATGAGTTTTTTTTAAGAAAGATTGAAGCTTCCGCTTTCTCATACTTAATCCTTTGCTTTCCTTGCTGTAAGGTTAGATGATACAATTCTGGCTCCCAATAGCCAACACTAGGAGGATCTTTCTACATACAAGTTTATACAGCTCCCATTGAACTCAATGCTAAATGTGCTGGATGTGATAAGGGTTAGAGTAATACATTAAAAGTCCTCACTTCTGAATCCATTCTGGAGATCATGTGACCAACAGTCTGACCATCGGACTGATACAACATCTGCTGTGCCAGCTGTAAGTCTCTATGTAAGTCTACGAGAATCTCATAGATTTGCGTAGATAGGCTGATTTCAATGTAGTACGGTGGTCAGATTGTAGACCAAATGATCCTTAAACACTGGGAACATATACAGAGGTAAGCTCTTTCATTGTACTACCCTAACTCTTTTCAAAGTCACAAATGTTTGCCCTAATAAAAAGTAATCCAAAGTGCATCTATGAGGCCAACCTGGTGGTGTCTGCATGTAGTAAACATTTTATAGGTACCGTACCTTTATGGATGTGTAAAAGAAAGAAGCAGGTTTAAAGATGTATATTAGAATCATGGTACTAACCTTTATAAAACTCATGAAATTCACCAGCACAAATTTTTTACCTAAAAATGCAGTGATACTTTAGTCACCACTTTGGGGAGTGTAGGGATTTCCTCAAAGATGTCTAGAATTCTTGGAACAGAAGGAGAGGATTTGGTTAATCTGCCCATAAACCAGCGGCCATATAACATAATGATCGGCACTAGTTCAGTAGAAGTAAATGGAGCAATGATGAAGAATGATCGCTAGTACGATCATTAGTCCCCAGTTTGCATATTGTCAGAAGCAGATCCTTTGTTTACAAGAGGTGATTTGCTGCCTACAAATTATTTTAATACCCACATAAAAGACAAACCATTTATCAGCTGATCATTGGCCTGTGTGTTGTGAATTGATGAGCAGTTCATATGGTTTTGAAAATCCCAGCTAATATACATATGGATTTTATTGATTTAAATATAAAAAAAGAATATGTAGTAGTAATATCGAGTAATATCTAGTAGCAATTTGAAATGGCAGTAGTACAGACTTCTGATCGCCTTCATCCTCTTGCAATGTGCTGTACTCAGTTTTTCCCATGTTCTATCTGTCATATGATTTCAAAAGAAATGTTTATTTGACTGATGATTACTGATAATTCATGCACAATTCATAGCACGGTAGATTTTAGCAAATAGGCCAACATCATGCGGCCAAGGTGTAGGCCTGCTGTGAATAATTTGTATGTTCAGTTCCAGGAGAAGTAGTCTCATTAGATGACCATTTATCTGTAGCTACAAATGTAAATGAATATAAAAACTGTTTTATTTAATTAGTGTCATTTTAAAGGGGCTTTTCAAGTTTTATTTCTGTTGTGCTCTATTTTCTGTAGAAGTGTTGTTTGAGTTGTCTGATTTCTCTCATTATTGACAATGAAGCTGGTAGAGATGGATGCTCCAAATTAGAAAGCTTATGACTCCCTGGGCTCCAATTCATGACTCATTAATTCATGACATTGAGCACGCTGATGCATGTGTAATTAGCAGTGTTTGTGTATCCCTGGTGGCTGTGGTTCTGCTAGCCTTTGTACACAGTGCTCTTCTCAATAAATACTCTTTGCCTCATCATAGGAATCAAACTTGCATATATTTGCCAGGAATGAGATGCAGTAACCACAGGTACTATTCATGTAGCTTAATCCTTTCAAAACACTTAGGGCTCATGCACACAAATGTATTTTATTTCCGTGTCCGTATACGGAACCATTCATTTCAATGGGTCTGCAAAAAAAACGGAAGTTACTCCGTGTGCATTCCATTTCCGTATGTCTGTATTTCCGTTCCGGAAAAAAATAGAACATGTCCTATTATTGTCCGCATTACGGACAAGGATAGTACTGTTCTATTAGGGGCCATCTGTTCCGTTCCACAAAATACGGAATGCACACGGATGTCATCATCGGATGACATACGGTCATGTGCATGAGGCCATAGGATGAGATTTAGAATATACCTGTGTGTGCTTTTCATTATTAAATGGAATACTGTTAAATGTAGATTATTTTTTTATTTATTTATTAAAAAAGGAAAAAGACATTGAGAAATGAGCTTATGGCATACAAAGGAATTCAATAAATGATCAACAAGGGAAATGAATGGTTGCTACAGTGGCGCTCAGTGGATGCTGTATGTATGAGCAGCGGTATCGCGGCAGAACCACAAAAATCTGCCGCACAGAGGAGGCAATATGAATAATTATGATACTGCGCTTGGGACGTACCTGTATATTTTAAAATAACATAATACGTCCCAAGCGCAGTATCATAATTATTCAAATGATCAACAAGCATGACAGGTCAAGCAAATTTTTCAACAAGCCTGTAGTTATATTCTGCATATATTTTTTCTCTTTAGCATACATTTGGGCAATATAGATCAGGTTAACATTGCAGCTGCTGTATTGTGGAGTGTAGTTGACTATGCTTTTCAGTATGACTATATATAATAAAAATGGCAGACATAAATTTTAAACCAGAAGAATTTGGACAATGGTATTTCAGCCATTTTGACATGGTCCCTCCATACAAAAGTAATTTGACTCTTGACTGATAAGAAGTTACATGGTAGCTTGTTACCTCATTATTTCATGGCGAATTAAGGAAGTAAAAGATCAATTTTGAATTTTGGTAGCTGTTACAGTATCTAGAGAGAAAGAAGCAGTCCAAGGTTTTTCTTTCTTCTTTCAGCAGCGATGTTCAGAATCCTTCTATTGGCTTGTCAGCAGGAAGAGTAGCATATGTTATAACCCTTGTAGCTGGTCATAGGTACTCTAAATATGTAGTCCAATAAACTGTCAATGTGAAGCCAACAACACCAACAGTCCTAATAAATGACTGCAGAATGATTTACTTGGTAAAGAATAATTCCTTCACAATATCTAGCCAAGTCAAGAACAAAGATAATGACCAAAACATACTGCAAAGGCAATCCAAGAGATCCTTAAGAGGGTTGTCCCACAAATAACATTCCACAGTTTTCAAACTAGCACTTGGATCTAAATACTTTTGTAATTTCTATTTAATATATCTGTATAGCACCTCCTGCTGTTTGCTCTTTTTCAAATTTCTTTGTTCTGCTCACTAAGATGGAAGCACATGCTCTGGTCTGTCTTTTAACTGCCACTTGTGGCATCAAGCTAGCAGCTCAGGGATAAATGACATGTTTCCTGAGCTGCTAGCTTAAAATAAATCTAGCAGAGCAACTGGAGTAATGAATGGGGAGATGTCTGGATTCATGCAAGGTACTGGGCTGGTTCTAGCATTGTTATTTACATCAATCATGGGATAACCCCTTTAAGTTAAGAAAGGTAATATTCTTTAAAGGCCAGTTCAATCACTTGACCTCAATCTGATTGAGCATGCTTTCAGTTACGGAAGCCTGAAGTAAAGGCAGAAGGACTCACAAACAAGAAGCAACTGAAGGATTTGCAAACCATCTCAAGTGAGGAAAGTCAGCATTTAGTGATGTCCATTGGTTCCAGACTTCAAGCAGTCATTGACTAAAGGAATTTGTGTTCACTGACTAATATTTATGATTATGTTAGCCTATGAGCATGTGAAAATGGAAGAACTTTAAGGAGATGGCTTTCATTCCTAAACAATTAAAGGGATATTCCAGTGTTCAGCTGAGAAATTTGAAAGAAGAGTGTAGGGTTATTCAAGGACTGGCTGAAAATGGGTTGTCCATTTACTGATATTGATAACCTATCCTTAGGATAGGACATCAATTTCACATTGGCGGGTGTCTGACTCCCGGCACCACCGTTGATGAGTTGTTTGAAGAGAACGCACAGCTCCTTTATCTTTACCTGCTCACCATCAATATTGCAGCAGCAAGTAGGTGTAATTACAGCTTCTTTATCCTTCTCCATTTGCTTAAATGGGACAGTGTGCAAATGTTCCTTCTCCTTAAAGTTAAGGGGACGTAGGAGCTGCTGTAGGATAGGTCATCAATGTTGGTAACTGGACAGCCCCATTGAAGTAGCCCTGTAAAAAAAATAAAAGTGGCCCCATGTTTTAGGTGGATCCAAGCTGCCATAAGGCAGGGCATATACAAGTAGGTGTGGCCAACACAAGCAGACAGGGTCAGCAATACCACAGTACAGCAGTCCTCCTCCTCAGCCAGTTTTCACTAATTAATATACGGAGGAAGGGGCTGAGAAGGTTAAAAATGGGCCTTAAACCACCAAGTCAACCGTATGTTCAGCATCCTACCTTGTCTATTACTTCCAGTGCTGTTCTCTTTCCTCATCTTCTCCATTTGGACCAGACCGTCATGACAACTTCTTTCAGCCATATTTTGTTTCTGCAGAGTTTGACGCATAAAAATCCTAAATTCCTCCTTTTTCTTCACCCTTCTCCACCTTACAAATTCCTCATTCTAGTGCCCCAACTGTGTCACCCTGCTGTCAGCCACTAATACTATACCCACTGTACTCCCCAGTGCCCCCAAACATGTAATTGCTGAAAAAAACAGTGCTGCCAATAGTAGTAATGCCTTCTACAGTGCCCCCATTAATAATAGTGTCCCCTAGAGCAGCTCTAGCAATAGTAACTTCCACTATTACTCCCTTAAAGGCAGAGATCCCTCCATTTTCACCCAGAAAGCCCCCTGACTTGAGCATCGGAGCAGTTCATGCTCCGATGCTCTCCTTTGCACTGCGCTAAATCGTGCAGGGCATAGGCATTTTTTGGAGATCCGGTGACATACCGGGTTCTCCATGGGGCTGCCAGGAAGCCCGATGACCTCACTGGCACTAATGGGCGAGATTTTGTGCTGCCCTAGCCAGTAAAACGGCTGGGGAAGCGCTAAAGCCCGCCCATCAGAATCGATGATGTCACCGAACACACTGCCAGGCGGAAGCTTCTGCCCGGCAGTGTGTTATGATAAACAAAAGAGCCCGTGCCCTGCGCGATTTAGCGCAGGGCAAGGGAGCGCATCGGAGCATGAGATGCTACGATGCTAGCCTCAGGGGGGCTGCCTGGGTGAAAATAAGGGTATGTCCGGGTTCAGCTCTGAACCCGGACAACCCCTTTAAGAAAAAAATAATGCAACCATAGTGCCCCA
The DNA here is from genome assembly GCF_905171765.1 of Bufo bufo. Taxonomy (NCBI): domain Eukaryota; kingdom Metazoa; phylum Chordata; class Amphibia; order Anura; family Bufonidae; genus Bufo; species Bufo bufo. The sequence continues at coordinate 279,979,513 of NC_053392.1, forward strand.
ATAATGTCTCTATAGTGTCCCATTATTAAAGATGTCCCCATAAAGCCCTCAGTGTTAATAAAGTCCCCTATTGTGCCTCCTGCAATATTAATGTCCCCTCAGCAATAATGATGCTTCATATAGTGCTCCCAGTAATAATACCTCTGTATTGCCACTAATAATAATATTGTCCCCTGTAGTACATCCATAAATAATAATGCCTGTTTAACAACAGAAAACAGATTCATATGACTTGATAAATTCCCCCCAAAGTGTTGTGTTGCCTGTGATGCAACTATCCTTGCTATTTTTCATAGGTAAATGCCATATGAAGATTATTGGACATTTGTCTCTTCTTTGCCTGTACTTTCTATTCCTGTTACATTATACTAGTATGCACAAGCTATAATCCTTTGTATATAGCTGGTTTTATTTTTATTTGCTTACAGGTTAATTGCAGTGATTATGTTGGTCCATCCATATCTAAACCTAATAGTTATTTTGTAGCGGGATGGTCATTCATAAGTAAAACCTGACAAAATACAGAACTATGAAGCAATTTTTAACTGAACTCGGCAATAACAAAGTTGTTGACTGAATGTAACATTTCATAAAGACAGAATGAACTATAGATCACCAGGGTAAGAGCGCAATGTTCTGTGCAGGACATAAAACACCACAAAGTCTCACCCAAAGGCTTGTGTGCCATTTAAGTGCCTTCCAAGTGGAATAAAAAAAAACATTGCAATTGCTTTACTGATAATTAACGACTTTCAAAACAGGAAACAGTCACTTATATGTCATAAATTTAGGAAGGTTTCCTTATGTGTTATGTACAGTCTTGGAAAGCTTTCTGCAGTAACAAAGCATAAGACAGGTTTGCTATAAAACAAAGGAGAGTTGTACATCCCCAAAATATGTATTTAAATGCACATATTTCACACCGTTATGATGAGCTGTAGTATGTCCACATGTTATTTGACATATAGTGTGATGCTTTACCATTCTATGACCTTTACCATCACATTAATCAACAGATACGGCGCTAAACAAATCTTCAGTTTTATAATCTTCTTTCTATGTCCCAAAGGGAAAGCATTTTAAAGGTAAAAAGGTGGTGAGCTCTTCACTACTAGTGTTGACGTAAATGATCAGTTTTCAGTAGGATGCCTCCTCTGTGGATGTGTCAATAAGTGCTGAGGGAATTGAGGAATGATGCAGAAGTGGTGTGATTATTTCCAATGCAGGTACTGATGTAAAAAACATATCCTAGGCAGAGCTGATGATTTCTGTCAGCCTTTCATCCAGATGCAGCAATAATGGAACTCCCTTAAGACGCAAGCCTAATACTAATACATTACAAAGCAAAGTAATTACCCACACAAGCTATTCTAGACTATCTAGTCACATCTTAGTACTGCACAATGTTAGAAATTAGTCATAGGTATGAATAAAGCGCCATTTACACATAGATCTCTTTACAATGGAATATTTCTGTAAATGGTCAGATAATCTCATAATAATCCTTTCCTTTACATGCCCCAGGCAATTGCCAACAGTAAATTGCTAGTCAAAGCAAGTAGATTCTACTTGCCCCAGGCAATAATTGCCAACTAAAATTGCTTTTAAAAGAAAGCAGATTCTACTTGCCCCTGGCAATACTTAGAAACTAAAATTGCCAGTAAAAGCAAGCAGATACATATTGGAACATTATAGAACAATGCAGAGTCTCCCAGAGCCTATATAGTGTCACAAGATACTATATGCTTCTCCTTGGGGTTACCTGCATTCCAAAGTAAACAGTATTCTTCAAGGTTTTATAGAAATATTATCCAAAACATAGATCAAATGAGATTTATCTCATTTTTAGTAATGATGAAAATCCAGATTTCTTAAACACATTTCCAGTTTGATCTAAGTTAAAAGGATTGTCCCATCTTGGCCTTTCATAGCCAAAAAGGGAATAAACTCTGCTAGTACTGGCCTGGGGAGGTGGTGTTATGGGAATTTTTAAGCAGCCAACAATCCACTGTTTCCATGCCTCCTGTAACAGGGAATTTGTCACCATGAAAAGATTCAGCATAACTTGCATTTTATTCATTTATATTCCTGATCATTCTGAGCTTTGAAATCAAGGAGTCGGTCCTATCAGTGATTGACAGCCTTTCTTCTTTGGGCCCCATAGCAAGGATCAAACCAGGCCCCCCACACAGGATGGAAGGGTTTCCACCTAAACCCCTTTCAATGACCCTTGGGCCATTTTTTCCACTGCCTCATTTGCTAAAAGGTGTTCCTTTAGAGGTTAGAGTCCTGACCAAGTTTTCACCCCTAGTAGAAGAGGGGGTGATCCCAACTGGGCCCCCTCTTGCCTTGGGCCCCAAAGTAGTCGCCTGGTCTGCCGCTATGGTAGTTATGCCCCTAATACAGAGATAGCTGTCAGTTACTGATAGGATCGCTGTCCTGACTTCAAAGCCCAGGATTTTAAATTAATAAAAAACAAGTTCTACTGAATATTTTTTTCAGAAAACTATATATCTGCTCAGCTCTTCCTGCCCTATAACATGGTGCCTGGAGCTCAAACACCATGTTCACCATGACAGGTCCCATTTAAATCTGAGTTCAAGTTGCTGAAACTGCAACAGTTTTTGTAATGCAATGTGGTAAATCTGTATGTATATTATATGTATTAACCTATTGTTTAGAAATATGAAATAGTTCTGGGACAATTAACAATCTGCCCATCCATTCTGCCAAGTTCCTGTTAGTTTGTGTGCTTAAATGCATTTACTGCTTTTTTTCCCACATGGGCTGAGTACCTCTTATTCTTTAAGTAAAATGTTATTTTCCTTCAATGTTGAATGGTCTCCAGAGTGCCCCGACATATTTTCAAAAGCTTCTTGATGGACTTTTGGAACTCCATCTTAGTTGGTTATATGGAATAGTGGACGGTTTGTTGAAGAGGAACTATAAAACTAGATATGTAGTCAAATCTGCAGACAGCATCATATGGGGCAGAGAAAATATTCATTACAAGTTGTACTTTTTTCATTTTAAATTCTTTAACATTCTGGGCATTGAATTCAAGGAGGTGGTCCTGTGAGTGATTGACAGACTTGCTTGCGTACAGAGATAGGTGTCCTTGACTTCAAAGTCCAGAATGAGCAGGAATTTAGATGCATAAATTACAAGTTTTACTGAATCTTTTGCCAAAAAACTATATATCAATCTGAACAGCTCATCCTGCTCTGTAATAAACAGGTTCCCTTTAAAAGTATATTGGCTATTTAGGAGGACAGAGTGAATAGTTTTGGAACACCTTGGTTCCTCTATCAGAAATGTTACATAAAGTTCTTAGTATTTACAGTATTATGTTCAAAGTGCATGTAGTGGGCATGAGTAGAGACATTATTTTGACTGTATTGCCAAGTAGCATGCAGCCATTTCTTTTATTTTCTATGGCTTCAAAGACTGTGTAAAAGGGAACTTTAATGCAATTTAGTGTAATCTGTAGGCAGCATGTTATAGAACAAGATGAGATAAGAAGATTGATATCTAGTTTTGTGAAAAAAGATTCAGTATAAATTTCATTTCCTGCATTTAAATTCCTTCTCATTCTGAGCTTTGAAGTCAAGGAGGCGGTCCTATCAATGATTGACAGTCTTCGCCCTACAAAGACAGCTGTCAGTCACCGATAGAACCACCTCCTTGACTACAAAGCCCAAAGTGAACAGGAATTTAAATTAATAAAATATAAGTTCTATTGAATCTTTTCCCACAAAACTATATATCAATCTGCTCAGCTCCTCCTGCTCTATAGCATGCTGCCTGCAGATTACACTGCTTTGTCATGGTGACAGGTTCCCTTTAAAAGCAACTTGTAAACATTAAATTGGGATACCAGAGTGAAAGAAGCAATAGCCTGTTAAATGGACCTAGTAAGTCCATTTTACTAGTTGAGAAAGTTTGCCCGAGTTACACTTAAAGGGGTAGTTCACCTTTCTAAACATTATCTACAGACCCCACAGAAAAGCCGAGCCAATGGTGGTAATCATATTTACGTTATCCCTGCCATTGGATTCCATCACTATCGCTGCCTTGGCTCTGAATGTCTCCTTGTTCCAACATTCAATTCGACATTGGGCATGTGAACATAGAAGGCAATGCAACATTTGACACTGCGACACTTAACCCAGTCACATGCAACATGGTTGACACATGACTGCTGGTTTAACATGGGGGTTTTCCAGAGGTGGCAGGGCAACTATAGAACCGGAACCCAGCAGCGGGGATAAGTATGAGTACCACTTTGGATCCTGCCACGCTATGGGGTCTATAGAAAATGTCTAGAAAGGTGAACAACCCCTTGAATGCCTATGCCTTCATGGTTGGTAATTTACTGCAATCAATCAAGGAACACTATACATAGAAAATATATATATAAAAATACACAATAACTAAAACAAATCAGTAATTCTTATCTTCTTATCGTCATATCCTTTAATACTATTGAGTCTCAAATTACAATCAAAACATAAATATATAAAGCACTTTTGCTACAATATCATATCTGGATGTAAAACAATTGGCTGCAGAAGGAGCCGTATGCCTCTTCTCTGTCTAAAATAGTAAATAAAGAACAATAATCCCCTGTAAAGATGATCTTGAAATATATAGGTTTTAATAACTTATGGTATATATACTCCAATAAGTTCTGATGTTCTGTAAAATAAAAAAAAAACTGTGTTTATTAAACTCACGAGAGACTCAATTATATTTCCATTTTTATGTTTTGTTCTGTTGCTTTAACCTGCCTTTCTCATACTCAAGATGGATGCAGAAACCAGAGAAATTTACCTTGTCCTGTGATATAACACAAAAAAATTCAAATTATGTATTTTCATGTGTTGATGAAATATTGCATTTGTGTGTACCTGACATTTGGATTTAGCTCCAAACTAGAAATTAATCTACAAATATTTACTTGATAATATGGACTGGGTTGGTCAATAGAGATGCTACAGAATCATAAGGGAACACTATTGAACCAACCTATTATCTGATTGCAGATGCCGTCTTTGAAAAATCCAGTAAGACCTGCCAGCTACAGCACTGGTACTGTAAATATCCTAGAAACCAGTTGCTCCCATAGCTAATTATAGGAAAACAGTGTTCTAGATGACTATGTAGTTCAAATTCTGTCCCAAGATAAATAACACGTTGAGGATTGCAGCTTTAAGTGGTGGAGTCTACAAAGCTCTATTTATTAGTCATACACGTTTCTATTGTGTAGATTTAGGGTTGTATTGAATTACGATAAGATACATACAATGTGATTAATCATTTATAGCAACCAGAAAGATGCTACAGAATAGGTTTGGTCATTTTCTCTTACTGTCCTAAAAACAATACATTTCTATAGATTCAATGTTTTCTTTTAACACTAGCTACTTGTTTACAAATAAGTTTCCTCACAACACTGTGTTGCTTTTCCTAAATAATGGATGAAAGATGATAAAACATCAGATAAAACTGATGACAAAAGTCTTCATTTGTCAATTGTACCATTGATTTCCATGTAATTTACAGATGGAAAAATATTTCTCCTTTTTAACTATAACAATAATTTTTCATCAAACAAAAACCGAACAAATTATTGACAATGTATGTCTTTTCTGTATTTGTTCTACAACATTACAATATATATGAAAAAAGCCAAATAATCCTCATATCCAACCACCCCAAGAGGGGAAAAGAGGCAGTAAGAGAAAAACATGGAACTATTATTTCATGTGACTTTTTCAGAATAAGCTGCCATATGTGTGTACATGAAGAATAACTCTTTATATGCCTTATATCTGCCATTTTTAGCATTTTTCTCTTCTGCATCTCTAGTTGTCAGTTTTCCCTGAGCTAGGGGTTGAACCTAGCTGGTATGATGTCTCACATGCACATCTCATGGAGAAAACAGGAAATTCTACTCCCTATCTCTCTGTAGCACACCCTTACAAGTAGCAGAACTAATCAGCTTAGAGCTGAATCCAGCAGTGGAGTGACCTGAAACAGTAAAACACTTACCAGCCAGCAGTACCATATCTGTATGTATCTCTGCCTCTCTCCAGCACCCTCATTTTCCTTTTCCTCCTCCACCTCCCATCACTATAGACTTTTGACCCACTAATTAACTGGATGGATTTGAGAAGATTGAGAGTTAGTGAAGTAGGGTGGGGCAGAAGAAAATTTTGATAAGAGGAGAAAGTTTAGTATCTTTGTTTGTACCATTGATTTATGAAAATCCATAGTTGGTCATTCAGAGCAAAGACTATTATTAGACTTGTCCTCAAATCTGAAAACCTGTTTTTGCAATTCAAGCTATTTTATGTTTGTCAGTTTATCATAAGAGATATGTATTTTGTAATTGAATCTGTTTATAATATCCACTCGCCCCCACCCCCCTATTTAAAAAATAAAAGATGCATACAATAAAGAGTTGTATGGGGTTGTCACATTTATTTCTTAAAAGGTGTAAATTCAGCCAAAAAATCAACACAGTTTCAAAAAGCATAGTTTACTTAGGTCAATATTTGTCTATATTTTTCAATTATTTTTGGTTTAGAAATGCCATGTTCTTTAAAGCAATAAATGTAATATAAATGCTATATATTTCAAGGGTGATCCAGGTATACCAGGAGACCAAGGTCCCAGAGGCAAAACAGGTACACCAGGAGAAAAGGGAGATATTGGACCTGCTGGACCCCATGGAGCACCTGGAGACAGAGGTTACCCTGGTCAGTCAGGCAAAGATGGCCAACCTGGACCTCCCGGACCACCACTAATATTGGTTAGTGATATAATTTAATTTATGAGTTTTCATTTTGACAAATTAGGGGTAAAAAATATAGTTTGTTCAAATTACATACTGGTGATTAAAAAAAAAATAACACAGCAGTCAACCCTTTCCCGATTGCCCAACGTAAATTTGAGACAACGGCCAGGCATTTAAAAATGGCCCCGGCTCGCATTTTATTTTTAATATTAAAACACAAGAAAAACGAAACATATGTGGTATCACCATAATCATACTAATCTGGAGAATAAAAATAACAGGTCAGTTTTACCGCATAGGAAATTATGTAAAAAAAAAAAACAACATAAAACTATGTTGTTGTTTTTTATTCCACCCCATTCGGAATTTGTTTTCCCGCTTCTCACCACATTTTAAATAACCATAAATGCTGCCATTAGAAAGTGCATCTTGTCCTGCTAAAAACAAGACATCATATGGCTATGTGAATGAAAAAAATAAAAAAAAGGTATGGCTTTGGTAGGGCTGGAAGTAAAAAAAAAAAAATGAAAAATGGAAAATCAACCGGACATTAAGAGGTTAAAATACAAGTTCTAATAATCTTTTTCCACCAGTCTTTTCAGTACCCAATACACCTCCATGCTCTATATTTTCAAACATAGTAGGGTAAAGTTACTAATATTAAATGCAAACTTTGACTAGTCTAAAAATGTGCCCGATGATTGATAATAAATAGTGTTGATCGAGCACCAAAGTGCTCTATAGAGCACCCGAGCATAATGGAAGTTAATGGACATTCATTGCAACAGCTCTGGTAGACATTCCTGCAGTCAGCATGCCAATTGTACGCTCCTTCAAACATTGCAACATCTGTGGCATTGTGCTGTGTGATCAGACTGCACATTTCAGAGTGGTCTTTTATTGTGGGCAGTCTAATGCACACCTGTGCAATATTCATGCTGTCTAATCAGCACCTTGATATGCCACACCTGTGAGGTGGGATGGATTATCTCGGCAAAGGAGAAGTGCTCACTAACACAGATTTAGACAGATTTGTGAACAATATTTGGGAGTAATGGGTCTTTTGTGTATGTAAAAAACGTTTCAGATCTTTGAGTTCAGCTCATGCAAAATGGGAGCAAAACCGGAAGTGTTGCATGTATCTTTTTGTTCAGTGTATATATATACACTGCTCAAAAAAATAAAGGGAACACTTAAACAACACAATGTAACTCCAAGTCAATCACACTTCTGTGAAATCAAACTGTCCACTTAGGAAGCAACACTGAGTGACAATCAATTTCACATGCTGTTGTGCAAATGGGATAGACAACAGGTGGCAATTATAGGCAATTAGCAAGACACCCCCAATAAAGGAGTGGTTCTGCAGGTGGTGACCACAGACCGCTTCTCAGTTCCTATGCTTCCTGGCTGATTTTTTGGTGACTTTTGAATGCTGGCGGTGCTTTCACTCTAGTGGTAGCATGAGACGGAGTCTACAACCCACACAAGTGGCTCAGGTAGTGCAGCTTATCCAGGATGGCACATCAATGTGAGCTGTGGCAAGAAGGTTTGCTGTGTCTGTCAGCGTAGTGTCCAGAGCATGGAGGCGCTACCAGGAGACAGGCCAGTACATAAGGAGACGTGGAGGAGGCCGTAGGAGGGCAACAACCCAGCAGCAGGACCGCTACCTCCGCCTTTGTGCAAGGAGGAACAGGAGGAGCACTGCCAGAGCCCTGCAAAATGACCTCCAGCAGGCCACAAATGTGCATGTGTCTGCTCAAACGGTCAGAAACAGACTCCATGAGGGTGATATGAGGGCCCGACGTCCACAGGTGGGGGTTGTGCTTACAGCCCAACACTGTGCAGGACGTTTGGCCTTTGCCAGAGAACACCAAGATTGGCAAATTAGCCACTGGCGCCCTGTGCTCTTCACAGATGAAAGCAGGTTCACACTGAGCACATGTGACAGACGTGACAGAGTCTGGAGACGCCGTGGAGAATGTTCTGCTGCCTGTTACATCCTCCAGCATGACCGGTTTGGCATTAGGTCAGTAATGGTGTGGGGTGGAATTTCTTTGGAGGGCCGCACAGCCCTCCATGTGCTCGCCAGAGGTAGCCTGACTGCCATTAGGTACCGAGATGCGATCCTCAGACCCCTTGTGAGACAATATGCTGGTGCGGTTGGCCCTGGGTTCCTCCTAATGCAAGACAATGCTAGACCTCATGTGGCTGGAGTGTGTCAGCAGTTCCTGCAAGACGAAGGCATTGATGCTATGGACTGGCCCGCCCGTTCCGCAGACCTGAATCCAATTGAGCACATCTGGGACATCAAGTCTCGCTCTATCCACAAACGTCACGTTGCACCACAGACTGTCCAGGAGTTGGCAGATGCTTTAGTCCAGGTCTGGGAGGAAATCCCTCAGGAGACCGTCTGCCACCTAGTCAGGAGCATGCAGAGGCGTTGTAGGGAGGTCATACAGGCACGTGAAGGCCACACACACTACTGAGCCTCATTTTGACTTGTTTTAAGGACATTACATCAAAGTTGGATCAGCCTGTAGTGTGTTTTTCCACTTTAATTTTGAGTGTGACTCCAAATCCAGACCTCCATGGGTTGAAAAATTTGATTTCCATTTTTTTATTTTTGTGTGATTTTGTTGTCAGCACATTCAACTATGTAAAGAACAAAGTATTTCAGAAGAATATTTAATTAATTCAGATGTAGGATGTGTTATTTTTGTGTTCCCTTTATTTTTTTGAGCAGTGTATATATATATATATATATATATATATATATATAAAATCATACTTCTGATACAGTCCTGATCAAAAGTTTAAGACCACTTGAAACATTGCAAAAAATCATATTTTACATTGTTGGATCTTAACAAGGTTCCAAGTAGAGCTTCAACATGCAACAAGAAGAAATGAGAGTGAGACAAAGCATTTTTTGAGCATTCAATTAATTGAAAATAACGATTAAACTGAAAGAGGCAGTTTTTTTAGCTGATCCAAATTTTAGGACCACATGCCTTTTAAAAGGCCAAATCTGTGCAAAGATGTGGATTCATTGTCATTTTCTGTCAGGTAGTCACACGTTGTGATGGCAAAGGCAAAAAAATTCTCCCTTTTTGAACGTGCTCGGGTTGTTGAACTGCATAAGCAGGGTCTCTCACAGCGCGCCATTACTGCTGAGGTGGGACGCAGTAAGACAGTCATTTGGAATTTTTTAAATGATCCTGAGGGTTATGGAACAAAAAAGTCAAGTGGAAGACCCAAAAAAATTTCATCAGCACTGAGCCGGAGGAACCAATTGGCTGTCCGTCAAGACACTGGACGATCCTCGTCCCAAATTAAGGCCCTTACTGGTGCTGATTGCAGCCCCATAACCATCAGACGGCATCTGAGACTGAAGGGCTTCAAAAACAAAAAATCGTCTTCAAAGACCTCGTCTCCTTGAACGCCACAGAACTGCTCGTTTGGACTTTGCAAGAGAGCACCAAACATGGGACATTCAAAGGTGGAAGAAAGTTTTATTCTCTGATGAGAATAAATTTAACCTGGATGGTCCTGATGGTTTTCAACGTTACTGGCATAACAAGCAGATCCCACCTGAGATGTTTTCTACGCGCCACAGTGGAGGGGGCGCCATAATGGTCTGGGGTGCTTTTTCCTTCAGTGGAACAATGGAGCTTCAGGAAGTGCAGGGGCGTCAAACGGCCGCTGGCTATGTCCAGATATTGCAGAGAGCATTCCTCATGACTGAGGGCCCTCGTCTGTGTGGTAACGACTGGGTTTTTCAACAGGACAACGCTACAGTACACAATGCCCCCAGGACAAGGGACTTCTTCCAGGAGAATAACATCACTCTTTTGGCCCATCCTGCGTGTTCCCCTGATCTAAATCCAATTGAGAACCTTTGGGGATGGATGACAAGGGAAGTTTACAAAAATGGACAACAGTTCCAAACAGTAGATGGCCTTCGTGCGGCCGTCTTCACCACTTGGAGAAATGTTCCCACTCACCTCATAGAAACGCTTGCATCAAGCATGCCGAAACAAATTTTTGAAGTGATAAACAATAACGGCGGAGCTACTCATTACTGAGTTCATGTTTGGAAGTTGGATTTCTGTTTTGGGGGGGTTTAGTTTTTTTTTGGAGGTGTGGTCCTAAACTTTTGATCAGCTGAAAAACAGCCTGTTTCAGTTTATTCGTTGTTTTCATAAAATTGAATGCTCAAAAAATGTTTTGTCTCACTCCCATTTCTTCTTGTTGCATGCTGAAGCTCTACTTGGAACCTTGTTAAGATCCAGCCATGCTAAATATGATTTTTTGCCATTTTTCAAGTGGTCTTAAACTTTTGATCAGCACTGTATATGCATAATATGAGGGAAACTACTACTGATGTTTTTAGCCATAATATATTTACATATATTATAATATATTATATTCTAAATATATAATAATATATGTAAATACATTATGGCTAAAAACTTATGTATGTGTGTATATATATACAGTACAGACCAAAAGTTTAAACACACCTTCTCATTCAAAGAGTTTTCTTTATTTTCATGACTATGAAGGCATCAAAACTATGAATTAACACATGTAGAATTATATACATAACAAACAAGTGTGAAACAACTGAAAATATGTCATATTCTAGGTTCTTCAAAGTAGCCACCTTTTGCTTTGATTACTGCTTTGCACACTCTTGGCATTCTCTTGATGATCTTCAAGAGGTAGTCCCCTGAAATGGTTTTCACTTCACAGGTGTGCCCTGTCAGGTTTAATACGTGGGATTTCTTGCCTTATAAATGGGGTTGGGACTATCAGTGGCGTTGAGGAGAAGTCAGGTGGATACACAGCTGATAGTCCTACTGAATAGACTGTTAGAATTTGTATTATGGCAAGAAAAAGCAGCTAAGTAAAGAAAAACGAGTGGCCATCATTACTTTAAGAAATTAAGATCAGTCAGTCAGCCGAAAAATTGGGAAAACTTTGAAAGTAAGGGCTATTTGACCATGAAGGAGAGTGATGGGGTGCTGCGCCAGATGACCTGGCCTCCACAAACACCGGACCTGAACCCAATCGAGATGGTTTGGGGTGAGCTGCACCGCAGAGTGAAGGCAAAAGGGCCAACAAGTGCTAAGCATCTCTGGGAACTCCTTCAAGACTGTTGGAAGACCATTTCAGGGGACTACCTCTTGAAGCTCATCAAGAGAATGCCAAGAGTGTGCAAAGCAGTAATCAAAGCAAACGGTGGCTACTTTGAAGAACCTAGAATATGACATATTTTCAGTTGTTTCACACTTGTTTGTTATGTATATAATTCCACATGTGTCAATTCATAGTTTTGATGCCTTCATAGTCATGAAAATAAAGAAAACTCTTTATATGAGAAGGTGTGTCCAAACTTTTGGTCTGTACTGTATATATATATATATATATATATGTATATATATATATATATAGTGAAGGGAGTTCAAGGCAGCACACCCTGTAACAAACAGTTTGGGTGCCAGCGGTGTTACACTTGCCAAAGTGTCGATCCACATATATATTTAAATTAAATTTATCCTCTGTTTCTGAAAAGTTTCTGCCAGGATTTGAACTCACAACCTTCTACATTAGAGCCAAGAACCTTAACCACTATGCTATATAGCTACATGTTAACTTGCAGTTAAAATTTGAAATGATGTTTTTTCTGTATAGGAATACTTACTACATGACAAACTATTATGAGGTTTTTCTGACACAGTTTATTATTCAGCTTTATAGCTGAGTGGTTAAAGTCCTTGCCTCTAATGTAGAAGGTTGTGAGTTCAAATTCAGGCAGAAACTTTTCAGAAATAGAGGCTAAATTGGATCTAAATACACTGACTCGAGCACACAAGGCATTGAGCTGAACACTGCGATGTGCTGAGCACGCTCGCTCAACACTAATAATAAATCTAATGTACCTTTAGACTAATATCAAATATAAGTTCTACAATGTGTTAGTTGACTTACATAATTGTGAGCCTGGATATTGGCGCATCTAAAGCCTTGCTTCCTCTGTCACTAAGACATGCACTTTTTCACTGACCTTGTTGGTTGAGGCAAAAATAAGTCCTAAAAGGGGTTGTTTAAGTTATGAAAATGTAAAGACTTTACCATGTACTTACTGCATCTACAATGGCTGCTTTCTCAGATTTCACTGAGGGTCACATGACCTGTGATGTCAGTTTCTCTCCCTGCTCTGATGATGTTTTGTGCACGAGCCTGAGAGAGCAGGTCACAGACGTCACTGTGCTGGCCATGCCCCCTGCACTGGCTTCTGCTGTCTGCTCTCTCCCTGGATTCTTTAGGAAAAACTTTAACCCCTTCAGCAGCACAGACTCAGGGCTGAAGGCGTTACTTAGTAGCTGCAGGCAGTGAGAAGACATATGCTGGGCACAGGAGCTGACAGACTGGAGGAGTTCTGCAGAGCATTGCACAAGAACAGGTAGGGGGAAGATCCTGTGTGCATCAGCAATGTCATTGTACAGCTGGGACTTGTAGTCCTACGCATACAACATGCCGCTGAGTATTCCAGCAGTCAGACATGTCACTCAGGGCAGCACTTGTATTCACTCCCTTTGCATAACAAGGGGATGGGGCAGAGATTGTTCTTATTGCAGGTAAACAAAGGGACAGAAGAGAACCAGCTAAAACTTGCTTAGCTTACTTATATATTGCTGCCCATCAGATTTATAGTGGTATTTTTTATTTATTTTTCATAACTCAGACATCCCCTTTAAACACCTAATAAATGTAGGATGAGGCTTCTGCACCAGAATTCGTCCTGAATTATGATACAAATGTTCAATAGCGAATCTACTCCATTGTTGCAAATTATTAATTAATGACCCAGACAAGGGATTATTTACTCAGCAAAATTACAGATTGTTGTTGTATGGATCAGTAACACAACACTCATAGTAATCTATAGGCTCATATTGTGTTTCTGCATACCTCCAATTTACCTCCTGTATACCTCCAATTTACCTCCTATACACCTCCAATTTGAACTTTGAGTATTCATGTTCTTACAAGATGCTAACCAATAGGTTTATTGACAATAGTAGATCAAATTGTAAATAGGGATGAGCGAACCCGAACTGTATAGTAAAAGTCTGGGTTCGGGTTCGGTGTTCGGCGCTTTCTTGGCGCTTTTTGAAAGGCTGCAAAGCAGCCAATCAACAAGCGTCATGCTACTTGCCCCAAGAGGCCATCACAGCCTTGCCTACTATTGGCATGGCTGTGATTGGCCAGTGCAGCATGTGATCCAGCCTCTATATAAGCTTGGGTCACAGAGCGCTGCACGTCACTCTGCTGATACAAGCGTAGGGAGAGGTTGCTGCTGCGACCTTAGGGCGAGATTAGGCAGATTAACTCCTCCAAAAGACTTAATTCAGTGATCGATCTCCAGCTGCGGATTATTGAAGTGCTGATATTGAATTGCTCACTTTTTTTAGGCTGCCCATAGCGTTGTTATATCACTTTTTTCTGGGGTGATCGGCGGCCATTTTGTGGCTTGTGGTGTGCCAGCACAAGCTACCACCAAGTGCATTTAACCATCAATAGTGTGGTTATTTTTTGGCCATATACTACATAAGGTGCAGGCTGAGCCTGTGTCACCCAAGTGCATTTAACCATCAATATTGTGGTTATTTTTTGGCCATATACTACATCAGGGGCAAGTTGAGCCTGTCACCCAGCGCCTAAAAAATAGGCCTGACATTTCTATTCCTCCAAATCAGTACTGTTTTAGCTGGTCAAGTTATTTTTAGTGACCGTAAAAGCACAGTTTTTGTTCTGGGTTGAAAAACTATTCCCAAATTTGCCATTCTCAAAATTAGTAGTTTCTGCTATATCAGGCCTACTTTAAATCTATCCCAAAAAGGGTATATTAGATTCAAGGTGCTGATAGTGTCATTCTGAAAAACTTAACACACACGCTACAGTGCAGATACAAGTCTAATTCTGTGATTAAAGGTATACCTGTCACACAGCGCCTAAAAAATAGGCCTGACATTTATATTCCTCCAAATCAGTACTGTTTTAGCTGGTCAAATTATTTGTAGTGACCGTAAAAGTACAGTTTTTGTTCTGGGTTGAAAAACTATTCCCAAATTTGCCATTTTCAAAATTAGTAGTTTCTGCTATATCAGGCCTACTTTAAATCTATCCCAAAAAGGGTATATTAGATTCAAGGTGCTGATAGTGCCATTCTGAAAAACTTAACACACACGCTACAGTGCAGATACAAGTCTAATTCTGTGATTAAAGGTATACCTGTCACACAGCGCCTAAAAAATAGGCCTGACATTTATATTCCTCCAAATCAGTACTGTTTTAGCTGGTCAAATTATTTGTAGTGACCCTAAAAGCACAGTTTTTGTTCTGGGTTGAAAAACTATTCCCAAATTTGCCATTTTCAAAATTAGTAGTTTCTGCTATATCAGGCCTACTTTAAATCTATCCCAAAAAGGGTATATTAGATTCAAGGTGCTGATAGTGTCATTCTGAAAAACTTAACACACACGCTACAGTGCAGATACAAGTCTAATTCTGTGATTAAAGGTATACCTGTCACACAGCGCCTAAAAAATAGGCCTGACATTTATATTCCTCCAAATCAGTACTGTTTTAGCTGGTAAATTATTTGTAGTGACCGTAAAAGCACAGTTTTTGTTCTAGGTTGAAAAACTATTCCCAAATTTGCCATTTTCAAAATTGTGTTGAACGGGAACAATGAGGAAAACATCTAGTAAGGGACGCGGACGTGGACATGGTCGTGGTGGTGTTAGTGGACCCTCTGGTGCTGGGAGAGGACATGGCCGTTCTGCCACAGCCACACGTCCTAGTGTACCAACTACCTCAGGTCCCAGTAGCCGCTAGAATTTACAGGGATATTTGGTGGGGCCCAATGCCGTTCTAAGGATGGTAAGGCCTGAGCAGGTACAGGCATTAGTCAATTGGGTGGCCGACAGTGCATCCAGCACGTTCACATTATCTCCCACCCAGTCTTCTGCAGAAAGCGCACAGATGGCGCATGAAAACCAAGCCCATCAGTCTGTCACATCACCCCCATGCATTTCAGGGAAACTGTCTGAGCCTCAAGTTATGCAGCAGTCTCTTATGCTGTTTGAAGACTCTGCTGCCAGGGTTTCCCAAGGGCATCCACCTAGCCCTTCCCCAGGGGTGGAAGAGATAGAATGCACTAACGCACAACCACTTATGTTTCCTGATGATGAGGACATGGGAATACCACCTCAGCACGTCTCTGATGATGACGAAACACAGGTGCCAACTGCTGCGTCTTTCTGCAGTGTGCAGACTGAACAGGAGGTCAGGGATCAAGACTGGGTGGAAGACGATGCAGGGGACGATGAGGTCCTAGACCCCACATGGAATGAAGGTCATGCCACTGACTTTCACAGTTCGGAGGAAGAGGCAGTGGTGAGACCGAGCCAACAGCGTAGCAAAAGACAAAGAGGGAGCAGTGGGCAAAATCAGAACACCCGCCGCCAAGAGACTCCGCCTGCTACTGACCGCCACCATCTGGGACCGAGCACCCCAAAGGCAGCTTCAAGGAGTTCCCTGGCATGGCACTTCTTCAAACAATGTGCTGACGACAAGACCCGAGTGGTTTGCACGCTGTGCCATCAGAGCCTGAAGCGAGGCATTGACGTTCTGAACCTTAGCACAACCTGAATGACCAGGCACCTGCATGCAAAGCATGAACTGCAGTGGAGTAAACACCTTAAAAACAAAGAAGTCACTCAGGCTCCCCCTGCTACCTCTTCTGCTGCTGCCGCCTCGGCCTCTTCTGCTGCTGCCGCCTCGGCCTCTTCCTCCGCCTCTGGAGGAACGTTGGCACCTGCCGCCCAGCAAACATGGGATGTACCACCAACACCACCACCTGCGTCACCAAGCATCTCAACCATGTCACACGGCAGCGTTCAGCTCTCCATCTCACAAACATTTGAGAGAAAGCGTAAATTCCCACCTAGCCACCCTCGATCCCTGGCCCTGAATGCCAGCATTTCTAAACTACTGGCCTATGAAATGCTGTCATTTAGGCTGGTGGACACAGACAGCTTCAAACAGCTCATGTCGCTTGCTGTCCCACAGTATGTTGTTCCCAGCCGCCACTACTTCTCCAAGAGAGCCGTGCCTTCCCTGCACAACCAAGTGTCCGATAAAATCAAGTGTGCACTGCGCAACGCCATCTGTGGCAAGGTCCACCTAACCACAGATACGTGGACCAGTAAGCACGGCCAGGGACGCTATATCTCCCTAACTGCACACTGGGTAAATGTAGTGGCGGCTGGGCCCCAGGCGGAGAGCTGTTTGGCGCACGTCCTTCCGCCGCCAAGGATCGCAGGGCAACATTCTTTGCCTCCTGTCTCCTCCTCCTCCTACTCAGCTTCCTCCTCCTCTTCTTCCACCTGCTCATCCAGTCAGCCACACACCTTCACCACCAACTTCAGCACAGCCCGGGGTAAACGTCAGCAGGCTGTTCTGAAACTCATATGTTTGGGGGACAGGCCCCACACCGCACAGGAGTTGTGGCGGGGTATAGAACAACAGACCGACGAGTGGTTGCTGCCGGTGAGCCTCAAGCCCGGCCTGGTGGTGTGCGATAATGGGCGAAATCTCGTTGCAGCTCTGGGACTAGCCGGTTTGACGCACATCCCTTGCCTGGCGCATGTGCTGAATTTGGTGGTGCAGAAGTTTATTCGCAACTACCCCGACATGTCAGAGCTGCTAGATAAAGTGCGGGCCGTCTGTTCGCGCTTCCGGCGTTCACACCCTGCCGCTGCTCGCCTGTCTGCGCTACAGCGTAACTTCGGCCTTCCCGGTCACCGCCTCATATGCGACGTGCCCACCAGGTGGAACTCCACCTTGCACATGCTGGACAGACTGTGCGAGCAGCAGCAGGCCATAGTGGAGTTTCAGCTGCAGCACGCACGGGTCAGTCGCACTGTGGAACAGCACCACGTCACCACCAATGACTGGGCCTCCATGCGAGACCTGTGTGCCCTGTTGCGCTGTTTCGAGTACTCCACAAACATGGCCAGTGGCGATGACGCCGTTATCAGCATTACAATACCACTTCTATGTCTCCTTGAGAAAACATTTAGGGCGATGATGGAAGAGGAGGTGGCCCAGGAGGAAGAGGAGGAAGAGAGGTCATTTTTAGCACTTTCAGGCCAGTCTCTTCGAAGTGACTCAGAGGGAGGTTTTTTGCAACAGCAGAGGCCAGGTACAAATGTGGCCAGACAGGGCCCACTACTGGAGGACGGGGAGGACGAGGATGAGGAGGAGGTGGAGGAGGATGAGAATGAAGCATGTTCACAGCGGGGTGGCACCCAAAGCAGCTCGGGCCCATCACTGGTGCGTGGCTGGGGGGAAACGCAGGACGATGACGATACGCCTCCCACAGAGGACAGCTTGTCCTTACCTCTGGGCAGCCTGGCACACATGAGCGACTACATGCTGCAGTGCCTGCGCAACGACAGCAGAGTTGCCCACATTTTAACGTGTGCGGACTACTGGGTTGCCACCCTGCTGGATCCCCGGTACAAAGACAATGTGCCCACCTTACTTCCTACACTGGAGCGTGATAGGAAGATGCGCGAGTACAAGCGCACGTTGGTAGATGCGCTACTGAGAGCATTCCCAAATGTCACAGGGGAACCAGTGGAAGCCCAAGGCGAAGGCAGAGGAGGAGAAAGAGGTCGCCAACGCAGCTGTGTCATGGCCAGCTCCTCTGAGGGTAGGGTTAGCATGGCAGAGATGTGGAAAAGTTTTGTCACCACGCCACAGCTAACTGCACCACCACCTGATACGGAACGTGTTAGCAGGAGGCAACATTTCACTAACATGGTGGAACAGTACCTGTGCACACCCCTCCACGTACTGACTGATGGTTCGGCCCCATTCAACTTCTGGGTCTCCAAATTGTCCACGTGGCCAGAGCTAGCCTTTTATGCCTTGGAGGTGCTGGCCTGCCTGGCGGCCAGCGTTTTGTCTGAACGTGTATTCAGCACGGCAGGGGGATCATTACAGACAAACGCAGCCGCCTGTCTACAGTCAATGTGGACAAGCTGACGTTCATAAAAATGAACCAGGCATGGATCCCACAGGACCTGTCCATCCCTTGTGCAGATTAGACATTAACTACCTCCCCTTAACCATATATTATTGTACTCCAGGGCACTTCCTCATTCAATCCTATTTTTATTTTCATTTTACCATTATATTGTGGGGCAACCCAAAGTTGAATGAACCTTTCCTCTGTCTGGGTGCCGGGGCCTAAATATGTGACAGTGGCCTGTTCCAGTGGTGGGTGACGTGAAGCCTGATTCTCTGCTATAACATGAAGACTGATTCTGTGCTGACATGAAGCCAGATTCTCTGTTACGGGACCTCTCTCCTCTGTCTGGGTGCCAGGGCCTAAATGTGTGACAGTGGCCTCTTCCAGTGGTGGGTGACGTGATGCCTGATTCTCTGCTATGACATGAAGACTGATTCTGTGCTGACATGAAGCCAGATTCTCTATTACGGGACCTCTCTCCTCTGTCTGGATGCCAGGGCCTAAATGTGTGACAGTGGCCTGTTCCAGTGGTGGGTGACGTGAAGCCTGATTCTCTGCTATGACATGAAGACTGATTCTGTGCTGACATGAAGCCAGATTCTCTGTTACGGGACCTCTCTCCTCTGTCTGGGTGCCGGGGCCTAAATATGTGACAGTGGCCTATTCCAGTGGTGGGTGACGTGAAGCCTGATTCTCTGCAATGACATGAAGACTGATTCTGTGCTGACATGAAGCCAGATTCTCTGTTACGGGACCTCTCTCCTCTGTCTGGGTGCCAGGGCCTAAATGTGTGACAGTGGCCTCTTCCAGTGGTGGGTGACGTGAAGCCTGATTCTCTGCAATGACATGAAGACTGATTCTCTGCTGACATGAAGCCAGATTCTCTGTTACGGGACCTCTCTCCTCTGTCTGGGTGCCAGGGCCTAAATGTGTGACAGTGGCCTCTTCCAGTGGTGGGTGACGTGAAGCCTGATTCTCTGCAATGACATGAAGACTGATTCTCTGCTGACATGAAGCCAGATTCTCTGTTACGGGACCTCTCTCCTCTGTCTGGGTGTCGGGGCCTAAATATGTGACAGTGGCCTGTTCCAGTGGTGGGTGACGTGAAGCCTGATTCTCTGCTATGACATGAAGACTGATTCTCTGCTGACATGAAGCCAGATTCTCTGCTATGACATGAAGAGACTGATTCTCTGCTGACATGAAGCCAGATTCTCTGCTATGGCATGAAGAGACTGATTCTCTGCTGAAGTGAAGCCTGATTCTCTGCTATGGGACCTCTGTCCAATTGATATTGGTTAATTTTTATTTTTTTTATTTTAATTTTAATTCATTTCCCAATCCACATTTGTTTGCAGGGGATTTACCGACATGTTGCTGCCTTTTGCAGCCCTCTAGCTCTTTCCTGGGCTGTTTTACATCCTTTTTAGTGCCGAAAAGTTCGGGTCCCCATTGACTTCAATGGGGTTCGGGTTCGGGACGAAGTTCGGGTCGGGTTCGGATCCCGAACCCGAACATTTCCGGGAAGTTCGGCCGAACTTCTCGAACCCGAACATCCAGGTGTTCGCTCAACTCTAATTGTTAATTTAGTATTATGTATCAGATATCAGAGTAATAACATGTTAGGGCTTGTTCACATCACTGTTATGTATTCTGTTATGGCCTTCCGTTATAATATGGTTATAAAGGAAAATAACGGAAACCATAAGACGAAAATCAAAACGGAAACCTTTGGAAGTATTCCGTTTTGATCCATCATAATAGAAGTATATGGGCAAGCATAACGGATCTGTCTGGTTTCCGTTATGATGGACGGAAAACAAAATTCTGTCGATAGTTTATGTCGACATAAACCATGCGTTTTTATGTAGTATATAATTGTGCTTTTCAAAAAGGAAGATTTGCATAGTAGCTACAGTAGATGTTACCTTTTTCAAATTTTCTAGTATTATGTTGCTATGGCAATATGTCTTGTATTGATATAATGTATATACAGTAAGTATAGGTGAGTGACTGAATTGCTCCAAGCATTTCACTTATTGAACATTACATTATGTTCTGTGCATTGATGTTTTTTTAACTATAGAAAATAAGAGCAGCATTTGTAAGGATGAGTATGTTCTTACTAAACTTCCACTAAATAAAAAATTATAATAAATCCTATTGAATAAGACTGGTTAGCATTAAACCAAGCACAATTCTGCTGCAGCATATTCACCACCTATGACCTTAATGACATTACCGTTGTGATATTAGCTTTGCACATTTAAGTGAGAAGGGACCTAGTCTAGATATTGTATGTACAAACATTTAATGCTGACATCTGCCACTACTGGAGATATCAGAAATATCTGATAGTTAGATGGATAGGTGTACATGTACAGTTGCAAGAAAAAGTATGTGAACCCTTTGGAATGATATGTATTTCTGCACAAATTGGTTTTAAAATGTGATCTGATCTTCATCTAAGTCACAACAATAGACAATGACAGTCTGCTTAAACTAATAAAACACAAAGAATTAAATGTTATTATGTTTTTATTGAACACACCATGCAAACATTCACAGTGCAGGTGGAAAAAGTATGTGAACCCCTAGACTAATGACATCTTCAAGAGCGAATTGGAGTGAGGTGTCAGCCAAATGGAGTCCAATCAATGAGATGAGATTGGAGGTGTTGGTTACAGCTGCTCTGCCCTATAAAAAACACACACCAGTTCTGGGTTTGCTTTTCACAAGAAGCATTGCCTGATGTGAATGATGCCTCGCACAAAAGAGCTCTCAGAAGACCTACGATTAAGAATGGTTGACTTGCATAAAGCTGGAAAGGGTTATAAAAGTATCTCCAAAAGCCTTGCTGTTCATCAGCCCATGGTAAGACAAATTGTCTATAAATGGAGAAAGTTCAGCACTGCTGCTACTCTCCCTAGGAGTGGCCGTCCTGTAAAGATGACTGCAAGAGCACAGCGCAGACTGCTCAATGAGGTGAAGAAGAATCCTAGAGTGTCAGCTAAAGACTTACAAAAGTCTCTGATATATGCTAACATCTCTGTTAGCGAATCTACGATACATAAAACACTAAACAAGAATGGATTTCATGGGAGGATACCACAGAGGAAGCCACTGCTGTCCAAAAAAAACATTGCTGCACGTTTAAAGTTTGCACAAGAGCACCTGGATGTTCCACAGCAGTACTGGCAAAATATTGAGATGAAACCAAAGTTAAGTTGTTTGTAAGAAACACACAACACTATGTGTGGAGAAAAGAGGCACAACACACCAACATCAAAACCTCATCCCAACTGTGAAGTATGGTGGTGTGGGCATCATGGTTTGGGGCTGCTTTGCTGCGTCAGGGCCTGGACGGATTTCTACCATCGAAGGAAAAATGAATTCCCAAGTTTATCAAGACATTTTGCAGGAAAACTTAAGGCCATTTGTCCACCAGCTGAAGCTCAACAGAAGATGGGTGTTGCAACAGGACAACGACCCAAAGCATAGAAGTAAATCAACAACAGAATGGCTTAAACAGAAGAAAATACGCCTTCTGGATTGGCCCAGTCAGAGTCCTGACCTCAACCCGATTGAGATGATGTGGCATGACCTCAAGAAAGCGATTCACACCAGACATCCCAAGAATATTGCTGAACTGAAACAGTTCTGTAAAGAGGAATGGTCAAGAATTACTCCTGACCGTTGTGCACGTCTTATCTGCACCTACAGGAAACGTTTGGTTGAAGTTATTGCTGCCAAAGGAGGTTCAACCAGTTATTAAATCCAAGGGTTCACATACTTTTTCCACCTGCACTGTGAATGTTTACATGGTGTGTTCATTAAAAACATGGCAACATTTAATTCTTCGTGTGTTATTAGTTTAAGCAGACTGTGATTGTCTATTGTTGTGACTTAGATGAAGATCAGATCACATTTTATGACCAATTTGTGCAGAAATCCATATCATTCCAAAGGGTTCACATACTTTTTCTTGCAACTGTATGTATTTAAGGTGTAAATTCAATAACACTGAAATTTGCCTCATTCTATTCAAAATAATGTGACTTTGATACTTACTAACGGACTACAAATTATCCCTTTTTATAAAATAAATTCTAAATCATTCATCTTTTTTGTATAAATAATCGACTGATGATTCTGAGACCATTAATCATGTCCAATGAAAATATACTGTAGAAATGTCATAATTAGAGATGAGCAAATTTTAAAAAAAATAGATTCGGCCGATTTGCCGAATTTTCCGAAAAATTTGCTTCGAACCGAATATATTCGCAGCGAATCGCAATAAAAAACGTCTATTTCCTGGCTGTAGAGAGTCTTTATAGTTGTGTAGAACACTGTGCCTTGCAGTAACACGCTTAGGGAGTCTGCTGTGGTAGTGAAACAATACTGTGAGTCAGTATGACATGCAGATGACAGACGTCTAACAACGGCAGTTGGCAGCCGCCAGCGTGCAGCACATCCTGCTATGTACCTCAGTCGAACTGCACAAAAGGCTCCTCCTCTCCGCTGCATGCTCTGGACCCGCTTTCCTGCACTGTCGCAAGCGTCCTGTTTCTTTAAGGGTTCGTGCACGCACCTGATTCCGCCTTCTCTCCAATACCGGCCAGGCACCACCTTTATAAGGGTGCTTCCCCCTTCCTGTAATGCCTGAGCAATATTGTCATTTTCTTCCGCGAAGGTTCCAGCTCGTAGTTTCTGTTGTTATCCTGCTTCCGAACTTAGCCTGTATCCTGACCTCGTCTCTGCCTGATCCTCCTGTACCTCGCTGCCCTGAAGTGTATGATTCGGATTGTGGACCACGCCTCTGTCTGCTGTTCAGCTTATTACACCTGCTGCACCGGATCTATTCAGCTCTGCTGTTCTAACAGCTCCAGCTCTGCTTAATCACTAACTCAGCTCTGCTTCATCTGACTCTGCTGCTGCGCTTCTTCCATCCAGCGACAGCTCGCTCCACCTGCTTGTATTCCCGGTGCTTGCACTGGGGCGCTCTGGTCTGCTTGGCCAGCTGCCACTTAAACGGGAAAACTCTTGCGTTAGCGACCTGGTGTCTCCCTTGCAGCTAAGACCAGCTTCCGCATCTTGGAGCGGGATAAAGGGTGAAGACCAGATTCCGCTCCCAAGTTTGACCCAAATCCAAACCGGTAAGTGGCACAGCGGGTCCACACGCGTTGGAGCGTTACAGCGTCACACTTAGAATCACTGCACACTTCACTTATTAGGGCAGTCATGGGGCCAAAACTGAACAAATAACTCAAGTATTAACTCAGCCTTACAGGTCGATGTTAGCGTCAAGAAGAAGCGCACTCCTTTTACACCCTCGTCAGCTGATTCCACATAGATGTCTACAGAACATGTTCTATGAAACGCTTATACAAGTAGAGCCCCCCGACAGAGTAGAGAGGGCGACAGCAGTAAGTTTGTGTTAACGTCACTGATTAATTTGCCCTTCCTCTGATCCGTCAGAACAATAACCCACAAAAACGGATCCTGTCTGTGGAGCATATTCCTTCACTCGGTCAGTATTTTGTCAGTAATTCATCAGTATTGCTAATGTAAAAAAAAAAACAGAAGTGGATCTAAAACAGATGACATGTGAATGGAATATTTGCATGTCTTCTGTGTTTTGTAACCACTCCTGCTTTTCACTACCAAATCATAAGCCAATTCTGATGGGACCAATACAGGCCTTACAGCTGCTACACAGACAGGATTGTGCATCTCATTTTTCCTTCCTTCTGACAGATCAGAAGAAAGGTCAAATAAATGATGATGTCACCCAGGATGAAAGGCAAAATAGTGGCCCAGTCATGAAGTGGGAGGGTGGGAACAGAATGAGAAGTCCAAAGAATGGACCTATGACATAGTGGTGAGGTGGAAGCAGCATGAGGAGACCGCAGAGTGACCCAATGGCAGGGTCTGGAGGTGGAAGCAGTATGAGGAGGCCACCGAGTGGCACAATGACAGAGTCTCTAGTTGGCAGCAGTATGAGGAGGCCAGCGAGTGGCAAGGTGGCATAGTGTGGACATGGCAGCAGCATGAGGAGACCACAGAGTGGCAAGGTGACATAGTGTGAAGATGGCAGCAGCAGGAGGAGACCACAGAGTGGCAAGGTGACATAATGTTCAGATGGCAGCATCAGCAGGATCCCACATAGTGGCAATGTGACATACTGTGGAGATGGCAGTAGCAGCAGCATCAGGATACCATAGAGCGGCAAGGTGACATAGTGTGGAGATGGCAGCAGCAGGAGCATACCACAGAGTGGCAAGGTGACATAGTGTGTTAGACAGAGAAGTGCCAGGCCCTGCACAGGGCAGTGGCAGAGGCCAAAATATTTTTGGCGCAGGCACAGGGCATGGCAGCAGGAGTCGCAGCGAGAGGCCTGAGCTCCAGATGTCATCTATCAGTCGTGTCTTGAACCAGCAACCCAGCGGTTCTTGAATGGTTGACTCGGTCATCCACTTCGTCCCAAGTGACATCAGACACCCCCAGCCAACAGTCAGTGGGTTCATCAGACACAGGGGTCGAGTCGAGGGGGAACGCGTGGGAACGGCGTTCCTGCACTTTTTTCATGGCAGGAACGCCGTTCCCTTTCAGGGCAAAAGGACCAGGAGGGAAAGCGGTGAAATCAGATTCACAGGGGGCGGAGCGGAGGCGAGGCCCTGCGTGACTCGCACTGTGCAGGGCAGGCTAAGTGAGGAGGGAAGGGGAGCGGCTTCAGTTGAGGACGGAAGACTCACTGACTGACTCCCCCCCTCCTGGCTGAGAGCTCCCCTCCTCCTATCCTGAGCCTGCGACCTACCATATAGGCAGACCACGCAGCTGCTATGGGGCCCGTGAGGAAGGGGGGGCCCTGCAGTGGAGGAGAGTCCCCGCCCCTGTCTATCTTCCTAACTGTCTCCTGTCTGCTAGCCCCGCCTCCTAGCTCCGCCTCCTGCCTGTTAGCTCCGCCCCCGCCTGATTCCTCTGGATTGCCACAACCAGTAATGAAGTAAGTGAGGACTTGTAGGTGAGGACAGTGCAGAGGTGTATGTGTGTGGAAGGGGGCAAGGTCACTCAGCTTTCCCAGGCTATTCCTCTGCACATATGCCATTCAGAACAGGAGGGAAGCTGGGTGTCACTACATTATGTAATGTGACTCAGCTTTCCTGATGTCCTGCATGGCACAAGTGCAGAGGCATGAGAAGATATGAGGGTTGTGTTACTCAGCTTTCTCATGTCTCTCCACATGTGCCATGCAGGAGAGCAGAAAAGCTGGGTGCTATTACATCATGTAATGTCACTCAGATTTCCTGCTATCCTGCAAGGCATAAAAGCTATGGGGCCCAATGATTTCTGTGTACGCCCCTGCCTGACTGTCTGCTGAGGTGAGCATGGCTGGACCATCCGACCAGACCGGGGTCCTGGTGGTCCGGTCCAGGCCAGTCTAAGTGTCTGTGACTGTCCCTGAGTGAGTCCGGGGGCCCTAACCCGCCTGGTGGGAGCGCCGGTGGCCAGCAGCCCCAGACCAGACCAGTCAATACCCCCTCTTTTATCTCAGTCAGTACTCTCATCAGATGTGACTGCAGGCAGCACAGCAGCAGGCCAGAAGAGATCGATCAGCCAGGATTAATGTGCACAGCCTGGGTGGGAGGCCCCCCTTACCCTGGCCTTAGGCAAGTGACAAACTGCCCCCCCCTCCTCAATCTTAGGCAAGTGACAAACCCAGCTCTGCTACATCTACAATGAGCAACTACAACAAATGTAATGCCAAACTGCAGTTCCTCTATGCGATTGTGATGCCTCAGATAGCTTCCACTGAACCCACAGCCTGTGGATCCAGTGGAAGCTATCCAAGGCATCACATAGAGGAACTGCAGTTTGGCATTACATTTGTTGTAGTTGCTCATTGTAGATGTAGAAGAGCTGAGTTTGTCACTTGCCTAAGACTGAGGGAGGGCAGTTTGTCACTTGCCTAAGCGAGGCCTCCCACTGTGCACATTAATCCTGGCTGATCGATCGCTGCTGCTCTCACATCTGATGAGAGATTTCCTAAGGGGGTATTGACTGGCATTAGGGACGGGCTGGTGGATGAGGGCAGCCACCCGGTCCTGCCTATGGATCACCCAGTTTGCACTTAGCTATGCCCAGGCCCCATGCCAGGGGGTCCCTGATGTATTAACTGACCAATAACATGGAGATCCCAGTGCCAGCTGCCTTGCTGGTGGACGATTGGCATATACTTATGCTGTGGGCCACAGCAGAAGTATTTGCCAATCGTCCACCAGCAAGGCAGCTGGCACTGGGATCTCCATGTTTATTTCATGTTAATTTTGCAGTTGTTTGTGTAAACTGGCACTTTACAATAAATTTTGCACGGAATTTTCAGCGAAATATATATTTATTAATTTTTTTTGGGGGGGGGGGGGGGGGTTGCAGTGGATCTTGGGTGAGTTCCCACACTTTTTTCCCCAGGACTTGACCCCTGATCAGACACAACCCTTAGTTGGCATGGCCCGGGAGCAGGCCCTCTGCACTCATCTGTCCTTAACCTTCCTCTGTCATTTTTTTCCCCTAAGCCAGAGAAGTATTATATGCTGTGGGCTCAGCTCTTCTATACAGCGAGCGTGAGCTACTAGAAGACAGTCAGCAGCTACTGGCCAGCCAAGATGTGGAGGAGAGACGTAGTGATGAGGAGAGTGGGTGGGAGCTGGTGTTGCGAGCGGTCAGGCTCCTGACCCAGAGACTATTGAGGAGGACATTAGTGACGTGCAGACAGTACTCGATGATGATGATATAGCTGATCACACTTGGGAGCTGGGTGAATTAAGGGCTTCATCATCACCTGGGTAAGAGGATGGCAGCTTGCCCGTGAGGCAGCAGCAGAGCCAGTCGGGAATCAGCAGGGTGGCAGCAGTGGAAGGCTGGGAGTAAAACGTGCCCGGGGTAGACCACCCGCTTTGCAGGAGCCTACCTGCCCGGAAAGTAGTGTTCAGCGGTTCACAGAAGCAGTGGCGGTAGCAGTCAGTTAGTGTGGAGTGTTGAGGGAAAAATCGCCTACTCGGCGGTGTGGCAGTTTTTTGTTAAGCCGTTGGAGGAGGTTAACATGGCCATTTGTAGAATCTGTGGGCAGAGGGTGAAGCGTGGCCACGGTGCCAATGTTGACACCACAGCCCTGCGTCAACATATGCAGCGTCACCATAAAGTGGCCTGGGAGTACAGTGGCTCCCATGTGGTGGTCCTGCCTGCCGCAGCAACCGCTGCATCACCCAGTGGCACGCACCTGATTTCAGGTAGTCAAGGCTCCACCACCTGAGCCGAAGGGTTCTGTCTGTCCTTCCCATCATCTGCTGGTCCAGATGCTCCTGCTCCTTCTCCTACTCCTCGTAAGTCATTCCATCAGCAATCGATCACCGAAGCGATTGCCAAGAGACAACAGTATGTGTGCACTCATCCAATGGTGCAAAAGCTGAATGTGCTCCTGGCCAAGTTACTGGTGCTGCAGTCCCTCCCTTTCCAAGTGGTGGACTCTGCACCTTTCAGAGTACTGATGGCTTGTGTCGAGCCGAGGTGGAGAGTCCCAAGCATTTGCTAAAAAGGCAGTACCAGCCCTGCACACGTATGTAGAACAAAAGGTGGGCCAGTCCTTGAGCCTGTCGGTGTCTGCCAAAGTGCACGGCAGTGCTGATGTGTGGAGCTATAACTACGGTCAGAGACAATACATGTCCTTTACGGCCCACTAGGTGGATGTGGTTCCTGCACAGTCACACCAGCAACTTGGCCAGGTGATGCCGCTTGTCCGCCTCTGCCTCCTCATCTTCCACCGTGTCCTCAGCCTCCACTGCAGGGACAATTCACAGTGCCCCTCCAGCATACCACATGTGCAGGGCATGGCGGTGTCACGCTGTTCTGCACCTCGTTTGCCTGGGTGAACGGAGTCACACACGGGAGGAACTCCTCCATGTCCTTCATCAAGGAATCGAATCCTTGCCTGCTACACAACAACTTAAAATCAGAACCATGGTGACCGACAACGGGAAGAACATGGTGTCGGCGCTGCGTCAAGGAGGGCTGAGCCATGTGCCCTGCACGGCACACGTGTTCAATCTGGTTGTCAAGCGGTTCCTGAAGTCTTCCACCCATCTGCAAGACATCGTAAAAATGGCCAGGAAACTTTGCATGCACTTCAGCAACTTGTATACCGCAAAGCACACCCTCCTTGAGCTGCAGCGGCAGAACGAGGCCACCGAGTTTTTTAACGCGATTCACCACAAATAAACTCGGATCGAACCAATTTTTTTTTTTAATTTAGAAAAATGAATACCCCCATGTAAGAGTTGATTTTCTGACCTTTGAAACGCTAGTATGCTTGGACAGCGAAATGGCCTCATCTTAGTATAGCGCACTGCTTGATTGAAGTCTGTTTAGTTCATTAATGTAGAATATCTTATTGAACAGGTACCATAAAAAACTCATAGCAATGTAGATATAGGTTTGATATAGTGATATATTTTAAAGATAACACCATGCCATCTCCGATACAAAGATATATTTTATTTTATGCTGTTCTTTTGTTTTAGTTATGCAAATAACCACAATAACTTTCTCAACAGACAGAGAATATTTCATTTGAAGAAATGAAAAAATATATTAGACAAGAAGTTTTACGAATATTTGAAGGTAAGAAAAAGCACATGTAAGCAATGAATATCTATTGCGAGCTACTGTACCTATCATTACATCCTTTATTCATGCACTGCTCTGTATTCTGCCATTAGCTGGGCTATTTTTCACACTAGTCCTGAGTTATTATAAACCATACTGTGTTAGTTTTATTCTGTGAGGGGTTTTATAACTTAAGTTGTTCCATAAAATAAGGCAGAATTTATTCTTTGAATTGCTAAAAAGTTAATGCCATACATATAGCAGCATATTCTTCTATAGTATGTCCTGTTCTTTCCATGACATTCTTTTAACTACTCTTCCTATATATTTTTGCATGTATTTCAATAAGAATTATTTCTACATTAAACTTAAAAGGATTGCCCATGAAAAAAATATTAATTAAGGTTCCAAAGTGTATATCCAATGCCATAGTGAGAGCCTTGATGTGTGTCAAGAAGCAGATTCTTAAGCTCTGGATATCTGCTAGCATTCCTTCGATCACAGTTGGAAAAATACGTTGAATAATATGATCTGGTATGAAAACGGTTTATGTATGTATGAAAGATATTATGATAAATTCAGAGCTGCCTGTACTCCGTGCATCTCGTCATTACCTAAAGAAGTTTCGGGTTTTCTGAAATAAGATTTTTTTTTCCCCCCTCTTTCCAGTTTAGAAAGGGTTTGGAAATATAGGTAACTATTATAAATAAAATTTGTATGCTGTCTGGTTTTTTGGTGGACCCATAGAAATGAATAGGTCTTGAGCTATAGGCAAAAAATGCGCATCGGACACAGATGCAAAATACAGTCGTGTGCATGAGGCCTTACTTGGATACATTTAATGAGGTGACCACATGCGCTATTGCTATTTGTATTATTCCCCTCTACTTTAGACCCAATGACCTTGACCCCTCCACTTCATTAAACCAGGGAAATATTAATAAGTAGAATTTTTTTTTTTTTTATGTTGTCTGGGGTTGCATCTTATAGTCCAAAAAATAAACTGTATAACCAGAGATGCAGCAGTTTCCCATTAAGTGCAAGAATTTTTCACATCAAAATGTGTTATTTGTGGTTTTACAAATAAGCAAAGCTCCTGAATTATTTCACCTCAGTGATGTATCACAGTATGTTCCGAAAATTTTTATCTGCCAGTTAAAACCAGATAGCGACACATATCCTTTTTTTCAAATCTTTCAGTATTTTTTATTGTAGATTTTTTTTTAATTCTATTTGCTAAACATGATTTATAGGGCAGCCATCTTGCCTGAGCTGTTCTTAAGAGCATTTAGAAAGCATTAAGAAAATTGTTTTACAGGGGCCACATGGGCCATAGACACAATGGTCTGGAGGGGATCTCATTGACATCTTTGGTAGATTTTTCTAGGCATGCTCTGTGACCTGGGCAGAGGTCATTGTACAAGTAAAGAATAGATAAGATTTGACAATCAACTATTGTGAATGGTAGATTCTGTGTTATCTATACACAGATATGATATAATTACAGGCAGGATTAGAATGACAGACAAGCAGATAACTACAGTAAAGTGATCTGTACAGACCAAGAAGTGGCACCTATTATTAGACTTAGTGACCAGTGTGAGAGCTGCAGGATTTTATTATTTTTGTTGAATATAAATATTGACATGGAAAATTAAAAATATCATCAAAACTTATTTAAAAATATGTTAAAAATAAAAATGTGATTTAAACAATAGGTCATTTTTTGATGACACATTCCCTTTAAGGAAGTAGTCCAGGGTCTAACACAGTTTTTTTTGTTGTGTGTGGCAGCAGCGATATATATTTTTAGCGCAACCTGCGCTAAATTGCTAAAACTTAACAGACCCAAAAGTCCTTTTAGGACTATTGTGTGCGGCTGCAATATCTATTTTTAGCACATCCTACGCTAAATAGCGTACAATAGTTAGGCCGCTGCAGACAGCGACATTAGCTGCACCACATCTCCAGTGTAAAGTGCTCGCATCCAAAAAATATCTGACATCCAGTGTACTTTTTCCGTAGACGGTGTCTGCTGCGGACAGTGACATTAGCTGCGCCACATCTCCTGTGTAAAGTGTGTGCATTCCAAAAATATCTGTGACATACAGTGTACTTTTTCAATAGACGGTGTCCGCTTCTGACAGTGACATAATCAGTGCCATATCTGCAGTGTAAAGTGTGCGCTTAAAAAATGTATCTGTGACATACAGTGTACTTTTTCCGTAGACGGTGTCCGCTGCGGACAGTGACATTAGCTGCGCCACATCTCCAGTGTAAAGTGTGCGCATCCAAAAAATATCTGTGACATCCAGTGTACTTTTTTCGTAGACGGTGTCCGCTGCGGACAGTGACATTAATTGCGCTACATCTTCAGTGTAAAGTGTGCACATCCAAAAAATATCTGACATCCAGTGTACTTTTTCAATAGACGGTGTACGCTGCGGACAGTGACATTAGCTGCGCCACATCTCCAGTGTAGTGTAAAGTGTGCGTATCCAAAAAATATCTGTGACATCCAGTGTAGGAAACAGGAGTACCCATGGAAGTTTAATTCCATCTTTTCAGCATGGGTGGGCAGAAGAGGAGGATGAGGAGATTGAGAGTGATGACGACAGCAAAGTCTTGCCTGTTGGTACTTTGGCACCCATAGCTGACTTCATGTTAGGCTGCCTTACCCGCGACCCTTGTGTTATACGCATTTTAGACAACACGGATTACTGGTTGTTTACCCTTCTCGACCCCCGCTACAAAGAGATCTCTCATCTCTCATTCCTCTGGTGGAGAGGACGAGCGAAACGGTGCAATACCGGAAGATCCTTGTTGAAAAATTACCCTAAAAATTTCCATCTGACAACGCTGGCAGCAGAGTCTGCAGTTTCTTGGCCAACCGAGGAGGGGGGACAAGGGGAACACGCAGCAGTTCCAAAAGAGGCAGGGCAACACTCTCCAAAGCCTGGGACAGTTTCATGACACCCCGCCAGCACCCTCTCCCTGATGCGCGGCCTAGTGTCACAAGGAGGGAAAAATATTGGAAGATGGTAAAGGAGTACATAGCAGACTGTGTCAGCATCCTCAATGATCCCTCAGTGACTTACAACTACTGGGTGTCCAAGCTGGACACGTGGCACGAACTGGCACTCTACGTCTTGGAAGTGCTGGCCTGCCCTGCCGCCAGCGTTTTGTCTGAGCGGGTATTTAGTGCTCCTGGTGGCATTTTAACAGATAAGTGTATCCGCCTGTCAACTGAAAATGCTGACAGGTTGAGTCTTATAAAAATGAAAAAGGCCTGGATTGACCATGACTTCTCGACTCCACCAGAGGAAAGCTGCTGAACATAAAGGCACTTTAAATCTGTTGTTTATAATGTACTGAATACACTGTATTCCCATGCACCCTTTCCAGCACAAACAAGGGTATATGGTTGAATCTCCTTTTTCTCACCCTCCTTCTCCTCTTCCATCATATCAACATGCTTATTCGTCGCATATATGCCCTTCGCATTTAATGTTTTACTGGGTCAGCTCACCAGCAGGCCCCCGCATATAATTTTTTAGAGGGTCAGCTCACCAGCAGGCCCTCGCATATAATGTTTTACAGGGTCAGATCACAGCAGGCCCTCACATATAATTTTTTAGAGGGTCAGCTCACCAGCAGGCCCTCGCATATAATGTTTTACAGGGTCAGCTCACCAGCAGGCCTTTACCTACAATGTTTTACAGGGTCAGCTGACCAGCAGGCCCTCGCATATAATCTTTTAGAGGGTCAGCTCACCAGCAGGCCCTCGCATATAATGTTTTACAGGGTGAGCTCACCAGCAGGTATTCACCTACAATCTTTTACAGAGTCAGCTCACCTGAAGGTCCTCGCATATAATTTTTTAGAGGGTCAGCTCACTAGCAAGCCCTCACCTACAATGTTTTACAGGGTCAGCTGACCAGCAAGCCCTCGCATATAATGTTTTAGAGGGTTAGCTCACCAGCAGGCCCGCACCTAAAATCTTTTACAGGGTCAGCTCACCTGCAGACCCACACCTAAAATCTTTTACAGGGTCAGCTCACCAGCAGACCCTTACATATAATTTTTTAGAGGGTCAGCTCACCAGCAGGCCTTCACCTACAATCTTTTACAGGGTCAGCTCACCTAATGGCCTTCACATATAATGTTTTAGAGGGTCAGCTCACCTGCAGGCTCTCACCTACAACCTTTTAGAGGGTCAGCTCACCAGCAGGCCCTCGCATATAATTTTTTAAAGGGTCAGCTCACCAGCAGACCCGCACCTACAATCTTTTACAGGGTCAGCTCACCCGCAGGCCCGCACCTAAAATCTTTTACAGGGTCAGCTCACCTGAAGCCCCGCACCTACAATCTTTTACAGGGTCAGCTCACCTGCAGGCCCGCACCTAAAATCTTTTACAGGGTCAGCTCACCTGTAGCCCCGCACCTAAAATCTTTTACAGGGTCAGCTGACCTGCAGGCCCTAACCTAATTATACCTAATAGAAAATTTGCTCGCATGCTGCCGTTTCTCAGGCTCCCTCTCCAGAATCGAACCATGATTCCCCGTTACCCATGGTCACCATGGTTTGCGCTGAAAATAACATTGAAAGTTGATAGGGCAGACATCCGAATGGACCGTCACCGCCACGGGGACGTGCAATCGGCCCCAGGTTATCTAGAGTCACCAAAGCAGCAGCAGGCCCATGTTTTAGATGATCAAATCAGCAGGCCCTTGCTCCAAATGTTTTTGATGGTAACCAGCAGGCCATCAATCATAATTTTTCACGGGTGTGTATGATGCCCTCCTTTATGTGCAATAAAGGGTGTATTGGAGTGCCGGTGCCTTGGAAAGGCAACCCTTTCACTTAGTGCATAGGCTTTATGAGTGTAGGAGTCCCACTATCTGAACAATGGTACCACAATGTGAATGATTCCCTCCTTTATGTGATATACAGGTTGTATCGGAGTGCCTCTTCCTTGTAATTTTTGGCAGCACTTGCACTTTATATACAAGTAAATATACAGGAAAGAATGTTTACTAACAATTTTTCCTCTAAAATCAATTTTATCTTCGGTTTTGTGCGTATTATTGTCAGTCTGTAAAAGTGGCGTACTATTCGGACAACATCGTTCCCAGCAGCGACCTGCAAGTACAAGATGCATCCAGACATCCTCCCCATGCTGTTCCCGAACCATTTTGGTGGTGTTTCCATCAACTTCTCACCTTTTCATATGAACCAGGCACCCTCCCCACTGATTTCCATTATACTCGTGTGCTCGGTAGAGCACCCGAGCATCCCGATGTGTTCAGCCAGAGCACCCGAGCACTTTGGTGCTCGATCAACACTAATGATGTATTTTCCATTTAAAAAATTGTCATCAATACAATATTCCCTGTAGGCCAGAATTACTGTATTTTATCAGGCATCTTTAGTAAAATGTATAATTTCTGTTGCTCTTTTCTTATTCTCTGACTTATTTTTATGTCCTTAAAACAAAAAAGCAGCCTAAATGATTTGATGAATGTAGTGTTTTTTACTGAATGATGTGGAAATCACTTTTATACTCAGCAGAGAAGTGGTAAACTTAGTTTGGAGGACTGAGCAGATGAGTACTGGGGTGCCCAGACCCTAACAAATGTCTATGTGTCACGGGGTTCCGAAGGTGCACTCAGTCCCCCATTGCCCGCAGAACTGTTGCTTAGCTTTTGGAATGAGGTTCTGTGTTTGACCTCATTCCCAGGGCGGCTTTACTAGCTGGGTGGCTCCCTGCTCCTAGTCTGCCTTGAGCGCCGAGTTGATCACTCGGTGCTCGACTGGTTGGTCTGTCGGTCATGTGACGCTGGCCACGTCACATGACCCTCACTCCCCACTATAAATACAGGCAGCCTGCTGGCTACAGGTTGCCTGTTAATTTCTAGGTTCCTGGCTATTTGTTGGACTGCTGAATACTTACCTGATCCTGTTCCTGACCATCCTTTTGCCTGCTCCTCTTGTACTGCGCTTCCGTCCTGGTATTGTGACCTCGGCTCCCACCTGACTACTCTCTTAGGACTCCTCTTGTACTTCTCTGCTCTCCTGGTATTTATGACCCCGGCTTCTCCTGACAATTCTCTGCTTGCTCCATTTGTACTTTGCAGCTTTCCTGGTATTGACTCGGTCTGTTCACGTCCTGTTGTTTGTCTGTCTGTCATCCCTGCACTTACTCCAAGTTAGGGATTGCCGTCCAGTTGTCCCCTGTCATTAGGACTCGTGAGGCAAGTAGGCAGGGCCAGGGGTAAGGGTGGAGAGCAGTGGTCACTTCCCTTCCCCCTGTGTGTGTGTGTACGCGACCGTTACAGATTAACAGGCCCAATAACCACTGTATTATGAATCCTCTGGTGACCCTGACTGACCATGTCTCTAATCTGACGCAGAGGGTGCAGGAGTTAGGGGAAAAACTCAGTTCTTTTGAGTTAGGGCAAGGTTCTTCCACTCCTCAGGCCTCCAGTCCGCATTTTGAGCCCCAGATTAAGCTCCCAGAACCCTTTTCTGGAGACCGGAGGAAGTTTCTCTCTTTTAAGGAGAGTTGCAAACTTTACTTCCGTTTGCGCCCCGTGTCCTCTGGCCCCGAGAGTCAACGCGTGGGCATTATCATTTCCCGATTACAGGGTGATCCCCAGGACTGGGCGTTCTCTTTACCTGCTGGCACCAGTTGTTTATATTCTGTGGAGGGGTTCTTTCAGGCCTTGGGTACCCTCTATGATGAACCAGACAGGGCTCTAGTAGCCGAGACGGCTCTAAAGGCACTGGTTCAGGGCAATTTACCAGCGGAGGATTATTGCACCCAATTCAGAAGGTGGTGTGTCCCCTCAGGATGGAACGAACCAGCCCTGAAGAGTCAGTTCAGGTCAGGTCTGTCTGATAAATTAAAGGATCTTCTGGTCAGTTATCAACTTCCAGAGACCTTAGAGGAGATGATGACCCTTGTTGTCCGACTTGACCGACGGGTTAGAGAGAGACGACAGGAACAACAGTTCTCTTCCCAGATGGTGGTCCAGCCAGAGGCCTATCCCAGAGACAATGCTGAGGTCTCCACCGAGAAACCCATGCAGGTTGGCATGACCCGAGGGAATCTTCGCCGCAGACGTGGAGAATGCTTTTACTGTGGAGATCCTGACCATTGGATCAACCAGTTTTCTAAGAAGGTCCTCTCTGTCAAGTCTCCTAAGACAAGGCAACCTAAAGACCAGGTACACCCTGAATTTTCTAAATGTAAGCTTTCGGTACCCATTACGATTTCTCTGGAAGTAGATAAATGGCCGGGTAAGGCCTTTATTTATTCTGGCTCAGCGGCTAGCTTTATTGACTCTGAGTATGCTGTAAGATTGGGTATTCCTATGTTTGCCTTACCAACTCCTATCCATGTCATTGCTATTGATGCTACTCCTCTTATTGGTGGTACGGTGAGCTTATGTACCTCGGAGATTTCTCTAACCGTGGGTGTGTGCCACTCAGAGAGATGTTCGCTTCTAGTCCTGGAAAACCTACCTGCTGAGGTGGTACTAGGGTTGCCTTGGCTCCGACTACATAACCCCACTATAGATTGGTCCAATGGGGAGTTGGTGAGATGGGGGCCTAAGTGTGACTCGTGCTTGTCTGTGGTACAGGCTGGGGTCTCAGTAAAGTCTGATACTTTACCCTCTGTTGTTAAAGAATATTCTGATGTATTCTCATCACCAACCCCGGAGGTTCTACCCCCCCATAGACCTTATGATTGTACCATAGAGTTAGTAGAGGGGGCCAAGTTTCCTAAAGGACGAATTTATAATCTTTCTATGCCCGAACGCAAGGCCATGGAAGATTATATTAAGGAGAGCCTTGGTAAAGGGCATATTAGACCTTCTGTCTCTCCTATGGGGGCGGGGTTTTTCTTCGTTAAGAAAAAAGATGGTGGTCTTAGGCCATGTATCGATTACCGGAGATTAAATAAAATCACTGTCCAGAATAGATACTCCCTCCCATTGATTCCGGATTTATTTAACCAGGTTCTGGGGGCAACCTGGTTTTCCAAAATTGACCTGAAAGGGGCATACAATCTAATCCGAATCAAGGAGGGAGACGAATGGAAGACGGCGTTCAATACTCCGGTAGGACACTTTGAATATGTGGCACAATTACTTTGCAGTGCTGGAACTTCATTTATCATTGTTTTGCTATCAAAGGACTTACTTACCTGTTCCGTGCACCAGGGGCTGATTAAATCTACTAAAGGTCAGCTGGAATTTTACTGTGGAAATAAAATTACCACAAATCACAGCGCCAAGCATAGGCAGTCACCTATCTTATCACAGACTATGAATTGCATAGGCTACTTACTGAAAAATCTGGTATTATTAAAAGACATTGTGACTAGAAAGTTGCAGTGTGTACAGAGTCTTATGGCAGTTATTAAAAACCTTTTGGAAAACCCCTAAAACATCAGCATCTGCTGCCTGCCCCGCACAGCGAGGCGCAGCCCACACAGAGCGATGCTCCCAAGAGCTCCCCACAGATCCAGCACAAGCTTGTGACCCTGAGCAAGGCCATTCAGGGAAAGAACAGAGTGAGTACCGTGCCCTGTTTCTTGCCCTCTATAGACTCCCTGGATTCAGCTGGCCTCAGTAGAGTTCTTACAGTAGTCCATTTACGCAGGTGCCCTCTGTAGGGTTGGTATCATTAGTTGCCCTTTGTAGGGTCCATGGAATCAGTGGTCATCCATAGGGTCAATTAATTCAGCTGCTCTCTATAGGGTCCATAGCTTGAACTGGTCCATGGATTCAGCTCTTCAAATGAAAGATCCATGAATTTTGCTGTCCTCTTTAGGATCTATTGAATCAGTGGTCATTCATAGGGTCCATGGATATAGCTACCCTATATAGGTTCCATGGATATAGCTACCCTATATAGGGTCCATGGATATAGCTACCCTATATAGGGTCCATGGATATAGCTACCCTATATAGGGTCCTTGAATTCATCTTCCCTTTATAGGGTCCATGGATTCAGCTGCCCACTATAGGGTTCATGAATATGGCTGCCCTCTATAGGGTCCATGGATTTGGCTGCCCTCTATAGCATCCATGGACCCTATAGAGGGCAGACATCCATATACACAGGGGGCAAAATGGATATATATACAGAGGGGAAAATGGTAGATATATAAAGAGCGGTCAAAGTGGGAATATATATTGGCTCAGGGGGGGTGAGGGCCTAATTCAAAGTTTGCCCTGGGACTCATAGACCTCTAGTTACGCCACTGCATGTGTATATGTGTTTCTTCATATGCTTGTGCTGGCTGTCATGCAGATTGGAGAGGCAGTCGGCCCCCAGGATGGTACGGACTGAATCCGGCCAGTGCAGGGACACCAGCTTGTGCTCCCTCAGGAGGATCTGCCGCATGTTTTTTAGTGCTCATGATGCGCATGGTCCGGGTTCCAAACAGATGTGTCTTGTACTTTGAGCTTCAGTTGCAGGAATTTATGTCTCTGTAGCGCAATCTGCAAGGTTTATCCAATAAAAAAGCCCCATAGTGCCAGTGGGCAGCGGGTACTGGCAGCCGGGGTCTCTGCAGTTGTAACAGTACCGCTCCCACAGCTTGACTGCAGTGAGCAGAAGCAGGACTGGCAGCACAGATCACTGGTGACCAGGGTGTACTGCTCCATGGTAGTGGCTATGTGACAGTGGCTCCCCTCCATACCATAGTGCTACAGAGACGTAAATTCCTGCAACAGAAGCGCTGAAAGTATGGACACATATACAAGACGCATCTGTTTGGAACCCCCGACCGTACGCATCATAGGCACTGAAAACGTGCAGCAGATCCTTCTGAGGGACCACAAGCTGGTGTCCGTGCACTGGCTGGAATCAGTCCGTACCATCCTGGGGGCCGACTGCCTCTCCAATCTACATGACAGCCAGCACAAGCACATGAAGAAGGTCATCGTACAAGCCTTCTCCAGGGAAGCCCTGGAGAACTATGTACCCATCATGGAGGAGGAGATGTGTGTGTGTATATATATATATATATATATATATATATATAATGTATATATATATATATATATATATATATATATATATATGTGTGTATATATACACATGTATATATGTGTGTATATATACACAGGTATATATGTGTGTGAAAACATGTGTATATAGAAATATGGTGTGTGTATATACACTGCTCAAAAAAATAAAGGGAACACAAAAATAACACATCCTAGATCTGAATTAATTAAATATTCTTCTGAAATACTTTGTTCTTTACATAGTTGAATGTGCTGACAACAAAATCACACAAAAATTAAAAAATGGAAATCAAATTTTTCAACCCATGGAGGTCTGGATTTGGAGTCACACTCAAAATTTAAGTGGAAAAACACACTACAGGCTGATCCAACTTTGATGTAATGTCCTTAAAACAAGTCAAAATGAGGCTCAGTAGTGTGTGTGGCCTCCACGTGCCTGTATGACCTCCCTACAACGCCTGTGCATGCTCCTGATGAGGTGGCGGACGGTCTCCTGAGGGATCTCCTCCCAGACCTGGACTAAAGCATCTGCCAACTCCTGGACAGTCTGTGGTGCAACGTGACGTTGGTGGATAGAGCGAGACATGATGTCCCAGATGTGCTCAATTGGATTCAGGTCTGGGGAACGGGCGGGCCAGTCCATAGCATCAATGCCTTCGTCTTGCAGGAACTGCTGACACACTCCAGCCACATGAGGTCTAGCATTGTCTTGCATTAGGAGGAACCCAGGGCCAACCGCACCAGCATATGGTCTCACAAGGGGTCTGAGGATCTCATCTCGGTACCTAATGGCAGTCAGGCTACCTCTGGCGAGCACATGGAGGGCTGTGCGGCCCTCTAAAGAAATGCCACCCCACACCATTACTGACCCAATGCCAAACCGGTCATGCTGGAGGATGTTGCAGGCAGCAGAACGTTCTCCATGGCGTCTAAAGACTCTGTCACGTCTGTCACATGTGCTCAGTGTGAACCTGCTTTCATCTGTGAGGATCACAGGGCGCCAGTGGCGAATTTGCTAATCTTGGTGTTCTCTGGCAAATGCCAAACGTCCTGCACGGTGTTGGGCTGTAAGCACAACCCCCACCTGTGGACGTCGGGCCCTCATATCACCCTCATGGAGTCTGTTTCTGACCGTTTGAGCAGACACATGCACATTTGTGGCCTGCTGGAGGTCATTTTGCAGGGCTCTGGCAGTGCTCCTCTTGTTCCTCCTTGCACAAAGGCGGAGGTAGCGGTCCTGCTGCTGGGTTGTTGCCCTCCTACGGCCTCCTCCACGTCTCCTGATGTACTGGCCTGTCTCCTGGTAGCGCCTCCATGCTCTGGACACTACGCTGACAGACACAGCAAACCTTCTTGCCACAGCTCGCATTGATGTGCCATCCTGGATAAGCTGCACTACCTGAGCCACTTCTGTGGGTTGTAGACTCCGTCTCATGCTACCACTAGAGTGAAAGCACCGCCAGCATTCAAAAGTGACCAAAACATCAGCCAGGAAGCATAGGAACTGAGAAATGATCTGTGGTCACCACCTGCAGAACCACTCCTTTATTGGGGGTGTCTTGCTAATTGCCTATAATTTCCACCTGTTGTCTATCCCATTTTCACAACAGCATGTGAAATTGATTGTCACTCAGTGTTGCTTCCTAAGTGGACAGTTTGATTTCACAGAAGTGTGATTGACTTGGAGTTACATTGTGTTGTTGAGGTGTTCCCTTTATTTTTTTGAGCAGTGTATATATATATATATAAATACAGACATATTAGGAATCGCCACGTCCGTAACAACCTGCTGTATAAAAGTATAACATAACCGACTGTCTCAGGTAAACAGCAAGAAAAAAAAAAATTATATATATATATATATATATATATATATATAAAATATATAATATTATACAAAAGTGTAATACAGTCCTGATCAAACGTTTAAGACCACTTAAAAAATGGCAACAAATCATATTTTACATTGTTGGATCTTAACAAGGTTCCAAATAGAGCTTCAACATGAAACAAGAAGAAATGAGAGTCAGACAAAACATTTTTTGAGCATTCAATTAATTTAAAATAACGATTAAACTGAAACAGGCTGTTTTTCCGCTGGTCCAAATTTTAGGACCACATGCCTTTAAAAGGCCAAATCTGTGCAAAGATGTGGATTCATTGTCATTTTCTGTCAGGTAGTCACACATTGTGATGGCAAAGGCAAAAAAACTCTCCCTTTTTGAACGTGCTCGGGTTGTTGAACTGCATAAGCAGGGTCTCTCACAGCGCGCCATCGCTGCTGAGGTGGGACGCAGTAAGACAGTCATTTGGAATTTCTTAAATGGTCCTGAGGGTTATGGAACAAAAAAGTAAAGTGGAAGACCCAACAAAAATTTCATCAGCACTGAGCCGGAGGATCCATTTGGCTGTCCGTCAAGACACTGGACGATCCTTAACCCAAATTAAGGCCCTTACTGGTGCTGACTGCAGCCCCATAATCTTTAGACGGCATCTGAGACTGAGGGGCTTCAAAAACAAAAAACGTCTTCAAAGACCTTGTCTCCTTGAACGCCACAGAACTGCTCGTTTTGACTTTGCAAGAGAGCACCAAACATGGGACATTCAAAGGTAGAAGAAAGTTTTATTCTCTGATGAGAAAAAATGTTACCTTGATGGTCCTGATGGTTTCCAACGTTACTGGCATGACAAGCAGATCCCACCTGAGATGTTTTCTACGCGCCACAGTGGAGGGGGCGCGATAATGGTCTGGGGTGCTTTTTCCTTCAGTGGAACAATGGAGCTTCAGGAAGTGCAGGGGCGTCAAACGGCCGCTGGCTATGTCCAGATATTGCAGAGAGCATTCCTCATGACTGAGGGCCCTCGTCTGTGTGGTAACGACTGGGTTTTTCAACAGGACAACGCTACAGTACACAATGCCCGCAGGACAAGGGACTTCTTCCAGGAGAATAACATCACTCTTTTGGCCCATCCTGCGTGTTCCCCTGATCTAAATCCAATTGAGAACCTTTGGGGATGGATGGCAAGGGAAGTTTACAAAAATGGACAACAGTTCCAGACAGTAGATGGCCTTCGTGCGGCCGTCTTCACCACTTGGAGAAATGTTCCCACTCACCTCATGGAAACGCTTGCATCAAGCATGCCGAGACGAATTTTTGAAGTGATAAACAATAACGGCGGAGCTACTCATTACTGAGTTCATATTTGGAAGTTGGATTTCTGTTTTGGGGGGGTTTCGTTTTTTTTTGGAGGTGTGGTCCTAAACTTTTGATCAGCTGAAAAACAGCCTGTTTCAGTTTATTCGTTGTTTTCATTAAATTAAATGCTCAAATTTTTTTTGTCTCACTCCCATTTCTTCTTGTTGCATGTTGAAGCTCTACTTGGAACCTTGTTAAGATCCAGCCATGCTAAATATGATTTTTTGGTGGTCTTAAACTTTTGATCAGGACTGTACCAAGCGATCAAAAAGTCATATGTACCCCAAAATAATACCAATAAAACCACTATCTCATCCTGCAAAAAATTAGCCCTTACATAAGACAATCGCCCAAAAAGTAAAAATAAAGTCTTTCAAAAAAAGGATACACTAAAATATGAAATTTTAAAAACAATGCTTTCATTGTGTAAAACTGAGTTTTTTAAAGGGATTCTGTCACCTGGATTTTGCCTATATAGCTGCGGACATGTGCTGCTAGATCACCGCTAGCATATCCGCAATTTACATTACGCATAGCTCTGAGTGCTTTTATTTAGGCAAAAAAACTATTTTATATATATATGTAAATGAAGCAAGTAAGGAGCCCAAGGGGCTGTTACTAACGTTTCTAGAGCCCAGCCACACCCACTGTGAAGGAGCCCAGCACCGCCTGCATCCTCCAAATCTCCTCCTTGCTCCCAGAGGTCACCAAGTTAGAGCGCCGTAATCTGGTGCATGCGCGAGTACGCTGCATGTCAGTGCCGGCATAATGTTCCTTCCCTGTGCTGGCATCAGCCTCAGGGAACGAACTGCTCATGCGCTAG
Organism: Bufo bufo; assembly: GCF_905171765.1. NCBI lineage: Eukaryota > Metazoa > Chordata > Amphibia > Anura > Bufonidae > Bufo > Bufo bufo. The sequence continues at coordinate 280,023,159 of NC_053392.1, forward strand.
CTGAGAGATTACAATGCTTTAACTTTGATATGAGGCAAATGGGGGCTGATATGAGGCAAATGGGGGCTGATAAGAGGCATAGGGCTCTTATCTGAGGTCTGAGTGGGGGTCAGTCACATTGGGGTCTAATCTAAGGTCTGATTGTGGGTCTTATCTGAGGTGTCATGAAAAATATTTTTTTCTTTTTGTCCCCCTATAAAACCTAGGTTTGTCTTATAGGGCGAAAAATACGGTCGATAGGAGATAGATAGCTAGATAGATAATAGGAGATAGATAGATAGATAGATAGATAGATAGATAGATAGATAGATAGATAGATAGATAGATATTAGAAGATAGCTAGATAGATAGACAGACAATGACACTGGACAGCACAGCCGTTTCAAAATGTAAACATGGAGTGTCAGCAGCTGTGGAGGCAATCCACCTCCAAAATATTCAATATATTATATATATAATATATAGATAGATAGATAGATAGATAGATAGAAACATAGAAACATAGAATGTGTCGGCAGATAAGAACCATTTGGCCCATCTAGTCTGCCCAATATATCTGAATCCTATGAATAGTCCCTGGCCCTATCTTATATGAAGGATGGCCTTATGCCTATCCCATGCATGCTTAAACTCCTTCACTGTATTTGCAGCTACCACTTCTGCAGGAAGGCTATTCCATGCATCCACTACTCTCTCAGTAAAGTAATACTTCCTTATATTACTTTTAAACCTTTGCCCCTCTAATTTAAAACTGTGTCCTCTTGTGGTAGTTTTTCTTCTTTTAAATATGCTCTCTTCCTTTACCGAGTTGATTCCCTTTATGTATTTAAAAGTTTCTATCATAGATAGATAGATATGAGATAGATAGATAGATAGATAGATAGATAGATAGATAGATAGATAGATAGATAGATAGATAGATAGATAGATAGATAGATATTAGATAGATAGATATTAGATAGGTAGAGGATAGATAGATAGATAGATATTAGATAGATAATAGATAGATAGATAGATAGATAGATAGATAGATAGATAGATAGATAGATAATGAGATAGATATGAGATAGCACCTGTCGAGCGGAACTGGGCAGATTCCCACTTTATTTTGCTGTCCAGAAGAGGGCGCTATCATTCAGATCCCATCTGCATAGCAGCAGTCCCTACCATCACAAAGCCTTGTTACACCAAGAAGCCCCAGAAAAACAAAGCACCCTGCAACAAGTCACCCAAACCCAGCCTGCCCAAGCCACCAACCAATATAGCCTGACAAAGGGGGAAATCCAGAGGACGATACACAAGTACAAAGAGGAGTATATCAGCGTCTGAAGGAACGACATCCGAACATAACAGAAGCTGACAGTATACCAGAATCTGCAGAGGGAGTACAAACTACAGGGAGTGCAGAATTATTAGGCAAGTTGTATTTTTGAGGATTAATTTTATTATTGAACAACAACCATGTTCTCAATGAACCCAAAAAACTCATTAATATCAAAGCTGAATATTTTTGGAAGTAGTTTTTAGTTTGTTTTTAGTTTTAGCTATTTTAGGGGGATATCTGTGTGTGCAGGTGACTATTACTGTGCATAATTATTAGGCAACTTAACAAAAAACAAATATATACCCATTTCAATTATTTATTTTTACCAGTGAAACCAATATAACATCTCAACATTCACAAATATACATTTCTGACATTCAAAAACAAAACAAAAACAAATCAGTGACCAATATAGCCACCTTTCTTTGCAAGGACACTCAAAAGCCTGCCATCCATGGATTCTGTCAGTGTTTTGATCTGTTCACCATCAACATTGCGTGCAGCAGCAACCACAGCCTCCCAGACACTGTTCAGAGAGGTGTACTGTTTTCCCTCCTTGTAAATCTCACATTTGATGATGGACCATAGGTTCTCAATGGGGTTCAGATCAGGTGAACAAGGAGGCCATGTCATTAGATTTTCTTCTTTTATACCCTTTCTTGCCAGCCACGCTGTGGAGTACTTGGACGCGTGTGATGGAGCATTGTCCTGCATGAAAATCATGTTTTTCTTGAAGAATGCAGACTTCTTCCTGTACCACTGCTTGAAGAAGGTGTCTTCCAGAAACTGGCAGTAGGACTGGGAGTTGAGCTTGACTCCATCCTCAACCCGAAAAGGCCCCACAAGCTCATCTTTGATGATACCAGCCCAAACCAGTACTCCACCTCCACCTTGCTGGCGTCTGAGTCGGACTGGAGCTCTCTGCCCTTTACCAATCCAGCCACGGGCCCATCCATCTGGCCCATCAAGACTCACTCTCATTTCATCAGTCCATAAAACCTTAGAAAAATCAGTCTTCAGATATTTCTTGGCCCAGTCTTGACGTTTCAGCTTGTGTGTCTTGTTCAGTGGTGGTCGTCTTTCAGCCTTTCTTACCTTGGCCATGTCTCTGAGTATTGCACACCTTGTGCTTTTGGGCACTCCAGTGATGTTGCAGCTCTGAAATATGGCCAAACTGGTGGCAAGTGGCATCTTGGCAGCTGCACGCTTGACTTTTCTCAGTTCATGGGCAGTTATTTTGCGCCTTGGTTTTTCCACACGCTTCTTGCGACCCTGTTGACTATTTTGAATGAAACGCTTGATTGTTCGATGATCACGCTTCAGAAGCTTTGCAATTTTAAGAGTGCTGCATCCCTCTGCAAGATATCTCACTATTTTTGACTTTTCTGAGCCTGTCAAGTCCTTCTTTTGACCCATTTTGCCAAAGGAAAGGAAGTTGCCTAATAATTATGCACACCTGATATAGGGTGTTGATGTCATTAGACCACACCCCTTCTCGTTACAGAGATGCACATCACCTAATATGCTTAATTGGTAGTAGGCTTTCGAGCCTATACAGCTTGGAGTAAGACAACATGCATAAAGAGGATGATGTGGTCAAAAAACTCATTTGCCTAATAATTCTGCACGCAGTGTAAAGACTTATCTGGAGAAACTCCCCAATCCAAGAGACCTACAAATCCTGAGTCGGCACAGACTGAGCGCCCACAGCCTGCTCATTGAATCCGGGCGTGACCGACAGAGGTACATGCCCAGTGAGAGCAGACTGTGCCAGCAGTGCGACCAGGAGGCTGTGGAGGATGAGGCTCATTTCCTGCTGCGGTGCCCCAAATACTCAGCAGTGAGGTAGACTCACTTCAGGAGACTGTCTGATCTCTGCCCAGACTTCACCTCCATGGAGGAGGAAGAGATACTCTCCATACTGCTGGGGGAAGAGGAGAACACAGTGGCCACAGCAACACAATATATTACTGCCTGCCATAGACTGAGAGGAGCCTGATATAGTATGGACTCCTTTATCCCCACCCTGGACGTGTCCCCACCCCCCAACCCTACCCAATTATTTCCCACTTGCTTTGGCAATGCTAAAATGTATTTAACCTGCCAATAAAGCTTATTTTATTTTTTATTTTTTTTAAATAGGAGATAGATAGATATACAGTACAGACCAAAAGTTTGGACACACCTTCTCATTCAAAGAGTTTTCTTTATTTTCATGACTATGAAAATTGTAGATTCACACTGAAGGCATCAAAACTATGAATTAACACGTGGAATTATATACATAACAAACAAGTGTGAAACAACTGAAAATATGTCATATTCTAGGTTCTTTAAAGTAGCCGCCTTTTGCTTTGATTACTGGGAACTCCTTCAAGACTGTTGGAAGACCATTTCAGGGGACTACCTCTTGAAGCTCATCAAGAGAATGCCAAGAGTGTGCAAAGCAGTAATCAAAGCAAAAGGTGGCTACTTTGAAGAACCTAGAATATGACATATTTTCAGTTGTTTGACACTTGTTTGTTATGTATATAATTCCACATGTGTTAATTCATAGTTTTGATGACTTCATAGTCATGAAAATAAAGAAAACTCTTTGAATGAGAAGGTGTGTCCAAACTTTTGGTCTGTACTGTATATATATAAGAGATAGATGATAGATAGATAGATAGATAGATAGTTCATAGATAGACTTACATGTTTGTACTGTACATATCACTTTATTTTGTGTGAACGGTAATAATCTATATTCATTGCTGGTAATGGGAGATTCTTACCATTATGCTGACTTGTATGTGATGAAATGACACGAGGTGCTGTTGTTACTATGTTGTTACTATGGTATCACAGTTGGCCAGGGATGTCATGTGACCACTCCTCTAAAGATGCTTGCTGTGATGCATGCTGGGATATTTACTTTCACTTTGCAGCTGCTCCGCCCACACAGCCTCTCATCTATGGAAGCATACTATACTGAACACATTAGAACGCATTAGAAAAATTATACATACACAGTATATCTCTCATTATACTAATTCCTCTTGGCTTTGGTTATTATCTGGGGCCATTTATTTATTTTTTATGCGTATGGTGGCCAACCGCTTTAATCATCCGGAAAAAAAGGGGTTGTTTAAAACATGTGATTTGTAACTACCACTGGAGGGAGCTCACTGCATTTGGGTTTATGCAGTTTTCAGTGAACTAATATGCAATGAGTTCCTCTATTGGTGAAAGAAATCATTTTGGCAAGTAAGCTAGATGAACAAGTCTGGTTTCCAGGTGTGTTATGCGTCCTTATTACTTGCATGTGTCACAGACTAACCACAGGTTACTGACCCAAACTTATAGTGTCATAGATCCCTATGATGCTGTGAATTTGAGATAGTCCAGTAACACTTTTGGGGACAATTTTTTTATGTTTGCATTTTATTTATTTTGGGCTAAAGATGATTTTTTCATTTTGTCTTAATTACATGTTTAGAAGTTTTTGTCCTATATGGTTAAGTTTCAATCTGCAGTCACTTTAATTTTTGCATTGAATCCCATCATGTTGCTGTTCTGATGGCTGGATGTATTGCCCTTATCTCTGAACTCCTAACAGCTCATAAAACTGATGAAACTGATAAGAATATGGCTTAGGGTACGTTCACACTTGCGGCAGAGGATTCGCCGGATCCGTCAAAATGCATGCAAACTAATCCGTATGACGAATGCATTGAAACGCCGGATACATCTCTCTGATGTAATCCGGAAAAACGGATCTGGCATTTTTTTTTTTTTTTTTTTTTTTTGCGGTCTGAGCATGCGCAGACCACAATACCGGATCCGTTTTTCCCAGGACATTCGGGGCCGGATCTGGCATTAATGCATTTCAATGGGAAAAAATCCCATCTTTGGACGGAGATAAAACCATAGCATGCTGCGGTATTATCTCCGTCCTGAAAAGTCAAAAAGACTGAACTGAAGACATCCTGATGCATCATGAATGGATTGCTCTCCATCCAGAATGCATTAGAATAAAACTGATCAGTTCTTTTCCGGTATTGAGACCCTGTGATGGAACTCAATGCCGGAAAAGAATAATGCTAGTATGAAAGTACCCTTAGATGAGTGTTTATGAGCTGTCAGGAATTCAGATACAGGGGCTATATATCAAGTCCTCAGGACAGCAAAACAGAAAGTGACAGTCTGCAAATGTAACATTACCCTGCAGGACAAAAACTGCTGACATTTTTTAATGTAGACCAGTTGAAAAACTGATTCTTAGCCCAAAATTAGTAAAATGCAATCATAAAAGAAAACTTGCCCCCAAAGGTGTTCGTAGCCTTTAAACCCAGTTTAAAAACGTTGTATACTTAATAAGATACCGTAATCTTTGTTTAGCTTATTCTATATTAAAAAGCTACATTTCTGCATGCAGTGAAGCATTACTAGTCCGTAATCTAAACCAAATTATTATATCTCTATTATATATATCTCCTATGATAAAAAAAAAGGGCAGCTTAAGCCATATATCATTAAAGATGACTATATTAAAAGCCAGCTCATTTTGCATTTCATTTAATTGAGTAACCTGAGATTATTGGTTGATGTGTGTTATAACCTATTTTAAAGGCTAAACGTACTTCTTTAACTAAATACAATTTCTTGCATCATTGTGCATGTAATCGTTTAATATCAAAACTGTGTTTTTGCTGCTCAGAACATCCATTCGTGTTGCCCTGCAAAATTTTATATTCCATATTTGAATAAAAATGAAGTGGAAATAATTTGTCTTTTGTACAAGATATTGTAGCTCTACAATCAATTACTGTGTGTGGTCAAAGTGTTGGGCTACAAAGAGGTTTTAAAAGCCTACGATTGCAGCTCATTTGTGTAGTCTGCGAAACCCATAGCTTAGTACAACTAATTGACAACTCTGATAGCACATTAAAGAAATAACTCAATAATGCAGAGCCAAGTGCTAAACAGTTATCTCTAAAAAGCATTTTAATAGCAGGTAATTACTGCTTCAGGCATTGATTTAATGAATTTTGCTCAAAACCAGTTTTGAGTAAATTACCACAAATCAATTGCTTTCATACCTTACTGTAGTCAGCCAACAAACTAAATGTAAAAAATGTCTTGTAGTGTCATTCTTGTCATATGTTAAAATAAAAGAGGTCTTTGTACTACTCAATTATTTACTTTAGTAGTAGTCCCTCTGATAGGTGCCTATTTGTGATCTTAAAATTATATGTAAGTTCAACCTAAAGGTAATAATTAGAGATTAATTAATTCATCAAGTGTGTTAAATCAGCTCTATCTCGGCCTGCAGGTAGAGTGTATCTCAGTGTACTTCACTGTGCATTGCAGCAACATGAACAGCTAGTCCTTTCTGGTAGTGAAACAGTTACTGTGCATCAGTATGGAGGTCTCATACAGTATATGGACGTGCGCATCGTGCGCATCCTCGTGTTCGTCTTTGAGTTTCTAGACTAAGTCTGTGCGCAGCCGTACTGGGGCGGAGGAGCGCGCCCTGAGTCTAAGTGTTGGCGCATGCGCACTGGCACAAGCGGTTCGTCTTGGAGTTCCTGCGCAGCCGCAGATCAGTACAGCGGTGTTGGCAGGAGGTAAGTCTCCACGCAGGTATCGGAGGCGCAGCCTAATCATAAAGTCACACCCATCTAGGTGACGGTGATGCGAGTCACTGTGACCTTTGGCCTCTCTATTGGCAGGACAATTTAGGGAATGACCCTTCCTCCCTTACTCAATGTGTTCATTGGCTCTCAATCCTGCTGCTAGGGTGGAGATAGCATAGAAACATAGAAACATAGAATGTGTCGGCAGATAAGAACCATTTGGCCCATCTAGTCTGCCCAATATACTGAATACTATGAATAGCCCCTGGCCCTATCTTATATGAAGGATGGCCTTATGCCTATCCCATGCATGCTTAAACTCCTCCACTGTATTTGCAGCTAGCACTTCTGCAGGAAGGCTATTACATGCATCCACTACTCTCTCAGTAAAGTAATACTTCCTGATATTACTTTTAAACCTTTGCCCCTCTAATTTAAAACTATGTCCTCTTGTAGCAGTTTTTCTTCTTTTAAATATTCTCTCCTCTTTTACCTTGATTCCCTTTATGTATTTAAAAGTTTCTATCATATCCCCTCTGTCTCGTCTTTCTTCCAAGCTATACATGTTAAGGTCCTTTAATCTTTCCTGGTAAGTTTTATCCTGCAATCCATGTACCAGTTTAGTAGCTCTTCTCTGAACTCTCTCCAAAGTATCAATATCCTTCTGGAGATATGGTCTCCAGTACTGCGCACAATACTCCAAATGAGGTCTCACTAGTGTTCTGTAGAGCGGCATGAGCACCTTCCTCTTTCTACTGGTAATTCCTCTCCCTATACACCCAAGCATTCTGCTAGCATTTTCTGCTGCTCTATGACATAGTCTGCCTACCTTTAAGTCTTCTGAAATAATGACCCCTAAATCCCTTTCCTCAGATACTGAGGTTAGGACTGTATCACTGATTTTATATTCTGCTCTTGGGTTTTTACGCCCCAGGTGCATTATCTTGCACTTATCAACATTCAATTTTAGTCTGCAATTTCGCTGATAAAGATATTAAACAATATGGGTCCCAGAACAGATCCCTGAGTTATTCCACTGGTAACAAGACCATGGTCTGAATATACTCCATTGACTATAACCCTCTGTTGTCTGTCCCTCAGCCACTGCCTAATCCATTCAACAATATGGGAGTCCAAGCCCAAAGACTGCAATTTATTGATAAGCCTTCTATGTGGGACAGTATCAAAGGCCTTACTAAAGTCTAGATAAGCGATGTCTACTGCACCTCCGCCATCTATTATTTTAGTCACCCAATCAAAAAAATCAATAAGATTAGTTTGACATGATCTCCCTGAAGTAAACCCATGCTGTTTTTCATCTTTCAATCCATGGGATTTTAGATGTTCCACAATCCTCTCCTTAAGTATGGTTTCCATTAATTTCCCCACTACTGATGTCAGGCTTACTGGCCTATAGTTGCCCGATTCCTCCCTACTACCTTTCTTGTGAATGGGCACAACATTTGCTAATTTCCAATCCTCTGGGACGACTCCTGTTGCCAGTGATTGGTTAAATAAATCTGTTAATGGTTTTGCTAGTTCACCGCTGAGCTCTTTTAATAGCTTTGGGTGTATCCCATCAGGCCCCTGTGACTTATTTGTATAAATTTTAGACAGCTGACTACCTCTTCCTCTGTAAAGACACATGCACCAAAATATTCATTAGTCTTCTTTCCTAACTGAGGTCCTTTTCCTTAATTTCCTTTGTAAAAACTGAACAGAAGTATTCATTGAGGCAGTCAGCTAGTTCTTTATCTTCTTCCATATACCTTCCTTCTTTTGTTTTTAATTTTGTAATTCTTTGTTTTAGTTTCCTTTTTTCATTTATGTATCTGAAGAATGCCTTATCGCCTTTTTTCCCTGACTGAGCTAATTTCTCTTCTGCCTGTGCTTTTGAAGCTCTTATAACTTTTTTGGCCTCTCTCTGCCTAATCTTATAAATTTGCCTGTCATCCTCGTTTAGTTTTTTTTATAATTCCTAAATGCTATCTTTTTGTTTTTAATGATTTTGGCCACTTCTGCTGAGTACCACAGTGGTTTCTTCCTTTTTTTGCTTTTACTGACAAGCCTAATGCAATTTTCTGTTGCCTTCAATAGTGCCACTTTTAAGTAGTCCCGTTTCTCCTGGACTCCATTGAAACTGTTCCAATCTGATAGGGACTCGTATACCACTAATCTAATTTTAGAAAAGTCAGTTTTTCTAAAATCTAAAACTTTTGTTTTTGATCACTAGATCCCAAGCTTTCCCCTACAGTAATATCAGATACCAAATTCCCATTTGTGAATACTAAATCTAAAATGGCCTCCTTCTGGGTTGGCTCCTCAACTACTTGCTGTAGAGGTAATCCCAGTAGGGAATTTAGAATATCTGTACTCCTGGCAGAACTAGCTATTTTGGTTTTCCAGTTTGCATCAGGATGATTAAAGTCTCCCATAATGATAACTTCCCCCTTCAATGTCATTTTAGCTATTTCCTCAACTAGTAGATCATCTAATTCTTTGACTTGGCTAGGTGGTCTATATATCACACCTACACGAGTTACCTTATGATTATCAAGCTGCAAGGTAACCCAAACTGACTCTAAATTGTTCTCGCTAACTTGTATCAAATTCGATTTTATGCTATCTTTCACATACAGGGCCACCCCTCCCCCTTCTTGCCTTCTCTGTCTTTCCTGTATAGAGAGAACCCTGGTATTGTTATATCCCAGTCATTACTCCCATTGAACCACGTCTCAGTAACACCCACTACATCTATATTCTCAGATGCCATTATAGCCTCAAGTTCATTGATCTTATTCCCTAAACTGTGAGCATTTGTAGACAAGAATCTGAGCTTGTCATTTCTTAATCTTTGTGCTACTGGCATCTTCTGGCATTGTTCCGGGGGGCAGTTGGACTGCTGGATTATCACTCTTTTGCCCCCCTTTCCTAGTTTAAATGCTCCTTAGCAAATACTTGGAACTGTTCACCGAGGACATTCGTTCCCTTTAAAGAAAGATGCAAACCATCTTTCTTGTACAGTTCTTTTCCATTCCAACAAGAGCTAACATGAGACACAAAGCCAAACCCTTGGTTCAGACACCATTCACCAAGCCATACATTGAATTCCTTAATGCGCATCTTCCTGTCATGCTGAAGGTTATGCACAGGCAAAACTGCAGAGAATGAAACAGTTGATGCGACCTCCCGTATATCCTTTCTAGGTGTGTGAAAAGCTTCTTTCACCTTTGAAACCTCATTGCAAGTCAGATCATTTGTCCCAAGATGGACAATAACATCCACCTCCCTTTCCTGCTTTGCTTGCCTAACAATATTAAGGATCTGTCGTCTATCCCTGCTAGCGGTAGCACCAGGGAGACATCTCACAACACCATTCTCCTCAAACTTCACACCTCTTATGATGGAATCGCCCACCAACAGCTGCTTACTATCAGTCCTCACCTTCTTCTTTTTGTCTTTGGCTGCAGTCTTGCATACTTTAGGCATGGGAGATGATTGTTCCTCACCCACTGTGCTTGAGCCATTCTCCATGTTGCTCTTGCTCTCTGAAAGTGCTGCAAATGAATTATGGAGAGCAACAGACTGTGGGACATGTCTTCTATCCACAACTCTCAGTCTACCAGAACCTGCAGTAACCCATCTTCCATTTCTAGGGGGCCTCTGTGGCAGTGGCATTGCAACGTTCTCAGCCTGAGTTTGTTTAACGGTTAATTTACAAATCTCATTTTTCAAAAAGGCTATTTCCTGCTGCATTATGGAGAGCTGTCTACAGATCAGACAGTATCCAAACCTCCGAAGAGTGGAACCTGAAATAAAAGCACAACAATTCCTGCACAGAACCAGGTCTGCCATTGTAAAGAGGGGAAAGATTTTAAACAAACAAATCTTACTTGTTTAGATTGTATCCACCTCCAGATTACCTCCTGAGTATCTCCTGAATATCTCCAATGCACTTATAAAATCAGCACTTGGAAAGTTCAGCAAGCTATATATAGCCTTTATAAGCCTTTATAAGGTTCAAGGATAGCGTCTTTATTCAATTCTGTCCGTTACCCCTGATGAAGCCAGGTTAGCTGGCGAAACATGTTGGGGGACAGTAATCAGTGTTTTTAGATTCCTATGTCCGAGTTAGTTCTGGCAACTAATGCAGCAAATTACTAGTGAGCCATGCTAGAGTAAACATTGTTTGCCATACAGCATTATCCTTGTCAAAATACATACAGGACGGTGCTGCATTGGTTTGCTAAAGAAAAGTCCAAGCATGTGAAGGCATGGGGAGTGCACCCCCGACTGACATTGCAGATGCAGCAAATATGCTTCAGAACTGACAGGGCATGAGATATTTTTAACCTAGTCTTTTGCTCATATCCACTTATAATTAGAAACGTTTTTTAACTGATGGTAGTAAAAGTTAAATATCTGGGACAAGTGAGGTTATTAGCCTAAACAGGCTTTATTTTGTTCATCCTTGTGTAGGCAACCAACAGTCCTAGCTAAACCAAAAAAAGTATACAGCAGCCTTTAGTAAAGGGGAAAAAAAACACTGTGCACCCCTGCAGGAGCTGTGTTTAAATGACTCTTTAGTGGAACAAAAGAAGGACATAGAGACAGTTCAAATAAAGATAAGTAGAAAAAAAAAATGTTATTTTAATCCATGTTGTGGCAGTGCAAACACATGCTTTTGAATAACTTCTGTTAGCTGTACAATGACTGTGCGTCACTATTAGGCTTTGTTCACACTTATTTGGTCAGTTATGGGGCAACAACACAGAACAGGTGCATATCTTTTCATTACACTTTACCTGAGAGTAGGATTGGCTCCTGATTTTGGCTCACCAAACAAGAACTGGAATGAATTGACCAAATAACTGAAATGTGAACTCAGACTTACAGGTCAATGTTAGTGTCAGTTTAGCGTGCAGTACCGCAAAATTCTAATATAGTGGGAATAACTCTTTCATTTTACTGTCATTTCGTTCGTGGGGTGTCCACATTGATAAAAAACCTGTTCTGTTAGCCACTGATTCTACTATAGAGGGAAAGAGCGGTCTCATTTTACATTGTCTGCTCTTTCCATATAGATTGATAGATAATCTGATACAAGTATTGGCTTTATGACAGAGTGGGGAGGGAGTCAGCAGTATGTTTATGTTGACATCACTTATTTAGAAGAACAACCCAAAAAAAAAGAATCCTGTCTTTTGAGAATCCGCCTTTACACGGTCAGACTTTGCTCAGAAATTGATCAGTATTTGTAAGGCAAAAACAGGAGCTGGTCCAAAACACAGATGACATGTGATAGAAATGTTTGCAAGTCTTCTATGTTTTGGACCCACTCCTGCTTTTGGCTTTCAAATCATGATGAAATCCTGATACCAAATACTGACTTTGTGATCAAGACCTTATGGATACTCCCAAGACAGGATCCATAGTGTTTATCATTTTTTGGTTCTTCAGACAGATCAGAAGATGGGTAAAATAAATGGTGATATCAACAAGGCCAAACAGGGATACTAGTGGCCCCAGAACAAAGTGGTGAGGGTCGCAACAGCATGAAGACTTAACATAGTGGCCCAGTAACAGCAGTAGCAGTAACAGCACAAGATGGTGATAGTAGTAGAAGATGGCAGCAGAGGAAGATGTGTGGCATCAGGCAGGTGGCAGCATCAGTATAGTGGCTGAAGCACATTGCCAGAGGTAACGGGCCATATTTCATAATGTTCTGCTATGGCAGCACACTGCAATGAGAACATTACTGCCAGTATGATCTAGTCTGAGGCATCAGGCACCGGTGTGTGGAAATCCTGGCTGATCCACACCTAATTCAACTATATAAAGCTTAATCTGTCAATATTTTGCATTGAAAGGCAAGTTTTCTTTAGGGTAACTAATTCACCCCGTCACACTAAACACCCGCTCTGATGCCACACTACTGGCCTGGCAGGGAAGCTTGCTGCTACAATTCTAGTTTGGCTGCCCAGTAGTCCAAGGGATCTTGGATCTGGGGTGACAGGGTGCAGTACAAGCATGCCACCACCTGCAGGTTCTGCTCCATGTCATGCTGCTGCTGGCTGGTTTCTTCAGTTGGCGGGTGAAGGAACATGCTCATCAGAGACTCGAGACTAAAGTTACTGCTGATAAAGCTACTGCTGCTCCTGCCAACATTGGCACCCTGGCGGCGCTTCACCTTCTTCCGACAGATCCTACATATGGCCATGCTGATGTCTTCAAGTGACTTGATGAAAAATTCCCACACCGGCGAGTATGGTATTTTACCCCCACCATTTCATGATAACTGCCTGCCGCTGGCTCTATAAAGCTGAGGAACGCTCATTGTTTTCGGACCGGTAAGGTCCTGAGTACCCCAGGCAAGTTTGGCTCCAAATCTCATGCTGCTGCCACACTGCTGGGTCATTGGCACGCTGGCAACCTGCTGCTTTCTCAAGGGCAAGCTGCCACCCTCACACCCTGATGATGATGATGAAGCCCCCTCTTCACCCAGCACCCATGTGCAATCGGCTACATCATCATCCACTACTGTCTGCATGTCACTTATGTTACTCTCACCAGTCTCATAGCCGCGTCCCTGACCACACGCGACTGTCATCATTTCTATTTGCATACATACAGAAGGAAGCAGCAGACCTCTCCTTCAAATCTGGACTGGCCAGTAGCTGCTGACTGTCCTCAATAATCTTGTCCTCGCTGAAAAGCAGAGCAGAGCTGGCGGCATACATTACTTGCCTGGCAGAAAGAGTGACGAAACAAAAAGGCGGGTTCAGGACAGGTGAGGGCACAGACCTTGTTTCAGGGCCAGTGTGGTGTCAGAGGAACCCATCGACTCTTGGCTGTGTGTGTCTGATGTCAGTCAGTTGAGATGATGTTGAAGACTGAGTCAATTATTTAATAACAGCGAGATTGGTCGACAAAACGCAACCGCTGGATGACAGTGCCAGCTCTGGCCTGTTGCTTCGGCTGCTGCTACCACCATCCCTTCTGCTGCTACTATTGCTGGCTACAGCAACATTTTTGCTACTGCCATTCCTTTGGAGGGCCCTGGTAATTGTCTGTTGGACATACGGTACAGAAACACTAACTATAGGTAAAATAAGTTAATCACTGTCAATGTGGACACCCCAATAACAGTAGAGCAAGGCAGGTTATTCGACCCAATTTGAGAATCAATGCCTAATGGAATTGCTTATGTATTAAACAATGTGACCACCCCAATAACAGTAGAATTAGACAGGTTATTCATCCCAATTTGAGCATCAAAGCCTAATAGAATTGTTTATCTATGAAACAAGGTTGACATACCAATAACTGTAGAACAAGACAGGTTATTCACCCCAATTTGAGAATCAAGGCGTAATAGAATTGCTTATGTATTAAACAAGGTGGACACCCCAATAACAGTTGAAGGAGACAGGTTATTCACAGCAATTTAACAATAAAGGCCTAATGGAATTGTTTATCTATTAAACAATATGAACTCCCCAATAACAGAAGAGCAAGACAGATTATTCACCCTAATTTGAGAATCAAGGCCTGATAGAATTGTTTATCTAATTTATGCAAATTACGCTATCTCCTATCGATCCCTTAAGCTTCAGATTACATTCCCTGCACCATCGCTGCAGTCTCCCTATAATGTCCCTATAGTGCCTGAAAACTCTCCCTACAATCTCCTCTCCTTACATTGTCCCTGCAGTCTCCCTATCCAGTGTTCTACAATTAAAGTGGTTCTTCTGCCTAAACCTTTTTTTGGCTCATAACTTCTAACCTGTGGAGGAAAGATTATTGGTGACATACGTACCTTCCACAGTGTAGCCGTTCCTGAGATCTGCCTCCTGGTCATGTGGTCCCTCCAGATGGATTTTCTGTTCTTCCGGGTGAAGTCTGTCTCCTTGTCTTCTGGTCTTCTCTTCCTGCCTTGAGCAGGAGACGGAACGTCATGAATGACATCACCACCTCCTGCAAAAGAAAGCTCCGAAAGTTATGCTGAATCCTAGTGCGCATGTGTAGGATTTCCATCTGTATCGTACAGGCTTCTATGTGAAGCCTGTACTGAACTCCTGCACAGCGCGGTGTAAGCGTTGTGCAGGAGTGACAGCATAGCAATTAACCACAGAGGCTGATCGCTGTGCTTTGCATGTCCCAGGGGGCACTTTGGATGGCAAACAGGGGGCACTTTGAATGGCAAACAAGGGCACTGGATGGCAAACAGGGGGCACTGGATGGCACAATGTGAGCAATTGTTGTCATAAGGGGTTTATGGGTGGCACAAAGGGGCACTGGATGGCTAACAGGGGGCAATGGACATCACAAGGGGGCAATGGATTGCAAACAGGGGGCACTGGTTGGTGCAATGGGGGCAATGGATAGCACAATGGGGCAATGGATAGCACAATGGGGCAATGGATGGCACAGTTTGGGACCTGGATGGCACAAGGGGGGCAATGGATGACAGAATGGGGCACTGGATGGCAAACAGGGGCACTAGATGTCACATTGGGGGCAATGGATGTCAGAAGGGGGCACTGGATGGCAAACAGGGGGCACTGGATGGCACAGTGGGGGCAATGGATGTCATAAGTGGGCACATTGGGGGCATTGGTTGTCAAACCATGGCACTGGATGTCAAACCGGGGCACTGGATGGAAAACAGGGCCACTGGATGGCAAACAAGGGGGCACTAGATGACACAAGGGCACTGGATGGCACAAGAGGGGCAATTGATGGCAGAATGGACGCACTGTGGATGTCACTGTTATGGACGCACTGTGGATTGCACTGTTATGGGGGCAGTGTGGATAGCACTGTTATGGGGGCAGTGTGGATGGCACTTTTATGGGGGCAGTGTGGATGGCACTTTTATGGGGGCAGTGTGGATGGTACTGTTATGGGTACACTGTGGACATCACTGTTATGGGGATGCTGTGGATGTCACTGTTATGGGAATACTGTGAATGGCACTGTTATGGGGGCAGTGTGGATGACACTTATGGGAGCACTGTGGATGTCACTGTTATGGGGGCACTGTGGACATCACTGGTATGGGGCCGCTGTGGATCTCACTGTTATGGGAATACTGTGGATGTCACCATTATGGGGGAACCGTGGTCGTCACTGTTATGGGGGCGCCGTGAATGTCATTGTTATGGGAACACTGTGGATGTCATTGTTATGGGAACACTGTGGATGACACTGTTATGGGAATACTGTGGATGGCACTGTTATGGGGGCAGTGTGGATGGCACTGTAATGGGGGCAGTGTGGATGGCACTGTTATGGGGGCAGTGTGGATGACACTTATGGGAGCACTGTAGACATCACTCTTATGGGGGCACTGTGGATGTCACTGTTATGGGAACACTGTGGATGACACTGTTATGGGAATACTGTGGATGACACTGTTATGGGGGCAGTGTGGATGGAACTGTTATGAGGGCAGTTTGGATGTCACTGTTATGGGGCAGTGTGGATGACACTTATGGGAGCACTGTAGACATCACTGTTATGGGGGCACTGTGGATGTCACTGTTATGGGGGCGCTGTGGATGTCACTTTTATTGGAACACTGTGGATTACACCGTTATGGGAATACTGTGGAAGTCACTGTTATGGGGGCAGTGTGCATGACACTTATGGGAGCACTGTGGATGTCACTGTTATAGGGGCACTGTGGATGTCATTGTTATGGGTGCTGAGTATGAGTGATAAGTTTGCTGAGAACAATAAGCAGATGGCTCACTTTGGACAATGACGCCTGGTGCTCTGGACAAAAAAGAGCCACCCCTTGCTCTCAATAAAGTAAATAGTGAATGTAAAGGTTGGACCGGCACTCAAAACACTAAGAGAGATGTGGAACCAAACACATTTATTTAACACAATAAAATAAATAAATCTAGGTACTAACATCGATTGTGCAGTCTATCGATAGAATATCGATTATAAAAAATCGATTATGAAAAATCGATCAGATAAAATCGAATCAAATAAAATACATGGAATAAAAATGAACATACAATTGCAATATTCTAAATCGATTGCTGTTAAATTTCTTCCATGTATTTTATTTGATTCGATTTTATCTGATCGATTTTTCATAATTGATTTTTTATAATCGATATTCTATCGATAGACTGCACAATCGATGTTAGTACCTATATTTATTTATTTTATTGTGTTAAATAAATGTGTTTGGTTCCACATCTCTCTTAGTGTTTTGAGTGCCGGTCCAACCGTTACATTCACTATGAGTGATAAGTGATAGGGCTCGTGCACAGAACCGTTTCAGTTTTGCGGTCTGCAAGTAGCGGATCCACTAAATAAGGTTACTGTCCGTGTGCGATTCACATTTTGTTTTGCAGTCCCATTGAGTTCTATGGGTTTTAGATCTGCATTATGAGGCCAAGAATAGGACATGTTCTATCTTTCGCAGAACTGAAATATGGATGTGGAAAGCACATAGATGTCATCAGTGTGTTTTTTTTACATTGGTAAAGACAGAACATGCCCTATTCTGGTCCTAAAAATGAGGACCTCAAATCCATATAACTCAATGGGACTGCAAGAAATGTGGATCGCAAAATGGATACGGTCGTGGGCATAAAGGTTTAGATACACAGCTCAGCAGGTTGTATGATACAAATTTGAATTAGATACACAGCTCAGCAGGCTGTATCATAGAAGATGGGATTAGATACACACTTCAGCAGGCAGTATCGCACACAACAGGCTCTGTATCAAGCACACATACATGTTAGGATTAGATACAGATGTGTTTGGGTGTGCTTGCTGCTTCGAGCTGTTTATTACACTCTGGAGATGGCGAGGGAAGAGCCTGTGGACAGTCAGTAGTGTTAGGAGCACATAAAAATAATTTTGATTTTGGGACCGGACAACCTCCTTAAAGGCTTTCTTGAACACTCTCCCTAGCGTTTATTATATCTCTCCCTACACACAGCTCATAGTGAAATGGCAGAGACCACCATGTTTAGCCGCCATTTTTTTTTTTTATGATTTGTTACCCAGAAGGGTAAGCGTATAATTCGGATTCGTTGTGAATCAAATTTTTCCTAAACTTCTGATCCAATTCCACTGCAGATGCTTTGCTTCGCTTTAACACTAGTAATAATTACAGAACACTGATGAAATGTTTTTTATTTTCATTTAAAAAAAATCACCTTTAACCTCACCCAATTTATTCTGACTTCCTTCGGAAAAAAATATAACAGGCGCTTCAGAAATATGGCGCCCTTTCTGGACAGCATTTTTCTCAACGTATTTTCACCAAGCAACTGGCATAAATACATTGATCTCCCCATTGATCTCCTCATACAGCTATACATCACTGCTTCCCTTTACATAATACCGCCAGCAGTTGCCGGGAACGGGGGGGTGGGGGGGGCACAGTGCCTCTAATGAAAGCTGTAATAATCTCTTTAAATTTAGCTCTCTAATGGTGGAAGTATGAAAATGCAGTGTTTTCATGTAGGGAAGAGAAGAAAGAGTTCAGCACTGTGCTCCATTCCCCTCCTAGCAGTTGCGTGATCTGCCTCCATTGCTATGCCACTGAACGCATTATGTTACTTTAATTACTTGAATAGATGGAACTGCTTCAATATTTGGTGTGGATCCTCTTGGTGTGTATGACAACTTTATTGTCTTGCTCTACTACACATTCTAATTTTCAGGTGCAAAAATTACATAGCCAAGGAAGTCATTGACTGATTAAAATTGTAACTTATAGTCATCAGTTTTACCATCATTTTGATCTAAACACATTTTTTTTTTCATTTACAAGACAAGTGGAATAGCCTTTTATCTTAACAAACTAATGAAGTGAAACAATAGAAGTGAGTACATCGTGGATGCTATGCAGACCCTTTGTTACCCAAATATATAAGCAGTGTATAGAAGTACATACTAAATAGTGTTGATCGCGAATATTCTGATTGCAAATTTTTATCTTGAATATTGGCACTTTGAGAATTCGCAAATATGTAGAATATAGTGCTATATATTCGTAATCGCGAATATTCAAATTTTTTTTCATCAGTAACCTCCCTTCTTGCTTGTGGGCCAATGAGAAGGCTGCAATATCTTTGTCAGAGCTTAGCAACATCCCTAGCAACCAATAGGAAAGTTGCCTACCCCTTACTATATAAAAACCTCCCCAGCAGCCATTATCTGCTGTTTTTTTTGCAGTTTTGAGAGAAAGCGCAGTGACATTGCTGTGCTCTGTGCTTTCATCTGGATCCTATTCCTTATCCAATTACATTAGATAGTTAGTTAGCTCATATATATATAATACAGATAGTTAGTGGTAGATAGTCAGTGTAGGTTAGATAGTGATATAGTGTAGCTGATAGGTTCCAGTGCAGTGTGTTAGGTAGTATGATAGGAATTACTGTTTCTCTGCTGTCCATTAGTGATGAGTGGCAGGGGCAATATTTGAATTTGCGATATTTCGCAAATATTTGGTAGCATAATCGTCATATATTCGCGAATTTGCAATTATTTTCTTGATCGCGAAAAATCGGCAATGTAATATTCGCGTAATGCGCGCGAGATATAGGTGTGGGTCACTATAGCTAGATTTTTCAAGCTGCTAGAAGTTTCCTGAGACTGGAGAAAATGGTTGGCACGGCAGAACATTACAATAGCTTTATATGCAGATAGAGCGCTCCAATATATTCGCGATTGAGAAATCGGCACTAATGATGTGAATATTTTGGCGCAATACGTGCAACTTCACATTTTAATAGGTCTGACTACTTATTAGTGATTGGTGCACTAAGTATTGTTGTGACATCACAGCACTATGTATGTATGTATGTATATAGCATACATACAAGAAGAATATAAACTCCAGTTTATGCAATGTGACAAATTTCATTTAATCGGAAATGCGGTAAATCATATCCGTGACAATTTGGCCACAATCCGGCCTTCATCAGACTGTTACCGCTAGAGGGACTGCTCGGGTGGCGGGCGTTGCTTCAGGAATTGCAGACTAAGTTCTGCCAAAGGTAATGGCACCATTACTTTTGGCAGAACTTAGTCTGCAATTCCTGAATCAACGCCCGCCACCCGAGCAGTCCCTCTAGCGGTAACAGTCTGATGAAGGCCGGATTGTGGCTGAAACGTCACATATATGATTTACCGCATTTCAGATTAAATAAAATTTGTCACATCGCATTAAATGAAATTTGTCACATCGCATAAACTGGAGTTTATATTCTTCTTGATACAACGGGGTGGGAACCTGACTTTCCAGTAGCGTACCTACAACAGGGTGCCACAAAGTTTTTTCTTCAATGTAGCATACATACATACAGCACTATGTATGTAGCATGTATGTATGGACAGCAGAACCTATCAGCTACACTATATCACTATCTAACCTACACTGACTATCTCCCACTAACTATCTATATTATATATATATATAAGCTAACTAACTATCTAATGTAGTGACACAGGAAAGCAGAGAGCCTAGCAATAACACTGCTGTCTCTCTCAGATCTGCAAAATACTGCATACAAGGGCTGCTGGGGAGGTTCTTATATAGTAAGGGGTAGGCAACTTTCCTATTGGTTGCTAGGGATGTTGCTAAGCTCTGACAAAGACATTGCAGCCTTCTCATTGGCCCACAAGCAAGAAAGGAGGTTACTGATGAAAAAAAAAATCTAGAATATTCGAAATTACGAATATATATCACTATATTCTAAATATTAGCGAATTCCCTAAGTGCTGATATTTGCGATTAATATTCACAATTCAAATATTCGCACCCAACACTACTGTCCATACATACATGCTGCAGACATGGTGCTGTGATGTTACAACAATACTTAGTGCGCCAATAAGTAATATCTACTCAGACGTGATAAAATGTGAAGTTGCATGTATTGCGCAAAAAATATGTGCATCATTAGTGGCGATTTGCGCAATCACAAAAATAATGACTGGAAATCACGATTTCTAGAATTCGCTAATTTATTGTGAATATTTTGCAAAAAATTCTCAAAATATCGCAAAAATGAATATTGCCTATGCCGCTCATTACTAATACTGAAGTGCATTTATAGGGGCCCTATTGTCTCTTTCTTGAAAAAGTGAAGATTCTACAGTATATAGTCAGATATGTTTAAGAAATATTCCACCAAAACAACTAAAGGGCATCAACAAACCATTATCTGTTTGGATATACTTTTTCATGCATATTTCTCTGCCATATCTACACGGCAGGGTCCACTTGATTACCTGTCACTGAGCAGGCCATATGTTCTGAATGTGATATTGTATCTTATCACTTTCCATAATGCTAATTCCATGTAGAGATAAGTGTTTGTGGAATTACTTATTAAAATCATAACTGAGTTTAAGGAAACGATCCTTAGAGAGAGACAATTTTACCCAAGCATTAATTATTTAAGCAGTTGCAGCTGCTGAATACAGAATCTACTGGCACCTTGAAACATGTGGGGAGAGGCAATACACTTCATTTTTCATAAACCTCCTCTGTCTTCTTTGTAAGGCTGAATGTCTATTTGGATTATGTATATATCAGGGCAATTCATATTTTTTATTATTTATATATATAGTGCTAAATATGTTCTGCAGCACTCTAGAAATAGAGAATACAGAGCACTATAGTGTACATACAGATGGCAGAGAATTTGTGCAAAATCTACAAGTACTAGAATCCTCAACCTTTGTGCAGGAGTAGGGAGCACATTTTTATTACAAACTGTTACCTCTTCTGATTCGAAGAGTTCAACTGCAATAGAAACGTAGTTGGATCTCACAACTATTAATTTTATTGTTATGTGAGTGCTTAGATATTTGAGTTGCTCTTCTTGCATACACTTGTGATAAGGTTTGCACTTCTATGATTATGATTAGAGATGAGCGAATCGAAGCTGACGAAGTGTAATTCGTTTAGAATTTCAGGAAAAATTCGATTTGCAACGAATGCAAACTTCCTCGCTCTTCGTGGTAACGAATCACATTTTTCCTAAAATGGTTGTTACACGTGTGAGGACTGAGGACATGGAGCAAGGAACTCTGGGAAGGCGGGATCACCCAGATCTACATGCCTGCATGCAGCCAATCAGCAGCCAGCCAGCCCTGTGATGTCACAGCCCTATAAATAAGTCAGCCATAAGTCAGCCATCTTACAGTCAGCTGCTGCTGCCATCTCCAACTATGTCTCCTTTCCACTCTGTGGCCTCCTCATGCTGCTGCCATATCCACACTATGTCACCTTGCCACTCTGTGGCCTCCTGATGCTGCTGCCATTTTCACACTATGTAATCTTGCCACTCTGTGGTCTCCTCATGCTGCTGCCATCTCCACACTATGTCACCTTGCCACTCTGTGGTCTCCAGATGCTGCCGCCACCTCCAAACTATGTCACCCTGCCACTCGGTGGCCTCATCATACTGCTGCCATCTACAGACTCTGTCATTGTGCCACTCCGTGGCTTTCTCCTGATGCTGCCACCTCCAGACTCGGTCATTGTGCCACTCGGTGGCCTCCTCATACTGCCTATATATAGAAAAGGCGTGGCACTCTTGTCTGCTGGTGTGTAGGTGTGTGTTGTTATGGCCTCCCAGCCTAAATCCAATTGTAGATTAAAACAACAGCACTCTTTTTAGATGCAGATTAGTAGTTTTATTTGTAAGGCAATTTTCACAACAAAGTGACGTTTCGGTCAAAACATAACCTTTTTCAAACACTAGTTGCCGGAAAGACAGAAGAAAATCTATGGGAATGGCAGGCTAAAGAATGGTGTGTCCACACCTCAGTGGAAGAGGTATGGACAAACCATTCTTTAGCCTGCCATTCCCATAAATTTTCTTCTGTCCCTCCTCATACTGCCGCCACCTCCAGACCCTGTCATTGTGCCATTCGGTGGTCTCCTCGTGCTGCTTCCACCTCACCACTATGTCATAGTTCCACTCTGTGGACTTCTCATGTTGTTCCCACCCTCCCCACTTTATGACTAGTCCACTATTTTAGATTTAGGCCTGGCTGACATCATCATTTATTTGACCTTTCTTCTGATCTGTCAGAAGGAAGGAAAAATGAGACGCACAACGTATCCTGTCTGTGTAGCAGCTGTAATGCCTGTATGGTCCCATCAGAATTGGCTTATGATTTGGTAGCCAAAAGCAGGTGTGGGTAGAAAACACAGAAGACATGTAAATATTCCATTCACGTGTCATCTCTGATTTACATCCACTCCTATATTTTTTTGGGCATTAGCAATACTGATGGATTTTTTAGCAAATGCTGACCGAGTGAAGGCGTATGCTCCACAGACAGGATCCATTTTTTGTGGGTTATTGTTCTGACGGATCATAGAAAGGGCAAATTAATCAGTGACGTCAACACAAACTTACTGCTGACACCCTCTCCACTCTGTCCGGGGAGGCTCTACTTGTAAACGCATTTAATAGAACAGGTTTTGATAACATTTATGTAGAATCAGCTGACGACGGTGTAATAGGAGTGCACTTCTATTTGACACTAAGGCTGAGTTTATACTTGAGTTATTTAGACAGTTTTGGCCCCATGACTGCACTAATAAGTGAATTGTGGAGTGTTTCTTAGTGTGATGCCTGTCATCTGCATGTCATACGAACTCACAATATTATTTCACTACCAAAGCGTGTTACTATGCGTGTTACTAAAAGGCACAGTGTTCTACACCACTATAAAGGCTCTCAGCAGCCAGGAAATACTGTTTTTTAACGTAATTCGCCGCAAATATATTCGGATCAAACCAGCGAATCGAATTTTTGAAAAATCTCTAGCAATGATGATATTTTTTTAAATGCTCATTTATGGAACCTACATGAACTGTTTCTTATTGTATGTTTTAAAGGGAACCTGACAACATGAATATGCACTGTAATCTGCAGGCAGCATAATATAGAGCAGGAGAAGCTGAGAAGATCAATATACAGTTTAGTGGGAAAAGATTCAGTAAAATTTGTAATTTGATGAAATTCCTGTTCATTCTAAACTTTGAAGTCAAGGGGGCTTTACTATCTGTGACTGACAGCTTTTTCTATACACTGTTCATTATGTTATGAAAAAGCCAGAATGTAGCGACAATTCGGGACAATTCCAGTCCCCTCTTCAAGCTATGTTATGATGCACAAGGGAGCAGGCCAGAGTTCCAACCTATTCACTATGTTGTAGTGTACATGGGAGTAGGAGCTCCAAAAATTGCCTGGTCATTAGCGATGAGTGGCAGGGGCAATATTCGAATTTGAAATATTTCGCGAATATTTGGTAAAATATTCGTCATATATTCGCGAATTCGAGATTATTTTCTTGATCGCGAAAAAAACACCAATGTAATATTCGCGTAATGTGCGCAAAATACAGGCATGGGTCACTATAGCAAAATTTTTCAAGCTTCTAGAAGTTTCCTGAGACTGGAGAAAATGGTTGGCACGGCAGAACATTACAATAGCTTTACATGCAGATAGAGTGCTCCAATATATTCGCTATTGCGAAATCGGCACCAATGATGCAAATATTTTGGCGCAATACGTGCAACTTCACATTTTAACAGGTCTGACTACTTATTAGTGATTGGTGCACTGAGTATTGTTGTGAACTTGTGACATCACAGTACTATGTACAGTACAGACCAAAAGTTTGGACACACCTTCTCATTCAAAGAGTTTTCTTTATTTTCATGACTATGAAAATTGTAGATTCACATGAAGGCATCAAAACTCTGAATTAACACATGTGGAATTATATACATAACAAACAAGTGTGAAACAACTGAAAATATGTCATATTCTAGGTTCTTCAAAGTAGCCACCTTTTGCTTTGATTACTGCTTTGCACACTCTTGGCATTCTCTTAATCAGCTTCAAGAGAAAGTGCCCTGAAATGGTTTCCACTTCACAGGTGTGCCCTGTCAGGTTTAATAAGTGGGATTTCTTGCCTTATAAATGGGGTTGGGACCATCAGTTGCGTTGAGGAGAAGTCAGGTGGATACACAGCTGATAGTCCTACTGAATAGACTGTTAGAATTGGTATTATGGCAAGAAAAAAGCAGTTAAGTAAAGAAAAACGAGTGGCCATCATTACTTTAAGAAATGAAGGTCAGTCAGTCAGCCGAAAAATTGGGAAAACTTTGAAAGTAAGGGCTATTTGACCATGAAGGAGCGTGATGGGGTGCTGCGCCAGATGACCTGGCCTCCACAGTCACTGGACCTGAACCCAATCGAGATGGTTTGGGGTGAGCTGGACCACATAGTGAAGGCAAATGGGCCAACAAGTGCTAAGCATCTCTGGGAACTCCTTCAAGACTGTTGGAAGACCATTTCAGGGGACTACCTCTTGAAGCTCATCAAGAGAATGCCAGGAGTGTGCAAAGCAGTAATCAAAGCAAAAGGTGGCTACTTTGAAGAACCTAGATTATGACATATTTTCAGTTGTTTCACACTTGTTTGTTATGTATATAATTACACATGTGTTAATTCATAGTTTTGATGCCTTCATAGTCATGAAAATAAAGAAAACTCTTTAAATGAGAAGGTGTGTCCAAACTTTTGGTCTGTACTGTATGTATGTATGCACAGTATGTAGCATACATACATTCATACATACAGCACTATGTATGTAGCATGTATGTATGGACAGCAGAACCTGCTACACTATATCACTATCCAACCTACACTGACTATCTCCCACTAACTATCTGTATTATATATATAAGATAACTAACTAACTATCTAATGTAATGACACAGGAAAGCAGAGAGCACAACAATAACACTGCTGTCTCTCTCAGATCTGCAAAATACTGCATACAAGGGCTGCTGGAGAGGTTCTTATATAGTAAGGGGTAGGCAACTTTCCTATTGGTTGCTAGGGATGTTGCTAAGCTCTGACAAAGACATTGCAACCTTCTCATTGGCCCACAAGCAAGAAGGGAGGTTACTGATGAAAAAAAAATCTAGAATATTCGAAATTACGAATATATATATATGTTCTAAATATTCGCAAATTCTCGAAGTGCTGATATTCGCGATTAACATTTGCTATTCGAATATTCGTGCCCAACACTACTGGTCATCCTACACTCACCTAAACAATTATTAGGAACACCATACTAATACGGTGTTGGACCCCCTTTTGCCTTCAGAACTGCCTTAAATCTACGTGGCATTGATTCAACAAGGTGCTGATAGCATTCTTTAGAAATGTTAGCCCATATTGATAGGATAGCATCTTGCAGTTGATGGACATTCGAGGGATGCACATCCAGGGCACGAAGCTCCCGTTCCACCACATGCCAAAGATGCTCTATTGGGTTGAGATCTGGTGACTGTGGGGGCCATTTTAGTACAGTGAACTCATTGTCATGTTCAAGAAACCAATTTGAAATGATTCGAGCTTTGTGACATGGTGCATTATCCTGCTGGAAGTAGCCATCAGAGGATGGATACATGTTCTCATTCTGTTTAAGCCAAATTCGGACTCTACCATTTGAATGTCTCAACAGAAATCGAGACTCATCAGACCAGGCAACATTTTTCCTGTCTTCAACAGTCCAATTTTGGTGAGCTCGTGCAAATTGAAGCCTCTTTTTCCTATTTGTAGTGGAGATGAGTGGTACCCGGTGGGTACTTCTGCTGTTGTAGCCCATCCGCCTCAAGGTTGTGCGTGTTGTGGCTTCACAAATGCTTTGCTGCATACCTCGGTTGTAACGAGTGGTTATTTCAGTCAACGTTGCTCTTCTATCAGCTTGAATCAGTCGGCCCATTCTCCTCTGACCTCTAGCATCCACAAGGCATTTTTGCCCACAGGACTGCCGCATACTGGATGTTTTTCCCTTTTTACACCATTCTTTGTAAACCCTAGAAATGGTTGTGCGTGAAAATCCCAGTAACTGAGCAGATTGTGAAATACTCAGACCGGCCCGTCTGGCACCAACAACCATGCCACGCTCAAAATTGCTTAAATCACCTTTATTTCCCATTCTGACATTCAGTTTGGAGTTCAGGAGATTGTCTTGACCAGGACCACCCCCCTAAATGCATTGAAGCAACTGCCATGTGATTGGTTGACTAGATAATTGCATTAATGAGAAATAGAACAGGTGTTCCTAATAATTCTTTAGGTGAGTGTATATGGCCCCAAGCATTGTTAGATTTTGTACTTTTATAACACGATGCATGACTTGGCTAAATGAATAAGCTAACTTATTCTAATTGCAAGTTTGGAGTGCTTTTTGTTTACACAGTCAGAGAGGGAAGGTTGTCAATCATTGATAGGACCTCTAATTGACTTCAAAGCTCAGAATGAACATGAACATAAATTAACTACATACAAGGTATACTGAATATTTTCCCACCAAAATATATATTTCCATCTGCTCCTGCTCTATAACCTGCTGCCTGGAGCTCAGATACCATGTTCAACATGAAAGGTTCCCTTTAAGGTGCCCATACACCTTCAATAGCTTTCAGCTGAATGCTTCTTGAGTCAACTGAAATTGCTCATCAAGTGCACAGTTGGTTGGCTTGCACACTCATGTGTTTGCAATGAAGAAAAAGATGAGGTACAGTATGTAAAAATAAAATTTGCATGACTCCTTCTTTCCTCTGACATTATCTGTTGGGGAGGGCTAGTCTGTCCCAGTGAAATTAGTGGCTTTGGCTGAATTTTTTCTTATGTGTACAGGTACCTTTAGATGTTCCTCATTCCATAATTTGTTTTGCTTACTCAAATGTCTCCAGATACATAACTTAAAGGTCCTGAGCTCCAACGCAAAATCTGTGATAGAGTCACTAATATATCACATGCAACGTATGTTACTTGTCACTCCATATGAGGAATAGAAGCCAGTTGGTTCCCCTTTTTCCTCCATCTGCAACTTTTGCAAACCTTAAGGAGAATATGTCACCAGTAAATTCACTATTACACCAGGCCCAGTGCCTCATAGGGCTAGCTCAGCTGAATGTAATAATACCTGTCACTTAGCAATCAACTTTTTCATTCTGGAGAAAAAATACTTTTAATCCATATGCAAAGGTACAGTTAAATGACCTAAGGGTGGGTCCAAGCTACTTTGTGACCCATGCTCCTCCTGCTACCTCTGTCATTCCCTCAATCTCCTTCTTGATTAGCAGGACCAGGCAAGACTATGCAGGAACTGACCCTGTCACTCAAGAAGGAGATGCCTTGCAGCTCAAGTAGGTGAAACAAGGGTGCATAGTGTGGCTTGGACCTGCCCTGTGTGCACTTAGCTGCTCGTTTGCATGTTGATGTAAAGTTATTTTTCTCTAAATTTAAGCAAGAGATCACGAATAGAGTTGAGCGAACCCGAACTGCAAAGTTCGGGTTCGTACCGAACTTTGCAAGTTCGGGTACCCGGACCCGAACTCAGACTTTTTCACTGAAGTTCGGGTTCGGGTTCAGTGTTCGGGTGAATTTATTATTTTCCATGGTGAGCGTGGTGACGTCACCGCAGGTCCTGAAGAAAAGAAGATACCGGCTGCGTGATGAAGTGGATGAGGTGAGTTTATTTTTTATTTTTAACCCCTCGATAGACATTTTATTTAGCATTCTGTTTTAAGAATGCTATTATTTTCCATTATAACCATGTTATAACGGAAAATAATAAAGTGAAGTTCGGGTCCCCATCGACTTAAATAGGGTCCGGGTTCGGGGTGAAGTTCGGGTGAAGTTCGGGTCCTGAACCCGAACTTTGACCTGAAGTTTGGCTGAACCCAGCGAACCAGAACTTCTACAGGTTCGCTCAACCCTAATCACGAAGTGAAAGGCATCATTGCATTCAACTGAGTTAGAGCTACATGACATCATGCCTGGTTTTAGCAGTGAGTTTTCTGGTGACAGACTTTAAAAGTATGGCCCTGAATGTCTTCCCTATAATAATCCCAATATTCATATCTCCCTGTGGAATCTTTATCTTCTAAAAATGTTAATTATGTAATGCATTATCTCTTTGTATTTGTTCTTCTCTTCACTTGCTGTAATGCAACTACTTTCAACTGAATTATTGAAAACAGTTTTATGTGAAATATGATCATTTGGAAAATGCAAAAAATGCACCAAAATGATACGCAACTGCACAATGTATAATTTTGTGTAAGATGTCCTTGTGGTGCATGTGGTCCGCCTCGGCATTCTCCATTGTACGCATTTTTTGCTGGGGATTGCCGTTATCTGTGGACCGGATGCGGAGGAATTGCTCCCCCGGTTATAGACACGCTACAGTGTTTGGGTTTGGAGCATGTCCACCCGTTTAGGCCGCTTCTTTCAGTGAGTTTTTTTTTATTATACACTCCTCAATAGTGTTGAGCACGAATATTCGAATAGCCAATTTTTATTGCGAATATCGCCACTTCGAGAATTTGCGAATATTTAGAATATAGTGCTATATATTCGTTATATCGAATATTCTGCATTTTTTTTCCATCTGAACACATGATTCCTCTCTGCTTCTTGCTTGTGGCCCAATGAAAAGAAAGCAATGTCAAGTTCACAACAATACTTAGTTCACCGATCAGTAATCTGTAGTCAGACCTGCTAAAATGGGAAGTTGCACGAAGTGCGAAAAAATATTCTAATCACTGCCGATTAGCGCAATCGCGAATATATTGGAGCACTTGACTCTATCTGCATATAAAGCTATTATAATGTTCTGCCATGCCAATCATTTTCTCCAGTCTCAGGAACCTTATACCAGCTTGAAAAATGTAGCCAAAGTGACCCACGCCTGTATTTCGCGTTATGAATTTGCATTACGTGATTTTTACATTGCCGATTTTTCGCATTCAATAAAATAATTTCGAATTCACAAAATTCGCAAATATATGACAAATATTCTACAAAATATTCGTGAAATATCGAATATAGCCCCTGCCGCTCATTACTACTCCTCAACATTGAAACTGCAACATCAAGAAGGACAAGCCTTAGGGTTCATGCACACATGTACGTGCCATGTGCATTCTGCATTTTGCAGAACAGAATGACTGACCCCTAATAGAATGGTCTATCTTTGTCCGTAATACGGACAAAAATAGGACATGTTCTATTATTTTTGTGAAACAGAGATGTGTACATACGGACACTGAATGCACACTGAGTCATTTCTGTTTTTGCGGCCCCATTCCATTTTAACAGTTCCACATACGGGCTGCAAAAAACAGGATAGACACAGACAAATAATATGTTCGTGTGCATGAGCCCTTAAGGTTATGCAAGTCGAGGAAGTAGCAGGTGTCGCTAAGATCTGCAGATCATCAAATTGTCAAGCACCTAGATCCAATCTTTGGCACTTGAAAGAGGTATAAATGTCAGATTAAAAGCAATGTTTTTACCCACATGAAACCTCAAAAATTGGATCAAGTCATTAGGGATAAGTGTACAATGCGTCCTGTTCATGGACGTGCCAGTTATAACCACTTGTCTCAAACTGAGAGAGACAGAATCCTTGAAGTAAGAGACCTTGGTGATCACTCTGGTAGATCACTACGCACCTAGCTGGAGATGTAGGCACTCTGCATTGGCAGATAGTTTGATTAGAAGGATGGCGCATAGTGGTCCATTCTGTACTGCAAGTGAAATCGGATGTCACATACCAAGCCTAAAGTAGCAAACAGTGTCTACACAATTACAAACCATCAGAAGGCATTTGCCATTTAAAATATGAGCCATATGTTCAGCTACAGACGTTCCATTGACCTAATGCCACCAGTCTTAGAGGCTATCATGATGCACATCAAGATAGCAATGGAGGCTGGAATGGAGGTCTATCCTCTTCAGCGATGAATTTTGCTTTTGTCTTGAATGCAGTGATAGCCAGCGATTGGTCTGGAGACCACATGGGCCATGAAGAGGCCTTCACAAGGGAACATTGCACTAGTCCTACTCCTGGGATTATAGTGTGGAGTAGCATAATGTACAGTAGCTAGACCCCTTTTGTCTTCATTGGAGGGACACTAACAGCTTAGCATCACATTAATTTGTGGAATTAGTAGTACTGCCATTTCTCCAAAGTGTTTCAACAGAAGAATGCAAGGTCATATGTTGCTATTGATACTGTGAGCAGCCTGCATGCCTAAGCGTGCTACCATGGCCTACAGCATCTCCGACTTGGCTCCCATAAATACATCTAGGACCTTATTGGTCGGTAACTGCAAAGGGAGCTGCCAGCAGCGGCTCTCGATGATGGCTCTCAGTGTATTCAGAGTGGCAGAACAATTATCAGACAACCATTAATAACCTCACTGATAGCATGTCAAGGAGTGTAAGTCTGTGTGATTCTAAGCATGGTGCATATTTATAATTTGCATATCATTAACATTTTTGGTGATTCTGTGATTTCCATAATTTCATGACTTTTCCTTCTTGGTGTTGGAATTCTGTTGTTGAGGAGTCTATATATAAGGATAATGGTGTATATATAATGATAATGCTACTTGTATATAAACCATCGAAAATAACATTTTAGTATTCTGCCAGATTTAGAACATCAAACCAAAATGACCATAAACAAAAGCATATGTATCATGTGTGGAACCATGCCAGCTAACTAAACCCAAAAAATAGAACCACACATGCAATATAGAAAGTTATTTCACATAATTATTGCACAAAAAATATACAATGTAAAATTATCAGGTAAGAGCTATAGAGCAAGAATCACCCCTCCCCCCACATAAATATGATGGATCTATTATACATATACAGATGATATATGCACATCAATGAGTAACACATAGTAAAGTGCTTATATTATAAAATATAATGCAATCATCCATAGCCGGTACAACAAAAGAGGATCCAATACTCCTCTCACATAGCCAGAACACACCCAGGTTCCTCTATAAATATGGTCCAAACTCTGTGGCTCCAACTCAGGGAAATCCCGGTAAGTGTAACTAACAGCAGCTAGAGTGATATGGACAACCACTGACCAACACAAATAGACAATATACTAACCCTGATATCCGTGGGGAGGGAGGAAGGGGACGACTTCCTGACGTATGTTTCGCCTTAGCTTTATCCAAGGGATAGAGATTTAGAACAGTCTTCTCTGCAGTTCATCTGACAGGTTGTTGAAAGTCAAGATTACAACCATTTGTTCAAAAGTATGGAGATGAATTCATGTTTTTGATGGAAGTGTTTCACATGTTTCAGTTTTTTTTATTAATCTTGAAATTACTATTTAGAAAATCTACATAGATTAAACAAGAAGCCCTTTTGGTGGTCTATTACATATGTCTCTATTTCTTGTGGTGGATGAGTTTAAACACAGCCTTCCACGTTATACATTTTGAATACATAATACTGATTTAACATTGCTTAAGACTGACATATGATTCACATGATGTAGGCAAAGGCAATATTCATTGCATAAAAAAACTATGGCCCACTTTTACTAATATTATCTAATAGTTAGTGTAACCTTAGACAGATAGTCTTAAACTGGACCAGAGTTACCACAGTGCAAAGTTTACTCCCAAAAAATCGGCACTTTTTTGTGCATGGTGCCACATTTAAGCCTTGCTCCCTTTTCCCACCAAGGCAAGTCCACGTTGTAAAAAAAGGTAGAAAAGTGTCACAACCATTGCAATTTTAGATTCTTCTATAAAATATTGTCTACTGCTAGAACTCACCTTTCATATTTGTTTCCTACAGAGAAAATGAGCGATTTCCTCTCTCAACTAAAAACACCAGCTGCTTTACTTGCTGCTCAAGGAAAACCAGGTCCACCTGGGAATGATGGACTTCCAGGGCCACCTGGAGATCCTGGGCCTCCTGGCCCTCAAGGTAAACATGACAATGCTATAGTTTATCTAAAAATGTTTCCATGATCTAAGGATAAACAAAGGAAATGTTTTGAAGGAGCATTTGGTGGATATTTCCTATATTTCTGCTTTAAACATAATAAATACCAAGTACAACAGTTCTGCATTCTTATATTGGTGTAATACCATTGTAATGGAACTCATACATTGCAATATGTTGAAACGTGTAACAGAATGATTTAGCCAATGTAGAACAGACATATAAATGCTCTGATTCCATACATTTCTGTTCAATCACATACACATTCACTTGAGAACTTGTCCATTTCTATGGGGCTATCAGTTTTCCTGGAAGGGATTTATCAGAGTAAGGGTTCTGTAGGATGGTTATATTAATATTTGTGTTCACAACTAAAGCTGTGTATAATACACTGCCTGTCCCAAAAAAAAGACGCCACCTGGATTTAACTAAGCAAATAGGTATGAGCCTCCTATTGGATAATTACTGCATGGGCGATTTTCTTTCAGCAGCCAACAAGTTATTTAAACCCAACTGGTGCAATGAGTTGCTCTCATTTCTTAAACATCCATGTTGAAAGACACATCTTGTGGTTGTGGAAAAGATGTTAGTCTTTTGAGAAGTGTCAAATCATTGGTATGCATCAAGCAGAGAAAACATCTAAGGAGATTGCAGAAACTACTAAAATTGAGTTAAGAACTGTCCAACGCATTATTAAAAACTGTAAGGATAGTGGGGACCCATCGTATTCGAGGAAGAAATGTGGCAGGAAAAAAATCCTGAATTATCGTGATCGGCGATCACTTAAACGTTTGGTGAAATCAAATCAAAGAAAAACAACAGTAGAACTCAGGGCTATGTTCAATAGTGAAAGTAAGAGCATTTCCACACGCACAAGAACTCAAGGGATTGGGACTGAACAGCTGTGTAGCCTTAAAAATCCACTAATCAATGAGGAAAAAAAAAACACTTCAATTTGCTAGGTAGCATAAAGAGTGGACTCTGGAGCAATGGAAGGTCGTGTGGGCAGATGAAGTGATGCACCCATCATGGCTTGTGCCTACTGTACAAGCTCGTGGGGGCTGTGCTATGATCTGGGGTTGCTGCAGTTGGTCAGGTCTAGGTTCAGCAACAGTATGTGCTCCAAGTAGGAGGTCAGTTGACTACCTGAACATACTGAATGACTAGGTTATTCCATCAATGGATTTTTTCTTCCCTGATGGCACGGGCATATTCCAAGATGACAATGCCAGGATTCGTCTGACTCAAATTGTGAAAGAGTAGTTCAGGAAGCATGAGGCATCATTTTCACACATGGATTGGCCACCACAGAGTCCAGACCTTAACCTCATTGAGAATCTTTGGGATGTGCTGGAGAAGACTTTGCACAGCAGTCAGACTCTACCATCATCAATGCAAGATCTTGGTGAAAAATTTATGCAACACTGGATGGAAATAAATCTTGTGAGATTGCAGAAGCTTATCGAAACAATGCCACAGCGAATGCGTGCCATAATCAAAGCTAATGGTGGTCAAACAAAATATTAGAGTGTGTGACCTTTTTTTTTTGGTGGCGACTTTTTTTTGGGACAGGCAGTGTATTAGAGTCTATTAAATTTGTGTTATTTGGGAAACCAATGAATGATTTTGAAGAAGAACCTTAATCACTTGAAATATCCTTACAATTAATGTACCATTAAGCACACAACTTAAATCAGCCCTAAAAAAAACTTTTCATCAAACTTTACATGTATAATTTCCATTTCAAAAGAAAATAGCACTAACAATAGATCTAACAACAGATTCTTATTAATTTTAAAAAATAGACATTTTGACCTTGACTTTTATTTCTAGCTACATTGTATTTGTTCATTAACACACTAAATAATAATATTTCAATATGCATATGCTGTAGAGTATGCTAAGTCATATGCTTTTAAATAATTAACAAAGTAAGAATATGATATGCAGACACTTAATTGACATTAACTCAAAGCTATTCTGCCTGCAAAAAAAAAGCTTATACAAAATTAATGAGAAAATCTAGGACACTGAAATAAATGTTGAACAAAAAATGTAGAAAGTATTAGACTTTATTTAAGACTAGCATAGTGTGTTTCATTCGTTTTTCAATTATTTTTATGTTACAGTTTATATTTTAATTGTCCTGTCTTGCATCCAACTAAATGGACGACAGTATAATTATCTACTGTAGATGTCTGCACTGCATATGTAACTTTGTGGTGAATATCGTGTGTTCACCATAACCTTTATACTTTCTCCAGCTTGGGCTGTCTTCACAAGCAGAGTCTTGGAAAAGTGCTCAGGCATTGGGATGGCTCATGGTATGACATTTGTTCCAGCTTCATGGTTAAAGATTTCTTATTCTGTGATCCTAATAGCTGAGACTTCATCCAAGACCTAGACATAGCTTCCATTGCAGTTTCCAACACTAATCCTTTTAAGGCAGGAGAGCTGTGTATATGATTTAGTATTTTTTCCAAAATTATATGATTTAAAATATTTTTAACAATTATTGAATATACCATCAACTAGTTTAAAGAAATAGTGGAGCAGCTGCCCTTAGAAACAAGATTGCTGTTTTCATTTTCCAAATATATCCTATATTGATAATTCAGCTCTGATTATTTGCTATGGGCTACACCTTCACTTTTTCCTTGCACTATATTGGTGAATATTCTCCAATATTATGTTTCAAAACCGACTGCATTGAATTGTCCATTTCATTGGTGTCAGAGTGGTCGATATACATTAAACGGGTTTTCCAGGCTCCTGATAATGATGACCTATCCTCAGGATAATTCATTAGTGTCCGATTAGTGAGAATCCGACACTCCATACACTCACTGATCAGCTGTTCCTTGCAGCCTCCAGCACAAGATCTAACACTATGAATGAAACAGGAAGCACAACTCCATTCAAAGTGTAGTAGTTGTGCTGGGTTACTGCAGTTTAGCTCCTAATGAATTAAATTGGACATGAGCTGCAGTAACCCGGCACATCGACTACATTTTGTACAGAGCTGCACTTTCTGTTCCATTTAATGTGCTAGTTCCATCACTAGAGGCTGAAGGGGACAGCTGATCAGTCGGTGTGTGGCATGTCAGAACCCTCGCTGATTGTATATTATTGACCTATCCTGATTCCTAAGTATAGGTCATCAATATCCAGAGCCTAGAGAACCCCTTTAAGCTGGTTTTATTAAAATGAGTATGCCAGTCTTTTGGTAGTTTCTTGATAGGTGGTTCCTATCTATTATTTTTCCGGTAGTTTGGGCTTCTCTGGAATCAGAATAAGACTGAAATGAAGACAAGGCAAAGGTTTCTAGAAGAAGTATGGAGTCTAACTCTGGAAAAAAATATGCAAAAACTCAAATGCTATGTATATGAGAAATCTACTAACTGGAAAATGAAAAACAAATGTGAAGATTGCAGTAGTTATTGGCTATCTGACTGTTTAGCAACAGTGTACAATTATATGTGCAATTGTTTGTTAATTTTTAACACAAAGTTTACTCAATCATGTAACTGTGAATTAAATAATCTACTGCATTATGTGAGCCAGAACTTGTATTGTTTCTAACACTGAATGGTGTATGATTAATGAAGTTGATGTCCAAGTTAAAAATTCTAAGAGTTTTTAAAGGTTATGGACACCTTTGCCCTGAATTTTTATCATTCATTTGCTTGGAAAATACTAAATTAAGCAGCTTGAAATGTTATGGACACCTTTGCCCTGAATTTATATAATTCATTTGCTTGATATATGCAAAATTAAGCAGCTTTCTAATTAGTTTTTTTTAATTAAAAATGCCCATCCATTTTGCTTGTGTAGAGTGTGTGTCAGTCCTTCACCTATAGTCGTGGCCAAAGTTTTGAGAATGACACAAATATTAGTTTTCACAAAGTTTGCTGCTAAACTGCTTTTAGATCTTTGTTTCAGTTGTTTCTGTGATGTAGTGAAATATAATTACACGCACTTCATACGTTTCAAAGGCTTTTATCGACAATTACATGACATTTATGCAAAGAGTCAGTATTTGCAGTGTTGGCCTTTCTTTTTCAGGACCTCTACAATTTGACTGGGCATGCTCTCAATCAACTTCTGGGCCATTTCCTGACTGATAGCAACCCATTCTTTCATAATCACTTCTTGGAGTTTGTCTGAATTAGTGGGTTTTTGTTTGTCCACCCGCCTCTTGAGGATTGACCACAAGTTCTCAATGGGATTAAGATCTGGGGAGTTTCCAGGCCATGGACCCATAATGTCAATGTTTTGGTCCCCGAGCCACTTAGTTATCACTTTTTTCTTATGGCACGGTGCTCCATCGTGCTGGAAAATGCATTGTTCTTCACCAAACTGTTGTTGGATTGTTGGAAGAAGTTGCTGTTGGAGGGTGTTTTGGTACCATTCTTTATTCATGGCTGTGTTTTTGGGCAAAATTGTGAGTGAGCCCACTCCCTTGGATGAGAAGCAACCCCACACATGAATGGTCTCAGGATGCTTTACTGTTGGCATGACACAGGACTGATGGTAGCGCTCACCTTTTCTTCTCCGTACAAGCCTTTTTCCAGATTCCCCAAACAATCAGAAAGAGGCTTCATCGGAGAATATGACTTTGCCCCAGTCCTCAGCAGTCCATTCACCATACTTTCTGCAGAAGATCAATCTGTCCCTGATGTTTTTTTTGGAGAGAAGTGGCTTCTTTGCTGCCCTTCTTGACACCAGGCCATCTTCCAAAAGTCTTCGCCTCACTGTGCGTGCAGATGCGCTCACACCTGCCTGATGCCATTCCTGAGCAAGCTCTGCACTGGTGGCACTCTGATCCCGCAGCTGAATCCTCTTTAGGAGACGATCCTGGCGCTTGCTGGACTTTCTTGGACACCCTGAAGCCTTATTAACAAGAATTGAACCTCTTTCCTTGAAGTTCTTGATGATCCTATAAATTGTTGATTGAGGTACAATCTTAGTAGCCACAATATCCTTGCCTGTGAAGCCATTTTTATGCAACGCAATGATGGCTGCACGCGTTTCTTTGCAGGTCATCATGGTTAACAATGGAAGAACAATGATTTCAAGCATCACCCTCCTTTTAACATGTCAAGTCTGCCATTTTAACCCAATCAGCCTGACATAATGATCTCCAGCCTTGTGCTCGTCAACATTCTCACCTGAGTGAACAAGACGATTACTGAAATAATTTCAGCAGGTCCTTTAATGACAGCAATGAAATGCAGTGGAAAGGTTTTTTGGGGATTAAGTTAATTTTCATGGCAAAGAAGGACTATGCAATTCATCTGATCACTCTTCATAAAATTCTGGAGTATATGCAAATTGCTATTATAAAAACTTAAGCAGCAACTTTTCAAATTTTCAATATTTATGTAATTCTCAAAACTTTTGGCCACGACTGTACATAAGGTGATGCTGAATCTAACATAGATCAGACAGAGCACTGCTCCAGCGTTTGACATCTCTCTCTCTGTTTTCCTCCTCCATTCCCTTGGTGTTAGAGGTAAAAGAGGGAGGGGGAGGGTGTTGTATGCAACAAATAAGAGTGCGTAGAGAAGAAGGCGGAGGAAGGAAGCTCACAAAAGTTGTAGATAAAGAGGAAAGCACACACAAGACATTTGAAGAGAGCAGACAGCAGCATCTTGAAGACATATACAGTATCCAGTATGTACCGTATAACTGTGAGGGATACGTTCTCATGAGAAATGTTTGAAATTAAGAGCAGGGACTGAACAAGGAAAGAAGAATGTGGACTGAAAGTTACTGCAACTTTTTTTCACAAGGTGGTCACCAACCTACAACATCTAAAAAACATATTTTCCATGTAAAAGATGTCCATATCCTTTAAGATCCAAGCCTTAGGTGATAGCATTTTGCATACAACTCTCTTTTTGTTTTTTAGGTATATATAGCCTATTTAAACATTGCAAACATTTTATTCCAGAGTTCATCCTTATTGCATGCATATTGTTGACAAGCCACATAAGTATGTATGCAGTAAAGGTTGAAAACTCAATTGTTAGTATGAGGAGAGACAAAATGTGGATCACTAAAACCAATTCTGTTGGTGGGAGTAGTTTGCAAATATTATTTCATGTTAACCAGGAGTTTTATTCTAATGTGAAGTTATCCTTTAATGTGAATGTAGGTGGGTTTTAACTAGAAGAATTCAAATAATATGGCTGGATCAAGCAAACAATGTATAGTAGTTTCCATACAGAAGTCATTTCAAAAATAGTCTTTAATGAAGAAATGATTATAATTTAGGCATAATAAGGATAGAAAATATTATGTTTACTTCACTTTATTATTTTCATAAGGTGTCGATTTCAAACAAAAAGTACATAAGCAATAAATGACACTATTATAGAATAGTAGTAAAGGATCACGCAGGATCCATATTGTCAATAACAGTCAGTAATAACAAATGGTATCGATACTTACAAAGTATTAAAAAGCAATAATAACATACACAGATACTTTGCCATATTCTTATCATATAGCAGATTGGTGATCTTGTTTCTCACCCTCATAGACCCTACACAAATCAAGGGAGATGCTATACTGGTACCAGTTAAGGATGAACTATCTCCCAGTACAAACCCATGCTAAAAGAAAAGTCTTTATGCGCTGTGTAAACTATCAAGCGGTTAACATCAAGGACTACAATGCTAGATACAGGCAATAGAACTATTATACCCCATGTCACTACCTCCCTTCTATGTTGCTAAGTTCCCCTATTAGCCTTGAGAAATCAGGAGAATGGACAAAATCCATTAAAGAGTTCCATTTACAATAAAAAATACTCTCAGTACCCTGTGAAATCGCCGTAAGTTCTTCCATTCGTAACAAACATCTGATCTCGGACGCCCATGCACAGAGAGAGGGAGCCTCCGTCTTTTTCCATTGGCGCGGAATAACCATACGCGCTGCTATCAGAAAAAACCTTATCGGATTCTTCTTAATACTAGCTATAGAGCCAGGAATAAGCGATAGCAGAGCAATCTTAGGGGAATTGGGAACCGTTTTACCTGTGAATTTGTTGCAAATGAGAAATACCTGGTCCCAGAATTTCTTTATTATTGGACACTCCCACCATATATGCAGCATTGAACCGACCGCTAAGTTGCATCTCCAGCATAAGTTAGAGACACTTGGGAACATCTTACTTAGAGTCAAGGGACAGTAATACCATCTAGATAAAATCTTGAAATTTTTCTCCTTTGCATGCGCAGCTAGAGACAATCCATGAGAGAGTGTACACACCTTCAGAACATCCCCCTTTGATAAGGATAGCTGTAGATCAGATTCCCACCGTCCAAAAAATGGGGCTAAATCAGGATTACTACTATCCATTAGTATCCCATATAACTGTGAGATTAGCTTGTAATGGTCACCAGGTTTCACGTAGATATTATCAAAAGGCGTCATGTCAGGATATGACCTATGATCAAATAAACTGTGTATGAAAGACTTTATCTGAGCATATGCAAGCCATGTGGAGCCATTCTGCCTATCACCAGATACTAGGGACCCATAATCCCGCAAGCGTTGTTGTGTCATAGCGTCACGAATCCTCGGGTATTGGGATTTATGCCAAATTAGGAAATTGGATGTCTTTTCCCCTGCCATGAAATCAGGGTTACTCATAATTGGGGTCATGAGACCTTTTTTATGGGAAATCTGAAACTTTGAGGTCCAATGATCTTAGCAGGCCAGGGAATGTCTCACCAGAAAAGGCCAATTCTCTTGAGCTGGGCGGTTGGTAAGCCATGGCGCCACTGACAAATCTAGTGGGGAGAGCTCCCTCTCCATCTTAATCCAGAGTTTCGTGGAATCTCCACCTGACCAGTTTATGATCCTCATCACTAATGCTGCTGCATGATATACCTTAAGGTCCGGCAGGCCTAACCCTCCCTTATCCCTATGTTTAGTTAACACCTTAGAACAGGATAGAAAATATTATAACAGAAATAGATGAAGTTTGCTGCATGATTGGTTCTATAAAGGGGTTTTCTGCTATTTTGGTACTGATTACCAATCCTCAGGATAGGTCATCAGTATCTGATTGGTGGGGATCTGACAGCCGGGACCTTCGCCGGTCAGCTATTTGAGAAGGCACCTGCCCATCTTCTGTGAGCGTTGTGGCCTTCTCTGTGCTTACCAAGCACAACGCCATACATTGTATAGAGAGCGGCTGTGCTTGGCTTCCCCCTCAGCCCCATTGAAATGAATGGGGCTGAGATGTAATACCAAGCACAGCCGCTATACAATGTACGGCACTGTGCTTGGTAAGCACGGAAAAGGCAGCAGTGCTCACAGGAGGTCATTAGTTTTAAGGTCCTGGAAATCCCCTTTAACTCTTTCTGTATTGTTCACTATGCCACTACTGCTTGGGTTATAAACGTTATAGTAACATTATAGCCAAAGTTTGAGACATCTATTAGAATAGAGACGAGTAATGAAAATTTTCTATTTTCGGGAGGTGTCCTTCTCCTAATCAAATATTATTAAAAAATTATGGCTGATAGTGACCTAATGCACAAACTTGCATATGTTTGTGTACTAGAATTACTGTATTGGCACAGTGCACACTTGTATATGTATATATTTGAATTTGTATATTTAAGTTACCTAATACCTATACCTAAGATAGAGGTCTACTTTACCTAATACCTATCTCTATTCACACATAGATGGAACATTGTGATTTCATATGCTAAAGCCTAATATTACCCAGATGTGCCTTTGTCTCAACCATATAGAAAAGGGTAGTCATTTTAAATAACACAAATTTTGCTGTCAACTGCTTATCTGCTTACTTCAAGTGCACACTATAGTGAATGAATCTCATACTAGCCTTTACCAGTCTCATAAAAGTCACTTTTACAATTTCTTCATATAATTTTCCATTCATTAATCATTCAGGATCATGATACTTATGACATTTTGACTAATGTTTACCTTTACAGTATGTTAAGATTCAATTTAATAGTTATAGTGTAAAAATCCTGGTTTGCAATATAGCGTGAAATATGGCAATTAGACACACTGGAGGAGATTTATCAGAGTGCTGTGTTTTATCTTTTGCTCTACCGGGCGATACGTCTAACTTATTACGAGGCACGTGCCTTGTCATATATTATGCGCGTTGTCCAGCAGGCCATGCTCCAGAATAATGTCTACAGTAGATGTCTGTCTTCAAACAGGCACAAATGAAGATGAATGTGGCGGATCAACTGCCACTGCCCACTCACCATCCTCACCATGCTGCTTTTTAGGGCAAATGGCAGGATGGTAGTGTTGGGCGAGCATGCTAGGCCGAACACAAATTTTACTAGAGTATCACGATGCTCGGCACATTGCGATGTTCGGCCGAATACAGCGTGTGCTCGAGCGCGATGCTCGAGTCTCCTCCCCATGCGTTTGTTGGCTGCTACGCAGTCAATAAACGTGCAGGTACGTACTGCCCTCACTGTAATGCTGTAGCCAGCACCCGATGACACGTGTTCGGCTCAGTCTTAGGGAGAGCTGGAGAGCAGAAGGGAGAGATAGTGTAGGAGGTGAAATAGGAATATTTGAGCTTTTACACTTGTTATATACCCAAAAGTCCTTTTAAGGACTATTGTGTGTGGCAGCAATATATATTTTTAGGGTACTTTCACCCTAGCGTCGCTGGATTCCGGCAGGCAGTTCCGTCGCCGGTAATCGGTATGCAAACGGAAACCATTTGTAGACAGATGCTGATCCGTCTCACAAATGTATTGCAATACCGGATCAGTCTCTCCGGTTGTCATCCGGAAAAACGGATCCGGTATTTATCTTTTTCACATTTTTAAAGGCCTGCGCATGCGCAGACCGCAAAACTGGATCAGTTTTTCCGGGAACACTTAGGGCCGGATCCGGCATTAATGCATTTCAATGTAAAATAATGCCAGATCCGGCATTCCGGCAAGTGTTCCAGAATTTTGGACGGAGAAAATACTGCAGCATGCTGCTGTATTTTCTCCATCCAAAAACCATACAGTGACTGAACTGAAGACATCTTGATGCATACTGAACGATTGCTCTCCATTCAGAATGCATTAGGATAAAACTGATAATTTTTTTCCCGGTAGGACCGAACTCAATACCGGAAAAGAAAAACGCTAGTGTAAAAATACCCTTTGTGCAACCTGCACTAAATTGCTAAAACTTGTTAGAGACCCAAAAGTCCTTTTAAGGACTATACACTGCGTGCAGAATTATTAGGCAAATGAGTATTTTGACCACATCATCCTCTTTATGCATGTTGTCTTACTCCAAGCTGTATAGGCTCGAAAGCCTACTACCAATTAAGCATATTAGGTGATGTGCATCTCTGTAATGAGAAGGGGTGTGGTCTAATGACATCAACACCCTATATCAGGTGTGCATAATTATTAGGCAAAATGGGTCAAAAGAAGGACTTGACAGGCTCAGAAAAGTCAAAAATAGTGAGATATCTTGCAGAGGGATGCAGCACTCTTAAAATTGCAAAGCTTCTGAAGCGTGATCATCGAACAATCAAGCGTTTCATTCAAAATAGTCAACAGGGTCGCAAGAAGCGTGTGGAAAAACCAAGGCGCAAAATAACTGCCCATGAACTGAGAAAAGTCAAGCGTGCAGCTGCCAAGATGCCACTTGCCACCAGTTTGGCCATATTTCAGAGCTGCAACATCACTGGAGTGCCCAAAAGCACAAGGTGTGCAATACTCAGAGACATGGCCAAGGTAAGAAAGGCTGAAAGACGACCACCACTGAACAAGACACACAAGCTGAAACGTCAAGACTGGGCCAAGAAATATCTCAAGACTGATTTTTCTAAGGTTTTATGGACTGATGAAATGAGAGTGAGTCTTGATGGGCCAGATGGATGGGCCCGTGGCTGGATTGGTAAAGGGCAGAGAGCTCCAGTCCGACTCAGACGCCAGCAAGGTGGAGGTGGAGTACTGGTTTGGGCTGGTATCATCAAAGATGAGCTTGTGGGGCCTTTTCGGGTTAAGGATGGAGTCAAGCTCAACTCCCAGTCCTACTGCCAGTTTCTGGAAGACACCTTCTTCAAGCAGTGGTACAGGAAGAAGTCTGCATCCTTCAAGAAAAACATGATTTTCATGCAGGACAATGCTCCATCACACGCGTCCAAGTACTCCACAGCGTGGCTGGCAAGAAAGGGTATAAAAGAAGAAAATCTAATGACATGGCCTCCTTGTTCACCTGATCTGAACCCCATTGAGAACCTGTGGTCCATCATCAAATGTGAGATTTACAAGGAGGGAAAACAGTACACCTCTCTGAACAGTGTCTGGGAGGCTGTGGTTGCTGCTGCACGCAATGTTGATGGTGAACAGATCAAAACACCGCCCTAGGCGCGGTAAAACTGTGCCTGCTGGCAGAGCACAAGAAACACACTCATCCACGATACCTAGCTTCATGTTCCAGTTTGCAGGGCGGCACAGTACTCTCGAAGTCAGACCAGTGCGAACAGGTGGTTGGTTGGATTGCAGCAGATAATGCTTCCAGTCCGTTAAGCACCACCCTGTCTTTCAAAAAGTCCAGTCTTAGTAGCCAAGAGTCTGGTCAACAGAATCCTCACCCTGATACTCCTTCCACCCACCAAGGAGAGACTAGACAAACAGGTGATCCCACACTCGGATATTCTGAGGAGCTTTTTTCATCGCCATTCCTTAATTTGGGCCTCTCGCCAAACCCGCTTGAAGAGGGACATGAGAAGATCTTGTGCCCTGATTCCCAAACTCTGGAGCATCCACAGTCAAAAGAAGATGACAGTGGGGAATGTCAATTAGTGCTTCACAAGGTGGATGATGAGACACAGTTGCCAATAATTCAACGGCAATTAGTGTCTCAATAGGTTGATGATGAGGATGAGACACAGTTGTCAATAAGTAAGGTTGTTGTTAGGTCAACAAGTCAGGAGGATGACCAGAGTGACGAAGTGGAAGAGGAGGTGGTGGACGATGAAATCACTGACCCAACCTGGGAAGGTGGCAAGCCGAGCGAGGACAGCATATACAGAGGGGGAGGGATTTGCAGCACC
Source organism: Bufo bufo (assembly GCF_905171765.1). Classification (NCBI taxonomy): domain Eukaryota; kingdom Metazoa; phylum Chordata; class Amphibia; order Anura; family Bufonidae; genus Bufo; species Bufo bufo. The sequence continues at coordinate 280,068,066 of NC_053392.1, forward strand.
GCAACAGGCTGGAAAAGGCAGTGGGGTGGAAAAAGGGAGAAGGCGGGCCACACCAAACAGGCCCGCAACTGTTCCCCAGAGCACCCCCTTGCGGCAATCTCCCAAGGGTTTGGTGTTCCGCAGTCTGGCGTTTTTTTTTTATGAAAGTGCGGACGATAAAAGAATTGTCATTTGCAACCTGTGCCATACCAAAATGAACAGGGGCATGAACACTAGCAACCTCACCACCACCAACATGATCCGCCACATGGCATCAAAGCACCCTAATTGGTGGGCCGAACGCCTGGGTCCACAACCAGTGTCTGCGGGTCACACCACTGTCTCCTCTTCCCCTCTGTTACATGCTGGCCAATCCCCTGTCCAAGACGCAGGCCCGGATGCCTCCCAACATGCACCACTACTGTGTCCCAGCACAGCGTACAGATGTCTATACCCCAGACCTTTGAACAAAAGCGCAAAAACCCAGCCACCCACCCACAGACCATTGCACTAAATGCGCACCTTTCCAAAAAACTGGCCCTGGAAATGTTGACATTTAGGTTTGTGGACACTGAGGCTTTCCGCATCCTGATGGTGGCAGCTGTCCCGCGGTATTCTGTCCCCAGCCGTCAATATGACCAATGCAGTTATTGGGAAGGTCCACTTAACCACTGACACATGGACAAGTGCTTTTAGCCAGGGACACTACATTTCCCTGACGGCACACTAGGTGAACGTTGTGGAGGCTGGGAGCAAGTCGTACCCTCGGATGGCTCAGGTGCTACCGACGCCAAGGATTGCGGGCCCTACGTCGATCAGGGTTTCTGCCAGCACCTACGTTAGAGCTTAAACCCCCTCTTCTCCTCCTCCGCCTCCTCTTCCACTTCCACCTCTGAATTCTCATCTTGCAGCACCAGTCAGCCATTAGTCAGTAGCTGGAAGCAGTGTAGCACTGCAGAGGGGAAGCGGCAACAGGTTGTGCTTAAACTGATCTGCTTAGGTGACAAACTGCACACCACCGCAGAGCTGTGGCAGGGGATAAGGGACCAGGCTAAGCTGTGGCTCTCGCCACTAAACCTACAACCAGGCATGGTTGTCTCTGATAATAGCCGTAACTTGGTAGCGGATTTGGAGCTCAGCAAGCTTACACATATACCATGCCTAGCCCACGTGTTCAACCTAGTGGTCCAGTGGTTTCTCAAAACCTACCCAAATTTTCCTGAGCTACTGGTGAAGGTACGCCGCATGTGTGCCCATTTATGGAAGTCATCGTCAGCTTCCGCCGGTCTGGCAACGCTGCAGCAGCGCTTGCAATTGCCAGCTCATCGACTGTTGTGCAACGTGAGCACGCACTAGAACTCCACGTTCCACATGTTGGCCACGCTTTGTGAGCAGCAGAGGGCAGTAGTGGAATACCAGCTGCAACATGGTCGTCGCCTTTCCAGTCAGCTTCCGCTCTTCACAAGCGACGAGTGGGCATTAATGTCTGACCTCTGTGAGGGATTTTTCGCAACTTTGAGTAATCAACACAGATGGTGAGCGGCGATAACGCTATTATCAGCGTAACCACCCCACTTCTCTGTCTACTCAAACGCTTGTTGCTCACAATGAAGGCGGACGCTTTGCATGTGGAAGAGGTGGAAATGGGGGAAGACAGTACACAGGGTGATAGCCAGACCACCCTAATTTCGACTTCTCAGCGCGAATTGGATGATGATGAGGAGCAGGAGGCGGCTGCATACGCTACAGAGGGTAGTACCCATGGAAGTTTTATTCCATCTGTTCAGCGTGGATGGGTAGAAGAGGAGAAAGAGGATGAGGAGATTGAGAGTCATTCTCCTGATGAGGACAGTGAAGTCTTGTCTGTTGGGACTCTGGCACACATGGCTGACTTTATTTTATTCTGCCTTTCCCGTTACCCTCGCGTTGTACGCATTTTGGCCAACACTGATTACTGGTTGTTCACCCTTCTCGAACCCCGCTACAAAGAGAACTTCTCATCTCTCATTCCTGTGGTGGAGAGGACGAGCAAAATGGTGCAATACCAGAAGGTACTTGTGGAAAAATTGCTCCAAATATTTCCAGCTGACAACGCTGGCTGCAGAGTACGTAGGTCCTTGGCCAACCAAGCAGGGGAGACGAGGGGGACGTTCAGCAGTTCCAACAGAGGTAGGGCAACACTCTCCAAGGCCTGGGACAGTTTTATGACACCCCGCCAGCACCCTCAACCTGATGCGCGGCCTAGTCACATGGAGGGAAAAATTTTGTAAGATGGTGAAGGAGTATGTAGCAGACCGCGTCAGCATTCTCAGTGATCCCTGTGTGCCTTACAACTATTGGGTGTCCAAGCTGGACATGTGGCACATACTGGCGCTCTATGCCTTGGAGGTGCTGGCCTGCCCTGCCGCCAGCGTTTTGTCAGAGCAGGTAATTAGTGCTGCTGGGGGCATAATAACTGATAAGCACATCTGCCTGTCAACTAAAAATGCTGACCGGTTGACTCCGATAAAAATGAACAAGGCCTGGCTTGCACCTGACTTCTCTACTCCACCAGAGGAAAACAGCTGAACATAAAGGCACTCTAAATGTGGCTTTTATGGTGTATTGAATACACTGTATTCCCATGCACCCCTTCCACCACTTAAAAGGGCATATGGTTCAATCTCCCTTTTCTCCTCCTCCTCCATCATATCAACATGCTTATTAGGTTGCCCTTGCTCCTAATGTTTTAGAGGGTCAGCTCAGCAGCGGGCCCTCAACCATAATGTTTTAGAGGGTCAGCTCAGCAGCAGACCCTCACCCATAAATTTTTAGATGGACAGCTCAGCAGCAGGCCCTCGCCCACAATATTTTTTAGATGGTCAGCTCGGCAGCAGACCCTCACCCATAAAATATTTTAGATGGTCAGCTTGGCAGCAGGCCCTCGCCGACAATTTTTTTTAGATGGTCATCTTGACTGCAGGCCCTCTCCCATAATGTTTTAGATGGTAAGCTCGGCAGCAGGCCCTTGACCAACAACATTTTTTAGATGGTCAGCTCTGCAGCAGACCCTCGCCCCAAAAATATTTTAGATTGTCAGCTCGGCAGCAGGCCCTCTCCCACAGATTTTTTTAGATGGTCAGCTCGGCAGCAGGCCCTCACCCCTAATGTTTTAGATGGTCAGCTGAGCAGCAGACCCTCACCTTAAATGTTTTAGATGGTCAGATCAGCTGCAGGCCCTCGCCCCTAATGTTTTAGAGGGTCACCAGCAGGCCCTTGCTCCTAATGTTTTTGAAGGTCACGAGCAGGCCATCAATCATAATTTTTCAAGGGTGTGTATGATGCCCTCTTTTATGTGTAATAATAGTGTATTGGAGTGCCGTTTCCTTTTAATTTTTGGCAGCCCTTTCTCTTAGTGCATAGGCTTTATGAGTGTAGGAGTCCCACTACCTGAAACATTGTACCACAATGTCAATGAGGCTCTCCTTTATGTGATATACAGGTTGTATCGGAGTGCCTCTTCCTTGTAATTTTTGGCAGCACTTTCACTTAGTGGATAGGCTTTATGAGTGTAGGAGTCCCACTACTTGAACAATTGTACCAGAATGTGAATGAGGCCCTCCTTCATGTGATATATATACTGTAGGTTGTATCGGAGTACCTCTTACTTGTAATTTTTGGCAGCACTTGCACTTTATATACAATTAAATATACAGGAAAGAATGTTTCCTAACAATTTTTCCTCTAAAATCGATTTTATCTTCGGTTTGATGCATATTATTGTCAGTCTGTAAAAGTGGCGTACTACTTGGACAACATCGTTCCCAGCAGCGACCTGGGGGTCCAAGATACATCCAGACATCCTCCCCATGTTGTTCCCAAATCATTTTAGTGGTGTTTCCATCAATTTCTGACCTTTTACTATGAACCAGACACCCTCCCCTCCTCAAAGCAGGGGGTTCCTGGTTTAATGCTCGGGTTCTCCCATTGACTTCCATTGTGCTTGGGTGCTCGGTAGACTCGAGCACCCGAGTACCCGAGTACTTTGGTGCTCGACCAACACTACAGGAAGCTGCAGAAAGTCATTTGGCGCAAATGCCATTTAAAAAGTTGCAAACACAATGATAACTTTCCCCCTTTGTGTAGAAGACCTTTTCATCTGTGTTTCATTAAATGCTTTACAAAGATTTCAATAATGAGCATGCTGAATGTTGTGTAAAAAAGTTTTACTACCTATTTATTGATAGAAAAATGTTATACATCTTCTTACTAATTATAAAGGGTGGCCTGGTAGTGACTTATTCAATTTTAATGATTTGATTTGATTAGAACTTGGCGCATGGGTTACAGGGGTTTACAGTTATATATGGTAAGCAGTGGCACTTATATCAGTATTCCTTAATTCCAGTCCTCAGGCCCACCTGCCAATATTCTCAAATTATGACTAGCAGGTGGGTCCTGAGGACTGGAGTTGAGAAACGCTGATCTATATGATTTTAGAAAGTATCACCCATACATGGCAATTCCTAATGTCAGGATCTGATTTTTTTGGTGTTTAAGCATTTAGTGGTCACTTACCTACTCCTACTTACCTTACGTGGATCAGCTTACAACTAAAAATATAAATCAAAGGTCCACAACCCTTTTTATCTTGAGAGCCACATTCAACTTCAAGTCATGATCTGGAGCCACATATCACTAACATAGAATGCAGAAGAGATATATTAAATTTGGAGATAAAACCAATCGTACATTTTTGTAACATTTGCAGATAAATATCTGAATATGTGAAACTTGCTGAAAGTTTGAAGCAAGTGTGACAGTGGTCCCAAGTCTGGCACTGGAAGGACCACTCTTTATAGACATTAAGAAGAGATATGGTAAATGATTTATAATACCACATAAAATGGATCTTTTTCATAATAGTTAATAATTTCTACCTGTCCACAACAGTGCCTAGTACTGGCCTGGAAGTACCAATGTACACTCTGATACTGATGTGTCTTTCTTCTCTCTCCCAGTACTGGACAAGGGTAAAAGATAAAGACATTAAGAGGAAAGGGGTCATCTTTTCTCCAACAGATGCTTGCAAGATAGCTTGTATCAGAAACTTGCGCAAAGATTAAACCGATCTTTACTATATGGTGTGCAGTGCCTTTTAACCTTTTCTTAAAATATTTGTGTAGGTTTTTCAAATATGACCCTATGGTTAAATATTTTGCAATATTATAAGACACAAAATATCTCCTGGTCTCAGTTTACAGTTAAGGATTGTTACTTGGATTTAGCTGTGTAATATTGGTTGGGTTAGGATATATTTACAGCATAATAATGGCTTTTTTTTTATAAATATCATGAGTTTCTAGGGAACTTAAGTCTTCATTAATACCTCAGGCACTTTAGAGACCAATTACAGAAGACTTCACAATTACTTTTGGTAATATTGTAAAATTAAAGGGTTTGTTCTGCCCTTTATATTGATGACCTATCATCAGGAAAGGTTGTCAATGTCTGATCAGTGGTGGTCTGAGTCCCGAGACCATAGCAGATCAGCTGTTTGAAGATGAGGTGGCGCTTTATTTGAGCACTGCTTCCTTTTCATTACACTACACTTTGTCTCAGATGTGCAGTGTAATGACAAACAGGAGCGAGTACTTGTAATTACACTAGACCACCATTCCACAGGAGACAACGAGTAGTTAATGACCAGGAAGCGGCACTCACATGGAGCACCGCCTCCTCGTCAAATAGCTAATTGGTGGGAGTTCCAGGTGTCAGACACCCTCTGATCAGATATTGACCTACCCTAATGATAGGTGATCAATATAAATGGCAGGATGGGCTTTAAGTTTCTACAACTACGATCTGGAGCTTTATGTTATACTGAGTCATGTACAGTTTGGTGAATTTTTTTCTTGTTCAGTAAACTGACAAAATTACTATTAAACAATTATGAGTATGTGGGTCTTCTGACTCTTACCGATTGGCAAATACAGTATTGGAGGAAAGAGTGTTTGAATATGTTGGGTACATAAGCTGCTGCAGAGATGTCTACTCTCTGATATGTTGGGAACATAAGATACTGCAGAGATGTCTACTCTCTGATATGTTGGGAACATAAGATACTGCAGAGATGTCTACTCTCTGCATGCTCAGTCAATCAGAGTTTGCATGTTTGTGATGGAGTTGGGAAAAATAGCTGCATTATATCATGTGTATGGTAACTTTGCAAGTCCTATGAATCCTATATGTTTAAGAATATAAATTTCGGTAGATGCATGTACTTACATAATGCTTACAATTTTATTGCAAAATGGATTCAGGTATCTTGGTTGTAGAGCCAGCCTAAAGTGGTTTTTCATGAGTTAAGTATTGATAACATAGTCTTAGGATAGATCATCAATTTCAGTTTGGTAGAGGTCTGCCTCCTGGCACCCACTCCCATCAGCTGTTGGAAAGGACTGTGGCAATCAGGCAAACCCTGTAGCTTCTCCCTTGGCTTGTGCCATCATGTCCATTGGTCACATGACCCTTGTGCAGCACAGTCCCATTCAAGTGATTGAGATTAAGGTGCAATACCAAGCACAGCCACTATGTAATGTATGGTGATGGAATTAGTATAGTATGAAGAGGCTTCAGTGCTTGTCTGAGAGCTGAGGCTCCATTAAACAACCAATTGGCAGAGTGCTGGAAATGGGACACCCATCAATGTGATTGTGATGGCCTATCTTAACACAGCCTATCCTGAAAAATATCGTCTGAGCTGCAGTACTACACACCTATACATGTAAAGGCATTTCTGTCAGGTATTGCAGTGAAAAGGCTGTTCCGTTCTGCTGATGTGTAGAGTCCCTTAAATAGAAGACTTTCAGTATACAATTCTTAAAACCAATGAATTTGTATTTCCTTGCTGCATAATAATCACTATGTCCTCTAGGGATGAAATGATTATCTGAATTGTTAAACATTGTAATATCCAACCATATATGACTCCAATATTTCACATATTGAACAGTAGTTCTTACATAGGCGTTTAGATTATCACCCTGATGTCTACTAGAGTCGAATGAGTGTACAGTGGATTTAATACATACGTGTACATCACGTGCATAGTTTAGTTTGTCATTTAATATAACACATCTTTGGAAATGCAACAAAAGGCGCAAAATCTTATCTGCCGCATCTGTAGGCTTGCTTTGAACGGTATGTTAATAGTTTCAGTAGTTTTATGCAGTAGTTTTTGTAATAGTTAGCTGGCAGGGCATATAATCCTTTGCTTCCTATAATTATAATACTAATCGCAGTAATTGATACTTTAACTAAGTAATAGCAGGACAATCACAATACAATCTACTGTATGCAGAAGACAATCCCCCATATTAGACTAATGAACTACATAAAATATTTTAGCATGCCAAGCTATGCAACTGCAGGAACTAATTTTCAGGTTGTTGGCTAAGTAAATGTCACTTTTTCACATTATTTTATATTCTTTGGTGCCTGTTGTATTGTTTGGAAGATGTTATTTTCTCCTGAAATATGGGCAAGCAGTGTGACAAAGTACATAACCAAACCTGAATACATTTTATCCCCTCAAGGTCAGAATTTCAAAAACAAAAGCTGTGTGCTTTCTTAATATGCAAATTCAGCCTATGTATACTATAGACTGGAAGAAAATCGTGTTTCGGCTACAAACAAATTAATCTCTTCTCCACTTGCCGACTCTCTTTATTCTAGTTTTGCTTGTTATCCGTATCACATTCTCTTGAATTATTAAACACTCACTGGGAAAATCAAATCCATATTTTTTCAAAACTTCTGACAATAGCTTGTAATCGTATTTTTCTAAACAAATCTTACAAGGGGTCTTTTTGCAGTGTCGTATGCTTTTAATAGAAAAGTATGTGGAAATACAAATTGGATGTCACCAAACAGAAAAACAATTATAATGTTCATCTATAAGATACGGCAATGGACTATAAAATTCCAAAAGAGACAAGATTTACAGTAAAAGTTACAAAAACTAGATGCCTTGATGGATCAGTAGAAAACACCCGATGGTCTGATGTTTTCAGGATCCAAAAAATGGGACAAAGTTTACTTTTTAGGTTGCATAATACATTCATAAAAAAAATTTGATCAACATTATTTGGCTTGACTTCTGCCAGAGAGGTGCAAATCTCAGTTTGTTCCTTTCAGTCTGGGGACTGGGGATACACTACAACAACCACAGTGGTTTCAATTTAGTTTTCAAGCAGGTAGCAGTCACTAACAACTATCCTGCCCAAGATTACTCAGGTCTTGACCTCAAGCTAGGGCTGCGACTTTCTCTGAGTACTAGTAAAGATGGGGCAAAAAGGCTCTGCAGGACATTTACATTATACATTTATATGCAAGTACTGTATTATGCCTTATCCTTGAAAAATAGGGAAATCAATGCAGCAGACATAATTATTATATAAAATGACATCATTTTACTTTTGGCTTTTGTTTAATGCAGGAGTCTGTCGATGGACTTAGTCCTGGGTTAAAGGGATTCTGTCATGAGATTTTACCCCTATAACCTAAAAATATGCTCATGTCCGGAGTAATAAGAATAATCCTAAGCTGGCCTTATTAAACTTCACTGTGGCTCTATTTGCCCAAAAAACAGTTTTTTATAACCTATCAATCACTCACTTAAGGTGCCCAAGTGGAGGTCCATTAATACAGGGTGCCCGGCCACACCCCTCGCCGTCCGGTGTCCAGCGCCGCCTTCACTGTCTTCTGTGCCGCCTTCTACAGCTCAGCACCGCCTCCGCAATCCTACCCGTCCCTCTGCCAGATCCCGCGCCTCCGCATTAGGCTCAGCCTAGGGGTAAAATCTTATGACAGAATCCCTTTAAGTCTCTCCACCACAGCTTATAGAAAGTGGACAAATGCAGGACAGCATTTTGGGCAAGAGCAGGAGTCTCAGAAGATCAAAGACTTCCAACTTCTGCCTCCCTTTCTAGTCCTCCATAGAGCATACTGTGCCATTCTCTGCACAGTTCTTTTTTGCGGTGTGCCTCTGCCACAGCATGCCTCCCTCATTTAGTCTTTGCAGCTGTGCCACCCTTGCAACGCTGAGGCTAAGTTCTATCTCCAATGCCAGCACAAAGCTGTTATTCTACATGGAGGGACATAGGAGGGACATAGTGGAGGGACATAGTGATACAATTGAGCTGGGCAGAAGATGAATGAAGTCCCCCAAGCCCCCCCCCCCACCAAGCTGCAGCTATGATCACTATGATTCAGCCAGCAATCGATTCTGTGATCTGGTTATGATATCAACAAACCGGATCAGGTGAGCAAGCAGAAATGGCTGAATCCCACCCCTGTACTGGAAACCACACTAGTTAAGTATCTGAGTACAATTAGAATTTGCACCTTCTTTACTCATGCCATTTCTGCTTTGAGCTAAAGACCTGAGTAATCAGAAACATACTTGTTGCTAGGAAAGTGTGGTTTAACTACGCCATCTGAGGATGCAGGTATTAATCCATGCCTTTACTAACAATTTGGACTGACTCTATACTGAGAGAATGCCATATCCATGTTCTGCTTGTACAGTAATATTAATTAGATTTTTTTTTTCTATGATTACATTTAGGAGGTTAAATTAATTATATAATGTGATATTCCAATTTATCTTCACTAATGCTAATGAATGATTTAAATTGCACTGCTATAGTTATGTAATTTGTACCTGACAAAACTTTATCCATAACACTGATATTACTAGTATCTGTATGAAGAACGTGGGCTTGTGTTCATTTTCTATAACAATTTTGTCTACGCGAATGTACCATTCATAAAAATGTTTTACAGTGTCTACTCTTCCCAGCTTGGTATGCTTACCAAGATTTACTGAAACTAGGTGCCTTAGTAATTGTGTGTACAGTATGTAGCAATTCATTAAATAAAGTTTGACGTGTATGTTATAACCTGTTTCTTTGATGTTAATGTGTGTGTTCAGAATTTTCTACAAATTATGTTCATTGTAGTGTGTGTACATGGTGATGTAACTGCTAAAGCTAACCATACAAAAGGCAGTAATGTGCATAGTTGCAACAATCCTGAACTCGCTAGGATCGTCCCTAGAGATGAGTGAATTTCATATTTTGAAATTTGTTCACACTTCGTTTGTTGGTTAAAGGTGAATTGCGCTATGGATTCCATTACCACGGACCATAACGCAATGCTATGATGGAATGCATAACGGAATGCCTTTAGAGGCTTTCCGTTATTCATTCCGTCATAATATAAGTCTATGGGCTGCAAAACGGATCCGTCCCGTTTCCATTATGCAGGAGAGTCCTGAAATTCACTAATCTCTAATTGTCCCTAATTTTCATACCTTGGGAAGGGCTTATGCAAACTCTGCCCAAAACATGGGCATTCCTAGAAGGTTTGGATCACTCAGGGTTTTTATGCCTTTAATTTACCAACAATAATGTTGGTAAGTATATAATGTGCCCCCACCCTCCTTCGACAAACCAGAAAGAAAATAATCCCTGTGGAGACAGAAAGTTAGCCTTCCCCAGACACCTACATTCCTGGTTTTCTTGAGGAAAGCCAATTGATTTACATTAGCCCATTTTTGCCCAATTTATACCCGCCCTGCCCCCACTTAATTTTCAGTCAAAAAACGTGTTTGCACGGATCAATTCCAAAATCCATCCAAGAAAATAATGGTCCACATTTATAGGTATATAACAAGATGCAGATAAAAGCCTTAAGTATGGAGCCATTTTTTTCAACAGTTATTCCATGCTTCTTGTGTCCTCATTATTACAACATATGAAAACTCTATGGAGTAGACTTTGGTGACTGTTACAGGAAAATGTATCTGCCTGGCCAACTTTCTAGTGAGTCCTTGAGCAGTCCAACTAGTCCATGAGTAAGCTCACATGCAGCGGAATGGATGCAGGTTTTTCTGTGACTGAAAAGGCATTTCCATAAATCTAAATAGTTATATTTCTGCATTATGTGCATGGATTTCTGCAAGACACATTTAGATGGATGGAGCAGTTGCAGAAATGTCTGCAACAAATCTGCCAAGTGTAAAGATAACCTAAAACGCATCATAAAAGTGTTGTCCATGAATGAAATAGTATTCTCCTGATTCATTGCCTTCCTGTAATATATAATGTGTAACGTGTTGTTATTTAATATCACATAATGGTAAAACAATACAGTATTAAAACGAGGATGCAGGATGTGAGGCTTGATCCACACCTATAATGGTATAAAGCACAACTTCAGCATGATATTATATTGTATTTTAGCAAGCTGCTACCCACTTGCATGCGAGTAGTTTGCATGTGCTTCCAGACGTGATCAGATAATCTTCTTTACAAATGTAGCATGCTTGCATGAGGCATGGGTTGTGTTACTGAAAATAGCAGAAATGAATGTACTTCAGACATTAGCACTCGTCTTAGATCATCAATATACAAGCTTTCTTGTTTCCTGGTACATGCTCACACTGGGAATGCAGGCTACGCTGCTGCGGGCTTCAGTTGACAGAAATCTGCTAGAGCACATTTTAGTTCAAGTTACATGAATTGACTGCACCGCATGGTCACTCAAAGCCTTTCACTTTGAATTTTTATCTATTCACTGAGCAAGTGCTCTGAAGGCCTTAAACTTTACGTTTTTATGTTGGGGAAAAAGATTTATGGAGACCTTAATCACTCCAACAAGATGTGATGTTCTAAGGATTTCTAAACTGGGAAAAATGGGACATGAATAGAATGTTTGGCTTAAGAGGTCACTTTATGCTGGGATTGCATTAAACTGAACAATGAAATATCAATGTATGTTTATTTAAACGGGAGTTGACACATACTGTATCATGGTGAATTCTTGTTAATACTGCGATTTAGCGATTTTCTTTTTGTTTCCCTCAAATGAGCTTTCATGAGAAGAAACCCAATGTTGATCTGGATCTGAAATGGATCAGTTCATATAGTCATCTACCCTATTAGAGCCCATGAATCTGAATTTTGAAGGACAGTCATGTATTTGTTATTTAGTTTGGATTCCTATTGATCTCAGACTAATGTCATTGTTTAAAGAACACTAAACTGATTTATGACATTCTGTAATCTTAAAGGAGTTGACCCATCTGGGACAGTGATGGCATATCGCTAGGATATGCCATTAATGTCAGATGTCAGATAGGTGTCGGTCCTACCTCTGGGACCTGCTCCTGTCTACAGAACAAGTCCCCCAAAGTGAAGGAGAACACATAGCACATGCCTGGATTGCTATCCATTTATTGCTATTTTTCGAAGTCCCATAGCAGTTAGTGGAGAGAGCGCGACACAAGTGGGGCCAACTCTCCATTCACCGATGTGAGACTGCCAAAAATAGGCAAGCCAGTGTCACACCCAAAGTGACTAGTTGAGGGTGGCCGCGCATGCACATTTGCCCTCTATTCACTTTGAGGGTCCTTTTCTGGAGATAAGAATGGTTCCCAGACTTGTGACCTGCACCTCTCTGGCATTGATGGCATATCCTATATGCTATCAATGTCCTTGGATGGGCTGACCCATTTAAAGAACCAGCTTTAATAAACTGCCTCATTTATGTAGAAAAAAACTATGAAATTAACATTGATGACCCCAAAATATTGTTAAAGAATTCCCACCTAAAACATAGATTTGTCATATATAAGTCATAAATCGGAAATAGACAGAGATTACAAAATTCTGGTAATTATGTTTCATAATTGAAATACTTCTGTTCACTTGCAGTGGCCATTGTGCAGATAAAGCTTAATGGTTTAGTCAAGGTTTGAACAAAATTGTTAAATGATACGGAACGCATTCTAGCAACTTTTAAATATCAGAAATTTTGAATGCTACAGTGAAAATATTTAAACTGAGTTTTCATTATGAACACTCCTTTTTTGGTGGTATTTTCTTCATTTTAATACACAGAAATATTCCCCCCCAAATAAAAAAAAATTCAATTAGTTTTTACACTACCAACTAAAGCACACACAATAGGCTGACACTTTCTGTTTTATGCTGCTCTATTCTCAGCTTTGCTGGGACAGAGTCAGTAGAGGGGATGTGGGTAAGGGTACTTTCACACTAGCGTTTTTGTTTTCCGGTATTGAGTTCCGTTACAGGAGCTCAATACCGGAAACAAACTGATCAGTTTTATCCTAATGCATTCTGAATAGAGAGCAATCCATTCAGGACGCATCAGTTCATCCTGCAGTTTTCTCTCCGGCCAAAAATACTGAACACTTGCCGGAATGCCGGATATGGCATTAATATACATTGAAGTGTATTAGTGCCGGATCCGGCATTAAGTGTTCCGGACAAACGGATCTGCCACCTTTAAAAATGCAAAGAAAATTAATACCGGATGACACCGGAGAGACGGATCTGGTATTTTAAAGCATTTGTCAGACGGATCCGTCTGACAAATGCCATCCGTTTGCGTCCAGATTGCCGAACTGCCTGACGGAATCCTCTGCTGCAAGTGTGAAAGTACCCTCAGGGAGAGTGATATCTCTACTATACTAGAGGACTAGATGAGACAGACTAACAAAACTCTTTACAGTCACAGATAAGTAACTGTATACATATCCTCTTTTATACCTTGTAGTCTGTGGAAGGAAGCTATACACCATTACTTCTCTAGACTAGAAGGTCATGGTGTGGTTGTGTGATGGTTGGAACACAGTAGTACTGTGGTCTAGTATTGCGTGGTCATACAGGCCACAGTGGGCTTTAATTAAACTTAAGAGGGCTGCATCGTTAGTTGGTCTACATTGTTATTGGTCATGCGGTATTGTGGGTGCCGTGTGACAATCAACAACTCTGAAGGATTAAACAGTGCTTTCCATATTAGTTTAAATAGAGCCCGCTGTGGTCTGTATGGACGTTCAGTACTCGACTGCTGTGTGGTTGCATCATGACTGCAACACGACTGTGTCGTGTGGTTGTACCCTAACAGTTTATGACATTGCTTTCTCACTTAACTCACTCTCCTTACAGCTGTAATAAAGTACACATATCCGGCTGTAATGTCTATACAGACAATACCAAAAGGACATGTGTGTCTGCAATATAGCTACCCCAAGGAAAGTCTTAAAGGGAATCTGTCACCAGCAACCTCCTTATCCAACTGTTTGCATAAACATGTAGCTGACCTGATTAGAACGTTGTTGTTTTTTTTGTTTTTTCCTTCGTTCCCAAGTTTTGTGTGAATTAAGAAAATGAACATACTTAAATATTACTTTATTATAAATACATTCCCAAATACTCTTCATTAATTATAATGACTTGTTTTGTCTGGTAAGCAATCATTAAGAGAAATAAAATGTCCGCCTTCCTATTAGTACACACAAAACCTGTCCTAATCACACAGGAGGACAAGTTACTTCACAACACTGAGGTAAAGAGCTGCCTCAGCCTCCTCTCTGCTCTGCTTGTCAGGGATTATTATCCTGAATACAGCTGATAGGATCTTTAGTTGACTCTCTGTAGGAATGGAGTTCATGAGGAGACATGAAGTACAGAGAGGATGGACAGGACAGACTGTGGTAATGGATACTGCATACAAGTGCTGCTGGTCATTATGCACATCCCCACCTCTCTGTACTTCATGTCTCCTCATGGACTACATTCCTACAGAGATTAATTTGAAGATCTTATAATCTGTATTCAGGACCATAACCCCTGACAAGCAGAGCAGAGAGGAGGATGAGGCAGCTCTTTAGCTCCATGCTCTGAAGTAACGTGTCCTCCTGTGTGATTAGGACAGGTTTTGTGTGTAGCAATAGGATGGCAGCCATTTTATTTCTTCTGATGATTGCTCCCTAGACAAAACAAGCCATTATAACCAATGAAAGGTATTTGGGAATATATTTATAATAAAGTAATATTTCATTATTTTCATTTTTTTTATTCCTGGAGAACCCCTTTAATATGAAAATTAGGCCTGTGGTGTCACAATTGCTCTTGTTACACCCAAGTTCCACTCCCTTACTTGGTCAGCCCCTTGCTGATTTGTCACTGCCTATCAATCAAAGCAGCGAGGGAGGAACTGGCAATAGAAAAGAGTGGAGCTTGGGTGTAACAAGAGCAATGGTGATGCTACAGGCCTAATTTGCATATTAAGAAAAAATATCTTAACGATACGCGAGCTGATCCTCAGATTCAAAAAAAATAAAAAATGCGTTTTAATCGTGTGAACTACAGCTATATGGCTATGCAAACAGTTGGATAGGGAGGCTGCTGGTGACAGATTTACTTTAACAATAACAAAATAGCTACATCTGAAAAAACACATTACTCTTTTATAGATTTACAGATGTGAAATATGTGGCCCTGCTACAAACTTGTAGGTACACAACTGAACTCAGGCCCTAAGTCAACCTCAAGATATGTTCACTAAGAACAAATTGTCAATTTTCTAGTTGTTTACAGGTATCAAAGAACTGCTACTTCCTTATAGAAAAGAGTACCTCATTAAAATCTAAGATCGGTTCATCTAAGTTTACATAAATGTGACATGGAAAGAACTGACCCCTTCAGTCACAGAACTAAGGGTACTTTCAGACTTGCGGCAGAGGATTCCGGCAGGCAGTTCCGTCACCGAAACTGCCTGCCGGATCCAGCAATCTGGATGGCATTTATCAGACGGATAAGGATTCTGATCCGTCTGACAAATGCATTGAAATACCGGATCCGTCTCTCCGGTGTCATACGGAAAAAACGGATCTGGTACTAATTTTCTTTGCATTTTTAAAGGTCTGCGCATGCACAGACCGGAAAGCCAGATCCGTTTTGCCGGAACACTTAATGCCGGATCCGGCACTAATATACTTCAATGTAAATTAATGCCGAATCTGGCATTCCGGTAAGTGTTCAGTTTTTTTGGCCTGAGAGAAAACTGCAGCATGCTGCGGTATTTTCTCCGTCCAAAAAACGTAAGACGGACTGAACTGATGCATCCTGATCGGAATGCTCTCCATTCAGAATGCATAGGGATAAAACTGATCTTTTTTTTTCCGGTATTTAGCTCCTGTGATGGAACTCAATACCTGAAAACAAAAACGCTAGTGTGAAAGTTCCCTAATGACACACCACCTCTTGCTCCTTTCATGAATTGTTTCATGCATTATGGGTTCTGAAGGTCATATAATTTACCTTCCTTACTTATCCATTCCATCTTTTATCTGCTTTATTATGTAAAAACATTGTCATCAGATAGGATTTAATTAGGGTTTTTTATGCTAACATTGTAGTTGTAAAACACAAAATAACTAAATGGATAATGATATACCCCTTCAAGATAGCATTTAGTATATTCACCTTTGACAGCAATTACTATAATAAGTTTTTGTAGCTAAGACTTTGTGTTTTACCTCCATTTTATTTTTCCATATTTTATGTTTTTATTTATTTTTATTACGAATCTGAGTAAATTCTTCCAAGTTTAATGAATATTGTAAGCAAACAGAAATTTCTTAGCCCAACCATACATTCCCCGATGAATTGAGGAATACAATGTGTCACATGATCCATTTTCATTAGGTTTATTGCCACCCCTAAATGGAATTGTTGACAACCTTATTATTGGGCTATTTCAAGTGTTCTTTTATGTTTTTACGCGTGATATTTTTATATTTTATTTTTTCTTGTCATTCACTGGTCCTTCCAGACATAGGTGCTTTTAAAGTATTCTTTTAATTACTTGACACAACATGACCGTACTACACTTGGCTAATTATGTGACTTTTAAAACCAGTTTGCTCTTCCACGAATAATGTAGTTGTGTTGTATTAGCAATGAAAAATATATATTCTCTTATTTGGGGGTTGTTGATTGTAATGAATAAAACAAATTATATCAAATGTATTCAGTTCAACATTAATCTTCTATAAATTAATGCTATTACATATGACACATATGAACAAAATGTCCAAAGGGGATGAATACTTTCTATAAGCACTGTATATTAAATTGAGAGTTACCAGTATAAAATTATGCGTTATGGTACTACTAGGTGTTTGTGTATGTAATTTTTTTAATGGGTGGCTATTATGACTTTTATTATTTGCATAGTATTGGCTATGATATACACCAGTAATAATACAGCTAGAAACACACACGGAAAACCCTTTACGTTTAAAGTGTGGCATTCAGTACAAATTGGCACTTTATGTTGGCTAGTACTTCTAAATGGTGCAATTGTACGTACCATTGCGCTAAACTGCTATGCTAAGCTTCATAAATGCTATTGTTTTGCTTGTACATCAGTCAGTCACCAGATATTACGGCTTTCTGTTTATTGCATTTGCTGTCTCTTAGTTTCTATTGTAGATGGAAGCAGTTAAAGAGGCATTCTGTGCACATTCAGAGTTCATGTATTATTTGTTTCTCCTTTTTAATAGGTTTACGAGGACAGAAAGGTGAAAGAGGTGAATTTGGAATTGGTCTTCCAGGGAGTCCAGGCCCCACAGGACCTACAGGTAATCACTTCCCATTGTTTTCCATGTTTTTCTGTATTTCTTTGCTGAAATAGCTCTGTTGACCTGTCTTAAGCAATGTTTTTTTGTCGAACACTTTGATGAGTATGAATAGATACCGTTTCTTTTTGGTTTGAATACAGTTTTGTAATAGCATAAAATATTTTCCCAATTCTATATACATATTTTTTTTATTTTGCATCTTTCATATATTTGCCATTCAACGACAGCTGTCCCATAAGATACAATTTAAAAAAAATTCCTTTAGAGATTAAACAATACATTAAAGCCTTCCTGACCTTCGGTACTAGTTGGATTTTTAAAGATGCCGTCCACTCTGAAGTGCAGCGGGCACAATAGCTGCCAGATTTCTGCAGTTTCACAGAGATTCAGGGGTAATGTCTGTGATAAGTGATAATACCAATCACTAACATTTAACCCCTCAGATGCCATGGCCAATTGGATGGCATTAGTAAAAACGGATTGCCCTGCAAAAAATCAGCCCTCACTCATCTTTGTAGACGTAACTATAAAAAAAGAGTATGGTGATGCAAAGGAAACAATTATTTTTTCCAAAGTTTTTGTTCATTGTAAGTACTAAAACACAAGAAAAAGTATATAAATGTGGTATCGCTGTAATCATACTGACCCATAGAATGAAGGTAGCAGGTCAGTTGTACCAAAGAGGAAACGCTGTAAAAAATGAAACTCATAAAACTATGGCAAAATAGCATTTTTTTTCCAAAATCAACCCTATTTGGAATTTTTTTCTCCGCTTCCCACTACATCATATGCAATATTAAATGGTGCCATTAGAAAGTACAACTTCTCCTACAAAGAACAAGTCCTTATACTGCTATGTGAATAGAAAAATAAAACCAGGAAAAATAGAACCAGGAACCAGGAAAATAGAACCAAATAAAATAGAACCAGGAATCATTGGCTCTTGCCTGTTGAGCGTTTTACAGCGCGTAGGAACGCGCTGTAAAACGCTCAGATGTGAACCCAGCCAAATGATGCAACCATAAGGACTAGGGACTTCAGAGAATATTCATTTCATATGTTCATACAATAGACATATTTGTGAAACATTTATCTTAGTGGTAATTTCTTCTTGCATGAATTTAATATATCTACAATAGAGAAGTGCTTAAATTAAATTAAGATTTTCTTTCTTCATAGGTGACCCAGGTCCTGCAGGAGCTCAAGGATCCCCTGGGACTCCTGGTATAAGTGGAAGGTGTAACCCAGTGGATTGTTATTATCCGACTGCTCATGGTCGAGCAAGACTAAATGGAAGATAATTTGATTTCTTAAGTATATATTAAACATATCAATTTTGCCTCTTGAATGTGGCACATTGAAGATGAGGATAAACTCCTGTAAAAGCTGTCCTTGCATGGCTGGGTGGTGCAATGGAGCATTATTTGATTCTGGTACTTTTAATTTATTTCACAAAATGATATATATCATGGGATGTCATTACTTTAGAAAGCAAAAATTGTTGTTTGACTGACCTTGTTACTATCAGGGTGAACACTATTTTTAAAGGAAGTACCAAACATTATATTAACTCTTACAGGATATAAGGGTCAGGTTAAGATTCTGTTAGCACAAACATTGTATATGTATATACTTTTTTGTATCTATACAGAACAGATATGTGAAATACACCTCAGTAAGGTTCCATGTGTTATCTTTAGCAGCTTTTTGGGTATACCATATTTTGTTCACACTTATGAAATATTTTTGCTTACTTGATCTTAGATCTAAGATTGGAAAAAATGCTAATATACAGTGGATATAAAAAGTCTACACACCCTTGTTGAAATGTCAGGTTTCTGTGCTGTAAAAAACACCTTTAATGTCACCTATAAACTATACAACTCAATTGAAAAACAAACTGAAATCTTTTAGGTAGAGGGAAGAAAAAATATAAAAATAAAATAATATGATTGCATTAGTGTGCACACCCTTAAACTAATTCTTTGTTGAAACACCTTTTGATTTTATTACAGCACTCAGTCTTTTTTGGTATGAGTCTATCAGCATGGCACATTTTGACTTGGCAAGATTTGCCCAATCTTCTTTGCAAAAACACTCCAAATCTGTCAGATTGCAGGGGCATCTCCTGTGCACAGCCCTCTTCAGATCACCCCACAGATTTTCAATCGGATTCAGGTCTGGGCTCTGGCTGGGCCATTCCAAAACTTTAATCTTCTTCTGGTGAACCCATTCCTTTGTTGATTTGGATGTATGCTTTGGGTCGTTGTCATGCTAGCAGAAGCCTGAAGGTTTTGGCCAATATTGACTGGTATTTGGAACTGTTCATAATTCCCTCTAGCTTAACTAAGGCCCAAAGCATGATGCTGCCACCACCATGCTTGACTGTGGGTATGGTGTTCTTTTGGTCATGTGCAGTGTTGTTTTTGCGCCAAACATATCTTTTGGAATTATGGGCAAAAAGTTCAACCTTGGTTTCATCAGAACATAACACCTTTTCCCACACGCTTTTGGGAGACTTCAGATGTGTTTTTTCAAAATGTAGCTTGAATGTTTTTCTTCGTAAGAAAAGGCTGTCGTTTTGCCACTCTACCCCATAGCCCAGACATATTAAGAATACAGGAGATTGTTGTCACATGCACCACACAGACAGTATTTGCCAGATATTCCTGCAGCTCCTTTAATGTTGCTGTAGGCCTCTTGGTAGCCTCCCAGACCAGTTTTCTCCTCGTCTTTTCATAAATTTTGGAGGGACGTCCAGTTCTTGGTAATGTCACTGTTGTGCCATATTTTCTCCACTTGATGATGACTGTCTTCACTGTGTTCCATGGTATATCTAATGACTTGGAAATTCTTTTGTACCCTTCTACTGACTGATACCTTTTAACAATGAGATCCCTCTGAGGGTTTGGAAGCTCTCTGTGGACCATGGCTTTTACTGTGGGATGCGACTAAGAAAATTTCAGGAAAGACCAACTAGAGCAGCTGAACTTTATTTGGGGTTAATCAGAAGCAATTTAAATGATGGCAGATGTATGCTGACTGAATGTGATTGCTGAATTCTGAACAAAGCTACATCCCCAGGTTTAAGAGGGTGTGCACACTTATTCAACCACATTATTATTATTATTTTTTTATTTATCCTCTCCACCTAAATGATTTCATTTTGTTTTTCAATTGAGTGGTACAGTTTATAAGTCACATTAAAGGTGAAAAAAGTTCTGAAATTATTTATCTTTGTCTCATTTTTTTACAGCATAGAAACCTGACATTTTAACAGGGGTGTGTAGACTTTTTATATCCACTTGTAGACATAACAGTTTATGTAACTGCACAATTAGTCCTAGAATCTTATCGCACTGTCAAGGAGTTAACCTTTAAGGCTCCATTCAGACGTCCGTAGAATGGGTCCGCATCCGTTCCGCAATTATGCGGAATGGATGCGGACCCATTCATTCTCTATGGGGATGGAAGAGATGCGGACAGCACCCAGTGTACTGTCCGCATCCGCATTTCCGGAGCGCGGCCCCAATCTTCCGGTCTGCAGCTCCGGAAAAAAATAGAGCATGTCCTATTCTTGTCCGCAATTGCGGACAAGAATAGGCGTTTCTATGGGGGTGCCTGCCGGGTGTATTGCAGATCCGCAATTTGTGGATCCACAATGCACTACGGATGTCTGAATGAAGCCTTATAGACTTCTAGATTTTCTTAGAACTGACCGCACAGTTGTCACATGGTATTTTATACAACTCTCTTGTTAAATGTTCATTATTTCATATGTAATTTAGAAAAAGCACAATTTTAGTAAAATTTACCGTATAAGGAACAAACTGTGGAAATATACATACTGTACTATTTGCTGGTCAAGGAAATATGGATATTAAACACTGCTTTTTTATTACAAAACACTGGAGCCATAATCTGCATGGTCAGCAACTGCTTGAGAAAATTCATACGCCACCAAAGCTGTAATAAAGCTTGCATTCAATGTTGCTGACCTTTCTGGTGTACATATGAATAATTTAAAGAAATAATTTGCAGTTTTTATACAGTGCATATATCTATTTTCATATACATAAAAAATATATTAATTTTAAGGCAGTGGCCATTTTACATTTGTGTATTTTTACAGCATTATCCTCATTGCACATTATGAGGTTATAAGTCTTAATTAGTCTTTGATTTTTCTATACTCTTTGCCCATGTTTAGTATTTTAAATCCTTGAAATAATCATTTAGAAAATTTGAGTTAAAGATCTTAAATCCTTTGGCTGGAGACACTTACTAAATACCCTATGATGGATGCATTGGCAAATATATAATGATTATCAACATTTATCTGTGTTATATATGCATTTTATATTGCTAGGCATTGGAATAAAGAACAATGGTAGTTAAACAATTAATAGTCAAACTTAAATGAACATTAAATCTAGAAAATTAAAAATAAAAGTAAATAGGAGATATTCTTGCCTACAGTGTTTCAGTCGTCAGGATTTTTTGTATGGTCCTAAAACAAGCTATCTTACAGAAATCTTATAAAGAGCTCAGGGATTTACTTCCTTCTGATTACTTTTATTTTTACCAAGTAGACAGTTGAGAGGGTGGAGCCTAGCCAGTGGGATGCGGCTTAGGATTCTTGGCCTTTTATTACAGACAAAACAATTAGAGTTATGCTTCTTATGTAGCCAGTTATCTTATATTCAGATACAGAATTGTCAGAAGGAGGAATGGGTGACCTCCTGAAACACATGTAGAAGAATTGTTTTACATATTTTCCATAGTTTTGGTTGCAGTTTAAGACAGAATAGGATAAAAGAAAAGGAGAGTATTAAGGGAGGTAGTGTGAAAAGTTGTCTTTTTTAGGGTATTTTATATATTTAATGTTCTTTTAAACATTACTATCATTATGTATTTTGCATACATCAATCTTAAAGTGCTATATTTCCTACTAGGGTAAAGTGTTACCTTTCTTACCTTCAAGCTGCTAGTTTCCTCTCCATGTCTGCAATGTTCAAAAACCTTTTCAGTTCTCAGAAAATCTATCTGCAGTTAAAGGCTATGTACACCATTGGAGGCAATTTTTTTTTTTTTATGCTTGCATGCTATTCATTTTTGGCTAAAAATCTTTCTTCCAATTGACCTTTATTAAAAAATATTGAGCTGTTCTGTCACAAAGGGTTAACTGTTTTTCTAGCTTTGTGACTATTACTTTCATCTTCACTTTGTGCCGTTCATCTAATAAACCATATCTCTAAACTACTAATAAACACTTATTTAATCTAAGAAAGATACGAAATAAGCTATATGAGTCTTTATAAGGTCAGAGAGCAAAGATAAGGAATCTGTCAGCTCCCCAAATTACTGAAAAGACAGAAAATCCACAGGCTGCTACATTATTTTAAATAAAGACCAATTAAAAATATATATATTTAGCTCAAAATGAGTACAATGCAATAATTAAAAAAATGCCCCAAAAGGTAAACATAGCCTTTAAATAGTAAATAGTAGGCAATGAGAAGGGGATGGTGCTCCAGCCTCTCTGGCTCATTATTTCAATAAAACAACATAAGTTTGGTGGGAGAGAGGAGTGGGACCAGAAGGTAGGAGACATCTAATATCTTATATAAAGTCTCAGACTGTTCCAGATACATTGATACAGCAACAAATAGATTTACAAAATGTTTAACCAATATTAAGGTTTTGTCTGAGGTTTTGAAATTTTAATCACTCTATTTTTGTAAAAGAATAATCATGGTCAAACTGTATTTTTTTTCTTAAAGTCTTAATTATATATATTTTTTTGCTTTCGTGTTCACTTTTGATTTACTTTCAAGCAAAACAGAAAGCTGTTGTTTTAAGTACATTGTATGAGTGCAGGGAGTGTACATATACATTGTCAAGAATTTTGCGTATATTTTTTATTCTCAATACTGAAAACTTTGTAAATGTATGTTCCATTTTATTTTGTTTGATTAGATATAGTTCAGTAATAATGTTATGTTTTATAAAGTATATAATTTTCAACTGTACATTTTCGTTAGTTTTCTAGAACTTATGAAATGTGTTATCTTAATGTAAACAGATATCATTTAAAATAAATATATTTCTATTTCTTCATAAATATTGGACCATTGTCCACTTCAAATGTGCAGAATCTTTACATATCCTGTACTTATAATTTTGCATTTCATGATACATTGTTAATTAAATAAATATTGCCTATACTGTTATATTGATGGTTATGTACGTACAATCAGAGGTGTAACTATAAGGTATGCAGCAGCAGTGGTCGCATCTGGGTCCTAGAGCCTGAAGGGGCCCAAAAGGTCCCATAGTCCAATAGAAGGAGAAAAACACTATAGATGGTTTGTGATAGTTGGGAAAACCTATAAAATATTATATTGGGGCCTATGAGGTTCAAATTAGTCCTCTGTGTACAATTGTAGATTAGACAGAACATTTGTAGTATATTTTTAGTATGTTTATGTATAGGTCGCATGTACTTAATTTCTTTATTTTTTCATAGAGAGTAATCTAATGAAAAAAGGTTAAGTTCAGTTGATGTTCTTTTTTACTTTTCTTGTGATTGTGTGATGAATCATCTTTATATCAAGAGCCATCATCTCAGACATTGCTTATCTGGCAAGCTTACATATGTTACTGCTAGATCTTTTCTGGATGGCAGGGCAAGTGTTAATGATAACTATGACTAGCTATGTCAGGGTGCTGACACATATTATTAAGTGACTGGTTCCTGACTTTTTTGTTTGTTTGTACAAAGCATTTTTGTAGAGTGAAATGCAATATGAAAAAAATACTAAGAGACAAAAAAAGGTCAGGAAACTCAATGTTTCTATGGTGTTTTAAATTTTACTATTACCCAACATCCAACAGTAATACTTTCATTGCAAACAATGATGTTTTGCAAAAAAAAAAATGTAGTGTTATACCAGCTTTAGAGGGGTTTTCCTACAAATACAAATATAGTTTTTCAATAAGACGATACAAAGCATGAAATATTTTCAACTTAAATTGTTTAATTTTCTTTTAAAATCCTCCTGCTTATTGACATTGACATTTTACACATTGTTATGTTGCAGCTTTGTGCTAAAATATAAAAAAAATAGTTTTACCATTTTGCACTCAATACCCTGTAAAGTAAAAACAGAATGTTCAAAATCTTTGATAATTTATTGAAGAGGAAACACGGAAAACTTGCAGTGACATGAGTATTCAGACCCTTTACTCAGCACCTTTGGCAGTATTACAGCCTCCAGTCTTCTTGGGTTGGCACACCTAGATTTAGGGATATTCTGCCATTCTTATCTGCTTATCATCTCAAGCTCTGTTAGGATGATCAATGGACAGCAATTTTCAGGTCTCTTCAGAGATTTTCAATTGGGTTCAAGTCAGGGCTCTGGCTGGGCCACTGAAGGACATTCATAGAGTTGTTCCTAAGCCACTCATATGTTGTCTAAGCTGTCTATTTAGGGTCATTGTCTTGTTAGAGGTAAACCTTTGGCCCAGAGCACTTTGGATCAAGTTTTCATTGAGCATATCTCTGTGCTTTGCTCTATTCAAATTTTCCTCAACCCCTACCAGTCTCCCTGTCCCAGCCACTGAAAAACACCCACACAGCATAATGCTCGACCACTATGCTTTATTATAGGGATTGTATTGGACAGGTGATGAGCAGTGTCTGGTTTCCTCCAGACATAACACTTAGAATTCAGGTTAAAAAGTTCACTCTTGGTTTCAGCAGATCACAGAATCTTGTTTCTTACAGGCTGAGTCCCTAAGGTGCTTTTTTGCAAACTCCAGGCGGGCTTTTATGTGCCTTTTACTGAGGGAAGACTTATTTTTGAATTCTCTGCCATAACGCACAGATTACTAGAGTGCTGCAGAGATGGTTGACCTTCTGAAAGTTCTTCCCATCTCCACACAAGATTTTTTGAGCTTAGTCAGATGGGCTATTGGGTTATTGATCACCTTTCTTACCAAGGAGCTTTTCCCCAGTTAGTGTGGTGGGGTATCCAGATCTACGAAGGGTCTTGGTTGTTCCAAATATCTTCCATCTAAGAATTATTTATGCCACTGTGCTAATGAGTACTTTCAGTGGAGCAGAAATTGGTGGCATAGAAACATCTCAAAGATAATCAAGAGCAATGGGAGGCCCTCTGAGTAAAATTTTAAGTGTCATAGCGAAGGGTCTGAATACTTATGTCCATGCCAAATTTTTGTTTTTCTTTTTAATACATTTATAAATAAATACAATTCTGTTTTCACATTCTCATAATGAGGTATTGAGTGCAGACTGATGGGAGAAAACTTGATTTTTTATTTTTATTTTAGCACAAGGCTGCAACATAACAAAATGTGAAAAAAGTGAAAGAACCAGAAGATGTTCTGAATGCAATGTAACAGTTGGTGGCCGTTCTAATAGAGAACCAAAAGAACACCAAGTGGGTCATAACATGTAACAGCAATAGGTTTATAATAAATGCAATTGAAATGTTATCTTTTGTGTGATCTAATAGTGGTAATCAAGGTAAATTAATATTTAACCTTTAATTAAATACAGAGAAATAGCTTTTAAGATTCTCTGGTAAAGACATCTCAATATCAATAGCCAATTATTTGGTCACATATTTGCCACTCCTTACATGCTTTTCATTTTGGAATGATTTAGAAAGCTTAATTTTATGTACTGTCTGTTAATTGAATAAAATATTTCTTAAACCCAGCTCACCATCAGAATGTACTGTCATTTTTGTAAATTTCTTATTAGCTCAATATATAGAAGACCTTACAATTTTTTTTTTACAAACTATGTATTTTGAGCTTCTCTTTACTGTTTATGAGATAAATAATATAATTGCTATGGTTTAAAAAATATATGGCGTCTATATTACTTGTTTGCGTGTACACTGTTAATTGGTGAATTATTTAGGTTAACTTAACTGAGAAAACTATGGAAAGTACATTAAGGATGGATTCCCATACTGTCCTCAGGTCCATTTTGTAGCATTTTAGCAGTATTTGTGGTGTTTTTTTTTGGTCAACATCACTGCTACCAGATGCTTCAAATTAAAAATATGACATTTTTATTAGTAGTGCTTCTTTGACACTTTTCACATTCATAAAATGTACATTTTGTATGGGAGGATTTTTATGGGAAGTTTTTACCCCATTGAAATAAATACAAAAAATACTGAAATAAAATACCACTGCCTGTGTGACTCATTTTGGTGCAGTTTTTTTTGACATCCTGGAATGTGTTTAATTGCACCAAAATGTGTAAAAGATGTCTTAGTAAGTAGTGTTGAGCGAACTTCTGTTTTAAGTTCGGCGTCTAAAGTTCGGCTTCCGGTTAGCGGAGAATCCTGATATGGATTCCGAATTCCGTTGTGGTCCGTGGTAGCGGAATCAATAATGGCCGATTATTGATTCCGCTACCACAGACCACAATGGAATTCGGAATCCATATCGGGATTCTCCGCTAACCGGAAGCCGAACTTTAGACGCCGAACTTAAAACAGAAGTTCGCTCAACACTATTAGTAAGACATCAGGGTGGTTTTCCATATAGTAAAGTATTTTTCATTTAGTAACATACGTAATTCTTGCTATGGTGTATGAAATGTTTTTTTTTTTTTTTTTTAATACTTTAAGGCTGGAATCATACATACAGTTACTAAGGTAGCTTTTGATGCTGACTTTTGAGCCATAGCTAACACTGGATCCAAAAAGAAACTAAAAGTGTCGCAAAAATTGTCACAAAACTGCATGTGTGAAAACTAGACCTATGCTGGAAACACCAGTAGTTTTGATGCAGTTTTGGGGATGAACATACAGTGTACGAGTGGATACAAAGAGGTTAGAAGTATCCATTCCTTCTTTGTGAATCCACTCCTGACTTTGGCTCATAAAATTGCATTATAAAAAACACAAGAACTGCATTTTTCTGAACTGAGCATTAATGGCAGATCACCATGGTTCTGGTGGCTGATTTTGGTGTTCTGGCTGATGGAGGAGGTTCATAGGGATTGTTCTCTCGGACATCCTTACTCCTTAATACGGCATATCGTTTTTAGGAGACAGCTCTTTAAAAGGGTTTGTCAAACCACCTAAATTTTAAATAAAAATGTTATATAATAAAATAATTTATATCTTACTGATCCCTTGTCCTCCCATTCTGACCATTCCTGAGTACTCCCTACTCATCTCTGTTCTTCCTGCTCTAGTGATGACATGTGATCACTTGGACATGTGACTGGTGCAGACAATCAATGGCTGTAATGGTGACCTATCAGCACTGCTGCTCCCATTGATTGACTGCAGCAGTCACATGTCTGTGTCAAATTGTCATCACTAAAGCAGGAAGAATAGAAACCAGACTGGTAAGGTGAGTATTACTTCTTTTTTTTTTATCTTATAACATTCTGTGTTTCTAAATAATTTTAGGTAGCATTGACAACCCCTTTAAAATTTAAGGATTCAGAGATAGCCAACAGAACAATTTGTACATTTCACATTTTCATTGACTTTAGTCACTTTGACATGCAACTATATATTTATTACACACTCTATTTTCATTGCTCTCCTGGCATTCTACCTACTGCATTTTTATGATTTATTAAAGGATCAGTTGTTAGAAGACCAAGTCTCCCTGATTTACAATAACATAAATTGAAAATAACCAGGTGATAAAAGTAAAGCACAATGAGTCTTTAAAATAATGTTGTGTTATGTTTAGGACAAAGTAAATATTCCCTCCATTGCCACAGCAATCACAGTCATGGTCAAGCATGTATGAGTACTTTTGAAGGCACCAGACTTCTATTTTTCATCTTTTTCCATACCATTGTGACAACATGTACAGTAAAAATAAAACTCTTATTGCCCCTCTGTGTGTAAAAGTAAAATAACACAGCATGCATTATTTTATTTAAAGAAAGAAATAGCAAGAATGCTTTTACTTGAGCTAGGAAAGGACTATATACTGTAACCAAATGCTTGTATAAATCTTTACAGAGCATTACCAGAAAACCTTTTATTGCTGATATTTGCAAAAGTGCTCCAACAGTGTAAATTCAAGTCATCCACTTAACGGCTTGCTAAAAGCTTAAACAGGAATTGCTTGCAATATGTGAGTTTTGTCTATCAGGAGGTAGTGTTGGTTTCCTGCACGGATTTAGAAAAAAAAAATCTACCTCCTACGTGTTTATTTATGGATGGTTAATTAATTACACCATTGGGAAAATCTATAAACTGGAATTCAAACATACACTTGTTTAGGATCTCAGATAAATTAGTCTGTGGGCACAGGGCCAGATGTCTTAGAAGACTGAATGAATGTCTTAGGGAGGCATAACAGAGTTGTTACGGTATGCAGTGTAAGTGTGCACTTATGTCTTTGTTGGATTTAGTCCTTCTAGTTAGTGAAAATACTATATCCCTAGTTTTGCTGCAGGGGCATGTATGTCTTTCACATGTTATAATTGTTAGATTTCTCTGTGGATATTCAGGCAGTGCCAACCAATATTGGCCATATAACAGACTCCATCCTTTGCTGCAATCTTCTCACTCCATTGGGAGCACAGGGAGACCAGAAATTACAGTAGTGGATATCACAAGATGTTGTTTTTCATTTGGTCTAATCAAGATGACTCAAATAGAACATGTCAGTAATTGGCAAGACTTGCGATTTCTGGAGACAATAACTCCTGTTCTGTTTGTTCTTTTTATTAATGTTATTGTATTATCCAATTATATGTATCAGTATTTTATGTTTTAAGCATCCAAATATTTTCTTTTTTGTTTTCCATTTGACGGTGGTATCAAGATCAACTATATGGTCGTTCCCTTATCCTTTGATTTAGTATAGGACTATAGGACTATATTATAGGACTATAGCTCTGTCTTATCTGCCTGGTTCAGGGCTACTGCTTGTCTGCCTCCCTGAACTACCTGGCTGATATGGGAGCAGGGACTCCTGTGAGCTCCTGAGGCTTCTACTGAAGTAATTTTCCCCAGCCCTGTTCTCACCCGCCTCATTCCCTCTTCCCCTTCCAATTCAAAAGTTTGCACAACTAAAATGTTATCTCTATATTTGCATAAAATGATAACAGAGCCTTAGAGCAAGTGCACAGTCGGGTCCCAGATAATGTTATCAGGTTACGTCTGCGATGGCTCTGCCTACCTGTGTAGTAGAGTTCCAGGGCCACAGCACAAACATCAATCACAGGATGACAGTTGGCAGTGACAATGTATAGTAAAGGTCCAGGGCTACTGAGCAAGCCTTGGATGTGTAATAGATTCTATCTACCGTATGCCTTGGTAGGAGCTGCACATGAAGTAAAGAGTGTATTAGACACCCCGATGCCTCCTGGCAATTGTCAGATAGCTAGCGGACAACAACTCTGCTATTATAAGCAACGATATTTCCCGTGGCATGAGGAGGAGCGATCGCTATGTCATCGGTCGTCCTCATGCAAGGTAGTGGTGTGGCGGTGGTAGATCGCTATTACACAGCACAACCTGGCAGCGGCACCATTGTGATTTTAAAGCATGCTTAAAAATCACATTTGCCTGGTGAACGAGTATTTGCACAATCATCGCGTATTTGGAGGGAGTATTAGAATGCCAAATTACCGCTTATGAGAGTTCATAGGAACGCTTACTAGCAATCATCGGCCAGAAAATCTGGCAGTCTAATACACCCTCAACTGTGCAGAACAGCTCCAGGGCTACTGCGTATGCCCTGGAGCTGCTCTACACAGACTACAAGCGCTGTTGTGAGGTGGCCTAGACGGGAGCTGTTGTGTGTGTATGCCTATGCCTGTTTCTAGCTAGGACAGAGGGCAGAGCTCTGTCCTGCACTGTGCAAGTGCGGCCATCGCTGCTAGATTGTAGCTGTCGACCTATCCCCTGACAATGAGCATTCTATAAAGGGGTTGAAGAGTGGAGTAAACAGATGAAAGGAAGCACTTTGGATGAAAGAAGTACATTAGCAAGTGGCTTATATGTATCAGTTAAGCATGCTAGGAGCCATTGTAGGAAATGAGACAACCCCTTTAGGAAATATATATTTTAGTACCATTAGAAATACAGCTTTATCAAATTACATTTTTTAAATTTTAAATTTTCATTTTACAGCTAAGGCTTTATATACGTGGCCTAGCCTTGAGCAGAGAATCTATATGGCACCCTTGAAACTTTATTTTTCAGTAAGAAGTAAGTTCAGAGGTAACAGTGTAATAAGATTTTTAGTGTACAAAAGTACAGTTGTCAGCAGAGTACTGGCCATCGATGACCAGTTATACACATTTTTTTAAGGAGCTTATAATGTTTACATACAAATACTGTAGCATAGATTGTCAATCCCTCAGTCTGTCAATGTTGTATTATTCTTTAGTATTGTATGATCTACTCTATCGTTGGGACCCCTACATTTATCCCTATGTAAGCACCATACTCATGAAGCTTAGCTATAGTGGAACCACTTATCTGCTAATAAAGGTGATTTGATCAGAAGCACACTGCCTTGCTGCCATCATTCACTGAGACTCTACACACGATCCTGGCCAGGGGGGAATCGTCACAGGTGTTTTATGCTTATCCTGCTGACGACGCCCCAGTGAAGTAAGTGCCTCACTGGATGTTTATTCATCCATTTTATTCCTTGCTTTTAACCTTGGTTTTTAACCTCCACCTTCAACCCTCTGTGTTTACCACAG
The DNA here is from genome assembly GCF_905171765.1 of Bufo bufo. Lineage (NCBI taxonomy): Eukaryota > Metazoa > Chordata > Amphibia > Anura > Bufonidae > Bufo > Bufo bufo. The sequence goes on from NC_053392.1 coordinate 280,099,286, forward strand.
CAGGGACATCATCTTATTTCAACAATTTTATTTTAACTTTTTTGAATTTTTTTTTTTCTTTTAACCCCTTAACCATTTGCCATCTGGGCCATTTGCCCCCTTCCTGACCAGGCCAAATTTTGCAAAACTGACATATCTCACTTTATGTGGTAATAACTTTGGAACGCCTTTATTTATCTAAGTCATTCAGAGAATGTTTTCTCGTGACACATTGTACTTCATGATAGTCATAAATTTGAGTCAAAATATTTCACCTTTATTTATGAAAAAATCCCAAATTTACCCAAAAATTTGAAAAATTCGCAATTTTCTAAATTTCAATTTCTCTGCTTTTAAAACAGAAAGTGATACCTCATAAATATTTATTATTTAACATTCCCCATATGTCTACCTTATGTTGGCATCATTTTGGAAATGTCATTTTATTTTTTTAGGACGTTAGAAGGCTTAGAAGTTTAGAAGCAATTCTTCAAATTTTTAAGAAAATTGCCAAAACCCACTTTTTAAGGACCAGTTCAGGTATGAAGTCACTTTGTGGGGCCTACATAGTGGATACCCCCATAAATGACCCCATTGTAGAAACTACACCCCTCAAGGTATTCAAAACCGATTTTACAAACTTTGTTAACCCTTTAGGCGTTCCACAAGAATTAAAGGAAAATGGAGATCAAATTTTTAAATTTCACTTTTTGGCAGATTTTCCATTTTAATAAATTTTTTTCTTTAACACATCGATGGTTAACAGCCAAACAAAACTCAATATTTATTACCCAGATTCTGCGGTTTACAGAAACACCCCATATGTGGTCATAAACTGCTGTATGGGCACACGGCAGGGCGCAGAAGAAAAGGAACTCCACATGGTTTTTAGATGCCATGTCCCATTTGAAGCCCCCTGATGCACCCTTACAGTAGAAACTCCCAAGAAGTGACCCCATTTTGGAAACTAGGGGATAAGGTGCCAGTTTTATTAGTACTATTTTTGGGTACATATGATTTTTTGATCATTCATTATAACACTTTATGGGGCAATGTGACCAAAAAATTGGTTGTTTTAGCACAGTTTCTATTTATTTATTTTTACAGCGTTCACCTGAGGGGTTCAGTCAAGTGACATTTTTATAGAGCAGATTGTTACGGACGTGGCGATACCTAATATGTATACTTTTTCTCATTTATTAAAGTTTTACACAATAATAGCATTTTTGAAACAAAAAAATTATGTTTTAATGTGTCCATGTTCTGAGAGCTATAGTTTTTTTATTTTTTGAGAGATTTTCTTATGTAGGGGCTCATTTTTTGCGGGATGAGGTGACGGTTTTATTGGTACTATTTTGTGGGACATACGCATTTTTGATCACTTGGTGTTGCACCTTTTGTGATGCAAGGTGACAAAAATTGCTTGTTTTGACACAGGTTTTTTTTTTTTTTTTTTTTACGGTGTTCACCCGAGGGGTTAGGTCATGTGATATTTTTATAGAGCTGGTTTTTACGGACGCGGCAATACCTAATATGTATACTTTTTTTTATTTGTTTCACTTTAACACAATAATAGCATTTTTAAAACCAAAAAAATGATGTTTTAGTGTCTCCATGTTCTAAGAGCTATAGTTTTTTTATTTTTTGAGAGATTTTCTTATGTAGGGCTCATTTTTTGCGGGATGAGATGACGGTTTTATTGGTACTATTTTGTGGGACATACGCGTTTTTGATCACTTGGTGTTGCACCTTTTGTGATGCAAGGTGACAAAAATTGGTTGTTTTGACAGTTTTTTTTTTTTTTTTTTACGGTGTTCACCCGAGGGGTTAGGTCATGTGATATTTTTATAGAGCTGGTTTTTACGGACGCGGCAATACCAAATATGTCTATTTTATTTTATTTTTTCTATTTTAAATTTTTTTTTTTTATTCCTTACTTGGGAACTTTTTTTTTTTTTACATGTGAAACTTTATTTTATTTTATTTTTTCACTTTATTTTTTTATTTTTTTTTACACTTTTCGTCCCCCATAAGGTCATACAAGACCTCTGGGGGACATTTGCTTCACTTTTTCTTTTTTTTTTTCACTGTTGATTTCTCCTGTAACTGGGGCTGACATAGTAGCCCCAGTTACAGGACAAATGCACCCCTAGAGAGGCTGTACAGCAGCAATCCAGCGCTGTACAGCCTCAGAGCAGGGCTGATCGAGGTCTCTGAGAGACCTCACACAGCCCCTGCACTCTCCGGTCACGGCGGTCACATGACCGCCGGGCCGGAACAGGAAGCGCACAGCGCTTCCTTCTCTGCAGACACAGCGCTCGGTGAGCGCTGTGTCTGCAGCGATCGTGAAGGCAGGGACACCTGGGAACTGTCCCTGCCTTGTCTTAGGGTTGCCCTGCTGTCACTGACAGCGGGCAACCCGATCAGCAGCTGCACGATTAGCGTGCAGCTGCTATTTCTGACAGGACGTTATAAAAGGTGCTGTTAGAAATAGACGTCCACCCATAGGACGTTTATAGTCTATGGGCGGACGTGAAGCGGTTAAGGACCGGGCTCATTTTCACCTTAAGGACCAGGCCATTTTTTGCAAATCTGACCAGTGTCACTTTAAGTGCTCATAACTTTAAAACGCTTTGACTTATCCAGGCCGTTCTGAGATTGTTTTTTCGTCACATATTGTACTTCATGACACTGGTAAAATGAAGTCAAAAAAATTATTTTTTTTGCACAAAAAAATACCAAATTTACCAAAAATTTGGAAAAATTAGCAAATTTCAAAGTTTCAGTTTCTCTACTTCTGTAATACATAGTAATACCCCAAAAAATTGTGATGACTTTACATTCCCCTATGTTTGAATTGTTTTGGGAATGATATTTTATTTTTTGGGATGTTACAAGGCTTAGAAGTTAGAAGCAAATCTTGAAATTTTTCAGAAATTTACAAAAACTCAATTTTTAGGGACCAGTTCAGGTCTGAAGTCACTTTGCGAGGCTTACATAATAGAAACCACCCAAAAATGACCCCATCTAAGAAACTACACCCCTCAAGGTATTTAAAACTGATTTTGCATACATTGTTAACCCTTTAGGTGTTGCACAAGAGTTATTGGCAAATGGGGAGGAAATTGAGAATTTCATTTTTTTGTCTAATTTTTTAATTTTAACCCATTTTTTCCACTAACAAAGCAAGGGTTAACAGCCAAACAAGATTGTATCTTTATTGCCCTGACTCTGCCGTTTACAGAAACACCCAATATGTGGCCGTAAACTACTGTACCGGCCACACAGCGGGGCGTTAGAGTGAAAGGTGCGCCGTATGGTTTTTGGAGGGCTGATTTTATTGGACTGGTTTTTTGACACCATGTCCCCATTTGAAGCCCCCTGATGCACCCCTAGAGAAGAAAACTCCCTAAAAGTGACCCCATCTAAGAAACTACACCCCTCAAGGTATTCAAAACTGATTTTACAAACTTTGTTAACCCTTTAGGTATTGCACAAGATTTAATGGAAAATAGAGACACAATTTCAAAATTTCAAATTTTTGGCAGATTTTCCATTTTAATATTTTTTTTCCAGTTACAAAGCAAGGGTTAACAGCCAAACAAAACTCATTATTTATGGCCCTTATTCTGTAGTTTACAGAAACACCCCATATGTGGTCGTAAACCGCTGTACGGGCACACGGCAGGGCGCAGAAGGAAAGGAATGCCATGCGGTTTTTGGAAGGCAGATTTTGCTGGACTGGTTTTTTGACACCATGTCCCATTTGAAGCCCCCCTGATGCACCCCTAGAGTAGAAACTCCAAAAAAGTGACTCCATTTTAGAAACTACGGATAGGGTGGCAGTTTTGTTGGTACTAGTTTAGGGTACATATGATTTTTGGTTGCTCTATATTACACTTTTTGTGCAGCAAGGTAACAAGAAATAGCTTTTTTGGCACGTTTTTTTTTTTTGTTATTTACAACATTCATCTGACAAGTTTTATCATGTGGTAATTTTATAGAGCAGGTTGTCACGGACGCGGCAATACCTAATATGTATACTATTTTTTTTATTTATGTAAGTTTTATACAATAACTTCATTTTTAAAACCAAAAAAATGTTTTAGTGTCTCCATAGTCTAAGAGCCATAGTTTTTTCAGTTTTTAGGCGATTATCTTGAGTAGGGTCTCATTTTTTGCGGGATGAGATGACGGTTTGATTGGCACTATTTTGGGGTGCATATGACTTTTTGATCGCTCGCTATTACACTTTTTGTGACGTAAGATGGCAAAAAATGGCTTTTTTTTACACCGTTTTTGTTTTTATTTTTTTACGGTGGTCACCTGAGGGGTTAGGTCATGTGATATTTTTATAGAGCCGGTCGATACGGACGCGGCGATACCTAATATGTATACTTTTTTTATTTAAGTTTTACACAATGATTTCATTTTTGAAACAAAAAAAAATCATGTTTTAGTGTTTCCATAGTCTAAGAGCCATAGTTTTTTCAGTTTTTGGGCGATTATCTTGAGTAGGGTCTCATTTTTTGCGGGATGAGATGACGGTTTGATTGGTACTATTTTGGCGTACATGCAACTTTTTTGATCACTTTTATTACCTTTTTTGGGAAGTAAGGTGGGCAAAATTTCAATTTTCTCATAGTTTTTATTTTTTTATTTTTATGGCGTTCACCGTGCGGGGAAAGTAACATGACCGTTTTATAGATCAGGTCGGTTACGGACGCGGGCAATACCTAATATGTGTAGTGTATTTTATTTTTTAATTTTTATTCAGTGATAAATGTTTTGTTTTTTTATCTTAACTTTTTTCACTTTTTTTTACATTTTTGTGACCCAGACCCACTTGGTTCTTGAAGATCCAGTGGCTCTGATGTCTGTATAATACAGTACAGTACAATATATATTGTTCTGTACTGTATTTTACTTACACTGAACAGATCTATGCTTTTAGCACAGATCTGTTCAGCACCATGGACAGCAGGACGCCTGAGCAGGCGTCCTGTTGCCATGGGAACCTTCCCCGTCTGCTCAGAACTTCGCAGACGGGGAAGGGGTAAGCACAGGGCTGAGGGGGGCTCTCTGGGGGCTGTCAGGGGGCTCTCTCCCTCTCCATCGGGGGGCTGCAAAGGCACAGCAGCCCCCCGATGGAGAGGGAGGGAGCTCCCTGACCGATGACAGTTAACTTTTTCCATACAGCGGTCCGTATGGACTGCGGTATGGAAAGGGTTAAACGGCTGACATCTGCACAGATGTCAGCCGTTTATACCAGGGTGCCAGCAATGTGCTGGCACCCTGGTATACCCACTAGAAGCCAACGATCGTTCATGGGGAGGCGGGCGGGGGATCGCGATCCCGCCTGCCGCACCGCCCGCCTCCCGCAACGCCCCCACCGCCTGCGACTCCCCCCCCCCCCCGCACCAGCCGCCGGCATAAAATCGTGCAGGGGGGGTGAAAAATATTGATTTTAGCCACTCTAAAGTTTCTGATCCCCGCGGTCAGGGACCGCGGGGATCAGAAACTGCAAAAAGCGAAGCAAACCGCAGGTCTGAATTGACCTGCGGTTTGCTGCGATCGCCGATACGGGGGGAGTCAAATGACCCCCCCCTGCATTGTTACGGGATGCCGGCTGAATGATTTCAGCCGAAATCCCGTTCCGATTAACCCCTGGGGCGCCGGAATACAGATTTTAAGTCAGGACGTACCGGTACGTCCTTGGTCCTTAAGGACTCGGGAAATAGGACGTACCGGTACGTCCTATGTCCTTAAGGGGTTAAAAAAAGTTTTTTATTTATATAAAGGGTTTTTTATATGAAAAGTTTTTTATATATAGAAGCTTTTGACCTATATGTATAATATGCTAGCACTTTAGCACCATGATAAAAAAAAAATAGTGCATTTTTGCTCGGTTTTCCTATACCTCCTCCCCACCCCTATTTTTGTTTTTTCAAAATCTACATTGAGTGCCCTGCTTGGACATTTTTCGGCTGCCACCCTTGCGCTACTTAGACTCCAGTCACCACCACTGTCAGCGCCTACTGTCAGACACAAGGGGATTTTCCTCTCTAGATCCTTTAGTGTCCGAATAAACTTCCTCCTTTTTTCCTTCTTCTTCGCATTAGCTATAGTGGAAGCAGGGGAAGCAGCTGCTACAGGCACTGAACTCAGAGCTCATCCGGGAGGAGGACTGAAATATTTTATTGTCAAGGCCCCCTCAACAGTATTATACAATGATATTATATACAGTGACAGCATATGGTAACATGACATACATTATATACATATGGAAAACAGATAGAGCAGCTGCCTGGCCTGGTCTGAGAGAACTATCTTGACTAGCCACAGGAGGGGTGGGTCGTTGGGGGTGGGGGGGGCCTTTAAAAATTTGCTTTGGGTCCCAGTCAGTTCTAATTATGCCACTGATGGAACTCCTCCATGAACACAGTTTATCCACAAGCAATATTCAGAATTGCCCCTGAGGACATCCTTTGGGAACTGAACTTTAACAGAAACAGAATTTCAGTCCTTTCTATGCATTGTTTTTTCTTGCTTTATAAAATATGCAGTAATAAACCAGCAATCTATTAAAGGGGTAGTCGGACATAACTAAAAATCTCAGACACCCCCTACAAGGTCTTAAAAAAAAACTATGATTTACATGTTTCTCCAGTGCAATTCTCTAAGAGTCGGTAATGTTCTCAATGACACGCCTGAATTCAGCACATGACCGCTGCAGCCAATCACAGTCCTCACCTGTAAATTACAGCCTGCAGCCACTGTCCTCAGCTGTAGACCGTAGCCTGTACCTAATTAATGTCCTCAGCTATTACATGCCATATCAAGAGGCACATCATGGCTGCTGTTGGAAAACAGTCAGCAGCAGGATTACTGTACCAGTGACAAAGAGAGCAATGCTGAAGAAACTGCTATATCATGGGTTTTTATTTGAAGACATTGTAGGGGTTATTCGAGGTTTTTAATTATCTCAGACAATCCCTTTAAAAATACCCCCACTAAACAAGCAATTAAGAGAATAATTCAAGAGAGGCACACTGTACATGTCAAGTAAAAATTGACTTTGGGTTTGGAATAAATCTTTGTAGCTCTATGTGGACTGTTGACCGTCTACCATCAATACTTTGTTAATGCACTATTAATAATCTGTAGCATTTTATAAGAGCAAATATAGCTGAATGGATTTATATCCTACTGATTTATCTGATGCACTGGTAGTTTATTGCTTCTTGCTAAACCATGAGTGAAAGTGCCAAACTGTGATTTTAAATTTGTTATTTTTTCAAGTATCACTTGCAGACCACAATGGATTGTAAAATATGGTCTAGCATTTACAATTACTTTCCTTTGGAGCAATGCAATAAAAATGTTACAAACATAATGTCTTGTGTGTTTCCTTTTGCTTTATTGTCATCTGTGAGCATACGTATACAGAATATAAGCACATTCCTTTATTTTGTCTAGGGCAGCTATTTTCAAACTAACAAATTATTTCAGAATGCTATGTACCTTGAAGTTTAAAATGAACAAGATTCCTGTAGACAAAGTCACAGTATTTTTACTTAATGCTTCTTACTTGACCTGCTTAAAGAATCCGCACCGCAGTGGTAATTGGCGAGAAAATGTAAACTAACATAGCAGGTCATATTTCTGTATCATAAAACTGCTTTTATTCATATACAAATGTGTAATTCTGAGTTATAAGAAGATACAGATTGCTTCAAAGACTATATCAATGCACATACTGTATATTATTGATATTTCATGTTATCTTTAGGCATCTTATGTAAGGAATACAACAGGTATATTTGGGGTCATTTATCAAACTGGTGTAAATTAAAACTGGCTTAGTTGCCCATAGCAACCAATCAGATTCCACCTTTAATTTTCCAAAGGAGCAGTCAAAAATGAAAGGTGGAATCTGATTGGTTGCCATTGGCAACTAAGCCAGTTCTACTTTACACCAGTTTGATAAATGACCACAAATGTGTTTATTGTTTAACATGTATTCAATTTCAAGATTTGTGTTAATAAAAATAATTTTGCTACAAATGTGTGATTGGCTACATTTATATTAAAGGGGTTCTCCGGGAATTAATAAAATAAAAATATTTAAATATTACTTTATTATAAATATATTCTCAAATACCTTTCATTAGTTATAATGGCTCGTTTTGTCTAGGGAGCAATCATTAGGAGAAATAAAATGGTCGCCGTCCTATTAGTACACACAAAATTTGTTCTAATCATACAGGTGTACCGCCGTGGTCCTGGGCGCCGTGCTCAGCAGTAATTCTTCTGTCTACCGCTGCAATCCTGGGCTCTGTTGCTGTACGTGCTGTGGATTCTGTTCCACAGGTTCCACTCAGCCCTGCCCACAGCATGCTTGCTGCTGGTTTTGTGTTACACTGCCCTAGGGGCGATGCGCATCACTCCCTGGGCTGCATGGGTTGGTTCATGTGACCTCGCTGACCAACCCAGGCTCTCCTGCAGGTACTTAAGTAGCTCAGCCCCCTTTCCAGATGCCTCAGTGTCAAAGTCCTTGTGTTTGCTAAGCTCCTGATACTCACATGTGCTCCTTATACTTTGTTCCTGGATTCTGCATACTCATCTGATCCTGCCTGCTTGCCTTGACTGTCCTGTTGCCCATCCGGATTGCCTGATCTGTTCCTGTGCTGCCTGCCCTGACCTTTTGCCTGTCTGACTACGCCTCTGTCTCATCCTTCGGTCCTGCACTGTTTCTCCTGGTAACAACCCTGCCTGCCTGACTACGCTTATACTTCTGGTACCTACCCAGGTGGCTCCTGGTCCATCTGGACCAGCTTGCCTCGTGTGCTTTCCCTCCTCAAGAGGGTAGCGACCTGGTGTTCCCCTTGGGAAAGTCTATACCCATCATCAGGGGTACTGTGAAGAATCGAGGGGTACACTTAGGCAATGCCCTTAGAGGAGATGGGACACATGGCACAGTGGGTTCACACCCACTTGTTCGTGAAAACAGGAAGAGAAGTTGCTTCACAACACTGAGGTAAACATCTGCCTCATCCTCCTCTCTGCTCTACTTGTCAGGGATTATGATCCTGAATACAGGTGAATCTCTGGGGGAATGGAGATAATGAGGAGACATGAGAGGATTGTGGGGTGTAGCTAATAAGCAGCAACATTTGTATGCAGTCTCTATTACCACAGTCACAGTCTGCCCTGTCCATTCTCTCTGTACTAAATTCCCCTAAAGTTCTTATCCACTGTATTCAGGATCATAATCCCTGACCAGTAGGGCAGAGAGGATGAGGCAGCTCTTTAGCTCAGTGTTGTGAAGTAACTTGTCCTCCTGTGATTAGGACAGGTTTTGTGTAAACTAATGGGATGGCGGCCATTTGTTTCACCTTTTGATTGCTCCCGATACAAAATGAGGCAAAATGTATTTGGGAATATTTTTATTATAAATTAATATTGAAGTATTTTCATTTTCTTAATTCCTAGAGAACCCCTTTAAGGGTGAAATAACATGAGTACATGAGTAATACTATTTTATTAACAAGAGTGGAAAACAGCGACTCCACCTATCGACCGAATGGATCAGGGTGCTCACCTCTCGGTCCACCCAGACTGTCTAGAAAAAGTGGGATAACAATTGATAATGAGGGGCACTTCAAATTTAGGAAAATGGCAGCAAGTACTATATGAATAAATTTAATATTTAATATAATGAGCCAATAATAAAAACATACATATAATAAAACATATATGGTATATAATGTAATAAAATATTGTCTTCAGTCAATCTGGACCTCAAATCAATGAATAGGCTCCCAATGTAATTCTACTAGCAGATAATCGCAAAAGGATCGCAATCCAACTCTACTTGCGAATAATCTACTTGCGATCTCAGAATGGCAGTCCTTATCTCCAGCCCAACAAAGGGCTTCAACCAAGCCAGATGGAAGGACTCCGTATTCACGGCAGTATTGACACCACACAATGTCCAGGATCTGTCCTGTTAGCTCAATCGAATGGCCCGGTAAAAATAATCGTGATGGATATCCCTTACCACATTCCGTCACCTGCTGGATCTTCCACTCGATCCTCCTGCCGTTCTTACCATACGCAGCGTACCACGTGGTATGGAGTCTCTAACGTGACGTCTCACGTGACTCCTCGGCTTAGCAGCTGTGTGATGTCAGACGCCTCCTGCGATCCTGCCTCTTCTCAGGGGATCGGACCCAATTCGAGACAATGTTAATAGTCCATAAGGGAATACTCCTCACGAATATAGATATCTCCTGAAGGTAAATCCTGGTGAATGGGAAACGGCTCACTGTCCCCGCAGAATCAGACGCGTTTCAGGGTATACACTCCTTCCTCAGTGGTGCTTATCTGTGTGAATATGTGTATGTCTGTATATATATATATATATATATATATATAATCTGTGTGTATGTAATCTTTCTCCATATACATTGTGATATAGTGTCTTTACCTAGCTCTAAATTTCAGTTTAGTTTTGCTATGGCCGCCAGCTATCTCCATATACATTGTCTCCTAGCTCAAACATTTAAAGTAGTTTTACTGTGGACTACTACCATTGTACTAAATAATTGTGATCCTAGGGATAATCAAATGAATATGTTTTTTCCTATTATACAGCCATATAGTATGTGACACAAATAAAACGTTGAAAGGTTGAAACACGGATCTGTATTGTAGCATTCTGTCCCCTTCCTATTGTCTTATATGCTGAAAATACTGTCCCATAATTTAAAAAAAATATAGAAATACTATATTAGTTTGTGGCAGGATGGCCTTCAATACAAAATAGAATTGCCTGCAGTTGGCCGTAGACTGGTCAGTCCCCAATTTCCATTGCTAGTCATGCATACAGTGCTGTGGAAAAGTATTTGCCCCCCTTACAAATGTATTTTGTTTTTGCACATTTGTCACAATCAAACAAAGATAACCTGAGTAAATAGAAAAATGCAGTTTTTAAATGATGATTTCCATTTAAGGGAAAAAAAGCTATCCAAACCAGCATGGCCGAATGTGAAAAAGTAATTGCCTCCTAAACCTAATAACTGTGTCACCCTTGGCAGCAACAACTGCAATCAAGTGTTAGATAACTGGCAATAAGTCTTTCACATCTCTGTGGAGGAATTTCAGCCAACTCTTCTTTGCAGAATTGTTTTAATTTAGCCACATTGGAGTGTTTTCGAGCATGAACGGGCTGTTTAAGGTCATGCCACAGCATCTCAATCAGATTTAAGTCCAGACTACAAAACCTTCAGTTTATATTATTTTTTTCAGCCATTCAGAGGTGGACTTGCTGGTATGCTTTGGATCATTGACCTGCTGTACAATCCAAGTACTCTTGAGCTTAAAGGGTTTCTGTCACCTGAAAAATGGGTATTAAGCTGGCTGACATTAGCGATGTGCCAATGTCAGCTGAAGATAACTATATTAGTGCCATCTCACTGCCTAAAGCCTTTATTGAGAAAAACAAACTTTAATAATATGCTAATTTGCCTCTAGGAGCGGGGGGGGGGGGGGGGGGGGGGGGCGTTGCAACTGCTCCTAGAGGCTCCGTTTGCCCACCTCTTTTCACACCCTTCTTCTCTTGATTGACAGGGCCAGGGCAGCGCTGCTCTCCTTCCGCTGGCCGTGTCTGCAGGGTAAATTTCGCGCCATTCAGAATTTGGCGCAGGCACAGTGAGGGAAATACGCTCGATGGCTGCTGACTTCCTCACTGCGCCTGCACCGAATGCTGAACGGCGCAAAATTCACACTGCAGACAAGGAAGGATCTAGGAGACCAACGATGCCTGCCCCTGTCAATCTACAGGGAGTGCAGAATTATTAGGCAAATGAGTATTTTGACCACATCATCCTCTTTATGCATGTTGTCTTACTCCAAGCTGTATAGGCTCGAAAGCCTACTACCAATTAAGCATATTAGGTGATGTGCATCTCTGTAATGAGAAGGGGTGTGGTCTAATGACATCAACACCCTATATTAGGTGTGCATAATTATTAGGCAACTTCCTTTCCTTTGGCAAAATGGGTCAAAAGAAGGACTTGACAGGCTCAGAAAAGTCAAAAATAGTGAGATATCTTGCAGAGGGATGCAGCACTCTTAAAATTGCAAAGCTTCTGAAGCATGATCATCGAACAATCAAGCGTTTCATTCAAAATAGTCAACAGGGTCGCAAGAAGCGTGTGGAAAAACCAAGGCGCAAAATAACTGCCCATGAACTGAGAAAAGTCAAGCATGCAGCTGCCAAGATGCCACTTGCCACCAGTTTGGCCATATTTCAGAGCTGCAACATCACTGGAGTGCCCAAAAGCACAAGGTGTGCAATACTCAGAGACATGGCCAAGGTAAGGAAAGGCTGAAAGACGACCACCACTGAACAAGACACACAAGCTGAAACGTCAAGACTGGGCCAATATCTCAAGACTGATTTTTCTAAGGTTTTATGGACTGATGAAATGAGAGTGAGTCTTGATGGGGCCAGATGGATGGGCCCGTGGCTGGATTGGTAAAGGCAGAGAGCTCCAGTCCGACTCAGACGCCAGCAAGGTGGAGGTGGAGTACTGGTTTGGGCTGGTATCATCAAAGATGAGCTTGTGGGGCCTTTTCGGGTTGAGGATGGAGTCAAGCTCAACTCCCAGTCCTACTGCCAGTTTCTGGAAGACACCTTCTTCAGCAGTGGTACAGGAAGAAGTCTGCATCCTTCAAGAAAAACATGATTTTCATGCAGGACAATGCTCCATCACACGCGTCCAAGTACTCCACAGCGTGGCTGGCAAGAAAGGGTATAAAAGAAGAAAATCTAATGAACATGGCCTCCTTGTTCACCTGATCTGAACCCCATTGAGAACCTGTGGTCCATCATCAAATGTGAGATTTACAAGGAGGGGAAAACAGTACACCTCTCTGAACAGTGTCTGGGAGGCTGTGGTTGCTGCTGCACGCAATGTTGATGGTGAACAGATCAAAACACTGACAGAATCCATGGATGGCAGGCTTTTGAGTGTCCTTGCAAAGAAAGGTGGCTATATTGGTCACTGATTTTTTTTTTTGGTTTTTGAATGTCAGAAATGTATATTTGTGAATGTTGAGATGTTATATTGGTTTCACTGGTAAAAATAAATAATTGAAATGGGTATATATTTGTTTTTTGTTAAGTTGCCTAATAATTATGCACAGTAATAGTCACCTGCACACACAGATATCCCCCTAAAATAGCTAAAACTAAAAACAAACTAAAAACTACTTCCAAAAATATTCAGCTTTGATATTAATGAGTTTTTTGGGTTCATTGAGAACATGGTTGTTGTTCAATAATAAAATTAATCCTCAAAAATACAACTTGCCTAATAATTCTGCACTCCCTGTAGTGAAGCAGGGCATGGCCAGAGGTGGGAGAACGGAGCCTTTAGGAGCAGGGGCAACGCCCCCCCCCCCTGCTCCTAGAGGTTAATTAGCATATTATAAAAGTTTTTTATTCAATAACGACGGCAGGCAGTGAGATGGCACTAATATAGTTATGTTCAGCTGACATTAGCACATCGCTAATGTCAGTCAGCTTGATACCCATTTTTCAGGTGACAGAAACTTGTTAAGGTCACAAACTGATGGCTGGACATTCTCTTTCAGGATTTTCTGGTAGAGGGCGGAATTCATGGTTCCAAAACTTTCAGAAAGTTGTCCAGGTCCTGAAGCAGCAAAGCAGCCCCAGACCATCACACTACCACCATCATATTTGTCCATATGATGTCCTTTTTCTGAAATGCTATGTTCGTTTTAGACCAGATGTAACAGGATGCACAGCTTCCGAAAAGTTCCACTTTTGTCTCTTCAGTCCACAGAATATTTTTTCCAAAAGGAATACTATTTTTGCCCAGTCGCTTTCTTATTGTTGAATCATGAACACTGACCTTAACTGAGTCAAGTGTGGCCTATAGTGGTTTAGATGTTGTTCTGGGTTCTTTTGTGACCTCCTGGATGAGTTGTGGATGTGCTCTTGGAGTAGTTTTGGTAGGCCAGCCACTCTTGGGAAGGTTCACCACTGTTCCATGTTTTTGCCATTTGTGGATAACTGTGGTTCACTTGAGTCCCAAAGATGGCTTTGTAACCTTTTCCAGACTGATAGATGTCAATGACTTTCTTACTTATCTGTTCTTGTATTTTACAGATTGTGGCATGATGTGTTGTTTTTTTTAGATCTTTTAGCCTACTTCATGTTGTCAGACAGGTTCTATTTAGGTGATTTCTTGATTCTACAGGTCTGGCAGTAATCAGCTTTCCAAAAACTGTGGGTAATCACAGTTAATTCATGGGTGGGGGCAATAATTTTTTTCACATAGGTTCAGGTTGTTTGGGATAGATTTTTCCCTTAATAAATGAAATAATCATTTAAAAACTGCTTTTTGTATTTACTCAGGTTATCTTTGTCATTTGATATTCAAATAAGTTTCATAATCTGAAACAAGTGTGACAAATGTGCAATAACTAAATAAATCTGTAAGGGTCTATTCACACGTCCGCAAAATGGGTCCGCATCCGTTCCACAATTTTGCGGAACAGGTGCGAACCCATTCATTTTCAATGGGGCCGGAATGTGCTGTCCGCATCAGCATTTGCAGATCCGCTCCTCCGGGTCCACAAAAAAAAATAGAACATGTCCTATTCTTGTCCGCATTTTCTATGAGGTGCCGGCGATGTGTGGTCTGCAAAATGCGTAACGCACATTGCCGATGTCCGTGTTTTACGGATCCACAAAACACATACGTATGTATTAATGGAACCTAAGGCTACTTGCACACGGCAGAGAAAAATGGACATGTGATGGCCTTTTTATTTTAACGGCCATCACACATCCGTTTTAAGACGAAATGGTAGTCAATGGGGTTACTCACACTGCAATTTTTTTGACTGCCAGTGAAAAACGGATGTAAAAAAATAGAACATGTTCTATCTTGTTCGTTTTTTCCTGGCCAACTGCCCCATACAATTGAACTTCCATTTCTCAGAAAGGCATCAGTGAAAAAAGTCAGTTAAAAATGGACAGTTTAGGCTACTTTCACACCTGCGTTAGGTGCGGATCCGTCTGGTATCTGCACAGACGGATTCGCACCTATAAATGCAAACGATGGTATCCGTTCAGTACGGATCCGTCTGCATAACTTAGTCAAAAAAAGTCTTAGTCTAAGTGTAAGTCAAACGGATCCGTCCTGACTTTACATTGAAAGTCAATGGGGGACGAATCAGTTTACAATTGCACCAATATTGTGTCAATGTAAACGGATCCATCCCCATTGACTTACATTGTAAGTCAGGACGGATCCGTTTGGCTCCGCACCGCCAGGCGGACACCAAAACGCTGCCAGCAGCGTTTTAATGTCCGCCTCCAGAGCGGAATGGAGGCGGAACGGAGCCCAACTGATGCATTCTGAACGGATCCTTATCCATTCAGAATGCATTGGGGCTAAACTGATCCATTTGGGGCCGCTTGTGAGAGCCTTGAAACGGATCTCACAGGCGGACCCAGAAACGGCAGTGTGAAAGTAGCCTTATAGTGATGGACGAACATCGGCCAGGACGGTTCGCGGCTGGCCCCATTCACTTTAATGGTAGGTGAACCTGAAAAACCTTCAAGTCATTATTGCAGCCACCAAATAGTTACAAGAAGTGCACAAATCGTTCCCCAACATGGACAGTGACATATCAGAAGGGGATCAATGGCAAAAATTCCCACAAAAAATATGTATTTTAATCAGTGACCATATTTTTTTTTTTTTACTTTTCTTTATTGAAAGAAAATGACATTGATATATTTCAGAATACTTCAAAGATATGCATTTTCTTTTACATTATTTTCTTTTTGTCTGGTTACATTAGCGTAACAAACCATAACCTTCCCAACTCCCCCCCCCCCTCCACCCTCTCATCTCGACTCTCATTAAGGAAAGATTTTCAATAATGCATACAATGTCATCCATCAATTGATGGAATCTTATTTTTGGACCACTCAGTGTGTAGTATTTACCAAGGGTCTGGGGTCCCTAATTTCAAGAACCAATCTGTTTGGACAAAGGGGGTAATAGTTGTTAAGATCTCTTCATCTGTGAAAAAGCCACCATATACGGTCTCCACTTTTTGAAAAAAGGTGTCACCAGCTTCGATTTACAGCTTTCCGCATCAATGCGTTCTAGCATCAAACAGTGTGTGGTTAGTCGAAGGACCTCATCTATATTCGGTACGTTGGGACGAAGCCAATGAGATAGTATACTTCTTTTGGCCGCTAATAGAATCACATGTATTGCAGCTGTTAGTCGTGACCGAGTTTCCGAGCTCCCCACATGGAATAAAACTAATTCTGGATCCATTGGGATCTTTGCATGGCATTTGGCGTTAATCTTATCAATAAAAGACCACCAGAAGGCTTGGATTTTCACACAAGACCATAATCCATGTGTGATATCTATATTCGGAAGATTACATTTAGAACTATGTGTTATTCTCTCAGGTGGGACAGAAGCTGCACCCCTCGGTAAGTCGAAGCCATATATAGCTCTGTGTATAATTTTAAAATATGTTTCTCTCCATATCTCATTGCTAAGTATTCTCCTAATCTTGTCCCACCCCTCCAATAATTGATCAGGGAGGTTCATGTCAGGAAAATCCTTCAGCCAATTTTTAAATAAAAATAAATCTCCTTTCTTAGAATCCACCTCTCTCAAACAGTTATAAATGAACGATAAGTCTTTCCGGCTTCCCGCACCACCCAGTAATGTATCAAAAGGGCCAGGTAGGAACTTTTTAGTCAAATCTCTCGCTTTTGCTTGTATGAAGGCCTTAACTTGATAGTATGCCAAAAAATGGTTCGTAGGTATTCCATATGTGGATTGTACCTCTTGAAAGTTATACAATTTTCGTTCTTCTTGCTTCCACATATGTCTGACCTTTGATATACCCTTCTGCGCCCACTGTACAAATTATTTATTGATTGTGGCAGCTTCAAATTCAGGGTGACCATATAGCAACATGTTTTTCGAGATCCCACATGGAAGGTCAAAAATTTTCCTGGTTGCTCTCCAGGTCGCGATAGTGTCCCTAAGAAGGACACTCTGTTTCACAGATGGAGGCAACCAAGAAAACTTAGTATGTAATAATGCATTCAGCCTCCAGGGTTTAACTAGTTCTTTTTCCACATGGAGAACTGAATAATAAGACGTGTCCTGCATCCAAATCCAGACCATGTCTCATCAAACTGGCTGTTATATTTTCTAATCTCCGGGAAACCTAGTCCCCCTCTGGACTTAAGTCTAATTAGTGTCCGCATAGATATTCTACTCCTCTTATTTTGCCAGATAAAAGAGCGAAATGCCTGCGATAGTTGATGGACATCAGTATGTTTCAGAAGGAGTGGCAAGGTCTGCATGGGATAAAGGAGCTTGCTAAAGCTCTTCATTTTTATCATATAACACCTGCCCAAAAAGGAGATAGGTAGGTTCCTCCACGATGTCAGTTCTGCTACAATTTTCTTAATTAGAGGAGGGTAGTTCAAGGAATAAAGCGTATCCGAAGTTCTACTAATCTTTATACCCAGGTATTTGATATATTGGGTGGCCATCAATACTGGAACCCCCATCCGAACGGTATCCTTCTTGCTCTGAACAGGGGACATATTAAGTCAGAAGCCTGATAATCGGGCAAAATAAGAGAGGAGATCGAAAAGCACTGGGGCGTCAGATCTGGGATGGGCTAAGAACACCAGTAAGTCATCAGCAAACAATGCATGTGTTAGGGTCTGGGAGCCTATAGATATGTCTCTAATTGAAGCGTTATCTGGCAATGCTTTCGAGAGCGGTTCCAACGCGATATTAAAGAGCAAGGGAGATAAAGGACACCCTTGTCTGGTGCATTTTTGTAACTGAAAGGGATCCGATAAGAAGTCCGGAATAGAGATCCTAGCCATCGGCGCACTATATAAAGATGTTATATATGTGCGGAATTCTCCTGAGAACCCAATGGCGTCTAGCACCTCATTCAGCCATCTCCAGTTCACATTATCAAAAGTCTTCTCGGCATCAATGGCTAGTAGAGCTGGAGATGGGTGAAGTCGTGGGTTGGCCCTAATGTCATCTAATAACGCCATTACTGTTCTGATGTTATAAACAGCTGATCTACTCTGTACGAACCCTACTTGGTGGGGAGAGGTAAGCTTTGGTAGGAAATTTGCCAGCCTATCTGCTAGCAATTTTGAGAGGTATTTTAGATCATTATCTATAAGAGAGATGGGACAATATGACGATGCCAGCATACTATCTTTACCCTCTTTGGGCAAGACCTTTATATAGGCTGTATTCATATCAGTGGATATCTGCTGTCCTTGTAATATCTCATTATATAGTTGTGTGAGTACTTTGATTACGTTCGGTGCCATGACTTTATAAAATTCATTGGTATAGCCATCAGGACCAGGGGCTTTCCCATTGCTCGAATTCTTGATTACCCCTAGGACCTTCTAATTAGGGGCCATTTTTATGCATCTTAAAGGGAAACTGTCAAAAATGTGGTCTGCTGCAGCCTAGAAAATTTTTATTTTATGCCACGGGAGTACAGGCCCCAAGAATTAGGCATTCACCCGACAGAAAACATCAAGTCATTATGTGGCTGGAGGTATATTAGATGGTCATTGGATGTCCATTTTACAGCAGGCCAGTATAAATAGATGTCACATACATATGTTTAAAAGAACAAAAAATATAAAATTGGATTAAAAACATGGCTAACGAAATCCTCCCTCTTGAAAAAAAACCAAATGATAATAGTTGAAATTCGATAACACGTGGTCGTCGTCAAACGGTGTTGAATTCCTCCGAGGTCCCAAACATTAGGCATTCACCGGACAGAAAAGAACAATTGATAATGTGGCTGGAGGTACATTAGGCGGTCACCGTATAACAATTTTACTGTTGGCAGTTAGATTACAGGCCCCAAAAATTATGCATTCACCGTACATAAAAGATCAAGTGATTATGTGGCCGGAGGTACAGTATATTAGACGGTCAATGGATATTAATTTTACTGCAGACCAGTGGACTACAGGCCCCAAAAATTATTCATTCACTGTACAGAAAAGAACAATTAATAATGTGGCTGGAGGTAAATTAGGTGGTCACCGTATATCAATTTTACTGTTTGCCAGTTAGATTACAGGCCCCAAAAATTAGGCATTCACCGTACATAAATGATCAAGTGATTATGTGGCTGGAGGTATATTAGATGGCCATTCAATATCACTTTTACTGCAGGCCAGTGTAGTACAGGCCCCAAACATTAGGCATTCACAGGACAGAAAAAAACAAGTAATTATGTGGCTGGAGGTATATTAAATGGTCATTAGATATCAATTTTACTGCAGACCAGTACAAATAGATATCAAATACATATGTTTAAAATTGAATTAAAAACATGGCTAATGAAATCCCCCCACTTGAAAAAAATAGTAGAAATTCGATAACATATGGTCGTCACAGGTGTTGAATTCCTCCGAGGTCCAAAACATTAGGCATTCACCGGACAGAAAAGGCCTTTTATGCTGCTGTATTTACCTAAGACAGGGACCATTATTTGTTCTGGGAGGTGGCGGATATTTGTGGGCTGATATGAGGAAATTCAATTAAACGTGGTCGTCACAGGTGTTGAATTCCTCCGAGATCCATGCTTCACTCATTTTTAGAAATGTTAGGTAGTCCACACTGTCGTGAGCTAGGCGAGTGCGCTTATCGGTCACGATCCCTCCTGCTGCATTGAACGCCCTTTCAGACAGGACACTCGACGAGGGGCAAGCCAAGAGTTCCATGGCAAATTGTGCCAGCTCTGGCCACAGGTCAAGCCTGCACACCCAATAGTCCAGGGGTTCCTTGCTTCTCAGAGAGTCCACATCGGCCATTAACCTGATGTAGTCGGACACCTGTCGGTCTAGGCGTCCCCTAAGGCTGGATCCAGAGGGTGACTGTCGATGGGTTGGCTGCAAGAATGAACTCCTATCCGAAGTGACCAACACATCTTCAAACAGCCCTCTTCTTGCATGCACTGAAGGATTGGTACTCGCAACTGTTTCTCTGTGGTTGAAGATTCCTCTGCCAGCGCCCGCAACAGCAGAATGCAGCATCTCTCGCAGAAAGGCCTGGAAATGCTTCATTCTGACAGCCTTCTGTGATGCAGGTAACATGTCCACCATTTTGTGTTTGTACCGGGGGTCTAAGTACGTTGCCACCCAGTACTGGTCCTTGCCCTTTATCCTTTTTATACGGGTGTCCCTCTTCAAACACTGTAGCATAAAGGCCCCCTTGCACTAAATTGGAAGCAGCGGAGTGACCTGGCTCCTGCTCATCACCCAGGAGAATGTCGTCCTCGGTCTCCTCCCCCCATGCACGGACAACACCAGGGAACCCCAAAAAGTTTAAAGCCTGCTCTTCTTGCTCCTCCTCCTCCTCCTACCCCAGGCACCATCCTCCTCTGACTCATCTTCAGACGCCTGCTGACTTGTCTCAGATGGAGGAGCCCCCCTGGGAATTCATTCAGCATTGCATCTTCCTCATCTTCCTGCTCCTGCTCCTTTATGGCTTGATCAATGACACGACGCAATGCACGCTTGAGAAAGAAGGCGTAAAGTACGACATCACTGATGGCGCCCTGGCTGCGACTGACCATTTTGGTAATCTCATCAAATGGCCTCAGAAGTCTGCATGCGTTGCACATGAGCAGTCACTGGCGCGGCGAAAAAAACCAAGCTCCCCAGTATCTGTACTGCCGCACAGTTCGTACAGGTAGTCGTTAACGGCATGTTTCTGCTGGAGAAGCCTATCAAGCATATACAAGGTAGAGTTCCAGCGCGTCTGGTAGTCACAAATCAGACGTCTGACGGGCAAGTGGTGTCGCCGCTGAACGTCAGCAAGGCGAGCCATGGCCATGTAAGATCTTCTAAAATGGGTAGAGATTTTCCTGACCTGCCGCAAGTCATCCTGGAATCCGGGGTATTTGGCAACGAATCGCTGCACGACTAAGTTCAGGACGTGTGTCATTTTGCCCAGTTTCAGCACACTCAGCAGATTGGCACCGTTGTCGCACACCACTTTACAAACTGTCAAATTGAGTGGGGTTAGCCACTGATCGGCCTGTGACCGCAGAGCTGAAAGGAGTGCAGGACTGGTGTGGCTCTTGGCTTCAAGGCACAACAGCCGCAGCACAGCATGGCAACATCTCACCTGGCACGTCGAATAGGTTTTAGAGAGCTGGGGGGTGCAGCAGTAGAGGCGGTAGCAGTGGAAAAGGAGGAGTCAGCTGAGGAGGAGACTGAGGATGGGGTAAGAGGAGGAGAAGATGAGGCAGGCCTGCATGCAATCCGTGGCGGTAACACCAAATCCACACAGGTTTGCCCAGTGGGCAGTAAAAGTTATGTACATTCCCTGTGTTTGCTAGACCATGTGTCTGTGGTCAGATGTATTTTGGCACCGACACTGTGTGCCAGAGATACATTCACTTGCCGCTTAACTTGGCCATATAGCTCTGGGATGCCCTTCTGGGAGAAATATTTCCTTCAGGGGACCATCCATTGCGGTGTGCACAAATTTTCAAAAGGCCTCCGAGTCCACCAATTTATATGGCAGTAGCAGTTCCGACAAGCCAGCGGAGTGGAGGACAAATGGGAGGAGAGAGGATAAGGAGAGGAGAAGAAGAAGAGGCAGGACGTAGAGTGCCAGGAGTGTGGCTTTGAGGGTTCTGAAGGCGTTGCTCCCACTGGGCTCAGTGATGCAAGGCCAGGTGCCTTCTTAAGGCGGTCGTTCCTAGGTGAGTGTTGGGCTTACCGCGACTTATGCATTGACAGCACAGGCTGCAGATGGCAACACTATTATCAGCAGCTGACAAGTAAAAAAAAAGCCCACACTGCGGAGCCATGTGCCGGCGTCCTGGGAGCGCAAGATGTGACCGTGCATGGTGAATGGCTCGCTCCAGATACATTTGCAATCTGCTTTTTGCCTCCTGTGTACTGCGAGTCCTGCCTGCTTCTCCTCCTTCTTCTCCCTATCTGTTGCTCAGTCTCTCCCTCTGAACTCCCCTCCTCTTTCTCTCTTGTGGGCACCCACGTGACGTCCATCAACACGTCATCATCGGCACCTTCACCACCACTGACATTAGAGATCTCGGAGTAGGCAGCAACAGCGGGGACCACCGTCCTTGGGCTGATCTGGGTACTGTCGTCAGACCGCTAGGTGGCGGCCGTTGCTACCTCCTCTTCCTCATCCGATGCCAAGAATGGCTGCGCATCGGTAAGGTCTAGGAATTGATGGTGGTGGTGTCTTTGGGGGTGCACACAGCAGAGAGTGAGGAGGGTGCAGATATAGAGGATGAGGAGAGTGAGCCACTCAACCAACTCTGGTGCGTCCTTTGACGTAGGGTACTTTCACACTAGCGTTTTTCTTTTCCGGCATAGAGTTCTGTCCTAGGGGCTCTATACCATTCAGGATGCATCAAGATGTCTTCAATTCAGTCATTTTGACTTTTCAGGATGGAGATAATACCGCAGCATGCTGCCGTTTTATCTCCGGATAAAAAAAAACTGAACACTTGCCTGAATGCCACATCAGGCATTTTTTTCCAAAGGAATGTATTAGTGCTGGATCTGGAATTCAAATTGCAGCACTGACGGATCCGGCATTCCGGTCTGCGCATGCGCAGACCTTTAAAAATGTGAAAAAAATAAATGCCGGATCCGTTTTGCCCGATGACACCGGAAAAAACGATCCGATATTGCAATGCATTTTTCTGACTGATAAGGTATTTTTTAGACTGATCAGGATCCTGCCGGAATCAAACAACGCAAGTGTGAAAATACCCTAAATCGCACGCACCTTCTCCAACTTCCCACTAAGGCTCTGGCCTGGGGCACCTGCCCGACCCCTACCACCCCTGCGGAATGGCCTGCCTCTTCTTCTGCCTGTCATTTTCAAAATGACCCTGTGACAAAGTCCCTATAGTAGAGCAGTATTTGTGGAAGCAGGTATATAGAACCCCTTAATCAGTGTTTCTTGAAAACAATTAGTTTACCACACCAGTTGCTATTAGTTGTTCCAATGACGTTTGTCCCTCTGCATAGCTGCGGTATCTCAGCAGAACCGCAAACAAATGCTTCACAATACAAATGCACTATATATAAATTATATTATAGGTATATCACACCCCTGCCTCAATCAGATTTTTTGGGGGGCAACTGGTATATCACACCAGTTGCAATTAGTTGTTCCAATGTCGTTTGATCCTCTGTATAGCTAACGGTATCTAAGCAGAACCGCACACAAATGCCGTACAATACAAATGCACTATATAGAAACTATATTGTAGGAATGTCGCACCCTGCCTCAATTTGATTTTTTTTTGGAGGGCAACTGGTATATCGCACCAGTTGCAATTAGCTGTTCCAATGTCCTCTGTCCCTCTGTATAGCTGCGGTATCTAAGCACAAATGCTGCACAATACAAATGCACTATATAGAAATTATATTATAGGTATATCACACCCCTGCCTCAATCAGATTTTTTGGGGGGCAACTGGTATATCAAACCAGTTGCAATTAGTTGTTCCAATGGCGTTTGTCCCTCTGTATAGCTGCAGTATCTCAGCAGAACAACAAACAAATGCTGCACAATACAAATGCACTATATAGAAATTATATTATAGGTATATCGCACCCTTGCCTCAATCATATTTTTTTGGGGGCAACTGGTATATCACACTAGTTGTAATTAGTTGTTCCAATGACGTTTGTCCCTCTGTATAGCTGCGGTATCTAGGCAGAACCGCACACAAATGCTGCACAATACAAATGCACTATATAGAAATTATATTCTAGGTATAACACGCCCCGCCCTCAATCAGTTTTTTTTGGGGGCAACTGGTATATCACACCAGTTACAATTAGTTGTTCCAATGTTGTTTGTCCCTCTGTATAGCTGCAGTATCTCAGCAGAACCGCACACAAAGGCTGCACAATACAAATGCACTATATAGAAATTATATTCTAGGTATATCGCACCCTGCCTCAATCAGATTTTTTGGAGGGCAACTGATATATCACACCAGTTGCAATTAGTTGTTCCATTGATATTTGTCCCTCTGTATAGCTGCAGTAGCTCGGCAGAACCGCACACAAATGCAGCACAATACAAATGCACTATATAGAAATTATATTCTAGGTATATCGCACCCTGCCTCAATCAGATTTTTTTGGGGGTAACTGGTATATCACACCAGTTGCAATTAGTTATTCCAATAGCGTTTGTCCCTCTGTATAGCGGCAGTATCGAATCAGAACCGCACACAACTGCTGAACAATACAAATGCACTATAATACAATGGGATGCGAAAGTTTGGGCAACCTTGTTAATCGTCGTGATTTTCCTGTATAAATCGTTGGTTGTTACGATAAAAAATGTCAGTTAAATATATCATATAGGAGACACACAGTGATATTTGAGAAGTGAAATTAAGTTTATTGGATTTACAGAAAGTGTGCTATAATTGTTTAAACAAAATTAGGCAGGTGCATAAATTTGGGCACCACAAAAAAGAAATGAAATCAATATTTAGTAGATCCTCCTTTTGCAGAAATTACAGCCTCTAAACGCTTCCTGTAGGTTCCAATGAGTGTCTGGATTCTGGTTGAAGGTATTTTGGACCATTCCTCTTTACAAAACATCTTTAGTTCATTGAGGTTTGATGGCTTCCGAGCATGGACAGCTCTCTTTAAGTCACACCGCAGATTTTCAATTATATTCAGGTCTGGGGACTGAGATGGCGATTCCAGAACGTTGTACTTGTTCCTTTGCATAAATGCCTTAGTGGATTTTGAGCAGTGTTTAGGGTCATTGTCTTGTTGAAAGATCCAGCCCCGGCGCAGCTTCAGCTTTGTCACCGATTTCTGGACATTGGTCTCCAGAATCTGCTGATACTGAGTTGAATCCATGCGTCCCTCAACTTTGACAAGATTCCCAGTCCCTGCACTGGCCACACAGCCCCACAGCTTGATGGAACCACCACCATATTTTACTGTAGGTAGCAGGTGTTTTTCTTGGAATGCTGTGTTCTTTTTCCTCCATACATAACGCCCCTTGTTATGGCCAAATAACTCAATTTTAGTTTCATCAGTCCACAGCACCTTATTCCAAAAGGAAGCTGGCTTGTCCAAATGTTCTTTAGCCCACCTCAAGCGGCACTTTTTGTGCTGTGGGCAGAGAAAAGGCTTCCTCTGCATCACTCTCGCATACAGCATCTCCTTGTGTAAAGTGCGCCGAATGGTTGAACGATGCACAGTGACTCCATCTGCAGCAAGATGATGTTGTAGGTCTTTGGTGCTGGTCTGTGGGTTGACTCTGACTGTTCTCACCATTCGTCGCTTCTGTCTATCTGAGATTTTTCTTGGTCTGCCACTTCGAGCCTTAACTTGAACTGAGCCTGTGGTCTTCAATTTCCTCAATATGTTCCTAACTGTCGAAACAGACAGCTGAAATCTCTGAGACAGCATTCTGTATCCTTCCCCTAAACCATGATGGTGAACAATCTTTGTCTTCAGGTTATTTGAGAGTTTTTTTGAGACCCCCATGTTGCTACTCTTCAGAGAAAATTAAAAGAGGAGGGAAACTTACAATTGACCCCCTTAAATACTCTTTCTCATAATTGGATTCACCTGTGTATGTAGGTCAGGGGTCACTGAGCTTACCAAGCCGATTTGAGTTCCAATAATTAGTTCTAAAGGTTTTGGAATCAATAAAATGACAACTGTGCCCAAATTTATGCACCTGCCTAATTTTGTTTAACCTCCTCAGGACCGCCGTACGCAGGATTGCGTCTTTGCGGCGGCCCTGCTCTTCTGGGTGGACGCGCCGGCGCGTCCTCTCGCAAGACGCGAGATTTCCTGTGAACGCGCGCACACAGGCGCGCGCGTTCACAGGAACGGAAGGTAAGAGAGTGGATCTCCAGCCTGCCAGCGTCAATCGTTCGCTGGCAGGCTGGAGATGTGATTTTTTTAACCCCTAACAGGTATATTAGACGCTGTTTTGATAACAGCGTCTAATATACCTGCTACCTGGTCCTCTGGTGGTCCCCTTTGTTTGGATCGACCACCAGAGGACACAGGTAGCTCAGTAATATGTTGCACCAAGCACCACTACACTACACCCCCCCTGTCACTTATTAACCCCTTGATCACCCCTGATCACCCCATATAGACTCCCTGATCACCCCCCTGTCATTGATTACCCCCCTGTCATTGATCACCCCCCTGTAAAGCTCCATTCAGATGTCCGCATGATTTTTACGGATCCACTGATAGATGGATAGGATCCGCAAAACGCATACGGACGTCTGAATGGAGCCTTACAGGGGCGTGATCAATGACTGTGGTGATCACCCCATATAGACTCACTGATCACCCCCCTGTCATTGATTACCCCCCTGTCATTGATCACACCCCTGTAAAGCTCCATTCAGATGTCCGCATGATTTTTACGGATCCACTGATAGATGGATCGGATCCGCAAAACGCATACGGACGTCTGAATGGAGCCTTACAGGGGCGTGATCAATGACTGTGGTGATCACCCCATATAGACTCCCTCATCACCCCCCTGTCATTGATTACCCCCCTGTCATTGATCACACCCCTGTAAAGCTCCATTCAGACGTCCGCATGATTTTTACGGATCCACTGATAGATGGATCGGATCGGCAAAACGCATACGGACGTCTGAATGGAGCCTTACAGGGGCGTGATCAATGACTGTGGTGATCACCCCATATAGACTCACTGATCACCCCCCTGTCATTGATTACCCCCCTGTCATTGATCACACCCCTGTAAAGCTCCATTCAGACGTCCGCATGATTTTTACGGATCCACTGATAGATGGATCGGATCCGCAAAACGCATACGGACGTCTGAATGGAGCCTTACAGGGGCGTGATCAATGACTGTGGTGATCACCCCATATAGACTCCCTCATCACCCCCCTGTCATTGATTACCCCCCTGTCATTGATCACACCCCTGTAAAGCTCCATTCAGATGTCAGCATGATTTTTACGGATCCACTGATAGATGGATCGGATCCGCAAAACGCATACGGACGTCTGAATGGAGCCTTACAGGGGCGTGATCAATGACTGTGGTGATCACCCCATATAGACTCCCTGATGACCCCCCCTGTCATTGATCACCCCCCCTGTCATTGATCACCCCCCCTGTCAGGCTGCATTCAGATGTCCGTATGATTTTTACGGATCCACGGATACATGGATCGGATCCGCAAAACACATACGGACATCTGAATGGAGCCTTACAGGGGGGTAATCAATGACAGGGGGGTGATCACCCCATATAGACTCTCTGATCACCCCCCTGTCATTGATCACCCCCCTGTCATTGATCACCCCCCTGTAAGGCTCCATTCAGACATTTTTTTGGCCCAAGTTAGCGGAATTTTTTTTTTTTTTTCTTACAAAGTCTCATATTCCACTAACTTGTGTCAAAAAATAAAATCTCACATGAACTCCCCATACCCCTCACGGAATCCAAATGCGTAAAATTTTTTAGACATTTATATTCCAGACTTCTTCTCACGCTTCAGGGCCCCTAGAATGCCAGGGCAGTATAAATACCCCACATGTGACCCCATTTCGGAAAGAAGACACCCCAAGGTATTCCGTGAGGGGCATATTGAGTCCATGAAAGATTTAAATTTTTGTCCCAAGTTAGCGGAAAGGGAGACTTTGTGAGAAAAAAAAAATATTAATTTCTGCTAACTTGTGCCAAAAAAAAAATATTCTATGAACTCGCCATGCCCCTTATTGAATACCTTGGGGTGTCTTCTTTCCAAAATGGGGTCACATGTGGGGTATTTATACTGCCCTGGCATTCTAGGGGTCCTAAAGCGTGAGAAGAAGTCTGGGATCCAAATATCTAAAAATGCCCTCATAAAAGGAATGTGGGCCCCTTTGCGCATCTAGGCTGCAAAAAAGTGTCACACATGTGGTATCGCCATATTCAGGAGAAGTTGGGCAATGTGTTTTGGGGTGTCATTTTACATATACCCATGCTGGGTGAGATAAATATCTTGGTCAAATGCCAACTTTGTATAAAAAAAATGGGAAAAGTTGTCTTTTGCCGAGATATTTTATCACCCAGCATGGGTATATGTAAAAAGACACCCCAAAACACATTGCCCAACTTCTCCTGAATACGGCGATACCACATGTGTGACACTTTTTTGCAGCCTAGGTGGGCAAAGGGGCCCACATTCCAAAAAGCACCTTTAGGATTTCACAGGTCATTTACCTACTTACCACACATTAGGGCCCCTGGAAAATGCCAGGGCAGTATAACTTCCCCACAAGTGACCCCATTTTGGAAAGAAGACACCCCAAGGTTATCCGTGAGGGGCATGGCGAGTTTCTAGAATTTTATATTTTTTGTCACAAGTTAGCGGAAAATTATGATTTTTTTATTTTTATTTTTTTCCCTTACAAAGTCTCATATTCCACTAACTTGTGACAAAAAATAAAAACTTCCATGAACTCACTATGCCCATCAGCGAATACCTTGGGGTGTCTTCTTTCCAAAATGGGGTCACTTGTGGGGTAGTTATACTGCCCTGGCATTCTAGGGGCCCAAATGTGTGGTAAGAAGTTTGAAATCAAAATGTGTAAAAAATGACCAGAGAAATCCGAAAGGTGCTCTTTAGAATTTGGGCCCCTTTGCCCACCTAGGCTGCAAAAAAGTGTCACACATCTGGTATCTCCGTATTCAGGAGAAGTTGGGGAATGTGTTTTGGGGTGTCATTTTACATATACCCATGCTGGGTGAGAGAAATATCTTGGCAAAAGACAACTTTTGCCATTTTTTTATACAAAGTTGGCATTTGACCAAGATATTTATCTCACCCAGCATGGGTATAGGTAAAAAGACACCCCAAAACACATTCCCCAACTTCTCCTGAATACGGAGATACCACATGTGTGACACTTTTTTGCAGCCTAGGTGGGCAAAGGGGCCCACATTCTAAAGAGCACCTTTCGGATTTCACTGGCCATTTTTTACAGAATTTGATTTCAAACTCCTTACCACACATTTGGGCCCCTAGAATGCCAGGGCAGTATAACTACCCCACAAGTGACCCCATTTTGGATAGAAGACACCCCAAGGTATTCCGTGAGGGGCATGGCGAGTTCCTAGAATTTTTTATTTTTTGTCACAAGTTAGTGGAAAATGATGATTTTTATTTTTTTTTCTTACAAAGTCTCATATTCCACTAACTTGTGACAAAAAATAAAAACTTCCATGAACTCACTATGCCCATCAGCGAATACCTTGGGGTGTCTTCTTTCCAAAATGGGGTCACTTGTGGGGTAGTTATACTGCCCTGGCATTCTAGGGGCCCAAATGTGTGGTAAGGAGTTTGAAATCAAATTCTGTAAAAAATGACCAGTGAAATCCGAAAGGTGCTCTTTGGAATATGGGCCCCTTTGCCCACCTAGGCTGCAAAAAAGTGTCACACATCTGGTATCTCCGTATTCAGGAGAAGTTGGGGAATGTGTTTTGGGGTGTCATTTTACATATACCCATGCTGGGTGAGAGAAATATCTTGGCAAAAGACAACTTTTCCCATTTTTTTATACAAAGACGCAATCCTGCGTACGGCGGTCCTGAGGAGGTTAAACAAAATTAGGCAGGTGCATAAATTTTAAAAAAAAAATATTCTATGAACTCGCCATGCCCCTTATTGAATACCTTGGGGTGTCTTCTTTCCAAAATGGGGTCACATGTGGGGTATTTATACTGCCCTGGCATTCTAGGGGTCCTAAAGCGTGAGAAGAAGTCTGGGATCCAAATATCTAAAAATGCCCTCATAAAAGGAATGTGGGCCCCTTTGCGCATCTAGGCTGCAAAAAAGTGTCACACATGTGGTATCGCCATATTCAGGAGAAGTTGGGCAATGTGTTTTGGGGTGTCATTTTACATATACCCATGCTGGGTGAGATAAATATCTTGGTCAAATGCCAACTTTGTATAAAAAAAATGGGAAAAGTTGTCTTTTGCCGAGATATTTTATCACCCAGCATGGGTATATGTAAAAAGACACCCCAAAACACATTGCCCAACTTCTCCTGAATACGGCGATACCACATGTGTGACACTTTTTTGCAGCCTAGGTGGGCAAAGGGGCCCACATTCCAAAAAGCACCTTTAGGATTTCACAGGTCATTTACCTACTTACCACACATTAGGGCCCCTGGAAAATGCCAGGGCAGTATAACTTCCCCACAAGTGACCCCATTTTGGAAAGAAGACACCCCAAGGTTATCCGTGAGGGGCATGGCGAGTTTCTAGAATTTTATATTTTTTGTCACAAGTTAGCGGAAAATTATGATTTTTTTATTTTTATTTTTTTCCCTTACAAAGTCTCATATTCCACTAACTTGTGACAAAAAATAAAAACTTCCATGAACTCACTATGCCCATCAGCGAATACCTTGGGGTGTCTTCTTTCCAAAATGGGGTCACTTGTGGGGTAGTTATACTGCCCTGGCATTCTAGGGGCCCAAATGTGTGGTAAGAAGTTTGAAATCAAAATGTGTAAAAAATGACCAGAGAAATCCGAAAGGTGCTCTTTAGAATTTGGGCCCCTTTGCCCACCTAGGCTGCAAAAAAGTGTCACACATCTGGTATCTCCGTATTCAGGAGAAGTTGGGGAATGTGTTTTGGGGTGTCATTTTACATATACCCATGCTGGGTGAGAGAAATATCTTGGCAAAAGACAACTTTTGCCATTTTTTTATACAAAGTTGGCATTTGACCAAGATATTTATCTCACCCAGCATGGGTATAGGTAAAAAGACACCCCAAAACACATTCCCCAACTTCTCCTGAATACGGAGATACCACATGTGTGACACTTTTTTGCAGCCTAGGTGGGCAAAGGGGCCCACATTCTAAAGAGCACCTTTCGGATTTCACTGGCCATTTTTTACAGAATTTGATTTCAAACTCCTTACCACACATTTGGGCCCCTAGAATGCCAGGGCAGTATAACTACCCCACAAGTGACCCCATTTTGGATAGAAGACACCCCAAGGTATTCCGTGAGGGGCATGGCGAGTTCCTAGAATTTTTTATTTTTTGTCACAAGTTAGTGGAAAATGATGATTTTTATTTTTTTTTCTTACAAAGTCTCATATTCCACTAACTTGTGACAAAAAATAAAAACTTCCATGAACTCACTATGCCCATCAGCGAATACCTTGGGGTGTCTTCTTTCCAAAATGGGGTCACTTGTGGGGTAGTTATACTGCCCTGGCATTCTAGGGGCCCAAATGTGTGGTAAGGAGTTTGAAATCAAATTCTGTAAAAAATGACCAGTGAAATCCGAAAGGTGCTCTTTGGAATATGGGCCCCTTTGCCCACCTAGGCTGCAAAAAAGTGTCACACATCTGGTATCTCCGTATTCAGGAGAAGTTGGGGAATGTGTTTTGGGGTGTCATTTTACATATACCCATGCTGGGTGAGAGAAATATCTTGGCAAAAGACAACTTTTCCCATTTTTTTATACAAAGTTGGCATTTGACCAAGATATTTATCTCACCCAGCATGGGTATATGTAAAAAGACACCCCAAAACACATTCCCCAACTTCTCCTGAATACGGAGATACCAGATGTGTGACACTTTTTTGCAGCCTAGGTGGGCAAAGGGGCCCATATTCCAAAGAGCACCTTTCGGATTTCACTGGTCATTTTTTACAGAATTTGATTTCAAACTCCTTACCACACATTTGGGCCCCTAGAATGCCAGGGCAGTATAACTACCCCACAAGTGACCCCATTTTGGAAAGAAGAGACCCCAAAGTATTCGCTGATGGGCATAGTGAGTTCATAGAACTTTTTATTTTTTGTCATAAGTTAGTGGAATATGAGACTTTGTAAGAAAAAATAAAAATAAAAAATCATCATTTTCCGCTAACTTGTGACAAAAAATAAAAAGTTCGATGAACTCACTATGCCCATCAGCGAATACCTTAGGGTGTGTACTTTCCGAAATGGGGTCATTTGTGGGGTGTTTGTACTGTCTGGGCATTGTAGAACCTCAGGAAACATGACAGGTGCTCAGAAAGTCAGAGCTGCTTCAAAAAGCGGAAATTCACATTTTTGTATCATAGTTTGTAAACGCTATAACTTTTACCCAAACCATTTTTTTTTTTTACCCAAACATTTTTTTTTTATCAAAGACATGTAGAACAATAAATTTAGAGCAAAATTTATATATGGATCTCGTTTTTTTTGCAAAATTTTTCAACTGAAAGTGAAAAATTTCATTTTTTTGCCAAAAAATCGTTAAATTTCGATTAATAACAAAAAAAGTAAAATTGTCAGCAGCAATGAAATACCACCAAATGAAAGCTCTATTAGTGAGAAGAAAAGGAGGTAAAATTCATTTGGGTGGTAAGTTGCATGACCGAGCAATAAACGGTTAAAGTAGTGTAGGTCAGAAGTGTAAAAAGTGGCCTGGTCTTTCAGGGTGTTTAAGCCATGGGGGCTGAGGTGGTTAAACAATTATAGCACACTTTCTGTAAATCCAATGAACTTCATTTCACTTCTCAAATATCACTGTGTGTGTCTCCTATATGATATATTTAACTGACATTTTTTATCATAACAACCAACGATTTATACAGGAAAATCATGACGATTAACAAGGTTGCCCAAACTTTCGCATCCCACTGTATACTTTCTATGTTAGAAAGTATATTATAAGTATATTACACCCCTCAGTTTGTCACACCTATCGATAGCACACCTATACCAGTCCTTAAAAGGACTTTTGTGGCCCTATTAGCTAGCATTTGGTGTTTTTAACAGTCTGTCCCTGCTCCACACAACAACCTCTCCCTACACTGGTAAAAGACTGAATGTAAAATGGTGGCCAGATTGGGTTTATTTATTAGGTCCATGTTCTGAAACGTCTCAATTGGCTGTCCTGTCCCACCTGATGGATGTGTCATGGGTCAAAGTTCGGCACTATGCAAAAAAATATTGCGCGTGAGTATATCGCCATATGTTCGCATGTGCGAATCGAGAACGAGCAAAGTTCGCCGCAAAACGACCGCCGGGCGAACCGCAAGGCCATCTCTAACAATTTATCTGTTTTTATTTAACCTTTTTTTGCAATGTCGTGTGCATATAGCCTAAGGGGGCAAATACTTTTTCACAGCATTTGTATTTATACAAAATCACAAACACACATTTGGAGGCAGGATATGGTTAATAAACCAGCTGGAGATATGTTTATAAGAATTTTCTCAAATATTATTTTCTTTGTCACCTTACACAGATACTTGTGAATGGTACATTTTCATATAATAAACCATGCATATTCACATAACTTCTGAATCAAAAGGTACAGTAACTAATCAACTAACAGCACTATGTTAATCAGAGCCAGCTATTCAACCAGTTAATATACTACTATATTCTATGATATAGATGTATTCAGCACAGCTGAGATAACATAATTCAAGAATATTATTAAACTGTTAAGGGCAGGCATGCTCAACCTGCGGCCCCCCAGCCGTTGCAAAACCATAACTCCCAGCATGCCCGAACAGCCTACAGCTATCAGCCTACAGCAGGGCATTGTGGGAGTTGTAGTTTTACAACAGCTGGAGGGCCACAGGTTGAGCATGCCTGGTTAAGGGAATATGATTAGCAGCAGAATATCAAAATCATGATACCTTATGTAACTGGAATATTCACTTCGCAGTTATGTTCCACAGCATAAAATCGGATAATGTACTAAAGCAAACTACTTACAAGTAATACAGAGCTCCCTAAACATACTGGAATTCTTCAATAAAATCCTAGGCAAACTTGCCTGATTAAGGAAGATCATGTCATCAATTATGGCAGGAAATCACTGCAAACACCATAAGATAAATAGCATTTTCTTGTAGTATTGCCAGTTGTAAATATGAAAAGCCTCGAGAGCCCCTGAAGTCCTGTGTGGAAGTGATTAAGACACTGAACACCAAGGTCACTTAGCTAATTCAAGTACCTGGAAGCACTCTGTGCGTGTAAACAATGTGTGCGGAATGCCCCAGCATCCTTTTTGCTCTAGTCTTCGGTGCAATACTATCCCTCGAGCTGTTATTACTCTCTTTACAAGTTATGACCTGTGATGTATATAAATATAGACACTATTGAAATGCTTTTGATGTTAAGTTATGTTACTACTGTATTTTAGATTCTGTTCTACTAACATACTTTTCACTCTAAAAATATACAATCATGTACAAATTTTGTTTAAAAAAAAAACACATTTTAATGTTTTAATCATTTGTATTGCATATAGTTATATATAATTACATAGTTAATACGGTTGAAAAAAGACTTACGTCCATCAAGTTCAACCAAGGGATAGGTGGGGATGCGAATCCCAAAAGGAATTGTGACTCAGATTTCTACACGTTATCATAAGCATTAATGATTTTTACTTTTAAGAATTAATCTAAACCCTTTTTGAAACTCTCCACTGTTCCTGCTGTGACCACGTCCTGAGGAAGTCTATTCCACAGATTCACAGTTCTTACAGTAAAGAAGTTTGACGCTTCCGGAGACTGAACTTTTTCCTCTCCAGTCGGAGGCAGTGCCCCCTTGTCTTTTGGGCGCATTTTACATGGAACAGCTTTTCACAGTATTTTTTGTGTGGCCCATTTATAGATTTGTATAGGTTAATCATGTCCCCCCTTAGACGTCTCTTCTCAAGACTAAATACATTTAATTCTTTTAATCTTTCTTCATAACTAAGACCCTCCATTGCCCTTATCAGTTTAGTTGCTCTCCTCTGTACTTTTTCCAGCTGTTATTGTTAGGCCTTGTTGTTAATTTTGGTTCTATGAAAAAACCCTGGATATTCTATCTATGCCCAAAAAGTTCCATATGAAATTAATAGTTGCCATGGTTGTTCATCTTTTTATCATGCTTAGAAATCATCATGCAAATGGTTTTTGTCAAAAAACTGTTTTCTTTCTTTTAGAGGAGGTCTATCCCCATTGAGAATTGCCTGGTTTCTCTGCCATCCAGTGGTTATCCATAAGACTGGATTCATGCACAGCATTTAGCTGTGGTTTTTATTGAAGATAAGTGAATAGGGGTCATTACAAACTTTGCAATTATTCAGATGACAGACGAACCCGAACCTTTTCAGGTTTGTTTCGGACAAATCCAGTAAAACCGCACATAGTGCCATTTTACTGCACATTTCTATGGGGGGAAAAACCACTAGAGAGAAAGAAGAAGGATGCTCACATAATCTTGAGAGGAAATAGGGTGGAGGGCATGCTCTGATTGGCTCACAGGATGACAGACAGCCTGGATGAGCCAATCAGTGCTGCAGCAAGCAGGGAGGCGCCTTAGCAGAACAAGAACATTGTCATTCTGTGTTGGGCTATGAATGAGGGTGGATGTGTCTTACAGTGTCTGCCACAAAAAGGATCTTAGGGAGCCAGGGACAGTCAAAAACAATCACAATCAATCATGTATTCAACTGCCAGCGACAGTGAAAGGAGAGGCTAAAATTTCAAAGAAGAAAAATTGTGTGTGTAGAATATGGACAGGCAGGGAAAGCTGTCAGCCAGGGAGTGAGAAGTGAGGAGCTGAGGCTCGTTTGCCTCCTAACACAACTGTAGCTGCTGCAATGCTCAAAAGCATCTACCTGTAAAGACATTACTTAAAATTTTTACTCATTTTAACAGAAACCCTTTTTTTAAGTGCAAAACTGTGCAACACATGTTCTACTATCCATGTAGTATTTTAAGTCTCAGTGAAAACACCTGAAATACTAGTCCAAACAGTGTCAGGGTATCTCCACATAGTTAATTGAATTTTTTTTGGGTTTAAGTTTTAAAAAACTTTTAAAATATGCAAGGACAAAAACCTCAGTGAGTAATAACGTAATATTAGGGCTAAATCCCTAATCTCGACACAGTTACATGTTTTATGTGGGGGGGTTATTGAATTTATTCAAACCAGCATATAGGTGATTACTACAGCAATACACAGGGCAACACAAAATTATCTGTGAGTGATAATGAATTTATGCCTAAATCCATTTCTGTTTATTTCTGTCTCCACACATTTCCAATCAAATATTTTGGGCTGGTGTTAAATATATTAAAACCAGCATATACTGTATCTGACTACTACACCAATACACAGGGTAGTGCACAAAATTATCTGATAATTATTTTATGCCTAAATACATTTCTGTTTATTTCTATCTCCACAGCTTATAATCATTTTTTTTTTGGGGGGGGATGTAATTATTTAAACCAGCATATAGGTGATTATTACACCAATACACAGGCTAGCGCACAACATTATCTGTGAGGCCCAAAAATGTCATGGCTACAGAAGGGTTTCAATCGAATTACCCAGCGCCAGCTATTTGGCAGGAGCAGTAGTAGTAGTAGTAGGCTGCAGTTGTCCCTGGGTTTGTAAAGGCGCAACATTATCTTTGAGGAGAAATTGTGGTTTGGAGGACGAGATTGTGGATTGAATGGCTCAGTCCTCCTCTCATACTCTCGCATGGCTTTTTTCTCAATAAGGTGTGCACACAAATCATAGCTGTGTGCAAGATCTGCAGGATTAAAATTAGCTGTGGCTGTTCAAACACAATCATAGGTGTAAAAGGTTTGTTGCAGCACATGAGGTGGCATCACCGGAACCTTTGGAAAATACAACTGGTCAGCATTCCCAATCAGAACAAGTCTGTCCTCCTTCACCTGGTCTTCTTTGTGGCAGCCTAACTGCATTCCCAAATAGAGATGGCCTTGCGGTTCGCCCGTCAGTCGTTTCGCGGCAAACTTTGCTCGTTCGCGGTTCGCCGAACAGGCAAACATATGGTGATGTCCGCCGGTGCCATATTCCTTGCATTGTGCAGAAATTTGACCCATGACACATCCGTCAGGTGGGACAGGACAGCCAATTGAGACGTTTCAGCACATGGACACACGCCCTATCCTATAAATAAACCCAATCTGGCAGCCATTTTACATTCAGTCTTTTGCCAGTGTAGGGAGAGGTTGCTGTGTGGAGCAGGGACAGACTGTTAGGGACACCAAACGCTAGCTAATAGGGCCACAAAAGTCCTTTTAAGGACTGGTATAGGTGTGCTATCCATAGGTGTAAAATACAGAGGGGTGTGATATACTTATAATATACCTTCTAACATAAAAAGTATAGTATAGTGCATTTGTGGTGTGCAGAAGTTGTGTGCGGTTCTGCTGAGATACTGCAGCTAGATAGAGGGACAAACGCTATTGGAATTTCTAATTGCAACTGGTGTGATAAACCTGTTGTCCCCCCAAAAAAACAGATTGAGGGGTGTGATATACATATAATATAGCTTCTAACATAGAAAGTATATTATATTGCATTTGTATTGTGCAGCAGTTGTGTGCGGTTCTGTTGAGATACAGCGTCTAGATAGAGGGACAAACGATATTGGAATAAGTAATTGCAACAGGTGTGATATACCTGTTGCCCCCCCAAAAAAAACTGATGGAGGGGTGTGATATACTCTACTGTAATAAGTCATTGCAACTGGTGTTATATACCTGTTTGCCCCCCCCCCCCCAAAAAAAAAAACTGATTTAGGGGTGTGATATACATAAAATATACCTTCTAACATAGAAAGTATATTATAGTTTGTATTGTGCAGCAGTTGTGTGCAGTTCTGCTGAGATATCGCAGCTAGATAGAGGGACAAACGCTATTGGAATAATTATTGCAACTGGTGTGATATATCTGTTGCCCCCCCAAAAAAAAATCTGATTGAGGGGTGTGATATACCTATAATATACCTTTTAACATAGAAAGTATATTATAGTGCATTTGTATTGTGCAACAGTTGTGTGCGGTTCTGCTGAGATACCGCAGCTAGATAGAGGAAAAAACGCTATTGGAATAAGTAATTGCAACAGGTGTGATATACCTGTTGCCCCCCCAAATAAAACTGATAGAGGGGTGGTATATACCTATAATATACCTTCTAACATAGAAAGTATATTATAGTGCATTTGTATTGTGCAGCAGTTGTGTGCGGTTCTGCTGAGATACCGCAGCTAGATAGAGGGACAAACGCTATTGGAATAAATAATTGCAACTGGTGTTATATACCTGTTTGCCCCCCAAAGAAAATCTGATTGAGGGGTGTGATATACCTATAATATACCTTCTAACATAGAAAGTACATTATAGTGTATTTGTATTGTGCAGCAGTTGTGTGCGGTTCTGCTGAGATACCGCAGCTATATAGAGGGACAAACGCTATTGGAATAACTAATTGCAACTGGTGTGATATACCTGTTGCCCCCAAGAAAACTGATTAAGAGGTGCGATATACCTGCTTCCACAAAATACTGATTGAGGGGTGTGATACACCGGCCTCCACCAAATATAGATTGAGGCCTGCGATACACCGGCTTTTACCAAATATTGATTAAGGGGTTTGATATACCTGCTTTGAGCAAATATTTATTATTGGGTACTATATACCCGTTTCCACAAAATGCTGATACAGGGTATTGATATACCAACTTCCACCAAATATTGATTGAGGCCTGCGATACACCTGCTTCCACCAAATATTGATTAAGGGGTTTGATATACCAGCTTCCAGCAAATCCGCATTATTGGGTTCTATATACCTGTTTCCACCAAATATTGATACAGCGTATTAATATACCAGCTTCCACCAAATATTGATTGAGGCCTGCGATACACAGGCTTCCACCAAATATTAATTAAGGGGTTTGCTATACTAGCTTCCAGCAAATACTCATTATTGGGTTCTATATACCTGTTTCCACAAAATACTGATACAGGGTATTGATATACTGGCTCCCACCAAAAATTGATTGAGGCCTGCGATACACCGGCTTCCACCAAATGTTGATTAAGGGGTTTGATTTACCGGCTTCCAGCAAATACTCATTATTGGGTTCTATATACCTGTTACCGCAAAATACTGATAGACGGGATTGATATACCGGCTTCCACAAAATATTGATTAAGGCCTGCGATATACCTGCTTCCACAAATACTGCTCTTCTACAGGGTCATTTTGAAAATGACAGGCAGAGGAAGAGGCAGGCCATTCCGCAGGGGTGGTAGGGGTCGGGCAAGTGTACCAGGCCAGAGCTTAAGTGGGAAGTTGGAGAAGGTGCGTGCGATTATGTCAAAGGACGCACCAGAGTTGGTTGAGTGGCTCATTCAGCCATCTGCTTCTGCACCCTCCTCATCCTCTGTATCAGCACCCTCCTCACTCTCTGCTATGTGCACCCCCAAAGACACCACCACCAGCACCAGCACCACTATAGCCCCTCCACTCGAGTCAGAGGAATTATTTACCCATCCAATCCCAGACCTTACCGATGCGCAGCCATTATTGGCATCGGATGAGGAAGAAGAGGTAGCAACGGCTGCCAACCAGTGGTCTGACGACAGTACCAAGATCAGCCCAAAGAGGGTGGTCCCCGCTGTTGCTGCCTACTTGTAGATCTCTAATGTCAGTGGTGGTAAAGGTGACACTGATGACGTGTCGATGGACGTCACATGGGTGCCCACAAGAGAGGAAGAGGAGGGGGGGTTCAGGGGGTTCAGAGGTAGAGACAGCAGATAGGGAGGAGAAGGAGGAGAAGCAGGCAGAATTCACAGTGCACAGGAGGCAAAAAGCAGACTGCAAATGTATCTGCAGCGAGGCATCCACCATGCTCTGTCACATCTTGCGCTCCCAGGACGCCGGCACATGGCTCCGCAGTGTGGGCTTTTTTAAACTTGTCAGCTGCTGACAATAGTGTTGCCATCTGCACCCTGTGCTGTCAATGCATATGTCGCGGAAAGCCCAACACTCACCTAGGGACGAGCCCAGTGGGAGGAACACCGTCAGAACCCACAAAGCCACACTCCCGGCGCTCCACGTCCTGCCTCTTCTCCTTCTCCTCTCTCCTCCCATTTTTCCTCCACTCCACCTTCCACCATGCCATTGTCGCGTTCATCTGGCAAAAGGAAGGCTTCCGTGGCTCAAATGTTTGAACGTAAAAAAGTTGATGACTCCGGATAACCCTTATGCCCAACGGCTGACCACCAGAGTGGTCCGCAGATACACTGCTTAATCCACAACATTCCAACTTACTAGATTTTAACATTGCACATGCCCGAGCATCTGTACAAGCAGTGGAATGCCTTGAATGATTTTGTCATGCACCAGACTGTCTCAGCAGTGAGCATGTGTTGTTTCCAGGTCGAGCAGTGGAAGCCCATACTGTTCATGTTGCAGTTGTCCCTCATCTCCCGCATATGTATTTTTGAAGAGACGCTGATGCTCATGCAACAAGTGGTGATAAAGAAGGAGGAAGAAGAACAGCTAACACTTCTTGCTGTCCTCCCTGTAGCTGTTGGGGACCCACAATAAGAAACTCCCATGGGGAAAAAGGAGGAAGTGCTGCCACTGGACGATGAAGAGGAGTCAGAGTTGGCGGCGGTTATATATGTTGAAAGTGTTTAGTGGCCTATTTCAATATAAACAGAAAAATACATTTTCAGTTCACGGCGGCAGTGGTTATATGTGTTGATAGCGTTTAGTGGCCTATTTAAGTACAAAAAGAAAAATAGCTTCTCAGTTCACGTCGGCTGGGGATATATGTGTTGAAAGCGTTTAGTGGCCTATTTCAGTACAAAAAGAAAAATACATTCCTAGTTCACGTCGGCGGCGGTTATATGTGTTGAAAGCGTTTAGTGGCCTATTTCAGTACAAAAAGACAAATACATTCTCAGTTCATGTCGGTGGCGGTAATATGTGTTCAAAGCCTTTAGTGGCCTATTTCGGTACAAACAGAAAAATGTATTCTCAGTTCACGTCGGCGGCGGTTATATGTGTTGAAAGCGTTTAGTGGCGTATTTCAGTACAAACAGAAAAATACATTCTCAGTTCACGTTGGCTGTTATATGTGTTGAAAGCATGGCTGGGATTTGGCAGGGTGGCATCACTGGGAGGTCAGGAGCCAAACGTGCCCGGGGTAGAGCACCTGCTTCGCAGCAGCATACCTACCTGGGATGTACTGGTGCAGGGATTCAAGGAAGTAGCGGCGGTAGCAGTCAGTCAGTGCGGCGGTTATATGTGGTAAAAGCTTTATTGAAGTATTTTGGTCGAAAAACAAAATTTATTCAGCGATCAGCACTGCGGTTATATGCAGTAAAATCTCCATGATGTCCCCATGATAAATCTGCAGCGTGGGGGGCACTCCATGAGCTTCCCAGGAGGACGGGAGCAGCGGTTCATTTCTGAGACATCCGTATAGTCAGGGCCGTCTTTAACGTGGGGCAAAAGGGGCAGCTGCCCCGTGCCCAGTTGCTCCTGGGGGGACCAAGGCAGCTGCTTCTTGAGCCCCGCAAGTTCTTTTTTTAAGTGCGGCGGCGGGCCCTCCCTATATGTTAGGTGCGGCTGCGGTCAATGTCATACTTATTCCGCTCTGTTCTTGCGGGCTGCCCAGGTGTGAGTTCGTTGCGCAATTGCGCGAGACCCGCAAACTCCCGAGGCAGGTCTCGCGGGAGCACACGCCGACGGGATTGCGCAACGAACTCACGCCAGGGCAGCCCGGAAGAATGGAGTGGAAGAAGTAGTTAGAGGTAGTTAAGTAGGTAAGGGGGGGGGGACTACTTGTGATATATCGCTGATCTGCACTGCTGCAATTGTGTTCCCTCAAAGGGTTAATCCAGAAAAAAAAAGCAAAGCAAGTCCCCGACCATTCAGGTCTGATGAAATAAATTTGACCCATTACATGTGTGACCGGCTGGACAGGGGACGCAGAAGACGGGAGTAATAAAAATCCAAAATATAATGGAAGTAACCCTCCTCCTCCAGGGCTGTGTGCCTACAACACATCCCCGCTGCACACAACACACACTTCCGCCCTCTTGTTATATTCACAGCTCCTCTCAATGGGACAGGAAGAAAGTGTGAAATGACAGATTACAAATGGAAGGTGGGGGGTGTAACGGGAGGAATGTGCGAAATGACAAATGGATGAGTAAGGGATTAGAAAGCAGGGGTGCCGCAGCAATGAACATCTCGCCTCTTGTATTACAGCTCTGTCCCATACACTTTACACTGCGCTGCAATACCAGACGCCACCCATGGACAGGTGTGGCGCTGTTTTTCTCATCCTGTGTAACTCATTGAATAAAACTGAACTGGGACTGGCACTCTAATACACAATTCCGTCCTATAACTACACAGTCCACACGGTGTATGTGGGCAGAATATTCCTGATTTCCCCTCTGAGGAATTTCTGATCTTCTGAATCATGAGAGATAAGGCTGTTTGTGCAGGGAGGGAATCAGCGCCGCAGACCAAATACTACGGTCCAAACTGTAAAACATCACCTGTGCAACTATCGGAGGAATAGGAAGTCGCACCCATGACAAGTGTTTCCTAAAGAGATGACAGCGCACATTACATAGAATTAATCATATATACACATAATGCTATAGTTTGGGTAGGGCCGTGACAACCTCTCAGACATGATATACAGGCTGGTTGTCAGCAGTAATAGATGAATAGCTTCTCCTGTAGTATAAGGTGCGTGGATCTCATGTCTGATCACAATGTAATTAAATTACTAAAATATCAGTGATGTCATTAACAGGGGGCAGGGCTGTGACAACCTCTCACACATGATATAGAGGCTGGGTGAATACCTGTTTTGCTCAATGATATCTTCCCAATCCCAATGATTTTCTTAACCCTCAACCCAACCACCCACTCATGTATTCCTCCACCATCTACTTATGTCTTTTTCATTAATTTGAACTCCTCTTCTCGTGTCATTCTCCTTACTGTGAACCCCTGTACAGATGTCTTCCTTCTTACCTTGACCCCCTACTTCTGACTTCCTCCTTACCTTGACCCCCTCTGCTTACTTCTGCCTCCTTACCTTGATCCCTTCTACTTATTTCTTCCTCCTTACCTTTACATTCTCCACTTATATACAGTATTTCTTCTTATCTTAACGACCTGCACTTAAGTATTCCTCGATA
Organism: Bufo bufo; assembly: GCF_905171765.1. Taxonomy (NCBI): domain Eukaryota; kingdom Metazoa; phylum Chordata; class Amphibia; order Anura; family Bufonidae; genus Bufo; species Bufo bufo. Next base: position 280,142,484 of record NC_053392.1, read on the forward strand.
ATGTAAGTCTTCCTCCTTAGCTTGACCCCCATCAGTCATGTCTTCCTCTTTACCTTAACATCCTCCACTTGTCTTTCTTCTTACCTTGACCCCTTGCGTTCATGTCTTTCTTCGGACCGTGATCGACTCCACTTAAGTCTTCCTCCTTACCTTGACATCCTCCGTTTATGTCTTCCATCTTACCTTGACCTGCTGCTCTCAAGTTGCTAAACCTTGCATTCAGCGTTAAGCTTTGCACTTATATGCGGTCAAATATTTTGTGAATTATTTCGGTGAAAAAAAATATTGTATTCAGCGTTAAAGGGCTTCTGTCACCCCACTAAACTCTTTTTTTTTTTTTGTGTACTTATAATCCCTATCCACGATATATCTATACATTATGTTATTAATCATTTTCGTTCAGTAGCTATGTCAAAAAACGTACTTTTATAATATGCTAATTACCTGTCTACCAGCAAGTAGGGCATCTACTTGCTGGTAGCAGCCGCAAAAAACCGCCCCCTCCTCCTGTTGATTGACAGGGCCAGCCGCGATCTCCTCCTCCGACTGGCCCTGTCAGCATTTCAAAAATCGCACGCCTGTGTTGATTCGGCGCAGGCGCTCTGAGATAAGGAGGCTCGCCTCCTCAGCACTCCCTCAGTGCGCCTGCGCCGATGATGTCACCGAAAGAGAAGACGTCATTGGCGCAGGCGCACTGAGGGAGTGCTGAGGAGGCGAGCCATTCACATGTCATCTCTGTTTTAGATCCACTCAGGTTTTTTTTGCCTTTAGCAATACTGATTGATTATTGAGCAAATGCTGACCGAGTGAAGGCATATGCTCCACAGAAAGGATCCGTTTTTTCAGTGAAATTGTTCTGACGGATCAGAGAATGGGGAAAATGAATCAGTGATGTCAACACAAACTTACTGCTGACACCCTCAACACTCGGGGGGCTCTACTTTTAATTGAACAGGTTCTGTAGACATCTATGTTAAATCAGCTGACGATGGTGTAAAAGGATTGCTTTTCTTCTTGACACTAACATCTACCTGTAAGGCTGAGTTGATACTTGAGTTATTTGTTCAGTTTTGGCCCCATGACTGCCCAAAGAAGTGAAGCGTGCAGTGATTCTAAGAGCAATGCCTGTCATCTGCATGTCATACGGACTCACAGAATTATTTCACTATCAAAGCAGACTCCCTATGTGTGTTACTGCAAGGCACAGTGTTCTACACTACTATAAAGGCTCTCAGCAGCCAGGAAATATAATTTTTTTAGCGCAATTTGCCGCGAATAAATAGCTAATTTTTCCCAAATATTTTGCGAACCAGCCGAATATAATTTTTGAAAAATTTTCTCATCTCTATTGGTGACACCCAAACCGACCAAGTTGTCCTCCGCCAGTGTCCAAAACATCACTTTTGTCACAATGAACCAAGCCTGGATTCGGGAGGAGTTTCACACTCCTCTGGCTGAGGCCGCTGAATATACCTGGCATTGCTAGAGACGTCTCATCTAGCCACTGTTGCTGCCTCCCCCCATCCTGCCTCCATCATGTCGCTGCCACCATCATGCCACTGCTATGGCCTGCCAACCATCATGTTCTACACGTCTGATGCTACTTCTATCATGCTACCACCACTTTTTTTTTTATCCAATAACACTGTGTGTGTTTAAACATCATCTGTCCCTGACAATTTTTGGGGTCCGGACCTCTGTGCCCCCTCCATAGTAGAAATCCCAATTGTGCCCCCTTCACAGTAATAATGCCCATTGTGCCTCCTTCACAGTAATAATGCCCATTGTGCCCCCTTCACAGTAATAATGCCCACTGTGCCCCCTTCACAGTAATAATGCCCACTGTTCCCCCTTCACAGTAATAATGCCCACTGTGCCCTCTTCATTGTAGTAATGCCCTCTGGCTCTGTGCCCCCTCTGTAGTAGAAATGCCATTTGTGCCCCCCTTCACATTAGTAATGACCTCTGTGCCCCGCCCCCTCCATAGTAGTAATGCCCTTGTGCCCCCAGTGTTTGAAGAGAGGGCAGCGCTCATATGAGAGCTGCTTTCTCTGTTCTGTTCACCTGCTCGCCGTAACATTTGCAGTGATGAGCAGGTAAACAGAGCAGAGAAGGCAGCGCTCATACAAAAAAAAAAGCGGACGACCCCTTTAAAGACATATTTGGAAAACATTACATAAAGCGCTACATAACATACAGGATAATACAGCACCACATACCTCTTACATCCAGTGATTTCTTTTCTCTGATGTAGATATTCTTTTTCCCTTCTCCTGTTAGACCAGACCACCATGGTGACTTATTTCGGCCACGCCTCGCCTTAACAAACAGACATCTTACTTTCCTACTTTTCCATCATCCTCCCACCATCTCAACACCCCATCCTACCACCCCCAATACTGTGTCCACTGTGCTCCCCAATACTTTCCTGCAGAAACAGTCCCCCTGAAAATACTGGCACAACACAGATAATGCGTCTTTATATTGTGCGCTAGTAATAAAAAAAAAACACCTTCCCTTCAGATCGGACCCCCATATAAAACCCTAAATGAGATCGCCCAATCTCAGACCAAACCCCCTTTAGACCTCTATTTCAGACTAGGGTTGAGCGAACCCGAACTGTAAAGTTCGGGTTCGTACCGAACTTTAGGATTTTTGGACCCCGGACCCGAACCCAAACTTTTCAGTAAAAGTTCAGGTTCGATTTCGGTGTTGGGCGAGTTAATGGCGCGTTTTGAAAGGCTGCAGAGCAGCCAATCAACAAGCGTTTAACTCGTGTGCCCTTAGAAGCCATCACAGCCATACCTACTAATGGCATGGCTGTGATTGGCCAGTGCAGCATGTGACCCAGCCTCTATATAAGCTGGAGTCACGTAGCGCCGCACGTCACTCTGCTCTTACTAGTGTAGGGATAGGATGCTGCTGCTGTAAAGGGAGAGAATAGGAAAGAATCTGTTATCATAAGTGCTTGTTAACTCTGTGATCTACAGTGATTTTCGGCGGCCATTTTGTGCAAGTTCAGTGCACCAGCACAGCATATGTGCATTTGTGACAGTCAAATACAAACTTTAAATACTGCAGTTATATTCTGGGTTTAAAAAAACACCAATTTTTTGCAAGACCCTACATCTGGGGCCTTTGCTGCATTTGTCACAGTCAAACACAAGCATTAAATACTGCAATTATATTCTAGGTTTAAAAAAAACACCAATTTTTTGCAAGATAATACATTTTGGGTCCTTTGCTGAATTTGTGAATAGTCAAATACAAACTTTAAATACTGTAGTTATATTCTGGGTTTAAAAAACACCCATTTTGTGCAAGACCCTACATCTGGAGCCTTTGCTGCATTTGTCACAGTCAAATACAAGCATTAGATACTGCTGTTATATTCTGGTATTAAAAAAACACCCATTTTGTGCAAGACACTAGATTTGCGGCCTTTGCTGCATTTCTGACAGTCCAATACAAGCGTTAGATACTGCTGTTATATTCTGGTATTAAAAAAACACCCATTTTGGGCAAGATAATACATTTGCGGCCTTTGCTGCATTTCTGACAGTCCAATACAAGCGTTAGATACTGCTGTTATATTCTGGTATTAAAAAAACACCCATTTTGGTCAAGATAATAAATTTGCGGCCTTTGCAGCATTTCTGACAGTCCGAATCAAGCGTTAGATATTGCAGTTATATTCTGGCATTAAAAAAACACCCATTTTGGGCAAGATAATACATTTGCGGCCTTTGCTGCATTTCTGACAGTCCAATACAAGCGTTAGATACTGCTGTTATATTCTGGTTTTAAAAAAACACCCATTTTGGGCAAGATAATACATTTGCGGCCTTTGTTGCATTTGTGACAGTTAAATACAAACTTTAAATACTGCAGTTATATTCTGGGTTTAAAAAAACACAATTTGTTTTTAAAGATAATACATTTTGGGTCCTTTGCTGCATTTCTGACAGTCTAATACAAGCGTTAGATACTGCTGTTATATTCTGGTATTAAAAAAAACACCCATTTTGGGCAAGATAATACATTTTAGGCATTTGTTGCATTTGTGACAGTCAAATACAAACTTTAAATACTGCAGTTATTTTCTGGTATTAAAAAAACACCCATTTTGGGCAAGATAATACATTTGCGGCCTTTGTTGAATTTGTGACAGTCTAATACAAACTTTAAATACTGTAGTTATATTCTGGGTTTTAAAAAACACCCATTTTGTGCAAGACCCTACATCTGGGGCCTTTGCTGCATTTGTCACAGTCAAATACAAGCGCTAGATACTGCTGTTATATTCTGGTATTAAAAAAACACCCATTTTGTGCAAGACACTAGATTTGCGGCCTTTGCTGCATTTCTGACGGTCCAATACAAGCGTTAGATACTGCTGTTATATTCTGGTATTAAAAAAACACCCATTTTGGGCAAGATAATAAATTTGCAGCCTTTGCAGCATTTCTGACAGTCCAATACAAGCGTTAGATACTGCTGTTATATTCTGGCATAAAAAAAAAACATTTTGGGCAAGATAATAAATTTGCAGGCTTTGCAGCATTTCTGACAGTCCGATTCAAGCGTTAGATACTGCTGTTATATTCTGGTTTAAAAAAACACACATTTTGGGCAAGATAATACATTTGCGGCCTTTGTTGCATTTGTGACAGCCAAATACAAACTTTAAATACTGCAGTTATATTCTGATTTAAAAAAAACACCAATTTTCTGCAAGACCCTATATCTGGGGCCTTTGCTGCATTTGTCACAGTCAAATACAAGCGTTAGATACTGCCGTTATATTCTGGTATTAAAAAAACACCCATTTTGGGCAAGATAATACATTTGCAGCCTTTGCTGCATTTGTCACAGTCAAATACAAGCGTTAGATACTGCTGTTATATTCTGGTTTAAAAAAAACACACATTTTGGGCAAGATAATACATTTGCGGCCTTTGTTGCATTTGTGACAGCCAAATACAAACTTTAAATACTGCAGTTATATTCTGGGTTTAAAAAAACACCAATTTTCTGCAAGACCCTATATCTGGGGCCTTTGCTGCATTTGCCACAGTCAAATACAAGCGTTAGATACTGCTGTTATATTCTGGTATTAAAAAAACACCCATTTTGGGCAAGATAATACATTTGCGGCCTTTGCTGCATTTGTCACAGTCAAATACAAGCGTTAGATACTGATGTTATATTCTGGTATTAAAAAAACTCCCCTTTTGGGCAATATAATACATTTGCGGCCTTTGTTGCATTTGTGACAGCCAAATACAAACTTTTAATACTGCAGTTATATTCTGGGTTTAAAAAAACTAAATTTTTTTGCAAGACCCTACATCTGGGGCCTTTGCTGCATTTGTCACAGTCAAATACAAGCGTTAGATACTGCTGTTATATTCTGGTATTAAAAAAACACCAATTTTGGGCAAGACCCTACATCTGGGGCCTTTGCCGCATTTGTCACAGTCAAATACAAGCGTTAGATACTGCTGTTATATTCTGGTATTAAAAAAACACCAATTTTGGGCAAGACCCTACATCTGGGGCCTTTGCTGCATTTGTCACAGTCAAATACAAGCGTTAGATACTGCTGTTATATTCTGGTATTAAAAAAACACCAATTTTGGGCAAGACCCTACATCTGGGGCCTTTGCCGCATTTGTCACAGTCAAATACAAGCGTTAGATACTGCTGTTATATTCTGGTTTTAAAAAAACACCCATTTTGTGCAAGATCCGACATCTGGGGCCTTTGCAGCATTTGTCACAGTCAAATACAAGGGTTAGATACCGCTGTTATACTCTGGTATTAAAAAAACACCCATTTTTTGCAAGTCACTACATTTGGGGCCTTCGCTGCATTTGTCACAGTCAAATACAACCAGTCAATACTGCAGTTACATTGCTGGTTGACAAATTAACATTTTTTCTGACCATGAAGTAATTGCATAAAATTCGCCTTTCACACTGTTGTGTGACCTCAAGAAATTTTTCCTCTTTATGACACTCTCAGTGAACTTAATTGTTGACTATTGGCGGTTACATTGTCGCCTGACATAAACCTTCTGTTAGTTTGGTAGGTGAACGCAAAGAATGAGGAGAGCGTCAAATAAGGGACGTGGCCCTGGTTGTAGTGCTGCTGTTGGAGCTCCTGTAGCAGGGAGAGGACATGGTCGATCTGTGCCAGCTACACGCACAAGTGAAACACCTTCTTCAGGTGCGAGTAGGCGACAGAACCTTCAGCGTTATTTGATAGGGCCGAATGCGGCTCTACGAATGGTGAGGCCAGAACAAGTACAGGCGATAATAGATTGGGTGGCTGACAGTGCCTCCAGTTCCTTCACATTGTCTCCCACCCAGTCTCCTGCTGAAAGATCAGAGTTGGCACCTGCAGCTCATGTCCATCAGTGCTTCACCTCACCCCCTTGCAAATCAGCCAAGCAGTCTAAGCCCCAAGTCATGGAGAAATCCCTTCTTCTTTTTGATGACTCTGCTAGCAGGGTTTCCCAGGGCTATCCACATAGCCCTGCCCCAGAAGTGTAAGAGATTGAGTGCACCGATGCACAACCATGAGTACACGGGAGGACCACAGCAGCACGTCTCGGATGATGACGAAACAGGTGCTAACTGCTGTGGCTTTCTGCAGTGTGCAGACCGACAAGGAGGGCAGGGGTGAAGACTGGGTGGAAGATGATGTGGAGGATGATGAGGTCCTAGCCCCCACATGGATTTAAGGTCATGCGAGTGACCTGTGTACTTCGGAGGAAGAGGCGGTGGTCGCACAGAGCCACCAGCACAGCAGAAGAGGGAGCAGGGTGCAAAAGCGAAACGGTCGTCCCCTAGACAGTACACCTGCTACAGGCCACCGCACCAAGGGACCGAACACACCAAAGCCGTGGCAGTTCTTCAGACAATGTGCTGACAAGACACGAGTGGTTTGCATGCTGTGCAACCAGAGCCTGAAGGGAGGCATAAACGTTCTCAACCTGAGCACAACCTGCATGACCAGGCATCTAAGTGCAAAGCACATGAGCTGCAGTGGAGTAGACACCTCAAAAACAAAGAAAGGTCTCTGGCTCCTCCTGCTTCCTCTTCTGCTGCAGTCTCTGCCTTTTCATCCCCCTCTGGAGTGGCAGTGGCACCTTCCACCCCGCAAACAGAGGATCTGCCAGCAACGCCACCACCTGGGTCACCAAGCAACTCCACAGTGTCCCATGAAAGCGTTCAGCTGTCTATCTCCCAAACACTGGAGCGAAAAAAGAAGTACCCCCCTACCCACCCGCGATCCCTTACCCTGAATGCCAGCATTTAAAAATTACTGGCCTTTGAAATGCTGTCATTCCGTCTGGTGGAGATGGAGAGTTTTAAAAGCCTTATGGCGGTGGCTGTCCCACAGTACGTTGTGCCCAGCCACCACTACTTTTCCAGGTGATCCATCCCTTCCCTGCACAACCAAGTGGGGGACAAAATCAGGTGTGCACTGCGCAATGCCATCTGTGGCAAGGTCCACCTAATTACGGATACGTGGACCAGTAAGCACGGTCAGGGACGTTATATCTCCCTAACAGCACACTGGGTAAATGCAGTGGCGGCTGGGCCTGAGGCGGATAGCAGTTTGGCACATGTTCTTCCACCACCGAGTATTGCAGGGCGCTTCTCTTTGACTCCTGTTGCTTCCTCCTCCTACTCCGCTTCCTCATCCTTTACCGCCTCCTCATCTGGTCAGCGTAACACCTTCACCACCAACTTCAGCACAGCCAGGAGTAAACAACAGCAGGCAGTTTTAAAACGTATCTGTTTGGGGGACAAACCCCACACCGCGCAGGAGCTGTGGACAGACTGATGGGTGGTTGGTGCCAGTGAGCCTCAAGCCCGGCCTGGTAGTGTGCGATAATGGGCGAAATCGCGTAGCAGCTCTGGGCCTAGCCGGTTTGATGCATATCCCTTGCCTGGCGCACGTGCTGAATTTGGTGGTGCAGAGGTTCCTTAAAAATTACCCCGGTATGTCAGAGCTGCTGCAGAAAGTGTGGGCCGTCTGTGCGCGCTTTCGGCGTTCTCACCCTGCTGCTGCTCGCCTATCTGAGCTGCAGCGTAACTTCGGCCTTCCCACTCACCGCCTCATATGCGACGTGCCCACAAGGTGGAACTCCACCTTGCACATGCTGGCCAGACTGTGCGAGCAGCAGCAGACGATAGTGGAGTTTCAGCTGCAGCACGCACAGGTGAGTCGCTCTGCGGAACAGCACCAATTCACCACCAATGAGTGGGCCTCCATGCGAGACCTGTGTGCTTTGTTGCGCTGTTTCGAGTACTCCACCAACATGGCCAGTCCCGATGACGCCGTTCTCAGCGTTACTATCCCACTTCTATGCCTCCTTGAAAAAACGCTTTGGGCGATGAATGAAGAGGGATCATTTCATAGGGTTTCAGGCCAGTCATTCACAAGTGGCTCCAAGGGTGGGTTCCTGCACCCACAAACGCCAGGTACACAATTGTCCAGCCAGGGCACAGTTCTGGAGGATGACAAGGTGGAGGATGACGAGGAGGAGATGGAGGAGGAGGAACCGTGTTCACAGCAGGGTGGCACCCAAACCAGCTCATGGCCATCACTGGTGCGTGGCTGTGGGGATACAGAGGACACAGACGATAAACCTCCCACAGAGGACAGCTTGTCGTTGCCTCTGGGCAGCCTGGCACACATGAGTGATTACATGCTGTAGTGTCTCCACAACGACCGCCGAGTTGGCCACATTCTAACTTGTGCTGATTACTGGGTGGCCACGCTGCTGGATCCCCGTTACAAGGAGAACGTACCATCCTTAATTCCGTCACTGGAGCATGATCGGAAGATGACCGAATACAAGCACGCGCTGCTGGTGGCATTCCCACCTGACAGCGGGGGCACAGTGGAAGCACAAGGCGAAGACAGAGGAGGAGTAAGAGGTCGCCAACCATCTGGGGCACCACCGACACCTCAGAAGGCAGGGTTAGCATGGCCAAAATGTGGAAAAGCTTTGTCAGCACGCCACAACCACCAGCGCCACCAGCTGATATAGAATGTCTTAGCAGGAGTCAGCATTTCAGCAACATGGTGGAGCAGAATGTGTGCACATGCCTACACGTACTGACTGATGGATCTGCCCCCTTCAACTTTTGGGTCTCCAAATTGGGCACATGGCCTGAGCCTGCCCTTTACGCCTTGGAGGTGCTGGCCTGCCCTGCAGCCAGTGTATTGTCTGAACGTGTGTTTAGCATGGGGACGTTATCACAGACAAGCGCAGCTGCCTGTGCACAACCAATGTGGACAAGCTCACGTTTATTAAAATGAACCAGGCATGGATCCCACAGGACTTGTCCGTACCTTGTGCAGAATAGACATGTATACCGGCCTTACCCAGCTATTGTTATACTACAGCGCAATTGCTCATTGTTGTATTTTTGATATTTCCCAATAGTGATGGCCTTGCGGTTCGCCCGGCGGTCGGTTAGCGCCGAACTTTGCTCGTTCGCAATTCGGCTGTGATATACCCCTGCTCTACCTAATAGACAGGTTAATAAATTTCACTAATTTGTCTGTTACATTGTAGGGTGAAATTCAGCAATTTTTGGCTAGGATATACCCCTGCTCTACCTAGTAGACAGGGAAATACATTGCACTAATTTGTCTGTTACATTGTCGGGTGAAATTCACCAATTTTTGGTTGTGATATACCCCTGCTCTACCTAGTAGACAAGGAAATACATTGCACTAGTTTTTCTGTTACATTGTCGGGTGAAATTCACCAATTTTTGGCTGTGATATACCCCTGTTCTACCTAATGGACAAGGAAATACATTAAACTAATTTGTCTGTTACACTGTTGGGTGACATTCACCAATTTTTGGCTGTGATATACCCCTGCTCTACCTAGTGGAGAAGGAAATACATTTCACTAATTCGTCTGTTACATTGTTGGGTGACAAATGCTCATCTTTTGCGCTAGAAAGTACATTTGCGGCCTACACTGCATTTAAGACAGTACGAATCAGGTTAGGCCAGAACAAGTACAGACTATAGTAGATTGGGGGGCTGGCAGTGCCTACAGTTCCTTCGCATTGTCTGCCACCCAGTCCCCTGCTGAAAGATCAGAGTTGGCACCTACAGCCCATGACCATCTTTCTTTCAACTCACCACCTTGCAAATCAGGCAAGCAGTCTGAGCCCCAAGTCATGCAGCAGTCTGGTATGCTTTTTGATGACTCTGCTGGCAGGGTTTCCATGGACCATTCACATAGCCCTGCACCAGAAGTGGAAGAGTTTCAGGATGAGGACATTGGAAACCACCGAAGCACGTCTCTGATGATGACAAAACACAGGTGCCAATTGCTGTGGCTTTCTGCAGTATACAGACCGACAAGGAGGGCAGGGGTAAAGTGGGTGGAAGATGATGTGGAGGATGATGATATACTAGACCCCACATGGAATCAGGGTCATGCGAGTGACCTGTCTAGTTCCGAGGAAGAGGCGGTGGTCGCACAGAGGCACCAGCACAGCAAAAGAGGGAGCAGGGTTCAAAAGCGTCTGTTACATTCTTGGATGACATTTTACCATTTTTGCCGTGAATAAACCACTGCTCTGCATAGGTGACAGGGACATAAATAAATAAAAAAAATCGTCTGTTACATTGTCAGGTGACATTTTACCAATTTTGCCGTATACAAACCCCTGCTCTGCATAGGTGACAGGGACCTAATTTTTGTAAAATTGTCTGTTCAATTGGTGGGTGACATGAACACAGTTTTGGCGTGAATAAACCCCTGTTCTGCATAGTTGACAAGGCCCGGAATTTTTAAAAACATTCTGTTCCATTGGTGGGTGACATTAACCCATTTTTGCAGATGAAAGATCCCTGCTCTGCATAGGTGACAGGGACTTAAATTTCTAACATTCGTCTTTAATTGATGCGCGCCAGCTCCTTTCATTCGATTCTTCCGCTTTAACAACTTGTCCCACATTTCCGCTCGATCACATTTCAGCCATTGACCTCCCTTGGATGTGGTATCCCTTTCTCACGCTCCCTCTCCGTCGTGGAACCCTAATTTGCCGCTAACCATGATCAACATGGTAGGCGCAGAAAAGAACATTGAAAGTTGATAGAGAAGATATACAATTGGATCGTGGACATCAGGGGGATGTGCGATCAGGCAGAAGTTATCTAGAGTCAACAAAGCGGCAGCAGGGCTCTCCTGTCTAACGTTTCCAAATCCAAAATACCCCAGTGACATTCCCTATAATTTTTTATTAATCATTCCAATAACAGGGCATCTTAAGAGTCCTGTATTGTTATTTATTGTCACTACCTCCCCGAGTCGGGAGTGGGTAATTCGCTGCGCGCCCCCTCCTTAACTTGGAAGCTTCAGCTTTAATAATTTGTCCCACATTTCCGCCCGATCACATTTAATTTCATCCATTGACCTCCCTTGGATGTGGTATCCCTTTCTCCACCGGCGTGGAACCCTGATTCGTCACTAACCGTGATCAACATGGTAGGCGCAGAAAAGAATATAGAAAGACGATAGAGAAGATATCCAATTGGATCGTGGACATCACGGGGACGTGCGACATGGTGGAGCAGTATTTGTGCCCACGCCTACACGTACTGACTGATGGGTCTGCCCACTTCAACTTCTGGGTGTCCAAATTGGGCACATGGCCTGAGCTTGCCCTTTAAGCCTTGGAGGTGCTGGCCTGCCCTGTAGCCAGTGTATTGTCTGAACGTTTGTCACAGGTTATATTTCCCAATGTTTTGGGGTCTACCCAAATTTAAACAAAAAAAATAAATTATAAAATAAAATAAAAAACTAAACCAAAAACCAGTGTTGGCTACCTCCTCCTCCACTGCCGCTTTCACCTACACCGCCACATCCACCGCCTCCTCAACCTCCTACTCCATATGGACCTCGTCCTCCTAGATCAAGATTATTATTTTTTATTTTTATATATTCTATGTTATTTTAAGTCATTTCCCTATCCACATTTGTTTGCAGAGCACTTGCCATGCTCTTAACCACATTTTGCTGCCATTTGCAGCCCTTTAGACCTTTCCATGACTTTTTTAGAGCCATTTTAGTGCTCCAAAGTTCGGGTCCCCATTGACTTCAATAGGGTTCGGGTTCAGGGTCAAGTTCGGGTCAAGTTTAGGTCCGGAACTCGAACTTTTTTGTGAAGTTCGGCCGAACCCGTCGAACTCGAACATCCAGGTGTCCGCTCAACTCTACTTCTAATCACTGATAGAAATCACTGACCAAACACTGACCAGATCACTGAAGTGTGAACTAAAAGAACTAAAAGATTGATGCAAGCAGCTAGTCTGAAGAGTTGAAGCGAAAATGTATTGCTGTAAAAGTCTATTATGTCCATAAAGTGTATATACTGTGTGTTATTCCCTACCTTATATCCCCTTAAATACCACATTAGGTATGTACGTGTAGAAACTATCGCTTTATGCAACATGTTAAATTAGCTTGATGAAAAAAGACCCTTCTTCCCCCCCAAAAAAGCCAAAAACATATAAAGAAAGAAAGAAAATCATATCGGCTGTGGCAAATACTTAGGTGTTCATTCAAAATAAGGTCTAATATCTAGGCTTTCATTCAAAATAAGGGTTAATATGTAGATAGTTGTCAGGATCATGACCTAGACTCCAGATGTGAGTTTAAAGGGTCACCCAGATTTTAAAGTCAGTGTCCCACTTGGCTACTTTGAGCCAGAGGGTTATGCTAAATCTTCCCCCTTTAGCTATCTAACATCTACATGTGAACATGAAAATATTTGTGTTTTTTGCAAACATTATCGACTGTAACTATATAGTCCACGTCGTTTAGGCATTGATAAATGGGATAAGGGCCTTCCCATTAGAGATGTCCCGAACTATTCGCCGGCGAACAGTTCCCGGCGAACATCGCTTGTTCGCGTTCGCAGCGGCGGGCGAACATATGCGATGTTCGGTCCGCCCCTTATACATCATCTTATACAGCAAACTTTGACCCTGTACCTCACAGTCAGCAGACACATTCCAGCCAATCAGCATACCCTCCCTCCCAGACCCTCCCACCTTCTGTCAAAAAGCAAGGACAGCATCCATCTTAGATTATTTACTAGTTAAAACAGTAAAACATTTTTTTCTCTGTAATATAATTGCAGTTGCCTGCCAGTGTGTATCAGGCCCACAGAGTGTATTGTGCCCACTGCCAGTGCCCACCACTCATATCTGGTGGCACAGTAGCTTGCAGTTAAAACAGTAAAACAATTTTTTCTCTGTAATATAATTGCAGTTGCCTGCCAGTGTGTGTCAGGCCCACAGCGTGTACTGTGCCCACTGCCAGTGCCCACCACTCATATCGGGTGGCACAGTACCTTGCACGCATAGTACCACTAATCTAAAAAAGAATAACAGGCAGAGGCAGGCCACCCCGCAGGCCCTGGTGCTGTGATTTCCTTTGGCCCTAGAATAATGCCCAGTGTTCAGAGGCAACGTACCCTGAACTCGAAAAGTTCTGAGGACATAGTTGACTGGCTAACACAGCTTCCGCTCTGAACCTTGACGCACCATCCTCCTCCAGCTCAGCTTCGGGCACCTCTCAAGTTACCACTCATCCGCCTGCCGCCACCACCAACACTAGCACCACAGCCGCTTCACTTGATCTGTCAGAGGAGTTATTTACACATCAGTTGGAAGAAATGAGTGATGCGCAACCATTATTGACAGAGGATGTAGATAACAGGGATATGTCTCAGTCAGGCCGCATTACACACATGGACGTACGGTGTGATGATGATGATGTTGTACCCGCTGCTGCTTCCGTTGCTGAGTTGTCAGATACAAGTGAAGAGGTTGATGATGACGATGTGTCCTTGGATGTCACGTGGGTGCCCGCTCGAAGAGAAGAAGAACAGGGGGAAAGTTCAGATGGGGAGACAGAGAGGAGGAGGAGACGAGTTGGAAGCAGGGGGATGTCGTCGCAAGGAGCTAGTGGCACAGTCAGACAGCATGTATCGGCACCCGGGGTCAGCCAGAGAGCACGCCAATCAACGCATGCTGTTGCCACCACCAGAATGCCGTCATTGCAAAGCTCAGCAGTGTGGCATTTTTTTTTGTGTGTCTGCCTCTGATAACAGCGATGCCATTTGCAACCTGTGCCAAAAGAATCGTGGGAAGTCCAACACCCACCTAGGTACAACTGCTTTGCGAAGGCACATGATCTCACATCACAAACGCCTATGGGATCAACACATGATGAGTACAAGCAGCACACAAACTCAAAGCCACCATCCTCCTCCTAGTCCAGCATCTTCAGCCACGTCAACCACTGCTGTCCTCCTCTCCCCCTCTCAACCACCCGCCACTCCGCCTCTCACCTTCAGCAGTTCCTGCTCATCTGCCCATAGTCAGGTGTCTGTCAAGGAAATGTTTGAGCGTAAGAAGCCAATGTCACAGAGTCACCCCATTGCCCGGCGTCTGACAGCTGGCTTGTCGGAACTCTTAGCCCGCCAGCTTTTACCATACAAGCTGGTGGAGTCTGAGGCCTTCAAAAAATTTGTAGCTATTGGGACACCGCAGTGGAAGGTACCCGGCCGAATTTTTTTTTCACAAAAGGCAATCCCCAACCTGTACTCTATTGTGGAAAACGAAGTCATGGCATGTCTGGCACACAGTGTTGGGGTAAGGGTCCATCTGACCACTGATACCTGGTCTGCAAAGCACGGTCAGGGCAGGTATATCACGTACACTGCGCATTGGGTAAACCTGCTGACGGCTGCCAAGCATGGACTGCGTGGCTCTGCAGAGGAGTTGGTGACACCGCCACGACTTGCAGGCAGGCCTGCTGCCACCTCCTCTACTCCTCCTACTCCATCCTCTTCGCTAACCTCCTCGGCTGAGTCCTCTTCTGCTGCTGTGTCTTGCTCCACATCAACTGCACCCCCCCCCCCAACTCCCCAGGGGCTATTCCACATCCCGGATACGACAGTGTCACGCCGTCTTGGGGTTGACTTGCCTGAAAGCAGAGAGTCACACCGGACAAGCACTCCTGTCCGCCCTGAACGCACAAGTGGATCAGTGGCTGACCCCGCACCAACTGGAGATCGGCAAAGTGGTGTGTGACAACGGAAGCAATTTGTTGGCGGCATTGAATTTGGGCAAGTTGACACATGTGCTGTGCATGGCAAATGTGTTGAATCTGATCGTACAATGCTTTGTGCATAAGTACTCAGGCTTACAGGATGTCCTCAAGCAGGCCAGGAAGGTGTGTGGCCATTTCAGGCGTTCCTACACGGCCATGGCGCACTTTTCAGATATTCAGCGGCGAAACAACATGCCAGTGAGGCGCTTGATTTATGACAGCCCGACACGTTGGAATTCAACACTCCTAATGTTCGACCACCTGCTCCAACAAGAAAAAGCTGTCAACGAGTATTTGTATGACCGGGGTGCTAGGACAGCCTCTGCGGAGCTAGGTATTTTTTTGCCACGTTACTGGACGCTCATGCGCAATGCCTGTAGGCTCATGCGTCCTTTTGAGGAGGTGACAAACCTAGTCAGTCGCACCGAAGGCACTATCAGCGACATCATCCCATTTGTTTTCCTCCTGGAGTGTGCCCTTCGAAGAGTGCTGGATCAGGCCGTAGATGAGCGTGAAGAGAAAGAGGAAGAGTTGTGGTCACCATCAGCACCAGAAACAGCCTTATCAGCGTCGCTTGATCGACCTGCGGCAACGCTGGAAGAGGAGTCTGAGGAAGAGGAGTCAGAGGAGGACTGTGGCTTTGAGGATGAGGAAGACCAACCACAGCAGGCATCCCAGGCTGCTCGTTGTCACCTATCTGGTACCCGTGGTGTTGTACGTGGCTGGGGGGAAGAACAGACCTTCAATGAGATTAGTGAGGCTTAGGAACGGGACATGAGTAGCTCGGCATCCAACCTTGTGCAAATGGGGTCTTTCATGCTGTCATGCCTATTGAGGGACCCTCGTATAAAAAGGCTGAAGGAGAACGACCTGTACTGGGTGGTCACGCTACTAGACCCCCGGTATAAGCAGAAAGTGGCTGAAATGTTACCGAATTACCGGAAGTCAGAAAGGATGCAGCAGTTCCAAAACAAGTTAAAAAGTATGCTTTACACAGCGTATAAGGGTGATGTCACAGCACAACGGGAATCTAACAGGGGAAGAGGTGAAAGTAATCCTCCTCATACCACGACCACGCCGGCAAGGACAGGAAGCGTTACAGATGTGTTGTTGATGGAGGACATGAGGAGCTTTTTAAGTCCTACGCATCGCCACAGCCCTTCGGGGTCCACCCTCAGAGAACGACTCGACTGACAGGTAGCAGACTACCTCGCCTTAACTGCAGATATCGACACTCTGAGGAGCGATGAACCCCTTGACTACTAGGTGTGCAGGCTTGACCTGTGGCCTGAGCTATCCCAATTTGCGATAGAACTTCTGGCCTGCCCCGCTTCAAGTGTCCTGTCAGAAAGGACCTTTAGCGCAGCAGGAGGTATTGTCACTGAGAAGAGAAGTCGCCTAGGTCAAAAAAGTCTAGATTACCTCACCTTTATTAAGATGAATGAGGCATGGATCCCAAAGGGACTGACAGTAGGGAATGCATTTGACTAAAAAAGGCCTGATGAGATGCCATGGGCTAAAAATGGTCCACACGCTGCTGTATTTAATCTCTGCATGCCGGATGACTTGCGTGACTTCTCCGCCACCAACTAGGGTTCAAGCCGCAATGTTTTAGTGCACTTTTTGCCTGGAAAACATCAATTTTTCTGGCCGCTGCTACAGCAGCGGCTGCAACAATACCTAGTTTTTTAGGCATGTGTACATGCCTAATTTTTCTGGCCTCTGGTGCTGCACTGTGGCTGCTAAAACAAAACAAAAAAAAAGGCACATACATGTGTCAATTCCCCTTCGTGATCGTTACCTTGTTGTGGTGAAGTGGCTTGCGTATCACAATGAAACGATCACCTCTATGAGTGTGTTGGCAATGGCAATGTTGGCACACCCCATATGATAAGGTCGTTGCTTCATTGTGAACAGACCAAAAGCGATCGGCTGGATAATTTTGCATAGAAAAAACATTAATTTTCTTTGTGATCATCTAAGGTAATCATTAAAGCCTACTAGGCCAACAATGGGCCCACACTGCAGAATCATTGTTTTCTGGGTCACTTAACTGTCACTGAACTACCTCAGCATGACCATAGGCTTAGAAAAACCGCCATCGCCGGCAATCTCCCAAACGTGCGCACGAGTCATCACTACACCAAGATTGACGCATAGAGGAATACAATTTATGTCATGAGTGTGTCAACTATTGAAAGTAAGTGTGTCAAATTGGAAGTAAGAGGACCAACCAAGCATCTTTTTCCATCTCCCGGTTCCTAAAATCAATTCCATACACCGGCCCATGATAGGGGACAAAACAGAGATTAAACTGGTAAGAACAGATTAAAAAAAAAAGAGGACAGCCTCTGCGGAGCTGGGTATTTTTTGGCCGCGTTACTGAACGCTCATGCACAATGACTGTAGGCTCATGTGTCCTTTTGCGGAGGTGACAAACCTGGTCAGTCAAGCACAAGGCAACATCATCGACCTCATCCAATATGCGTTTTTTCTGGAGCGTGCCCTGCAAAGAGTGCTGGATCTGGCCGTAGATGAGCATGAAGAGGAAGAGTTGTGGTCACCATCACCACCAGAAGCAGCCTTGTCGTCGTCAATTGCTGGACCTGTGGGAACGCAGAGAGAGGAGGTTGAAGAAGTGGAGTCAGAGGAGGAAGGTGGCTTTGAGGAGGTGGAAGACCAACCACAGCAGGCGTCCCATGGAGCTTGTTGTCACCTTTCGGGGACCCTTGGTGTTGTACGTGGCTGGGTGGAGGAAGAGACCTTCAATGACGTCAGTGAGGACAAGGAACGGGACATGGCTAGCTTGGTATCCAACTTTGTGCAAATGGGGAGTTTGCGGTTTTGCAAATGGACTGTTAGCGGTTGTTTGCGGTGCGTTAAATGGGGAGTTTGGTCTGTCAGAGTTTGGTCTGTCACTTTGATCGATACAATATCATACCTGATCGTATACACACACTGGATGTTTTAAAGCACGTTATTCCAAACAATTTAGGAATGTTAGGTGATTTATGCCCTTTTGGATTAAAACCCGACTCTGCGTCAACTACGTAATTTTCCATGGGAGTTTTGCCATGGATCCCCCTCCGGCATGCCATAGTCCAGGTGTTAGTCCCCTTGAAACAACTTTTCCATTACTATTGTGGCCAGAAAGAGTCCCTGTGGGTTTTAAAATTCGCCTGCCTATTGAAGTCTATGGCGGTTCGCCCGGTTTGCCCGTTCGCGAACATTTGCGGAAATTCGTGTTCACCGTTCGCGAACGGAAAATTTTATGTTCGCGACATCTCTACTTCTCATGCCACCTGAAGTTTGTTTTTGGGCATAGGGACTAGGGGATCCTTAGGAAAATGTCTAGACTTCGCCATCCTTTGGCAGTTAATGCAGGAACGGCAGTAGTTAGTGACATCATCCCCCATACCAGGCCAATAACATTTTTGTTTTAAGCAGTCTTTTGTCTTGCATATTTCCAGATGACCAGCAAGTGGTATCTCATGGGATTCTTGCAGTAGCTGTTCCCTTAAATGGCTATGCACTATCATCTGCCTTGTAAACATTCTGGCTGGGTACCAATGGGGATTGTGTGCCTGTACAGTTGGCCCTGGTCCCCTATTACTCTCTCGGTCATACTTTTCTGGAGTCTTATCAGCCAGCTCTCTTAGTTTTTGTAAAGTCACATAGGTATGCAGAGCCTCCTGAAACACTGGCCGGTGTGTGTCAGGGTTGACTGGTAAGACACTCTCCTGTGTGATCTCCTGTGTGAGCTGGGGGCTGTCAGCTGCTGCTGTTAACGCCACTTCTTTTGTAGTGAGAACAGCAGGGGTTCCAGCACTCAAAGGATCTGAGTGGTGCGAACTCTGACTCTGCATCACTGTAGCAATGTAGGGAGAATGCTTTCCAGCCTGGTTTTGGTGGACAGGTGTGTGTGTAACAGATTCAATACTTGTACATTCTATCCTATCCTCATCAGACATTTTTAGAATATCACTAGGTACAGAATTAATATACAACTCTAACATATCACTAGTTACAGAATAAGTACCTGACTCTAGAGTATCACTAGGTACAGAATTATTACCATCTGTAGTATTGCAATCAGCTATTACTAGGGATGATTTACATGGTGCTGTGGATGCAAGTTTCCTCCACATCATTGGTAGACAAATACTGGGAGACTAAGTGACCTAGATTGGTGCCTAATAAATATTGGTGGGCATATTATCAGTCACTTCCACCTCCATCACTCCACTCCCTGCTCCCCAATCGAGGTATACTCGGGCCATGGGCAAGGCTGGGTTCACTCCTTCAATCCCAGAAACAATCCAGGTTTTCCCTGGGATTAAGTCTTCAGCACTCACAAATTCTGGTCTGCAGCTGCCCCCACTAGCCACCCTTCCTGGCTAGTGTGTATGCTAATGACCTTTTACGACCAAGTTTTATAAGGTCAGTACCTGGCACAGAATCTGTAAACTAAGAAACTTTTCCTGTGGGCATCATAACAACTTTATACCACCTTTATCTAACCAATCATAATGTTCTGAACACGTGGATATCAAACATGGAGGGATTAGGACATTACGGAGTGCATTCTTTATTTACCCCCTTTTGCAGAGCCCTAATTGAGGTGACATTCACACAGGTGATGCCGATGGGCGGCCAAATTCCAATCCTAAACAGTACATAGCAAGTTATAAATTAGGTCCAGTATTTCTTTGATGAGTCTTCATCTGTATAGTATTTGATACATAAACCCTACTGCAGGTCATAGTATCCTCTACCTGACCTTTCGAATGGCTCCACCAGGACTGGGGATCTGAGGACATATCAAATGCTACAATAGTGTTTATGATGGGATAATATATTTCCTGAGTGAATTTGTTCTGATCCCCTGGTTTTGTTTAGACAGCCTTTGTGTTCTGTTGTTACAAATAAGGCATCAATGATTTTATGGCCAGTCACAAGCATGTCAGGTGGGTTTTCTCCTACTCTGATATCTACACATTATTTTGCTATCTACTGTACAGTATACCACCACTGCATTCATTAAAATAAGGTCTAATATGTAGGCATTCAAGAGAGTGAGCACTATGCGGGAAGGAGAGTATACCTTGCGATCTTTCCAGCAGCTGTGCTTCTCTACTGTGTGCAAAGCTGCTGGTGACATCAGTCATAGAGAGTAGCGGCTCTCTATTATGCCTCAGTCAGCACCTGATATATTCCGTGCAGTGGATGCTATGCGCGCTGCCATTCACTGCAAACACAATGATATCTGGCGCTACTTTCTGGGTGCCAGTTATCCTGTTATATCTGTAAAGAATAAATCAAGGCAACTGGACTTACTGTAGATTTCTTGAAAACATATCACTCGTTCTTCCAACGAGTTTTCTCAATTCTGAGAATTGTCCAGTTGCCTTGATTTATTCTTTACAGATATACCATGACCTGGATAAATGAGAACCTTCACAGACAGTTATCCTGTTGTTTAGTACCCCACTTAGGTTTATATTTATGACCATGTGGTGTTATGCCCCCTACTGTTGGTGGGTTCAGTTTTTGGGACCCATTTTGCATACTCCTGACATACTCAGATCCCTCTATGAGTGGTGTCATGAGTTTGTTAGGTCCCACAAATCAGTGACTTTTGACTGCTTTATTCAGCTGCTAGATGCAGTGTGGGTAGATACCCCCGTTTTCTTATTCTAACATTATAATAAAGATTTGTTATTTTGTTTTAGCATCCTGTTCATCCATATATTATTATAAAAGTATAGTGATCCACAAAAAAGCTGCCACTGCCCATAGTTACATTCTTGTAACCTAAAGACTGTGCATTTGAAATCATCAAGATTTGAGCCTGTTGTAAACACCAATATTTGTTCCCTCTTCATGGCTAATGTTATTGGTTTGTTGACTCTGCCTCTTTGCTGCATCATTCTTGATTAGGTAACTACCTTGGTCTACCACCTGCTTGGCAAAAATGCGTGGGACTTAGTGACAGGGCTTTTGCCTCTGGCACAAAAGATTAACTATAATTCTTGCCAGAATCTTGCATAAAGTATAGCTCACAACTGGACTATATTTGCATTTCTGGCCCACTAACTGCCAGAATGCCAGAAGATGTATGAAGGCCTCTTAATAAATCTTACTCCAGTGCACTTTATTAAGACTGGCATACGAAAGGTCCAATCTTCATAAATTATTTCTTACGTTGACTGTACGATATTCTTCAACAACATTCTTCAGCAACACAACTATTTGTCTAATGTCAGACATTAATAAGAAATACAGGAACCACAACAATGTTAATCTCAGTGTAATGTGAATATATGAACTCTGCCTGGTATATTTCACATGAGCGATTTGGAAAAGCCCTAAAGATGTTTAGAAGATGAATTGGCCGCACAAATAATGAAATAAGCTGGAGCTCATTTTCAAATACATAAAGTATAAATGTTATTACATGCACATTAAAAATCAGCACAACTCACTGAAAACAATGAAAGTAAAAATTATGAAAGTTTAGGCAAGATGCGAGACTTTGACTTAATGAATTTTAATAAGTGATTTTAAGAAGCATAGCTAGGAATCAGCATACTAATGATCAAGTCTCCTCCGTGTTTGGAACAAAATGTACTGCAAAATCCTCCCTATTACTGTGTCACTTTTATTTTTCAGTTGAACATTGCCCCTGGTATTTAGTCCTGTCACCATGACTCACTATGCTAAATGTTGGAATACAACATTTGTTTTGATTTACTGATCTTATATTCATTTCTCCCTTTCTGAAAGCATTCTTATTACAGCAGGCAGAGCAGAAGTGTATCAGAATTAATTCAGTTATGTTAGTTAAAAAATGATAGCAGCCATGAGACGTAAATATACAGGTAGCTGTCTTCATATCTGTGTTGGAGGTTCCATTACGAATCTTTGCCGGATATTGCATCAAACATATCAGAACAAAAGAGGCACAGGCGCACAGCATGCAACTCTATTTTTTTGCGGTAAAATGACAGATACTATGAAGGAAACCCAATAGACCATATTATGGTCAACGGGGTTTGTCAGTCGCCTTTGGTGTCTGTGATGTGATGAATCCATCACTGCCACTATATTATTTAAAAAGCCCAGCATTAGTCCTACTATTAAAGTTCAGACTGGTAAACCAGGGTACCAGGGGATCCTCAGGTGGGCTCTGACTCTGATACGCTAATGGAACCCAAAGTTCCAGCAGACGACAACCCCAAATGGAGCTGACTTTGGAGCCAACCACGTGTCATTAGGGTCTATTTTTAATATGATGGTTCATGAATAGCCTGTAAAACCATGGACATGACATGTTCTGTATAGATGGAGGGGGCCCTCAAAATTATCTCCTGTGCTGGGCCCAAGCGATGTCAATCCAACATGGCTACTATTAGTAATTAGTATTACAAGTAGGTTACACAAAACATAAACATACACATAAACGGAAATTAGATGTACTATGTTAAATAGACCCGGAAAGAGTAAGTAAAAACCCACTCAGTGTACATAGATACACCAAACAACGAGAATAAACTGAGATTAAACGGGTATATCATCAAAAATAAATCCTTTATTGAATAAATAACATATATAGACGAGAACGTGAGACAACAGATAAAAAATGGCTACATCTGAGGAGGCATATCAGCACAGGTGAAACATGAAGGGGAGGAATGGAGTACAAGAACGGAGGCAGAGAAAGAGAGTACAATGCCTCACTAAATTCTGCAGGTACTTCTGTAACCACAATTACTTAGTATATGGGGGCAAAAAAAACCTAAAAATACTAAGGTGCAAGTGCAAATGATAAAACACCACATCAATAAATGGTTACAGACTACACCGCAACATATGGATGTGTAATAGTTCCAATAGATGTATGGGAACATACAGCAGCCAAGAAGAAATTAAAGTGCAAATGCATAGAGAGTCCCCACATCAATGGTCCAATATCACAATAGAAACTGCGGTGACAACTTAGAACTCCATATACATAAAGATATGGCTCAGGTGCACGGCAACATCCACCTATGGATAACCCAAGTGGGTATAGCTAAGCACCAGAGCCAGTAAACACATCCACAAGAGCATTACATATCTACATACCCATAGTATGGGGATATACACCTCAGGAGAGCCATGTAACCCCGAAGCGCGTTTCGGCGGATGCCTTCCTCTGGGGCTCACCCAAGAGTAGAAACTCAATAAAAGTGACCCCATCTAAGAAACTACACCCCTCAAGGTATTCAAAACTGATCTTAAAAACTTTGTTAACCCTTTAGGTGTTCCACAAGAGTTATTGGCCAATGGAGATGAAATGTAAGAATTTCAATTTTTTGGCAAATTTTCCATTTTAATCAATTTTTTTCCAATAACAAAGCAAGGGTTATGTCACCATAACCTCTCAGGATCGCAGGATGGTGATTGGTGGTGTATTATCACACCACCGATCACCATCCTGTTCCGGGTTATTGCGTCCCCAGAGACCCGAATAACCTGGAAACGCAGCAAACAGCAGGTCTGAATTGACCTGCGGTTTGCCGCGATTGCCGATATGGGGGGGTCACAGGACCCCCCGCGCATTGTCCCAGGGTGCCTGCTGATTTATTTCAGCAGGCACCCAGTTCTGATCACCGCCCGCTGCACGGGGGTGATCGGAACTACACATGACGTACTGGTACGTCACGTGTCCTTAAGTACAGGACATCATGACGTACCGGTACGTTATGTGTCCCCAAGAGGTTAATCTAACTGTTAGTTCGGCCGGTGACATATACCCATTTTTGGTGTGAGATACACGTGCACTGCATATGTGACAGGGGAAATTAATATAGTTAATTCATCTGTTAGTTCGGTGGGTGACATATTCCCATTTTTTGTGTGAAGTACACCTGTACTGCATATGTGACAGGGAAATTAATTTAGTTCATACTAACTGTTAATTTGGTGGGTGACATATTCCCATTTTTGGTGTGAGGTAAACCTCACTGCATACGTGAGAGAGAAATTAATATAGTTAATCTGATTGTTAGTTCGGCCGGTGACATATAGCCATTTTTGGTGTGAGGCACACCTGCACTGCATACGTCACAGGGAAATTAATATAGTTAATCCGTCTGTTAGTTTCGTGGGTGACATATTCCCATTTTTGGTGTGAGGTACACCAGCACTTTATACGTGACAGGGAAATTAATATAGTTAATCTGAGTGTTAGTTCGGCCGGTGACATATACCCATTTTTGGTGTGAGATACACGTGCACTGCATATGTGACAGGGAAATTCATATAGTTAATCTGTCTGTTAGTTCAGTGGGTGACATATACCCATTTTTGGTGTGAAGTACACCTGCACTGCATACGTCACAGGGAAATTAATATAGTTAATCCGTCTGTTAGTTTGGAGGGTGACATATTCCTAATTTTGGTGTGTGATAGACGTGCACTTTATACGTTACAGGGAAATTAATATAGTTAATCTGACTGTTAGTTCGGCCGGTGACATATACCCATTTTTTTGTGTGAGGTACACCTGCACTGCATATTTGACAGGGAAATTAATATACAGGGTGGGCCATTTATATGGATACACCTTAATAAAATGGGAATGGTTGGTGATATTAACTTTCTGTTTGTGGCACATTAGTAGATGTGAGGGGGGAAACTTTTCAACATGAGTGGTGACCATGGCGGCCATTTTGAAGTCGAACATTTTGAATCCAACTTTAGTTTTTTCAATAGGAAGAGGGTCATGTGACACATCAAACTTATTGGGAATTTCACAAGAAAAACAATGGTGTGCTTGGTTTTAACGTAACTTTATTCTTTCATGAGTTATTTACAAGTTTCTGACCACTTATAAAATGTGTTCAATGTGCTGCCCATTGTGTTGGATTGTCAATGCAACCCTCTTCTCCCACTCTTCACACACTGATAGCAACACCGCAGAAGAAATGCTAGCACAGGCTTCCAGTATCCGTAGTTTCAGGTGCTGCACATCTCGTATCTTCACAGCATAGACAATTGCCCTCAGATGACCCCAAAGATAAAAGTCTAAGGGGGTCAGATCGGGAGACCTTGGGGGCCATTCAACTGGCCCACGACGACCAATCCACTTTCCAGGAAACTGTTCATCTAGGAATGCTCGGACCTGACACCCATAATGTGGTGGTGGGTGCACCATCTTGCTGGAAAAACTCAGGGAACGTGCCAGCTTCAGTGCATAAAGAGGGAAACACATCATCATGTAGCAATTTCGCATATCCAGTGACCCCCTTAGACTTTTATCTTTGGGGTCATCTGAAGGCAATTGTCTATGCTGTGAAGATACGAGATGTGCAGCACCTGAAACTACGGATACTGGAAGCCTGTGCTAGCATTTCTCCTGCGGTGTTGCTATCAGTGTGTGAAGAGTGGGAGAAGAGGGTTGCATTGACAATCCAACACAATGGGCAGCACATTGAACACATTTTATAAGTGGTCAGAAACTTGTAAATAACTCATGAAAGAATAAAGTTACGTTAAAACCAAGCACACCATTGTTTTTCTTGTGAAATTCCCAATAAGTTTGATGTGTCACATGACCCTCTTCCTATTGAAAAAACAAAAATTGGATTCAAAATGGCCGACTTCAAAATGGCCGCCATGGTCACCACCCATCTTGAAAAGTTTCCCCCCTCACATATACTAATGTGCCACAAACAGGAAGTTAATATCACCAACCATTCCCATTTTATTAAGGTGTATCCATATAAATGGCCCACCCTGTAGTTAATCTTTCTGTTAGTTTGGTGGGTGACATGTTCCCATTTTTGGTGTGAGGTACACCTGCACTGCATGTGTGACAGGGAAATTAATATAGTTAATCCGTCTGTTAGTTTGGTGGGCAACATAAACCCATTTTTGGTGTGAGATACACCTGCACTGCAGATGCAGTGTCCTGAAACAAACTGCTTAATACTGTGATTGTGTTTCATGAAAATGTGCTTATGCCTGAGTTCCCATAAAGTTGCACAGAGAGGGGATGGTTTTAACAAACCTCCCAGGGCTGACTCCGAGAAGAGAATAAGAAGAAGGAGGAGAGTGTGATGTCTATGGGAAAAGCTGCATCTCTGCAGCCATTTTGCAGAGTTATAAAAACTCCAGAGTTAGTTCCATGTACCAGCTCATATATTACAGGAGATCCAGGCAACCCAGAGAGGGAGTAAGAATATTGGCAAAGGAAGGTAATTGTCATTTATCAGGCTCTAGTCTCCTTTGCATTAGGTGGAGAAATTCTAAGCTACTAGCTGCCCACCATTACCAAAGACAGAAAGGTGACCTGTCAGGAGATAGTATTCCTAGAGAAGATACAGTATTAAATGATTATACAGTTCAGCAGAGATAGTACATCCCTTCAGCCTGGAGAAACAAGGGATTGATTGTCATAGATGGAAACTACCCCTTATGCAACTTTTGGGAACTAACCTGAACCATTGTAGAAGCTGCCTTGCTGTAAATGACTTTTGTGCGCATTGATGACCTTTGGATCAGCTTCAGTAAAGTACGGGGAATTTGTTAATAGAACTGGTCTCTTTATTGTACAAGGTGTCACGAACACCAGAGACCCTCCCTCCACTGCACCTTAAACCCACACCACCAAGGGCACCTCAACCACCATCTGTCCGGAATCCCTGGACAACAGAGTGTGCCTTAAAGGAACTGGTGCTGTCCTTTCATTTACTGCATGCCGGCCCAGGGAGCGCTGCTAACCTTGAGTCAAACTGCTACTACCCCCATCGACCCACCATAACTCACACATATTGCCCCTGCAGCCCGGTCGCTGCACATACAGTTGCAAGAAAAAATATGTGAACCCTTTGGCATGATATGGATTTCTGCACAAATTGGTCATAAAATGTGATCTGATCTTCATCTAAGTCACAACAATAGACAATCACAGTCTGCTTAAACTAATAACAGACAAAGAATTAAGTGTTACCATGTTTTTATTGAACACACCATGTAAACATTCACAGTGCAGGTGGAAAAAGTATGTTAACCCCTAGACTAATGACATCTCCAAGAGCTAATTGGAGTGAGGTGTCAGCCAACTGGAGTCCAGTCAATGAGATGAGATTTGAGGTGTTGGTTACAGCTGCCCTGCCCTATAAAAAACACACACCAGTTCTGGGTTTGCTTTTCACAAGAAGCATTGCCTGATGTGAATGATGCCTCGCACAAAAGAGTTCTCAGAAGACCTACGATTAAAAATTGTTGACTTGCCTAAAGCTGGAAAGGGTTATAAAAGTATCTCCAAAAGCCTTGCTGTTCATCAGTCCACGGTAAGACAAATTGTCTATAAATGGAGAAAGTTCCGGACTGCTGCCACTCTCCCTAGGAGTGGCTGTCCTGTAAAGATGACTACAAGAGCACAGCTCAGACTGCTCAATCAGGTGGGGAATAATCCTAGAGTGTCAGCTAAAGACTTACAAAAGTCTTTGGCATATGCTAACATCCCTGTTAACGAATCTACGATACGTAAAACACTAAACAAGAATGGATTTCATGGGAGGATATCACAGAGGAAGCCACTGCTGTCTAAAAAAAACATTGCTGCACGTTTACAGTTTGCACAAGAGCACCTGGATGTTCCACAGCAGTACTGGAAAAATATTCTGTGGACAGATGAAACCAAAGTTGAGTTGTTTGGAAGAAACACACAATACTATGTGTGGAGAAAAGAGGCACAGCACACCAACATCAAAATCTCATCCCAACTGTGAAGTATGGTGGTGGGAACATCATGGTTTGGGGCTGCTTTGCTGCATCAGGGCCTGGACGGATTGCTATCATCGAAGGAAAAATTAATTTCGAAGTTTATCAAGACATTTTGCAGGAGAACTTAAGGCCATCTGTCCACAAGCTGAAGCTCAACAGAAGATTGGTGTTCCAACAGGACAACGACCCAAATCATAGAAGTAAATCAACAACAGAATGGCTTAAACAGAAGAAAATACGCCTTCTGGAGTGGCCCAGTCAGAGTCCTGACCTCAACCCGATTGAGATGCTGTGGCATGACCTCAAGAAAGCGATTCACACCAGACATCCCAAGAATATTGCTGAACTGAAACAGTTTTGTAAAGAGGAATGGTCAAGAATTACTCCTGACCGTTGTGCATGTCTGATCTGCAGGAAATATTTGGTTGACGTTATTGCTGCCAAAGGAGGTTCAACCAGTTATTAAATCCAAGGGTTCACATACTTTTTCCACCTGCACTGTGAATGTTTACATGGTGTGTTCAATAAAAACATGGTAACATTAAATTTGTGTGTTATTAGTTTAAGCAGACTGTGATTGTTTATTGTTGTGGCTTAGATGAAGATCAGATCACATTTTATGACCAATTTGTGAAGAAATCCATATCATTCCAAAGGGTTCACATACTTTTTTTGGCAACTGTATGTGACAGGGAAATGAATATAGTTAATCCCTCTGTGAGTTCGGTGGGTGACATAATCCCATTTTTGCTGTGAGGAACACCTGCACTGCATACGTGACAGGAACATTAACATAGTTAATCCGTCTGTTAGTTCGGTGGGTGACATATACCCATTTTTGGTGTGAGATACACGTTCACTTTATACGTGACAGAGAAATTAATGAAGTTAATCCGTCTATTAGTTCGTGGGGTGACATATACCCCTTTTTGGTGGGAGATACACCTGCACTTTATACGTGACATGGAAATGAAAGGGATTCTGTCACTATTTTTTACCCTATAGAGATGTGGACATGCACGGCTAGATCGCCGCTATCACATGTCCGCAATATACCTGTCCCATATCTCTGAGTGGTTTTAATGAGAGTAAAAAATGATTTTATATATATGTAAATCAGCCTGGTAAGGAGCCCAAGGACCCCTAACTGTTCTGGAGCCCCGCCATGCCCCCCTGTGAAGGAGCCTAACACCGCCTGTATCCAGGATTCTCCTCCTTGCTCACAAAGTCAGATTGCCGTAATCTCACGATGCGCGAGCTCGCGCATGCGCAGTACCAGCATAGTGTTCCTTTCCTGTGCTGGCATCAGCCTCATGGAAGGAACTGCGCATTCGCGAGCTCGCGCATCGCGAGATTACGGCGATCTGACTTTGTGAGCAAGGAGGAGATTCCTGGATACAGGCGGTGCTGGTCTCCTTCACAGGGGGGAGTGGCTGGGCTCCAGAATGGTTAGTGCAGCCCCTTGGGCTCATTACCAGGCTGATTTACATATATATATATATATATATATATATATATATAGACAATGCTGTGTACCTTGCGACTTTCATAGGATAGCTCATGTGCTCAGTGGGCGTGATCAGGATGACGCGGTGCTCGGCCTTGCACACACACCCCCTTCTCCCTATTTCTGTATCTAATTGGAGGAAACTAATAATTGGGAAGCGATCCCAGCTGAGTACTGGGTTTATATGGTGGATAGCAACTCAGTGATTTTATTCCCTTGGATAAAGCTAAAGCGAAACGTATGTCAGGGAGCGTCCTCTCTCTCCCTCCTCATGGATACCAGGGTCAGTATGCTATATGTATGTGTTTGGTAATATGTGCTTATACTGATACCACTTTGATTGCCATCCGAGATATTCACTGGGATACCCAAGTTGGAGCCATACTGTTTGGACCATATTGGGTTGGGGACCCCTATATGTGATTAATTTGTGAGATTAGTATGAGGTTTATATAAAAAAATATGTTTTACTACTGACTGGTCATAGTCGATTGTACTGTATCTTATATCACTAGCACTTTATCATGCGCTACCTTGTTGGTATGCATACATAATTATTCTTATTTATATGTGATTTTGCACATGTAATACAGGCTGACAGTATCTGTGTGGGGGGAGATGTTGGCTCTACAGTTCTCACCTGCAGATTTTATGATGTCTTTGTGATATTTTGTCTTGATATGATTATGTGTAATAAAGTAAATGTTTTGATATTACATGTGTGGTTTAGTTGGGTTGGTATACAGATAGAAGGTGCTGTCCTTAATTCCATCACTGGAGCGTGATCAGAAGATGCGCGAGTACAAGCGCATGCTGGTAGATGCGGTGCTGATGGCATCCACACCTGACAGCGGGGGCTCAGTGGAAGCACAAGGCAAAGGAGGAGGAGGAAGAAATCGCCAACGCAGCTGGGGCACCGCCAGCACCTCAAAACGGAGGGTTAGTATGGCCGAAATGTGGAAAAGCTTTGTCAGCACGCCACAACAACCAGCACCACCAGCTGATATGGAACGTCTTAGCAGGAGGCAGCATTTCAGCAATATGGTGGAACAGTACGTGTGCACACGCCTACACGTACTGAATGACGGGTCTGCCCCCTTCAACTTCTGGGTCTCCAAATTGGGCACATGGCCTGAGCTTGCCCTTTACGCCTTGGAGGTGCTGACCTGCCCTGCAGACAGTGTATTGTTCGAACGTGTGTTTAGCATGGCAGGGGGGTAATCATAGACAAGCGCAGCCGCCTGTCCACAGCCAACGTGGACAAGCTCACGTTCATTAAAATGAACCAGGCATGGATCTCTCAGGACTTGTCCGTACCTTGTGCTGAGAGGACAAGTATACTGGCCCCACACAGACATTGTTATACTCCAGCGTACTTTCTCTTTATATTCTCTTTTCTATTTCCAAATGTTTTGGGGTCTCCTCAAATTTATAAAAAATTAGAACCACCTGCTCCGCCACGTCCACCGCCTCCTCAACCTCCTACTCCACTTTAACCTCTGCCTCCTAGTTCAAGATTATTATTTTACATTTTTTTCTATTCTATGTTATTTTAAGTCATTTCCCTATCCACATTTGTTTTCAGGGCAACTGTCCTGCTCTTATTCCCATTTTGCTTCCTTTTGCAGCCCTCTAGCCCTTACTACAACTATTTTACAGCCATTTTAGTGCACCAAAGTTCAGGTCCCCATTGACTTCAAAGGGGTTCGGGTTCGAGTTCAGGTCAGGTTCGGGTCCCAAACCCGAACTTTGACCCAAAGTTCGGCCGAACCCGGCGAACCCGAACATCCATGGGTCCGCTCATCACTATTAGTAATAAAGATAAAACAGCTGTAAATTCAGATGTAGCAGGCGCTAATCCCTTAGGCCCCTTGCAGACGAGCGTGTCCGGATTAGGTCCGGATGTGTTGCGAATGCGTTCAGTGAAAAATGCGCGATTTTGCTAAGTCATTCAGTTTTGCCAGCGATCTCGTTCGGTTGTTCAGTTTTTATCACGCTGGTGCAATGCGTTTTGATGCGTTTTGCACGTGCGTGATAAAAAACTGAAGGCATACAAACAACATCTCTTAGCAACTCAGCTACATTCACTTCTATGGGGCCAGCGTTGCGTGAAAATAAAAAAATATAGAATATGTTGCGATTTTCACGCAACGCACACGTGATCCATGAAAACCAATGCACATGTACACAGCCCCATTGAAATTAATGGGTCCGGATTCCGTGCGGGCGCAATGCATTCGCATTAAGCATTGCACCCGCGTGGAATATTCGCTCGTGTGAAAGGGGCCTTAGTGACCAGCCTGTTTTGGGCCTTACTGACCATGCGCTTTTCTTCCTTTTTTCATCATCACGTTCCAAGAGCTATAACTTTTCCATCTATATTGCTGTATGAGGGCTTGTTTTTTGCGGAACAAGTTGTAGTTTTTAATGTTGCCTTTTTGGGGTACACATAACTTTCTGATTAACTTTTATTAACTCTTTCCAGGAGATGGGAAAAACAGCAATGCTGCCACTGAGTTATACATTTTACGGCGTTTATTTTTCAATATAAATAACATAATATCTTCTCTGGGTTAGTACAATTACAGTGATACCAAATACATATAGTTTTTTTCTGTTTTACTACTTTTGTTCAATAAAACCCCTTTTTTAAAAGGAATAAAATCTTTTTGCATCTCCGCTTTCCAAGACCCATAACTTTTTAATTTTTCTTTCTATGGAGTTGTGTGAGGGATTGATTTTTGCAGGACAACTTGTAGTTTTCATTGGTATCATTTTGGAGTAAATGACACTTTTTGATCGCTTCTTATTACACTTTTTCAGTGGCAACTAAGTACACTGCTCAAAAAAATAAAGGGAACACAATAATAACACATCCTAGATCTGAATTAATTAAATATTATTCTGAAATACTTTGTTCTTTACATAGTTAAATGTGCTGACCACAAAATCACACAAAAATTAAAAATGGAAATCAAATTTTTCAACCCATGGAGGTCTGGATTTGGAGTCACACTCAAAATTAAAGTGGAAAAACACACTACAGGCTGATCCAACTTTGATGTAATGTCCTTAAAACAAGTCAAAATGAGGCTCAGTAGTGTGTGTGGCCTCCACTTGCCTGTATGACCTCCCTACAACGCCTGTGCATGCTCCTGATGAGGTGGCGGACAGTCTCCTGAGGGATCTCCTCCCAGACCTGGACTAAAGCATCTGCCAACTCCTGGACAGTCTGTGGTGCAACGTGACGTTGGTGGATAGAGCGAGACATGATGTCCCAGATGTGCTCAATTGGATTCAGGTCTGGGGAACGGGCGGGCCAGTCCATAGCATCAATGCCTTCATCTTGCAGGAACTGCTGACACACTTCAGCCACATGAGGTCTAGCATTGTCTTGCATTAGGAGGAACCCAGGGCCAACCGCACCAGCAAATGGTCTCACAAGGGGTTTGAGGATCTCATCTCGGTACCTAATGGCAGTCAGGCTACCTCTGGCGAGCACATGGAGGGCTGTGCGGCCCTCCAAAGAAATGCCACCCCACACCATTACTGACCCAATGCCAAACCGGTCATGCTGGAGGATGTTGCAGGCAGCAGAACGTTCTCCACGGCGTCTCCAGACTCTGTTACGTCTGTCACATGTGCTCAGTGTGAACCTGCTTTCATCTGTGAAGAGCACAGGGCGCCAGTGGCGAATTTGCCAATCTTGGTGTTCTCTGGCAAATGCCAAACGTCCTGCACGGTGTTGGGTTGTAAGCACAACCCCCACCTGTGGACATCAGGCCCTCATATCACCCTCATGGAGTCTGTTTCTGACCGTTTGAGCAGACACATGCACATTTGTGGCCTGCTGGAGGTCATTTTGCAGGGCTCTGGCAGTGCTCCTCCTGTTCCTCCTTGCACAAAGGCAGAGGTAGCAGTCCTGCTGCTGGGTTGTTGCCCTCCTACGGCATCCTCCACGTCTCCTGATGTACTGGCCTATCTTCTGGTAGCGCCTCCATGCTCTGGACACTACGCTGACAGACACAGCAAACCTTCTTGCCACAGCTCCCATTGATGTGCCATCCTGGATAAGCTGCACTACCTGAGCCACTTGTGTGGGTTGTAGACTCCGTCTCATGCTACCACTAGAGTGAAAGCACCGTCAGCATTCAAAAGTGACCAAAACATCAGCCAGGAAGCATAGGAACTGAGAAGTGGTCTGTGATCACCACCTGCAGAACCACTTCTTTATTGGGGGTGTCTTGCTAATTGCCTATAATTTCCACCTGTTGTCTATCCCATTTTCACAACAGCATGTGAAATTGATTGTCACTCAGTGTTGCTTCCTAAGTGGACAGTTTGATTTCACAGAAGTGTGATTGACTTGGAGGTACATTGTGTTGTTTAAGTGTTCCCTTTATTTTTTTGAGCAGTGTATAAATTAGCAATTTTTTTATTTTTTTACAGCGTTCCCCGTAGGGGGCAATTTCCATGATGTAGTGAGTCGTTACGGATGCGGCGATGTCAAACATGTGGGGGAGATTTTGTTTTGCAGTTTTTTCATTTAAAAGTGCATTCTCAATGGGGAAAATGTGTATTTTTATTTTTACAGAACTTTTTATTTATTTGATAAATGTGTTTGTTTTTTTTTACTTTTTTTTTACCACTTAATAGTCCAACAAGGGGACTCTAGCAGACAACATTCTGATTGCTTTTTAATGTGAGTGTTTTACTAACATTGAACAGCAGGCCAGAGAGGCGCAGCCTGCTGGAAACTACTCAAGGCTGGTTTGGGGCCTACATCAGACCCCAGCGAGCCTTCACACACATCAGCACCCCGCTGCATGTGGGCTCCAATGGGGGGAACTGGTGCTGAAATAAACAGCACCGATCAATCCCGAGGTTAAACAAGGGACACCAGTGTTTGGTGTCCACTGTTAGCGCTGCATTTGGCTGGTATGCTACACCAGCCAATCGAAGCACTAGAGAGGCAGAGGGAACAGGAAGAATCTCTATGAAAACAGCCATTTTAGTTGGGTACTGCATGCAGAGAAGTTCTGTACCCCCTTTGTGCTGTAAGTTGGCTGGCTGAGACTTGTGGTGCACCACCACAGCGCTCTATGGTTCAGTGAACAGTGACAACTGCTGCACTGATCAATAAGCCTATTGTTCATCTGCAGCAGTTCCTGATCTCTGGTCCATAAGTCTGAATCTCTATCCCTCTGCTCCCTCCACCCCTGTCCGTTTTCAGCAGACGCCAAGCTATCCGTGAGCACTTTTTTTTCACAATTTTTTTTTTCTGTGTGAGAGTTGCGACCACCAACGTCACTGAGCAAAATTTTTTGTGTAGGAGCTTTTTTTTCTTATTGGGGCTTATTTTTAAAAAAGGAATAATAATTAGGAGTTTTATATATATGTATAAAGATCTCTCTATATATAGATATGTTATTTTTAGCTAGTTTTTATATATTTTTTTACTGCAGTAATTGTTTATACTACGTTTTTTGAGTGCATGCACGCATAAAATATCTGCTTACATACACGCAATAACTGAGTAGCATCTATTACTGATCGCATCTGTGCTCAGTGCTCCATTTTTTGTGTGTGTGTAGGAAAGACTACTTTTTTGTTACTAAGGTGGGATTTATCAAACTGGTGTACAGTAGAACTGGCTTATTTGCCCATAGCAACCAATCAGATTCCAACTTTCATTTTTTAGAGCTCCTATTGTTTGCTATGGGCAACCAAGCCAGTTCTACTTTACACCAGTTTGACAAATCTTCCTTTAGTTTTTCTCAAAAAAAAAATTCTCCTCACCAATGATAAGGCAAAGTGAGATGTAGCCTCACGTGGCACTCTTCTAGAACCGCAGGGGAGCAACAATTTAGCCTCCAACTCTGCACTCCTGCACAGCCCTGAATACAGTTATGTCACATAAGTGTATTCAGGATAGTGCAGGGATGGAGGCTAAATTGTAGGGTGTATTTCACACTGCTGCTTTCTCACATTTTTTGCCACAATTTGCTGCTGCTTCCTTCTTCTTGCCGCTGCGGCTACCAAAAGAGGTCACAACTGCAGTGCGGCAAAAAGGAGGAGGCAACACCACGGAGCAGGCACAGACCACCTGCTACAGTACATTATCTGCACTGAGAGAGTTATCAATGTTATCTATGGTGTTACATAGGACTGCAGGTAATATCTACTACATTTTCTGTACTCAGAGGGTTATCACTGTGTTATCTATGGTGTTACATAGGACTGCAGAAGACATCTACATTAACTGTACTCAGAGTTATTGCTGTGTTATCTGCAGTGTTACATAGGACTGCAGGTAACATTTACTACATGAACTGTAGTCAGAGAATTATCATTGTGTTATCTGTGCTGTTACATAGGACTTCAGGTAACATCTACTGCATTATCTGTACTCAGAGTTATCTGTGGTGTTATATAGGACTGCAGGTGACATCTACTATATTATATGTACTTAGGGTTATTGCTATGGTGTTACATAGGACTACATTATCTGTACTCAGAGAGTAATCACTGTACTATTTGTAGTGTTATATAGGACTGCAGATAACATCTACTACATTATCTGCACTCAGAGAGTTATCACTGTGTTATCTGTAGTGTTACATAGGACTGCAAGTGACATCTACTACATTATCTGTACAGAGAGAAGTTATCGCTGTACTATTTGTCGTGTTACATAGGACTGCAGGTAAGACGTTTATGGCATATCCACAGGAGTACGATGGGTATAGGTCCCACCATGTGTCCCATTCTTCCCTAGAAGTAAACAGAGAGCCATGCATGTGGAGTCACCTTGCCATACACTGCAGTAGGAAAATGAAGCTCTTTTCCCGAGATAGAGTCTCTCCAACTGCTGGTAAACCAGGTACATAGCATGTCATACATTAAGATTACAAATAATGTTAAATACAATAAATCAGTGCAACAATAGTAATGCCTCTACTCTTGGGTATTACAAATGTATAGCCCAGATACCTAACTGTTCAGCTCTGCAAAGGCTTAGAGGGAACACTGTCCTAGCGCCCAGCCTTTTAATCTGAGGGCACACCAGGGTTCAAGCTTTAAGAACTCCTTAATCACATAGTGCCCTAAATTCCTAAGCTCAGTGTCCCTATCACTCATGCTTCCCACAGATAGGACAGTATGAACAAAGAAAGAGGTTAGCTCTAATAAGAGAAGGATTGAAACAATGATGAAACTGATACACACTGGTGTCAAATTGTCATCTGTCAATCAATTAGTTTAGAAATGGTTGAAAAGTAAAAAAAAAAAAAGACAAGACTGAATCTAGTCTAAGGCCTCTTTCACACGGGCGTCATGTTTTTGGGCTGGATAAGATGCGGGCGCGTTGCTAGAAAATGCGTGATTTTCTGCGCGAGGGCAAAACATTTTAATGCGTTTTGCACGTGCGTGAGAAAAATCACCATCAAAAAGGGGGAACAGGACCTGTTCCTGGGATCAGTGGGTGTCGCAGAATCGGACCCCACTAATCATATAGTTATGCCCTATGGTGTAGAGAGGATAACTTTAAAACCTGGACAACCCCTTTAAATCCTCCTTAAATGCTCAAGGTAAACTCAATAAATTACCAAAGCATCTCCATTGTATCCTCCTCACTGGATTTTCACATACAAATGGTACAACGACCTAGGGATATTAGTGAGTTCAGCTATCTACCATTGCTTGTACAGAGATTACCACTCACAACCTGTCACAGACTTCTCTAAAGTGTGACAGAATAGTCAAAACGAAAGCTAAATCTACAGTCTACAATCTTTGCATGTCTACACACAGTCTGCAAGCAAGCAAGCTTATAGCTGTCCGCCATCTTACATGCACGAGGCTTCATAAGCACAGTGAGTAAGCTGAAATCCTTTCTTAAAGAGACAGTACCACTTAAACAGGAATAACATATCCACAAGAGTCTCCGTGGATTTCTCAGTCATATGGAAATTCACCCTGCTCCCAAAAACTCAGATATACAGGAAGCAGGGTCCATGTTCACTGAAGAACAAACAGTACGATCTAAATGTGTTATCAAACCAACACAAAAGATTAGAGATAACTTTGAGGCAACCAAAGAGGAGTTCAGTGTCAATTTGAATGATTTATGGCAAACAACTGAACGCCATATAGCAGCTCTTTCGCGCTATAGCAATGACGCACCAATTTTGGCTAGTGTTGAATCATTTAACTAACGCCTATGTCCGCTATCAGCGACTGTCTACAAAGTACCTCACTTTTCTGAGCGACTCCAATTTTGATGATGCCTTTAGAAGAGTTGAGAGAGAGAAAGAATCTCCTCCAAGAGAAGGATGCCTTAGTACAAGACACTAAGAGTAAGGCAGAACTCCGCATCGCACACTTGCAAGAAGTGAGATCCCATCGCTCAACTTCAACCAAATGTTCATCATTACGAGGTAAAGGATAAGCTTTCTAACCTCCTTAAGGCACCAGACATCAGTCCTACCCAGACAACCTAGGAAGATCATTGTTTTATACAGCACCAGGGGACAACAGATTAGCCTTGTCCGTAGATGACAAAGAGTTTATTAAAATAATGGACAATGGATTCTTCAAAGATGCATCTAACCACTGGGTTGCACCTTTATCTTTCCGTGCTGTAAGAGCTAGACTTGCTGACAACCGGGAACAGGAACTATCCAGATTCATCTCCTTGCAACGTATGTTAAAAAACAAACCCGAAATGAAAAATCATTTTGTGGCCTTCATGGAAAATAAATTTCACAATGACCATGCAGAGCCAGCTCCACCTTTGCAAGAGCATGAAGAATGCTGGTACCTTCCCTCCTTTGGAGTATATCACCCACGGAAACCAAACCAGATAAGAGTGGAATTCGACTCAAGTGCCAAACATAATGGCGTATCTCTGAACAACGTCCTTCTTACCAGTCCAAACCTGACCAATAATCTTGTAGGCGTACTTATGAGATTCAGAAAGGAGCCAGTTGCCATTACTGCAGACATTGAACAAATGTTCCACTGCTTTATCGTATGGCAAGACCACAGAAATTACCTCAGGTTTCTTTGGCACAGAGACAATGACACCAGCAAGGAAATGGTTGAATACCGCATGAAGGTGCACATGTTCAGTAACAGTCCTTCACCTACTGTTGCTACATATGTCCTACGTAGGGCTGCCTCTGATGGTGAGTCAGAATTTGGGAAAGACGTCCGAAACTTCATTGAAAGAGACTTCTACATGGACGACGCACTCAAATTCTTGCCTACAGTGGAGGAAGCCAAAGATCTGCTCAAAAGGACTCAAGTTATGCTTTCAAAATCTTGTCTGAGGTTACATAAAATCGACTCTAACTGTGCTGCTGTAATGAAAGCCTTCCAACCCAGTGATCATGCCACAGAATTCAGAGACTTGAATCTAGGGATAGACAATCCACCAGTACAGAGAAGTCTGGGTTTGAGGTGGGACTTATCAAATGACTCCCTTGGGTTTCCAGTTAGCTGTGCAGATAAACCATTTAGTAAACGGAGAGTTCTCTCAGTGGTGAACAGCCTATATGATCCCCTGGCATTTGTAGAACCTTTGATTGTACAAGGCAAATTCCTGTTAAGACAGCTCTCAGAGTTTATTTCGGACTGGGATGCTCCATTGCCCTCTGACAAACAGCAAAAGTGGGAGCTTTGAAAGGAATGCATGCATGCATTAGACAGGATTCACATACCATGATGCTACACTCCAACATCCCTTACAACAACTCAGAGGAAAGAAATCCACAGTACATATTCTCAGATGCGTCTACTAAAGCTATCGCAGCTGTTGCATATTTGAAGGTAATAGACTATTGCAATGAAGTTCATGTTGGATTTCTGTTTGGAAAGGCTAAATTAGCTCCCAAACCCGAACACACCATTCCTAGGCTTGAACTTTGTGGGACTGTACTAGCTGTGGAGATTGCAGACTTTATACAGTGTGAGCTAGATATTCATGTGAATGACAAATTTTACACACACAGTAAGGTTGTTCTGGGATATATATATATATATATATATATATATATACAACCAGTCAAAACGCTTCTACATCTATGTCAGTAACCGTATTGAAAGGATTAGAAGGTCCTCTAAACCTGAACAGAGGCATTATGTTCCATCTCATCTCAATCCCGCAGATTGCGCCACCAGACTAGCATCTGGTAGAGTCTCTGCAAACTCTTATTGGTTAACAGGTCCGGAGTTTTTATTGAACCAGAGCAGAGAAGCTCCTACTCAAGACGTCTTCAGTCTCCAAGACCCTCATGAAGATCCAGAGATTCGCCCTGAAGTTAGTACCCTTGTTACCAAGTCTGAAAGAAGGTCTGGCTTGGGCTGTCATCGCTTTGAATGCTTCACTAGATGGTCAAATCTCAAAAGCATTTGACATTTTTCAAACCAGCACCTGGATCTGAATACTTTTGTAATTGCATGTGATTAAAAATTTTGTACAGCCACTGAACCACAATATTCAGTAAAATGTATTTGTATAGTGCCACCTGCTGTTTGTTCTTTTCCTTATTTCTTGTCCACCTAACTGAAGGGGTCGCAGACACACAGTTTAAAACTCCAACTGCCACCAGCGCTATCTACTGTTAGAAGCTGCCTCAGAAAGGACATGCTCCCTGGGGAAGGATATCCCCTGTTCTGCCAGCTTGAAATAAATCGAGCAGGACAATTGCAGCTATGAATGAGGAGATCTCTGGATCCATGTGAGGTACAGGGCTGGTTCTAGCTTTGTTAGAAAGAGATTGTCCTGTACTGTATGATGTCTGATTTTAATTTTTACATCAATCATCGCATATACCTGGTAAATGGACATCCTATAACATTTCAGAAATTATGGACTTGGATTCCCTTAAACTTGGATTGCCTGATTCTAATGAAATATGTTTGCTGTACAGTGAAAAGACAGTGCTATGACCTGAAGTTCTATAAAAATATGACAAGCATTCAAATTATGGCCAAAAGGAAAAGACGCTCATAGGGTAAGTACGTTCAAGTGCAGACACCCTCACAAGGGTATGTCTTCTGCTCACCTGTTTGAGTTCAATACTGGGCAAAAGACAAGTATAGGTAAGAATCAAGGTAACAGTGGTCGGTGCTGCCGGAACTATCTGGGGCCCCAGATGCATAGGCAGAGCTGCCAATGGGGTAGATCAGGGATACTCAACCTGCAGCCCTCCAGCTGTTGTAAAACTACAACTCCCACCATGCCCTGCTGTAGGCTGATAGCTATACGCTGTCTGGGAATGCTGGGAGTTGTAGATTTGCAGCAGCTGGAGGGCCGCAGGTTGAGCATGCCTGGGGTAGATGAATCGTGCAATAAGTAGATGTTGAACTTTACCCGTCTCACTTCAGGATAGATAGTGCATAGGCGCCAATCATGGCCTGCATAACGGATCTGTCCCATTTCCGTTATGCAGGAGAGGATTCTCCTGCATAACGGAAATGGGACGGATCCGTTTTGCAGCCAATAGACTTCTATTATGATGGAATGAATAACGGAATGCCTCTAAAGGCATTCCGTTATGCATTGCTTCATAGAATTGCGTTATGGTCCGTGGTAACGGAATCCATAACGCAATTCTGCTTTTACCACCAAACGAAGCGTGAACGAATTTCAAAAATATGAAATTCGCTCATCTCTAATTTCAGCCAATGAAGGAGCATTTTGCTCATTGATTGGATGATCTGCAGCACCATGGGCAGTTTATTGGGAACAAGCGTTCATACTAATGTTCGTTCCTGATAATCGTCTGGGCAATTCTGCAGTGTAAATCTGCCTTTACGCAAAGATATGAGCATGGTTTATATACTGTATGTTTGAAGAAGTTCTCACTCCCAAAAGCCTTTCCAGCAGGCATGTTTTCTACTGACAAATGGTCCGTCGTAATTTTTGTGTCTGGGTTCATCTAGAAAATAACACATTTCCAGTTGTCAAATTGTTCTCAGTTTGGTGGTAGCTTGGAAAGGAAACATGAACTGCTTATTTATTAATGCCTGCAAATCAGCATTTTTAGGAAGTAGTTGTTTCAATTTAATCAGTCCTTCATATCCTTTGAGGACAAGAGCAAATGCCTTTGGTCTTATTGCAGAATATAAAGCCATTTAGTGATTCTCAAGAGAACATTGCCATCTGGTGGTTTCACGAGTTTGTTTGGTAACTTGCAAATTATATTTGCTGATATCATTTTCTATGTTTTCCTATCTGTAAAAATAGCTTAAGTAATGTATAATTAGTTTTCTTCTTGTATTCTTCTGTTGAGATGAAAATGTTAACTACATTAACTATAGTAATATTAACATCTATTCACATCTGCATTGTGGCTTATTGTGGAAGCCAGGACTTAAGGCTGGGGGAAGGGGTTTGATAGACATGTAATGGGAAACTTGGTGGGGTAGGGGGCGCATACTAAGTTTTGCTATGGGGCCTTATGAGGTCTTAGTATGCCCCTGCCACTCAACAATCTGTTGTGAGTGGAGGTTTATTCAGATGTAGTTTTGTCAATATATAAGCTCAAATTAGATCACACAAATACAGCAATTCAACTTAGAACCACA
Organism: Bufo bufo; assembly: GCF_905171765.1. Taxonomy (NCBI): domain Eukaryota; kingdom Metazoa; phylum Chordata; class Amphibia; order Anura; family Bufonidae; genus Bufo; species Bufo bufo. The sequence goes on from NC_053392.1 coordinate 280,184,537, forward strand.
AAGTACCATAAACATAACAGGTTACTGTTTTTCATTCTTCTTGCTCAAATGGCTTGGTTCACACCATCTTTAGGGTTAACATTCAGCGTACAATAGTGGTCAAACATTTGGACACACCTTTGATTCTGTCATTTTTTCTTGTTTTTGTTTTCTACTTTACAGAATCATATTGAAGATATAAAAATGATGAAGGAACACATATGGAATTAAGTAGTGAAAAAAGTTTAAAACAAGCCAGAATATGTGTCATGTTTTAGACTCTTCAGAGTAGCCCCCTTTTGCTTTGATGGCAGCTTTGCACTCATTTGGCATTCTCTACATGAGGTAGTCACCTGGAAAGGTTTTCCAACAGTTTTGAAGGAGTTCCCAAAGGTGCTGAGCACTTGGGTTAATTGGGTTAAAAGGGTTTTCTGAGATTTTTATACTGATGACCTATCCACTGGATAGGTCATCAGGATCTGATCCGTGGGGTCTCACACCCAGGACCCCTGCTGATCAGCTGTTTTGAGAAGGCATCCGCTCTCCTGTGAGCACTGCTGCCTTCTAGAAGCTTACCAAGCACAGCGCCCGACATTGTATATAAGCTGAGCTCGGTATTGCGTCCACCCCCATTCACTTGACACATGAACGTGTCGTCACTCTGCCTAGGAAAAGCAGAGAGAAGGCTGGGGCGTTCACAGGAGAGCTGCTGCCTTCTGAAACAGCTGATCGGTGAGGGGACCTGGTGACAGACCCTCACCGATCAGTATAAAAAAAAAAAACTTTCAGGTCAGGTGATTGTGGAGACCATTGTATCTGACACAGCTCTCAATCACTCTAATTATGGTCAAATGTCCCTTAACATACCCTGAAAGGTGTGTTTGAAGTCATTGTCCTGTTGAAAAACAAACAATGGTACCACTAAATGCAAAACAGATAGGATGAATGTCTTTGCAGAATGCTTTGGTAGATGTGCTGGTTAAGGTCTTCTTGAATTTTTAACAAATCATTAACTGTGTAGAAACCATCCGCTCACTTTTTCTGCGTCTTAAAAAGACATGGCAGTTGGAACCAAAAATCTTACATTTTGACTGATCAGACTAAAGTACAGATTTCCATTTGTCTAAAGTCTATTCCTTGTGTTTCTTTCCCTAAGGAATTTCTTTTTCTGTTGTCCCTCAGTAGTGTTGAGCGAGCATGCTCGGCCGAATATCAGTTCTGCTCGAGCATCGCTATGCTCAGCACATTGCGGAGTTCGGCCGAACAGTGTATTTATATCTAATTTAGCTTCTATTTCTATGCAGAAGATCACTGTACAGTGAGGGAATCCCTCAGTGTGAGTCTGCGGCTTAGGAGTCCCTGCTCTGACTCCATATATAGTTATGTCCATATATAGAGTCAGTGCTTGGGGACACCCCAGTGTATTTAAATCTAATTTAGCTCGAATTTCAGAGCAGGGGGTGCCTGGGGTTCTCCCATTGACTTCTATTGTGCTAAGGTGCTCAGTAGAGCACCCGAGCATCGTAAAGTGTTCTACTCGAGCACACAAGCACTTTGGTGTATTTTTTGCAGCAATGCAGCAATGCAGCAATAAAGGCCAGATTCTCATAGCCTCCGCTGAACAGCTGATGTTGAGATTTGTCTGGTACTTGATCTCTGTAAAGTATCTTATGCCTAAATGTCAGCATGTAGGCTTAAATTGAGGCGCTGCTAAGTTGTGGTCTCTGAGGCTGTAACTCTTGTTAAAGAAGTTCTCCTCGGGAATTAGGAAAATGAAAATACTTAAATATTATTTTATGATAAATAAATTTGCAATGCCTTTCATTAGTTATAATGGCTAGGTTTGGTCTAGGGAGCGATCATAGGAGACATAAAATGGCCGCCGTCCTATTAGTACACACAAAACCTGTCTAATCACGCAGGAGGACAGAATATACTTCACAACACTGAGCTAAAGAGATTCCTCATCCTCCTCTCTGTGCTACTGGTCAGGTATTATGAGCCTTAATACAGGTAAATCTCTGTGAAAGATGAGATGACGAGGAGACATGAGAGGATTATGAGCAGCATGCAACTTGTGTGCAATCACCATTACCACAGGCCCCACATTACCGACAGTCTATGGCTGTCCCTCCTCTCTGTACTTCCATGTCTTCTCATGAATCAAATTCCTCGAGGGATTCAGCTAAAGTTCTTATCAGTTGTATTCAGGGAGGTGGATGAGGCAGCTCTTTAGCTCAGTATTCTGAAGTAACTTGTCCTGCTGTGTGATTAGGACAGTTTTGTATGTACTAAAAGGACGGCAGCCATTTTGTTTCCTCCAGACAAAATGCACCATTATAAATAATGGAAAGGTATTTGGGAATATATTTATTATAAGGTAATATTTAAGTGTTTTAATTTTCTTAATTCCTGGAGAAGCCCTTTAATGAATGTATCCCCTGCAGAAAATGTAACTCTTGGTTTTCCTATCCTGAGGTGGTCCTCATGAGAGACAGTTTCATCATACTGTATCACTTGATGGTTTCATGATTGCACTTGAGAATACCTTCAATGTAAGTTCTGGAAATTTTCTGACTGACCTTCATTACTTAAAATAATAATGACTGTTTTCTTTTGGAGTGGTTCTTTTCACAATGTGGATTAGAACAGTAGTGGAATTGGGCTAAACACTGTATAGAACTGCGTACCAATCCTACCTCTGCACAGCTGATAGTCCTTATATATAATAAGTTATGAAGCCTAGAAATTCCACAAAGTACCTCGCTGACATACTTGTTAATTGAAAACCATTCTAGGTGACTACATGTCATTGGCAATGGGGTTTGGCGATTCTCATCTTCTTTATGTGGGCAAAATCTGTTAGAAGGTATAAGTATGTACGTATCATACTGCTTTCATATGAGTCCAGACACACCATTGGTTTCATTGAAGCATCTTTCTCATCCCCCTGAGCCAGAACAAGAGAGAACTTTTATTCAAGTTACATTAACTTAAATAGCAGACATGACATCACAAAGAGGGTGTTCCTTAAGGACAGACTATTGGCTCCTTAACCTGAGAAGGAGTGTTTTCCACCAACTTCCATGTATATTTGAAAACTGCAACCTAACTCCCCTCTCCCCTATTGACCTTAAGACAAAATAATGCAAACATGGGCTCATACATCTGGTTTGCGGCCATCTAGTGGACAAAAATGTGTACCACAGAATGTTCCCATTATATATAGAGAGATATAAAATCTATCTCTCACAACATCATGAAGGTGATTGAGATGAATGCCAAGAGGAAAATCAATGATGAAAGTAAAAGGGGGCTACTTTGAGAAATCTGAAACATATTCTATTTGCAAGCATACAGCAGCAACAGTAAGAGGTGAGTAGATACATTTTTATAAGCACATCCTTGGCACTTCTGCTTGTGGTGTCTAGCAGTGACTGATTCCCCTACACACATTGAAATGAAACATGCATGCTTCACATGTTTATCGAGAAGTGGGGAGTGATAGCTGTCAGACAAATGAGTGTTAGCTGACGAGCTAACTCATGTCTTGTCCAGAAACTTGTCAGGTTTTCAGTAAAAAAGAAATCTGGCCAAAGCGATTTGCTCTGACTATAGAGCCCTTTCATTGTGGGATATCAATGAGGGTGCAAGATCACATAATTAACGTGACCTTCTTATATGTATGAATGATATACCAGAAAATCGTTTTGAATGGTTTTCCCCTTTCATTTAGATTGCATAAAACAGTTTTTCCTATGTATTCCATTGCATTCTGGTTTTGATCATTTACTATGTTATATCTGAAATGATTCAAATCAAGTGATAGAAGACACTATTTTATTTTGGGAGGGGCACACAAACTTCATTTTAGCCTGTGACACCTGATGGCATCATGTTGGAATGAATAGCCAGCTGAGATCTTTCGAGAGATAATTAAGGAGCTCTCAGGCTGGCAGGGAGGTTGAACAGTTTTGTCATCAGGAAACCGAAGTGTATTTGTACAGCATGCAAATCTAATGTCTGGTTATGTCACTGTCTTTCAAGTCTCTATTCCCCAAGGTAGAATGGTTTGCAAAATGTGATAGGAAATGTTTTGCTGAAACATTAATTTTTTACAATACTGCTCATGAGAATTCATTTGCACTAGCAATGGGGCACTGTCGGTGGCGAGACATTGCCCTGAAGAGTGATTTCAACATCTCTTTTAGGCTTATTCATGTGTTCCTTTCATTACTTTGATATTGGCCCCCAGAGAAACAAGCTTTTAATATTTACTGCTTTACAAACACTTACTGTCGAATGAATAGAACTTAAGAATGTATGTGCTGCTGACTGTACCTTTCACTGGATAAAAACAGTCCTCTTGACAGTACCTGAGGTACTAAGAGCTACATGTCAAAAAGATCTCTTCTGATTTGCTTTCATCTCATCTGGTGATCGAAACATTTATTCCTCCCACACACTGCAGTACTTCTGACAGGTTCCTCATTAGTTTGTGGATGCCATTGTTGGATCGCGTCATTGAGAGCTGATTCTGTCCATGCAGCGCTAGCTTTAGATTAACAGAGTGTGAAAATGGTGTAAATTATAACCATACCTATAGCACAGGATAGATTGATTAGCCGAGAATTATCAAATAAATCACAGATTCATAGATGGCATGGTTGTGCTATTATTCTTCCAACAAAACGTGTGGTTTTCAATGCTGAGTGAACGCTGAATGCTGATGCTCCACAATTACATGCAAAGGAAAGATTGTCATCATACATTTATCCCGGAGATGAAATTCGAGAGTTTACAAAATTGTTAGCTACAGTGTGTCATATCAAACAAGTTGCTAAATTGCTGCCCATTGCTCCTCTGAGACCCTTAATTCTTTGAAGGGAAGGGTAGTCAGAAAATTCTGTAGCAGACCTACATGTACTAAATTGTTGAAAACTGCAGGAATCCCTCATTTCGGCAATTGTTGCATTCCCCATTAAATATTGGAGATCTAAGAGGGGGTAAGGGTGTCAGACCCCCGACGATCAGCTGTTGAAGAGGCTGGTGTCCTGTGTGCAGCCTCTTCCTAGGCCATGTGACATCCTGGGGCCATGTGTTCACTATTGTCTCTCCTGTACTTGTCTATATGACATTCAATAGGAGTAAAATGCTCTATTAGCTGTTGTCACTAGATGTTGCTTTTGTTAAGGAAGACTATGGGGGCATCATATAATAAACTGCTAAGAGGTAGGAAATGAGTGTGTGGCTGAAGCAACATGTCAGGCAGGGGCTTTCCTGTTACGGAGTAGAGTAAAAAAAGGTAGGTTTAAGGGTATGGACCAGTTGCAAAGAAGGGGTCCTGACAACGGGGAGCCTTGGAAGAGTCTATGTTACAGCTGCAGAGAGTCAGGAGGAAGGTTTTCACACCAGCAGTGCTCTCTGAGGACGTGTGATTGCCGCTATCAGACTGGCTACAAAGTGGAAACATAGGGAGGGCGAGTTAAACCGCTCCACTGAGGCGCAATATGGCTCCTTATCCTATTGGGCATGTTGGGTTTCTTTGTAAAATAAGAACATTTACTATTGAAAGAGCTGGATTTCCTTATAGGTGCCTCTTACAGCCTGTTCTAACAGGATTCCATCATTGGGACATACCTTAGGGCATGTTTTTTTTGGATATAAGCAACGATTTAGAAGGACAGTGTTGTATACTTTAGGACTGCAACATATTATATTGTATCTCTATCAGCATATTTGGTATTATATATCACAGTAACTATAAAGTTACATGATATTTTAGACCGTGACAAATAGCGGCAGGGCCTGCAGCACTATTTATTGTGACTAAACCTCCATTGTTTTATTTTATATTATTTTGTTGCTATTAGTTTATCTAATTCCTTTGGAATAAATACCACCATTATTAAAAGGGTTAGACGCTTTCTGGTTATCATTGAACATTGTGTTTGTGAGGATGATTGATATGACACTTACTAATATATTCTTTGTGGATAATCTGCACCATTTCCTATATTTCATCAGGCATGCTCCCTTATTTTCCAAGCCTTTTGTGCTGTCCACACAGAGATCCTGTCCATAAAATGGCCACTGATGGAGGGTCACGTGACCAGCAAATCTCCTCCATGTGATGGTCTTCTCAATTCAAATACACTGCACCTACAGTAAACTTCCAACAGAACAAGTGCAGATGGCAAGTGCAGTGTGTTTTAATGGAAGAGACATCACATGGAGGGTGATTTGCCTGGCACATGACTCTCCATCAGCAGCCATTTTTTTTGGACAGGACCTCGGTATGGAGAGCACAAAAGACTTGGCAAACAAGAGGGCATACCTTATAAAATATAGTAAATGGACCAGAATTTCATTCATATATTAGTAAGAGCCATATTATCATGTTACCTACACATTGGTCAACAGTAACCTGTAAGTGGCCTACCCCTTAAAATATTTATTTATAATACATAGATGTTGCACTTACTGGTCATTGAGCCTTGTAAGTGATACCTTAATTTTTCTATAGGTATTTTTGTATTTCTGTGGGCAGACAGACTGAAATACACACTCGGTATTAATTGTAACACATTAATTCCCATAATCATGTGGGGTGAGCAGTCCATTTTATAGTTAAGCGGTCAATGACTACTGTATATCATGCATGAGACCACCACTATCAGGGAGAAGGTGTTATTTTGAGCTCAGGCATTGGCAGCTCATCAGAGACATGTTCACATAATCAGGCTCTTCGAAGAGAGGCCACTAGAGTTTATGAGTAGGGACAATAGCACATCAACCATATCATCCCATGATATTTATACTAGACAAATTATCATACTGAGTTACAGGGATGATGAAAGAAGATCAACTTACACATCTTGTTCACCTGACCCCATGGACATTTGGGAGGATGATTGAACAGTGTTGGAACTGCCCAATTTTCTATGGGTGTACTATCTTATGCAGACTCCAGTGTACTGTTAGAGGGGGTATTCAAAACAGCAGTTGGTCTCAGAACACCAAAGCAGGAAAAAATGTCCTCCGCAAGTATAGAAAACATTAAATTTATGAAAATGAATAAGGTATTGAACCAGGAGTATTTTCTCACCTCTAGCTGATGCCATTGAACAGATCTGTCTGTCCATCATATTACATACTATATTGTTGCTGCTGCCACGGCTGCTACCCCCCCCTCCCCCGCCACTGCTACTACCCCTATATTGACACACATCTCTTGCCTTGCCTGTCAGGTTCTATACTGTGCTGCTACTGCAGCCCCCCCGCTAGTACTATCCCTATACATCCACACATATCCTCTCCATTCTAAGGTTGGAAGCAAGTGTAGCACTAAACTGAAGTACAGATGTACTGGAGGTGTGGAAATATACCTATATAATTGATATCTCTATCTCCCAACACTCTACAGTATATATTTTAATTAGGTTACGTACAATTACCCTCAAAATATTTCCTAAAATAAGACTAGATAATTGATGCAGTAAAAATATTAACTCAGAATGAAAAAAAATGGCAAGAATTTAAATTTGTTTGGGAAAACTAATTATGATTTAGCCAGTTTAGCCTCTATCGACCATTCTTAAGACTCAGTTTGAATCACTTCCTGCAAAAAAATATTTCCTTTTTTCAGGTAGACAATACGACCTCTGAAAATGGCCTCTAGGATAATTGAGAAGACTTGGAAAAACTGTCAAGGCATCCGTCAGTCATTATTAGCTAAAGTGAATTGAGCAAGAAATTAAGGTAAACACCTGGACGGCTCTCAATTGATGCAAAGTGAGTATAAACATGTTAGTGGGACTAATTATGTTGGTGGAGATATTCCAGATGCTTCAAGAGACAACATCAATTATTTATGAATCCTATCATGTTTTCACCAAATGGAGCAGCTTTGGAATGTTTTAAGCCTTCTCATGGTTTGTCTTTCTGGGTATTTATCATAAATGTAGATGCATATTACCATAACTTTTTTATTTTGACTTGTAGCTTTAATAACAATTAAAGAATTATTAACATAATGCAAATTGTAGCATTGTACTTATTTCGAGCTATAAAAAATACAATTCTCCAAAAGGTCTTTATCAAAAATTTGAACCATTGACTCTGCAGACTGCTCTGTCCTCTTCTCACTAAAGTCTGTGAGAGGAGCTGTCTGACAGCGTCAGGCAGCTATACCCTCAATAGCTGTCAGCCAACCGACCAATTAGCCGACAGCTGCATCTCCCATCTCCATCAAAACATCACCACGCGCAAGAGTTAGCTTGTTTTCTTCAATAAAGATGGCCTTTCCGTGAGCAAATGGATGAGGTATGTATTTTTGTTGTCTTTAACCCTTGATTAACCCCTGAAAGGCCTCACTATAAGAGTCAGATGCCACGATCAGCTTTGTACGGGGTTCAGTGACGGGGAGTGGTGCAATAAAATTTTTGATAACTTCTCTCATCTCTAATAGGAGAACAACAAAGTTTATATCCACTGTAGCATACTCTTAATTTATGATTAGGAGCACAGAGCTAACATAAATTTCCGTCATCAATTATGGCAGAAAGTTGTGGCACAAAGGATATTTGCGCCACAATATTCAAATTTTCCATGCTCACACAGGTCTAAAAAAAGTGGGTGTGGAGCGGGCGGGGAAGGAGATAGTAGGTCAGTCTCATTTATCTTGTTTTAGGTATAGAAAAGGGTCTAAGTTTAGAGCCAGCAAAGAAGGATAGCTTAGATTTAGAATTGGCGCTGGATGGGCCCGGAGATATGTCGAGGCAGTGTGTTTCTACATAACTTCATGCTATTCTACCGCCAGGGGCAAGGTGTATTATTACTTACCGTCAGTCTAAAAAACGGCCGGTCTTAATAAATTTACCCCCATAGTGATGTAAAAAGTGGTAAACCTGAAGTTTAAAACTGTCACATCATATTTCTTTGATAGTTTGGTTGATAAATCTCCCTAATGTATTTAAGAAGTGGTGTACATTTTTCTCTAGTCTAAAATGTGGATATATCCTTTAATATGTGAATAAAGCTTCTTTTTGAGGATGTTGGAGTGTTTGTAACATTTTAAACTGCATTACTCATTTCAACAAACCTATTATTGTAAAGAGCCATAAAGGCTGCTCTGTTTTCATGATTTCTATATTGGTACGGGACCAAACCTCTTTCTTTTAAAGAGGTTTTCTCACAAGAGCATCTTATGACATGTCAATACGACACTTGACAGAATACCATTTGGCAAGGCTATAGTGGCTGGGACCCACATTAATCTTGAGAACATGTAAGTTTCTGATAGAGTGCTGGCTATTCTTGCCCAGTGATTCTCCATTTAAATGACTGGGAAACTGTTAGTGCTCTTCTTTTGCCAGGAAAACATATGCATATACTGTCTAATCCATGGCATATCTAGTGAGGCTGCAGGGGAGGTAGTCCGCTGGCATGATGGGGCCCACCAGGGTTGGAGTGGCCTAGTGAGCACTACCATCAAATGTATTGGCATCCACAGGACACTGATACCATTGAAGTCAGTGGTAGAGCAGGGAGCCACAGGCATCCTACTATACTATTCTCCTTTCACTTTAGGCCTGTGGCTTATAGGATGTCAGATCTAAATGAATGGTTGTCCATGTAAAATACATGTATCAAGATTGGCCAGCTCCACTAGAGCAAAAGTCACATTTTTAGCTCTGTCTCAAAAGCTTATTGAGATGTCCCTCTATGATATCTATGTGACAGCTATATGCCCCAATCAGTTGAGAAGAGACAATCACTTTAAGGCGTCTTGTATTATACGTCATATAGCTATATTCAAAATCGGACAATGTTTGACAAGAATATAGAAGCAAAATGTTCCATTCACTTATTCTTGACATGCACTATTGATCTTTGTAGCCACCCCTCATGTCACTCACAGCTACTAAGAATATGAGGGGAAGACTAAAATAAAGCAATCTACCATATGTTTCTAATAGGTCTCCTAACATTAATTAAAGTTAATGCCATTACTTTGATATATACCCCCTGTAGTTTCTATATAGCTTTTGATAAATTAACCATACATATAAACTTTGAATTATCCCATTTGCAGAATAAATGTTTGAAACGGAAAGCCAGATGTCTCCTCGGGGGTCCAGTTCAATTTCCTCATTTAACTTAATTAAAGCATACATTGAAAAAATGCACAGGGTTACGAAACAGTATTTATTCTTCCTTTTCATTTTCTCAAACAACCAGAGATGCCACATGAAAATAAATATAATCTCAGTTATAAAACTATTTTATTTCTGGATATAAAATCTGCATTGCTTTCATTCACATTGAGGAGCTGATGGTCACATAGAGACGAAGTCAGATTATAAACGCTCATACTCACAATGCTTAAAAAGAACATAAGATCAAGAAGAAACATCAGTTTTCTTTAATTACAATGTATTTTGAAGGCACACTGGTTGTCAGAGTTACCCCATAGCACATTTACAGAGATTTACAGCACATGTCATGTACTCAGTGTACCACATTTTGTACAGGAACCATTTCCCCTCCATGGATATACAGTGAACGGATATAAAAATCACACAATGGAATTGACATAGATGAAGGTAGTTGTTCATTGCCTGGTACCATTTGGTCTGGGCTCATACACGTCAGCTGCATTCATATTTGAGCTGATGATGCATTTTAGAAATGTATACCTTATGTCACTGTTATATACCGTTTATGTAGTCAGTTGGGCTATAGACAGTAACTATGATGGTTATTAAAACTTGAGGTAAATACAAGGCATTTCTTCATCCATGGAATCACCTGCACACCCTGGAAGTGGCAAATTAAATGTAATCAAATTATATATTTCTGTTTTTTCAGAGCTGTTTATGGAGGTCTTCACTGAGTATTTGAGCACCATCTTTTTTCCCAATTTTGGTAGTAATTTCTCTTAAAATTATAAATGTCACAGTTTGTTAATGCCTGCCATCCAGAATTAAAAAGAGCCTTGATTATCCTCTCTCTTGTTGAATCCATTTTTTGACGTTGGTTGCACTTGCAGACAGTAACATGGCATTAGCTGCTCAAGGCCCCTTTCATGTTGGGATCTTTAGCAGACTGGGGAGCAGCAAAGGCCTGAAGGCTGCAAGAGGAAGGATCACAGTATCCAGCATGGCCAGCAGGACCTGGTGGTCCTGGAATTCCAGGTTGCCCAGCAGGGCCAGGTGGCCCTCTCTCTCCATCACGACCTCTCGTCCATAACTTGGCTTTCCTGGTTCACCTTTGAGAAAGAAATAGATTTATGTGAAACCAAGCTTTCTTTTAGTCTGTCAGTACAGAAATCTTTGAAAAAGGGCTGAAAAAAATATTGTGCAAATTACATTCTGTGTTGAGTGACATTATAATGTAATATCAAGCCGTGATCTCTCAATGACACAAAACTTGCTACATTTCACTAAGCATATTATATCTAAAATACAAAATTTAATCTAATCTGGCTAATCTTAACATTATATATATATACGGTATTACCCAGGATGTGCAAGTAAAAGCTCCAATTATATGACAGCAACCCATTTCTCATAAAATTTTTATATTTTACATTCAATAAATTTGAACACAAGTATTAGGCATTCACACTGTCTCAAAAGGTCAAATTATCACAGAATGCTAAATGTCTTCAGCAAAAAAAAAATTAAACTGTCTAAATGGGGCATGGTTTTAAATATCAGCATTAGAGATGACATATAAATTTGAGTTTGAATCTAGATCTCCATCAGACATATAACTTCCCATCTGAATGCTTTGCACAAAGTGATTATAACTATTTTAGTACATCACATCTCCACTTACACTCATGACATCAAACTCTCTCTGTACAGGATGGAGATACAAAATTGTGGGTGTTTTGACATTTTATATATTTCCAAACAGAGTATAAATTATTTCTGCATTAACCAACAACAAATAATACACCTATTAATTGATCAGTTTCCCTATAAAGGGGTTGGCCACTTTCCACCCGCTGCGGAACAATGTGCATCTAAGATGATTATATGGCACTTACAAAAAAAGATTTGTTGATGTTTCTGCTCCATTTTCTATATTCATAAGGTATGCCCCCTTGTTGGGCAAATCTTTTGTGCTTGCCACACAGAGAACCTGTACTTAAAATGGTGGTATTCATGTAAGCATGCAAAAATAACTCCTGACACAACATTCAGTCTACTCCATTCAAATACACAGCAACTGCCATCTGAGTTTAGTCTAGGTGCAATGTCTGTGAAGTGTGGCAGGGGCGTAGTTAGAACTGACTGGGCCCCACAGCAAATTTGTACGCCCCCCCACTTTCTCTTACTTAAAATAAAACCATGTACAGGAGGCTGGCAGAGGAAGGAGTGGGCAGAGGTTGGGATAACTTCAGCATGCAGCTGCCAGGAAGCCACCCCAGTCTTTGCCCACTCCTTTCTCTGCCAGCCACCTTCTATCTGTATTGATGGAAGAGCTCATTGCTTCTGGCACCCTCAGCCGATCAGCTGTAATAAGAGTGGTGAGCAGTGTAATTATAAGTATGATGTCCCCATTCACGTCAATATGATGGCTCTGTATGCTTAAGTAAATACTAACGATAGAAGCGCTCATTGTGGTGAATACTACAGGTAGAAGCGCTCATTGCTAGAGCGCAGCGATGCTGGCTATCCTTTCAATTACTAGTGTTGGGCACGAATATTCGAATCGCGAATTATAATCGTGAATATCAGCACTTCGAGAATTTGCGAAGATTTAGAATATGGTGCTATATATTCGTATTCGCGAATATTCTAGATTTTTGTTTTCATCGGTAACCTCCCTTCTTGCTTGTGGGCCAATGAGAAGTCTGCAATGTCTTTGAGCTTAGCAACATCCCTAGCAACCAATAGGAAAGTTGCCTACCCCTTACTATATAAGAACCTCCACCAGCAGCCATTTTCTGTAGTTTTATGGAGTTCTGAGAGAGAGAGCAGTGTCATTGCTGAGCTCTGTGCTTTGCTGTATAATTACATTAGATAGTTAGTTAGCTCATATATATATAATACAGATAGTTAGTGGGAGATAGTCAGTGTAGGTTATATCCTGATATAGTGTAGCTGATAGGTTCCAGTGCAGGGTGTTAGGTAGTGTGATAGGTTCTACTGTCCATACATACGTACATACATACAAAGTTCACAACAATACTTAGTGCACCAATCAGTAATATGTAGTCAGACCCGCTAAAATGTGAAGTTGAATGTATTGCACAAAAATATGCGCATCATTAATTGCCGATTTGCGCAATTGTGAATATATTGGAGCACTCTATCTGCATATAAAGTTATTCTAATGTTCTGCCGTGCCAACCATTTACTCCAGTCTCAGGAAACTTCTAGCAGCTGGAAAAATGTAGCAAAAGTAACCCACGCCTGTATTGCGTGCGCAAAACGCGCATATTACATTGCAGATTTTCGCAATCAAGAAAATAATTGCGAATTCGAGAATGTATGACGAATATTCACCCAAATATTGGCGAAATATCGCAAATTCGAATATTGCCCCTGCCACTCATCACTATTAATTACTGCCTGCTATACTACAGACAGAGGCTGACAGAGAAAGGAGTGTGCATATGATGGGGTGGCTACCTGGAAGCTGCATGCTGAAGAAGGATAGATCACCAATGGTAAAAAGTAGTGACCTAATTCTTTATATAAATACACGCTACTAACCATATCGAGATATCTCCTGTATACAGAGTAAGCAGATGTTGACATAGATACACAAACACTCACACACTAACACATACAAACACAAATAAACACATAAATACATGCACACATATATACATATACACAAATGCACACACATATATACACACATGCACATATATATACACACATACAGATATATATATACACACACATATATATATATATATATATAATACAGACATAACCAATATATAAACAAACGCATATATACACACGCTTATTTACTTATAGGCTGCGGTTCTCAATTCTCCTCCTTCTCCTCTGGTGTCTTTTGGAGGCTAAAGGACCTGCGATCATGTGACATGATGACATCATCAAAGGTCCTTTAGCCTACCAGTACTGCATTCCAAATATCCTTCATACTCTGGAATGTACACCTTTTCTGGTACAATTCATGCCAGGCCTCCAGGACCTCCTCTGGCTGGAATGCAGTGGCTTGAGATGGTCAGAGATAAGGAAACAGCTGTGAAGGAGAATCCATGCCAGAGGAAGGTGGGGAGGTAGCCATCTCATATGGGAATATCCCATTAATATGATTAATATGACAGTATTTCAATGTAAAAAAATATGTTTGGTATGTTTGGTATATATCTACCAAACGTTTTTGAGCCTTACTTCCCCCTAATTACAAAAGGTGATTGACAGCTTTCACTGCATACAAACTCATCCTGTGCAGGCAACATTTCAGGCTTGCTTAAAGGGGTTCTCCGGGAATTAAGAAAATGAAAATACGTAAATATTACTTTATTATAAATATATTCCCAAATACCTGGATGGGGATGAGGCAGCTCTTTATCTTAGTGTTGTAAAGTAACTTGCCCTGCTGTGTGATTAGGACAGATTTTGTGTGTACTAATAGGACAGCAGCCATTTTGTTTTTCCTAATGATTGCTCCCCAGACAAAACGAGCCATTATAACTAATGTAAGGTATTTGGGAATATATTTATAATGAAGTAATATTTAAGTATTTTCATTTTTTTAATTCCTGGAGAACCCCTTTAAGGAGTTCTGGCAGCATTAAAATAACTTTCTACATGAAGATCTAAATCCCATCCCATACAGATCCCATAAAGATAAGGCAGAATGTTTTCAAAAACTGGCCCTATGGCCAAAACTTGCCATGCTACTAAAGAGATCTTCCAAGTTATATAAAAACTAATACATTAATGCATACTCATCCATTTTCTCCTCTGCTACTTGCTGCGATATGCTCTGGTCCTCACCAGTGCACTTTGTGTCAGCAATTGACTGCAGCGGTGACCTGTTCACGGAACATTACCGCTGCAGACAAGAAGATGACATCAGCAGCAGGAGGATCGAAGTGCAGCACTTGAAGAATCAGGGAAGAAAACAGGTGAGTAACCATTAATTTTTTATTTGGAGCCATTTACAGGGGTTGCCCGAATTTTAATATAACTCAGACAACCCCTTTAAGGTACCTCAACCATTAATCAAAATTTGTATAGGTCAAACATCAATGGAAATAATAACAGTAATAAATTATATTTTATCTGGACCTCTATGAAAACATTGATGATGATAACAATGCCTCCATAAATCTAGGAACATCATAAATTTCAATTTTCTATGCATCTAACTGAATTCATCTTAGTATAGGAGGCTTCCAGAAATGCAGAACTAAAATAACTAATATAGTATCAATATTATATTTTTTCCTTTTGGAGAAATGAAACAGGAAAGATGTGCCTTCATGGAAAATATTTATAGTCACTGGATTCGGTCAAGGAGGGGAGAACTGTGCCCTGCACTTCTGCCAGCTGTCCTTAATGTTGTGCTTGCTGATGACTTAAATACTTGTCCACAAGGGAGCAGTATTGATTTGTTGAATCATCCAGGCGTAACCTCATCAGGCCTTCGGCCTGAAACATCTTTTTTTTCTGTCAAAGATACACATTCTATTTTATAAGATGATTCTGCCTATTTAGGGAATGTCTTCAAACTACAGAGAGCAGTGAAAAGTGAAGAGCGAATATGATATTAAATTGAGGTAAATATTTATAGTGTTTTAGTATGATATTTAAAACGGTTGTGCACTGCTACAATATTAATCACCTATTCTCATCATAGGTCATTAATATCAGAAAGGTGGACGACTCCAAGCACCCCTGCTGATCAGCTATTTGTACTGGCACTGGCTTCCTCTTCAAAATTACACTGCACATTGTCTGCACAAGCACCACTACAACTTCAAACAGCTGATTATTGCAGAGTGGCGGGAGTCTGACCCCTGTCAATCTCAAATTGATGACTTATCCTGAGCATAGGTCAATACTGTAGCACACCATTTTATGTATTAGCACAGCATGTTAACATAGACTTTGAGTCAAAAGGTGAATGTAAAAAGTATTAACTGAGCCAACTAAAGGTAGACATTTGGTATCTCATGCAAGATATGCATCAAAGGGCATGAAAAGGGCAACATAAAGGCTATAGACTTTAGATTCTGTGTAACTTGTAAAATATTCATTTATATCTCTGCTCTTTCTTTGCTTAGTTATATCGAAACGTTTTCCCACTATATAATACATTTATATGCTCAGCTCCTCTTGCTCTATAACATGAAGCTGGTAGATGGGGCAGCATTGTCATTGTGACAGGTTCCTTTTAGAGAAATGTTTGTAAATAAAATGAGTGGTTTCATGCATGGGAAAACATAGAATTGGGGAAAATTAAAAAATAAGGACAATTATGCAAAGTCCTAGTTAGGGTATGTACAGTACAGACCAAAAGTTTGGACACACCTTCTCATTCAAAGAGTTTTCTTTATATTCATGACTATGGAAATTGTAGATTCACACTGAAGGCATCAAAACCATGAATTAACACATGTGGAATTATATACATAACAAACAAGTGTGAAACAACTGAAAATATGTCATATTCTAGGTTCTTCAAAGTAGCCACCTTTTGCTTTGATTACTGCTTTGCACACTCTTGGCATTCTCTTGATGAGCTTCAAGAGGTAGTCCCCTGAAATGGTTTCACTTCACAGGTGTGCCCTGTCAGGTTTAATAAGTGGGATTTCTTGCCTTATAAATGGGGTTGGGACCATCAGTTGCGTTGAGGAGAAGTCAGGTGGATACACAGCTGATAGTCCTACTGAATAGACTGTTAGAATTGGTATTATGGCAAGAAAAAAGCAGCCAAGTAAAGAAAAACGAGTGGCCATCATTACTTTAAGAAATGAAGGTCAGTCAGTCAGTCAAAAAATTGGGAAAACTTTGAAAGTAAGGGCTATTTGACCATGAAGGAGAGTGATGGGGTGCTGTGCCAGATGATCTGGCCTCCACAGTCACCGTACCTGAACCAAATCGAGATGGTTTGGGGTGAGCTGGACCGCAGAGTGAAGGCAAAAGGGCCAACAAGTGCTAAGCATCTCTGGGTACTCCTTCAAGACTGTTGTAGACCATTTCAGGGGATTACCTCTTGAAGCTCATCAAGAGAATGCCAAGAGTGTGCAAAGCAGTAATCAAAGCAAAAGGTGGCTACTTTGAAGAACCTAGAATATGACATATTTTCAGTTGTTTCACACTTGTTTGTTATGTATATAATTCCACATGTGTTAATTCATAGTTTTGATGCCTTCATAGTCATGAAAATAAAGAAAACTCTTTGAATGAGAAGGTGTGTCCAAACTTTTGGTCTGTACTGTATGTACATGAGTTGGGAGATCTTTATTCACTCCACTAAGGGAGAATGAGAGAAGTAGCTAACCTATGCACCACAACGTGGCAGATATTGAGGTTTGCTCAAAGGAGACCATACTGAAGATAAGCACATCCACCTGTAAAGCACATCCAATTTTCTGTTACATTGTACACACAGTAAATATCATCAGTAAGGTCCAATATGTTATTTGTTAGTTCAACCCACAAGAAATAGACCTCGTTGGAAGTGACTCCAAAGTGAGCTCCAAATGGATCTGTCTTCTGGTAGATCTGTGATGCCCTTTTTACTATATCAGAGCCGTGGTCCACTAGAGAATCATCAGGTTCTCTAGTGAACCAGTCAGAAGAATTCCTACTAAAGTGGAATAGCTCTTACTTTCATATCAGCTAAACACACATGCAAAATATCTGATTTTATGTGTAGGACTCTGGGACTCCAGGATGTATGAGTGTGTGAGTAAATAGTTGTCTGGTCCTGTACTTGTAAATATGCAATGATGTAACACAGGACTGCTTATTTGTTTAAGTAACATAATGTCATTGACATATTCTGATGTACTTCCCGATCAGGGATTCTTGTATGAGTACTGGATTATGGACTTGTTGTCCTGCTGTCTTTGTTTCTAAGTTTTCAAATTTAAAAGCTTTCTATAAATAAACACTATTAAAATTAATAAGACTAGACTGGATATATTTAAGGAGAATTTAAGGATATCATAACCAAGACTGAGACCATATACGTTTCATGTAACACTCTATGCATATATTCCTAAAATACTATAGACATACAGAGCAGTAAATGAATGCTCAATGAACATCAAAACCTCATAAGTAATGTATCTTTAGTGAAGAGGAAAATACATTAATTGGGTGGATTTCTAACCACTCTAACCCACTTTCTAACATAGGGCTCAACCACCTCTGTGCACAGGATGGGCAGTTCCTATGGCTGTATTCAGTTCTGATGTAATTTGCATGTGTTCATCCATTTTTAGATCTGATAGCTTTGCCAAGAAGTTCTGTTGCTGATCTCCTGGGTATTGACACCGTGTCTTTCTCTTATGTTCTCTCCATACGTTATGCAATCTGTGCGGCTTGTCTTTAAACATTTCCATCTATTATTCACAATTTATCATTATGTATCTACTGTGCACAGTTGCAGCAACCTGTTATTTCATACCTGTAAGTCCTTGTATTCCTGGCAATCCTTTTGGACCTCTGCCTGGTAGTCCTCTCTCTCCTCTTTCACCAGAATCACCTAAATGTGAATAGTAACATTTTAATAGATTGTAGGTGAACAGTAGAGTGCAATATCCTTTATACATTGCCCACAAAACAGGGAGAACCGGTTACAGCACTTTTGGTCATACTATTAAAAGCATACTGGATTTTGTGCACACAATAGCTTGCACTGCATGCTCTTCCCTGGAGATCTGGAATTATGAATCATATGCCATTTATGCAATTATGCAAAGCAGCCATGAAAGCAGTGCTTGAATATAAATATGAAAAATTAGATTCTCCTTTCACACAATAAATATAGCAGAGGTTAAAATACAAATTAAGAATGATGGTTGAAAAGGAAATATATTCTGATCCTCTCCATCCTTCAGCTTTGTAAATAGCCTGACAACAAATTTTCACTCGGTGTGTTTCTTGCAGCCTGATAAATGAAAATGGATTCTGATGATGTATCGACACTTTAAAATGGTGTGTGGAAGTGTCAGATAGAAATGGGATCAAACCTTTTAAGCTTCTGTTTTAATGCTTGATGCTGTCCATAAACTGACATGGAAATGCCTATATTATGGTGGCGCTAAACTGATATACAGTGTGTACATCTTTATGCTAATACACTATAGCCTATATATTATGATGATGAGCTGAAAGATATTTCTAGCATGCCATCCACAAGCTTATATAATGTGCTTTAAGCTCATATTTATTTGATGTATGTCCTTCGTATACATATACTGCAGTGCTGTACAGAGTTTGGCACCATTCACATTAGACTATCTTTGGGAGTCTATATATTTGCATGTGTTTGATAATATGCAAATACTCCAGAGTCCATTTAAAAAATCTGAAAAAAATCATAATAAAATCATTATTGATTACCTGACATTTTTCATAAGACTATAAATGAATATATACTTTAAGATGGCACGGTGTTTAAACAGGTTGCCTCTCTTCAGCAAATGGCATTTAACATGTAGATAAAGTTAATACAAGGCACTTACTAATGTAATTTGATGCTCCATATTGCCTCCTATGCTGGCTGGATTCATTTTTTCATCACATTATACAATGCTTATTTCCAGGGGTTACGACTCACGCATTAGAAAAAGTGTCAGCCTCTCTGGTGGCAGGACTGTGGGAGTGTGCATAGGCACACATCAGCAGAAGCTCCCGTCCCAGCCACCTCATATCTGTTCTGCAGCGATGACCATAAACCCTGTATACGAGCAGTGTATAATGTGATGGAAAAATGAATCGAGCCAACAAAGGAAACAATATGGACAATCACAATACATTAGTAAGTGCCTTGTATTAGCTTTATCTACATGCTAAATGTCATTTGCTGAAGTGACACCACCCCTTTAAAATAAAAAATGAAGTTGCAAGTTGAGCACTGCTATATGTGTCTTCTAAAGGGGTTGCTATTTTTTTTATAAGAGCAATGTCATAACAATCTTGCTAGTCTTATAGCAGGAGTCAATGTAACTAAGCAAAACAAAGATTGAAAGGGTTTTGGAATTCTGCCAAGGCTGCATCCATTTATGGGACTTTACTGCTCAAAAATAATATAATAAAAGCGTTATGTTTGCTTGTTTTTTTTCAGTACTTTGAATGGAGTGCATGCTCGACCATTGACCCATTTAAACTCCTCCAATCAGTGACCGTGTGGCTTTGGTTGGATAAGGCTTGGCTTGGCTTTGATATGTAAAAACATACCGTATTTTTCGCTTTATAAGGCTACTTTCACACCTGCGTTCAGGTGTCCGCTCGTGAGCTCCGTTTGAAGGGGCTCACGAGCGGACACCTGAACGCAGCCGTCCGGCCCTAATGCATTCTCAGTGGAGGCGGATCCACTGAGAATGCATCAGTCTGCCAGCGTTCAGCCTCCGCTCCGCTCAGTGAGCGGACACCTGAACGCTGCTTGCAGCGTTCGGGTGTCCGCCTGGCCATGCGGAGGCGAGCGGATCCGTCCAGACTTATAATGGAAGTCAATGGGGGACGGATCCGCTTGAAGATGACACCATATGGCTCCGAACGCTAGTGTGAAAGTAGCCTTAGACGCACTTTTTTTCCCCCAAAAGAGGGTTGACTTTTTTTTTACAGGGCTGACACTGATATATCGCCGGCCGCTATGCTGCACAGCGTGGCCGGCGATACATCAGTTACAGTGAGGGGAGGGAGGAGGGGCTGGAGGCAACTCACAGCGGGGCCCGGTGCAGACACTGTATTACACCGGCCCCCGTGCACAGAAGCCTCTTTGTATGTAAAATCTTTCATTATTCCTGAATCCATCGCTCTCCTATTGATAAACTAGCCTAATCGCCTGCATCAGTACTCACTATGAATGTAGCGTGCGGTCCCTCCGGCGCATGACTTCATCCTGCTCCTGCTTCATTAATGAAGTGGGAGGAGCTTGACTGACTGAGTGACGTCAGTCACACGCCGGCTGGACCGCACGCTACATTCATAGTGAGTACTGATGTAGGCGATTAGGCTAGTTTATCAATAGGAGAGCGATGGATTCAGGAATAATGAAATATTTTACATACAAAGAGACTTCTGTGCGCGGGGCCCGGTGTAATACAGTGTCTGCACCGGGCCCCGCTGTGAGTTGCCTCCAGCCCCTCCTCCCTCCCCGCACTGTAACTGATGTATCGCCGGCCACGCTGTTCATATGCAGGAACCTAGAGCCCTATCTGACCCTAAAGAGCCCTGGAAATAGTGTCAGGACAAAAGATGACCTGTTCCTTCCCAGCTGAGGGAACAGGAGACTCTCTCAGGCCTAATACCAAATGATAGGGGAATACAATAAACAAGAAATAGGGAAAAGACACTTAACTCCGAAGTACGCGGACGAGCAGGAACTCAGAGGAGAACCAAACACCAGCACTTCCACAACCAGAAAGGATCTATCAATTGCATAGCATGATGGGTGAGATCAGACTAAATAGAGGAGTTGGAATGACCACTTAAGCTACACGTGAGACAAGAGGTGTCGTCATAGCCAGCAACAACACAGAAACAAGTGAAACCAAAGAGGCTGTCAGATCACATCACGTGCAGCCAGTCTCTTAGATCTTCTGACCCCTGTGACGAGAGAGACCGTGACTCATGTGTGGCTGTACCCTAAGGGCTCATGCACAGGAATGTATTTTCTTTCTGTGTCCATTCAGTTTTTTTTTTTGTGCACCGTATGCGGAACCATTCATTTCAATAGGTCCGCAAAAAAAAAATGGAAGTTACTCCATGTGCATTCCATTTCCGTATGTCTGTTCTGCAAAGAAATAGAACATGTCTATTTATTATTGTCCGCATTACAGACAAAGCTGGACTGTTCTATTAGGGGCCAGCTGTTCTGTTCCGCAAAATACGGAATGCACACGGATGTCATCCATTATTTTTGCGTATCCGTGTTTTGCGGACCGCAAAATACATACGGTCATATGCATGAGCCCTAAGAGTGTTAAATACCGTATTTTTCGCTTTATAAGACGCACCTGATTATAAGACGCACCTAGGTTTTTGAGGAGGAAAATAAGAAAATAAATATTTTGAACCAAAAGGTGTGCTTTTGGTGGATTTTGAACTAATGGTCTGGGGATGACACTGTTATGGGGCTCTGTGGATGACGCACTGTTATGGGGGATCTGTGGATGACACACTGTTATGGGGGGGAATCTGTTGATGCACTGTTATGGGGGGATCTATGGATGATGCACTGTTATGGGGGATGTGTGCTGTGACACATAGGGCCATGAGGGGGGCCAGGATAAGATGCTATATGTGTGGATGACACACATATAGCATCTTATGCTGGTCCCCCTCATGGCCCTATGTTTCACAGCATTACAGTACTTTATTGTACTTTATTCTTTGTATGTAAAATCTTTCTTTAATCTTGAATCAATCGCTCTCCTTTTGATAAACTAGCTGACACTGATATATCGCCGGCCGCTATGCTTCACAGCGTGGCCGGCGATACATCAGTTACAGTGCGAGGAGGGGCTGGAGGCAACTCACAGCGGGGCCCGGTGCAGACACTGTATTACACCGGGCCCCGCGCACAGAAGTCTCTTTGTATGTAAAATATTTCATTATTCCTGAATCCATCGCTCTCCTATTGATAAACTAGCCTAATCGCCTACATCAGTACTCACTATGAATGTAGCGTGCGGTCCAGCCGGCGTGTGACTGACGTCACTCAGTCAGTCAAGCTCCTCCCACTTCATTAATGAAGCAGGAGCAGGATGAAGTCATGCGCCGGAGGGACCGCACGCTACATTCATAGTGAGTACTGATGCAGGCTATTAGGCTAGTTTATCAATAGGAGAGCGATGGATTCAGGAATAATGAAAGATTTTACATACAAAGAGGCTTCTGTGCACGGGGGCCGGTGTAATACAGTGTCTGCACCGGGCCCCGCTGTGAGTTGCCTCCAGCCCCTCCTCCCTCCCCTCACTGTAACTGATGTATCGCCGGCCACGCTGTGCAGCATAGCGGCCGGCGATATATCAGTGTCAGCCCTGTAAAAAAAAAGTCAACCCTCTTTTGGGGGGAAAAAAATTGCGTCTAAGGCTACTTTCACACTAGCGTTCGGAGCCATATGGTGTCATCTTCAAGCGGATCCGTCCCCATTGACTTCCATTATAAGTCTGGACGGATCCGCTCGCCTCCGCACGGCCAGGTGGACACCCGAACTCTGCAAGCAGCGTTCAGGTGTCCGCTCACTGAGCGGAGCGGAGGCTGAGCGCTGGCAGGCTGATGCATTCTCAGTGGATCCGCAGATAGGGCTCTAGGTTCCTGCATATGAACAGCGTGGCCGGCGATACATCAGTTACAGTGCGGGGAGGGAGGAGGGGCTGGAGGCTCTAGGTTCCTGCATATGAACATTCCTACCATCGAGGTCTGTTCATACTGATAGTAGTCAAGGCTGGGTCTAGGGATTCACTAGGTCAGGGCTGGCCAACCTGCGGCTCTCCAGCTGTTGCAAAACTACAACTCCCAGCATGCCTAGACTGCTTACAGCTATCAGCCTACGGCAGGGCATGGTGGGAATTGTAGTTTTACAACAGCTGGAGAGCCGCAGGTTGGCCAGCCCTGCACTAGGTGGTGACCTTTCCCCTTTCCCTAGTTTCCAGGCCTAGTACCTTTTCCCTTCCCACACCGCACTGTGACAACATGGCATAAATTCTGCAGATTCTCCGCAGTGGAGTTTTGTTTGGAAATATTGCAGCATATACAGCAGCAAAAAAGTAGATGTGATTTCAGAAACCTCATCTGCATGCAATAAAGAAAATGTGCATTGTAGCTTGACTTGTTTTGTGGTACCAACATGTCAGTTCATGCTGCGGATTTTATCTGTGGCTTTCAGCCTTAAAATGCAAAGGTTCATGGCAGCAGAAGACCCCCTATTATCCTGGAAGCAGTGTTGCTACAAAAACCAGACCATTTCAGATCAGATTAAGATTTTCTAAAGTGGAAAAACTGCAGTGGACACGCTACGTGTGGCCATATCCTAAGCGTTATATCACTGATGGAAATAGTAGGAGGAAGGAACACCCTCCCACCCCAATCAGAATTATGCAGTTCTTATTTGGTCAACAAATTACTATTTTCCTATGTGCCATGTTCCTTCAGATGCCACATTATGGAGCTATTTTCTCTTTTGCATCCAGGGAAAAATACTGTGCAACATGTAAGCACTAAGCACCAAATGGTGGCAAATGTAGCACCTATGGCTCTGAAGTATGTGTCTCAATACGGGCTCTATGCAGACTCTTAAATGGGTTGTCTTGGATTTTATTTTTTTAATCCCTTCGCTAGCCACAAGGAGCTCTAAAGATAAATATACTATACTTACTCTTCCCCCACTGCTTGTTTCTAGTTTCCTGGCTGCCAGGCTGTCTTAACTGCACTTCCAGACCCATCTATCAACATCCGCACATTGGGGGTCATGTGCACCACAGCAGCCAATGACAGCGTTGAACATCACTGCTGGGTCTCGTGCCAGTTGAGGACACATCACTGCTGAGGCCAGTCATTGACTGCAGCAGTGCACGTGACCTCGTCCATGTGGTTGTTGACAGATATTGAGCGGAAGTGCAGTGCAGACAACCCGGGAGTCAGAGAGCTGGAACTGCGTGGTGGGCATCAGGTAAGTGTGTTTCTCGTAACAGCTCCTGCTGGTGGTGTATTAAAGTGGTTGTCCCACGAAAAATATTGTACAGTTTTCAAACCAACACTGGAACTGAATACTTTTGTAATTGCATGTAATGAAAAATTTTGCATAGCCACTGAGTTATTTCATAAAATCGAACTGTTTAGCACCACCTGCTCATAGTTTTTTTTCTTATTTCTTTGACCTGCTCACTGAAAAGGCCGCACATGCTCAGTTTCATCCTACTGTCTCCTGATCTGTGATAGGGAGAGCATGGAAACGCCCCCTTAGCTTCAGCAGAAAAGACACTCCCCTGAGCTGTCAGCTTGATATAAATCCAGCAGAGCAATGAATGGGGAGATCTCTGGATTCATGTGAGGTACTGGGCTGGTTCTGGCTTTGTTAGAAAGAGATTGTCATGTACTGTATGATGTCTGATTTTCATTTTTTTACATTCGCCATGGGATAACCCTTTTAATAAAAAAAAATCCCTGACAACCCCTTTAAGATTCCTTCATCCAAAAACAGCGTTATCTGAATTAAAAACATAAGAATTGTATAAGAATATATTTACTGTGGAGAACTTTTGCTTACACTAACGCTCACTATAGTATTACAATTATGGATAAACATACGCATTAATATGGCAATACTATTACATGTAATGCTGCTGGCACATAGATTGCCAAGTCCACTTGCAAGGGAATTAGTATCTTTAAAAAATCATTCCGCCAAGTGCTTGTGATGCCCTTGGCAGATTGTCAATGTTACTAGGCAACAGGTGCATTGTAATAATCATCCTGGATATTTAACACAGAAGTAGCTTTTTCAAGCACATTTTCAAGCAGCAGCAAGAAACTCCCCCAGGATGATACAGCTAATAAATAACCTGGCTGAAATTAACAATATGTTAAATAGCGTTGTCCTAAACACGTGTTTATTTTGTTGAATAACCCCTGAAAACGTCTATTATGTAATGACATACTGAACTACCACAATCAGTCATAGCATAGTAATTTCCACTGACAGAAGCAGTACAATTCATGAGATTGTGCTAATATCAGCTAGACTCCTCCACTAGAAATAATTAAAAGCATCCGAGCGCACAAAACAGACTATTATAATGCTGTTAGATTTCTTTTTTCATGCATTTTTTTGTAACTTTAAGCTCAGGCTGAGAGATTTAAAAAAACACCTTTGGGATATCCATTTATTTTCACTATTACGTATGTTTATTATGCCTTCTTTCACTCAGATCAGGCATGAGCCAAGGAGTGTGTGTGTGTGTGTGTGTGTGTGTGTGTATATATATATATATATATATATATATATATATATATACAGTATATATGTGTGTGTGTGTGTGTGTGTGTGTCGGTTGTTGTCTCTCAGCCAAAGCAGGTTGTAATAAAATAATGTGGTTTTGTTTTTATGCAGCAAGCATTAAAATATATACAGTACACTAATGTAACTGCAGCTGCTGAGGCAATGCTTCTCACTGTCTCTTATCTCCCCTGCATTTCAGTCTGCCTCTCATCTCCCTCTAAAAAAGAAACTTAATTTTGCCCATATCAACCAATCACAGCAGAGCTTTCATTTTACTACAGAACTTCACACAATACTGTAGGCAGGCTTGGACAGGCCCACAGATGAACAGGTGAATCCCTCCCTTGAGCAAGGTGGGCCCTTAGCCCCCCCCCCCCCCATCCCCTGCACAAGTGACACAGTAGACTGACTGCAATATATACAGATAGGCAGTTTATTATTGTAGATGCATCAGGTGGCTGAGGTGACTTCTAGGCAAAGAGGCAGGCCAACCAGTATCCTCTTTCTCCATAACTTGCCTTCTCAAAATCGTTGCAGGGACACCCATAATCAATAATCTTGAGTTTTTTGCTGTTACCTTATGCTGTGTGAACAGGTGGAATGTGCATGCAGCTGTACAGTGGACCCCCAGAATGAATTTTACTGATGGGCTCTAGGCAGCCCAGTCCAAAACTGACTGTAGACCTATGTTCCCCAACCTGTCGTTTTCCAGCTGTTGCAAAACCACAACTCCCATCATGTCTGCAGCAGGGTATGATTGGAGTTGTAGTTTTGGAATAGCTGGAGAGCCACAGATTGGTAAACATAGGTCTACAGTATTGTAAGACGCGCTGCATTAAAATGAAAGCTGTGCTGTGATTAGTTGATATGGGCAACAACTAATTTGCCTTTTAGATAGTACATGCAGAGAGATGAGACTGAAATGTAGAGAAGATGTACGATCCAACAGACTTTATACAAAGGGGCACTCCCAAAACAGATTAAAAGATGTTTCTTCCAGGGCTGGGCACCTAGGTAGTAACAGGTTTTGCAAAGCTTGCAAAAAGTTAAGTTAAAAAAAACATAAATAAATGTTTTTTAAAAACAGTGGATGTTTTCTTTAACTCACTAAAGGGGACAAGGAAAAAGAGTATTTCTCGGTAACAAATAGAATTGGTAAATATTTATATAGACTGATGTTCACCTCGGCAATTCTGGATATATATATATCATGTACATATATATCTGTGTGTGTTAAACTATTCATGTTAAGAGGTAAAATTGGTTCAGCATGTGATTTCATGGAAAAATTACCACTTTACTTTCATAATCTCAAGGTCTATCATATTGAGTGTGTTTGATTAGTAATATAATCTCATACCTTTTGGACCTTTAAGACCAATTTCTCC
Source organism: Bufo bufo (assembly GCF_905171765.1). NCBI lineage: Eukaryota > Metazoa > Chordata > Amphibia > Anura > Bufonidae > Bufo > Bufo bufo. The sequence goes on from NC_053392.1 coordinate 280,212,091, forward strand.
AGGAGGACCTTTCAACCCAGGAAGTCCTCTTGCTCCAACATGTCCAGGAACACCATTATCTCCTGGTGATCCAGGTGGTCCTGGTGGACCCGGTCGTCCTGGTAAACCAGCTGCTCCAGATTCTGGCCTTCGTAGACTAGCCGCCAAGTTTGCTAACTGTTCTGTAAAACAGAGACATAAAGAGAGTATTGTTATACAATATGGAGACAAAAATGATGAAGTGATGAAAGCACATCAGATCTAATGTTAGAAATCACTAAAGACTAAAAATAATTTTGACTCATTTATTTCTCTAACAAAAAAAATCTGGTCTTCTCTTGGAAAAGAACTGTTGTTTTTTGTTTTGCTTTTTTGTTAGACCACAGACATAGCTTTAGAAGGTACAGAAGTGTGTACCAGTCCAAACAGGTCTAAGTACTAGTGTTGAGGGGCAGGGGCTATATTTTAATTTGCAATATTTCACAAATATTTGGGTGAATATTCTTCATATATTTGCGAATTCGCGAATTCGAGATTATTTTCTTGATTGCGAAAAATCGGCAATGTAATATTTGCGTAATGCGTGCGAAATACAGGCGTGGGTCACTTTTGCTACATTTTCCAAGCTGCTAGAAGTTTCCTGAGACTAGATAAAATGGTTGGCACGGCAGAACATTAAAAATGGCTTTATATGCAGTTAGAGTGCTCCAATATATTTGCGATTGCGCTAATCGGCACTAATGATGCGAATATTTTGGCGCAATACGTGAAATTTCCCATTTTAGCAGGTCTGCATGTATATATGGACAGCAGAACCTTTCACACTACCTAACACCCTGCACTGCAACAGCTACACTAGATCACGATCTAACTTACACTGACTATCTCCCACTAACAATCTGTATTATATATATATATATATATATATATATATATATATATATATATATATGAGCTATCTAACTATCTAATGTAATTAAACAGTAAAGCACAGAGCACAGCAATGACACTGCTCTCTCTCTCAGAACTTTAAAAAAACAGTAGAAAATGGCTGCTGGGGAGGTTCTTATATAGTAAGGGGTAGGCAACTTTCCTATTGGTTGCTAGGGATGTTGCTAAGCTCATACAAAGACATTGCAGCCTTCTCATTGGCCCACAAGCAAGAAGGGAGGTTACTGATGAAAAAAAATCTAGAATATTTGAAATTCCGAATATATTACTATATTCTAAATATTCACGAATTCTCAAAGTGAATATTCGTGCCCAACACTACTAAGTATCCGAGGAAGCATAAAGTACCCTCTGCCACAATAGTAGCTTTTAGCATTTTGTATGACACAGGGCTTATTACAGATTTTTTTTTAGATCCAGAAGCTTTTAATATATTTAGTTAAAGGGAACCTGTCATCAACTTTATGCTGCCCATACTAACGGCAGAATAAAGTAGAGACAAATCAATTGATTTTAGTGGGCTGTCATTTCTAAGTTAAAAGTAAGTGGTTGCCGAGAACCAACATCACAAACACTGCAGACTGGGCCTGGAAAAGAGTCAAATCTACATGAGAAGAGTCCTGGTTATTCATGGATTCCTGCTCTCCTGCCCACCTGCTGGTGACTGACAGTCTTCTACCTAGTTTTCTCCCTTTCTCACTAGGAGAGAACTGCCAATCATCAGCAGATGGGCGAGAGTGCAGGAGATTATGAATAACCAGGACTCTTCTCAGGTAGACTGGACTCTTTTAAAGGCCTGGGCTGTAATGACTATGATGCTGGTTCTCGGCAACCACTTACGGTACTTTTAGCTCATGAGTGACACACCACTGAAATCAGCATTTCTGTCACTATTGTATGTGGCCCTAAGTGAGGCTAGCATAAAATTGATGACAGGTTCCCTTTAAAAGGGTATGTGATATATGTCATATTCAAAGTGATACATCCAATAAAGTGATTATTTTCCTCAATGGTGCTCATAGTAGAAAATGGAATGGTCTCACCCCTTCTAGTTAAAATACAATGGTCATGCAGAAGTCCATGTAGTAAAGAGGAGTCACAGTGCAGGTCTCCTTGCTAGGTGACAACAGGACAAGGTGTTTGTCCCTCCACTCACCCTACTTAGCCTAGTCTCTTTTCCGTCCAGCCAAGCGGAGCACAACCCTAAAGGGACGACCCCTCTGGACAATCCCTTACTGGTCTGGAGACCCTAGTTTTTACCCCGACACAGGTTGTACCAGTCCTGCCGTCGAAAGAATAGCTGTTGGAGTCCCAGCATTCTCAAACAAAAGCGTTCCTAAGTGTTTCAAAAGGGCTATAGCATGAAGTTTCATCAGGGGTGAACAGAGAGGATATACCTGATTTAAAGAGGACCTGTCTCCACAAAATGCAATGCAATCTGAAAGGGAAAGCTAAGCAGATTGATACATAGTCTTGTGGGTAAAGATTTAGTAAAACCTGTAATCTATACATTTATATCTTAGCTTTTTTCACGTCCTGTGAGCAGTTATTGGTACAGGAAGGAGGGGTTATCAGTGACTGAGCTATGTCTGTATGCTTGCTTATACACACAATATCATCATTCACTGATAGCCCCTCTCTCCTGTACCAATGCTGTTCACGGGAGGTAGAAAAAGCAGAGATATAAATGTATAAATTACAGGTTTTACCGAACCTTTTCTCATAAAACAATATATCAGTCTGCTCAGCTCCTCCTGCTCTATAACATGGTGCTTTCAGATTGCATTGCATTTTATGTTGACAGGTCTTTAACAGTTATGCTTAACATACCTTGCAAAACTCTCATGCAGACTTGCTTAATGTGCTGATCTGTTGGTTCTCTACCCTATGAATTGAAGGGAGGTAAATAAAAAGGTTACATGTAATAAAAACTGTTAAATACATAAAATACAAAAGCAAAGAAAGTATAATTAAAGCAAATGTAATAACTTACTGCTGGGCCCTGACTTCCTGGTAAACCAGGTGCACCATGTTCACCTTGCATACCACGAGGACCAGAAGAACCTTGAGGACCTTCTACACCTGGCAGACCACGACCTCCTTCTGGGCCACGATTACCGGGCTCTCCGGGGCTTCCAGTCTACACAAAAAGAGTTACATTTCAATTTACATAGATAAAATATATCCATGCATTATGCATGTATACATAAAAATGTGCTCCCTACACAATGTACTGTATGTGAAGTATATATAGTAGTACCTTAAGGAGTTAACATTATGTATATCTGTGACTTAATATTATAGTACATGAACATAACATTCTAAATTCCCAGTGTCTTCACACAATCATGTGAATAATAACCTTTTTGCTGCCTGCAGTTGACACTAGGGGTAGCTTAGGAGGCTACTTCATAATAGTATTGTTTGTATAAATCGTGTGCAGTAAGTCTCCCTTTTGTCAGCTTCAGGTACAGTATATTAGGCTTCGTGGCACTACATGTTATAATGGAATGTTTTATTGTGCTCTTAGTACAGGCAAAGCAATGACAGTGTGACGTTTCGGTCATAAGGCAACCTACCTTTCTCAAACACATTTTCTGTTGGACATAAAGTATGGAAGTATGGGCACCAGGAAGTGAACCTTCACCAATGGAACAGCGCCTATACCTACATACTTCTTGTCCAAAAGCGATTGTGTTGAAGAAGGGTCGCTTTATGACCGAAACATCACACAGTCATTGCTTTGCCTGTACTAAGAGCACAATAAAACATTCCATAAATGTACATCTTATTGGATTACTGGAGTCTATTCTATTTTTGCTAATTTTGGCAGACAGACCTTGATTTACGTCAGTTCAACTGATTTGGAACTCTTTATCAGAAAAATGGAGCATCAAACTCTATAAACATATTTTAGGAATTTAAAGGGGTTGGCCAGTTTATATTACTAGCGGCTCATGTGTTGGTAATGCATGCAGCTAGTCATAAGCATTATAAAACCGCTTAATATGAATAATTTGTGTTTACATGCAGGTCCCCTGACCATTGCGCTGGGAACATGGCCACTGATGAGGAGTTCAGTCTGTCAGCGGCCTCCATTCATTTATACTGGAGACGGGCAGGGGGACTAGTGCATGTCCCCAGTAAAAATGAATGGAGACATCAGTTTAATAATGCTAATTACTAGCACATGTGTAGCTGGTAATATAATGTGGGTAACCCCTTTAAGTAGATCTAAAAAGAAATAAAAAAATAATAATGAATGAATGTTCAAAAGATTATCTGACAGATTTCTGACCAATCATTGGTCAGATGGCCTATTACACACACAGATCTTTTGTTATTGGTCTGATTGGACTGATTTTGGTCAGATAACCTGTTTGGCCAGTGATTTCCATCAGTGATTGTGAGTTAAACCAGGTGCAGATCAAAAACACAGAACAGGTACTAATCTTTCCATTACAGAAATCACTGACCAAATACAGTCTGTGTGAATGAGGCTTTATGTACACAACCACATTTTTCATGTGCATGCCTTTGGGATTTTTGCGGGTAGCATGCTGATCAGTAAATTTCTATGGGGCCATTCACACATATTTTTTGTGGGTCCATACTGCTGACAAAAATTGATATTGCTATTGATGGGAGTGAGAAAAATGTGAAATGCACACTGAAGGTATACATACCTTGTGGATCTATTGTTTGCCATCCGAAATACGGGCACAGACATGTGCATGAAGCCCAAGGCTACTTTCACATCTGCGTTTTTCCTTTCCGCTATTTAGATCTGTCATGGGATCTCAATAGTGGTGGAAAACGCTTCAGTTTTGTCCCCATTCATTGTCAATGGGGTCAAAACTGAACTGAACGAAACGGAATGCTCCAGAATGCATTCCGTTCCATTTGGTTGCATGCCCGTGCTGGACAGAAAACCTCTGCAAGCAGCGTTTTTCTGTCCAGTATAGGATGCAGATTCGGCATGAAACATAATGTAAGTCAATGATGTCAGATCCGTTTTCTCGGACACAAATGGTTTTAATACCGGATTCGCCATGGCTATGTTAAAGATAATAAAATCGGATCCGTTCATAACGGATTCTGCCGGTTTTATTATCTACATGGAAGAGATTTTGCTGAACCCTGCCGGAAGCCGATATGAAAGTAGCCTTAAGGCCTAAGGGTCCATTCACACGTCCGTGGGGTATTGCGGACAAGAATAGGACATGTTCTATTTTTTTACGGAGCCGTGGACCAGAAGATCGGGGCTGCGCTCCAGAAATGCGGATGCAGAGAGCACATAGTGTTCTCTCCGCATCCATTCCTGCCCTATTGAGAATGAATGGGTCCGCACCCGTTCCGGATATTGCGGAACAGATGCGGACCCATTCCACGGACATGTAAATGGACCCTAAGTATGTTTTATTATTCCCATTGGAGTCAGTGAAGAAAAAAGCATATGTCAACCCATGATTTGTTTTCATTATACGTAATGGACATTGGCCTTTACCTATACCTTTAACAAGGTCTTCTTGCTAGAGCATGTTTTTTATAGCTATAATTAGGTAGGGAAATGCTTTTCAAAAACACAATCCTCTTCTTTTACATGAGAAGGATCTGTTACATTAGCAGAGCATTCCTAGTGGTTCATAATTTGCATACATACAATATAGGAATTTAATAATGAAAAAACCAAATGAATGCTGTTGTGTAATTAGAAAGTGCTTAACTGAGTGGTATCTCAAAGATATAACACTTTGGGACCTGATAACATCTATCATATTAGTTTTAATTAAAGCAATATATTTTACTTCTCATATTATTTATATTCTATTACTTGATATAATATTGGTTAATTATATTTTATCATTCTATTAGGGCATATGGCCCTCCACTCAGGAGCCCCTCTTTATGAGCCAGAATCTAGTGCTGCTCAGTAAGAGAGTCTCCTGGGTTGGCGGACTGAAGACATCCTTGTATTACATAGGGGATTCAAAGTGTATGATCCATGGTAGTCAGCGATTAGCCATGGTAACTGCATTTTGAAAACAGTTGCCCCCGAGGAGACAACCCCTCTAATATTGTTAGCATTAAGGACTTTCAGTTATAGTTAGGGGTGGTGCTATATTAAAACTATTCCATTTACAATATTCATATAAGCACATTAGAAAAAGCTGATTAAAGCAGTATGTACAATAAAAAGTATATTTCTAATGTAAGGCTATGTTTTAAACTTCCATCAGCAATTGTGTGACTTTTAAGAAGAAAAGCACCGCATGCAGCACTATTCTTGTCATCAAAATGATGGGAACCTTTAGAGGTCCCATTTTAGGTCAATGAGTTCCATAGGGCACCATACAGGTTTGACACAGCATCATAGCTTCCATTATGAATGAAAGCCGTGACACAGATATGAAGAAAGTCTGTGTGTGATCACATTTGCATTAAAAAAAGACCTAAACCTTTACTGAAACCATGAAGGTGCCACAGGGTTTGTCAGAGAGCTTTCCACCTTCAGCTTCCATCTGCTCTGCTTGGCTTTTCCAAGGTGTGAAGTAAGGATCCCATATACTTTCTATGGATCTGTAATGCAGTGGCGTGAAAAAGGAAGGGGGAGTTTCGCCCCTGGGGCCAGCTGTGAAGGGGGCGTCACAGCACATGTTGCACACAGCAGGCTGTCAGGTAAGAGATGGTTATAGCATTCCTTCTCCCTGACAGCCTGTTTTCTGTATTGCTGTGCACTCCTCTCTCAGGACACCTCTTCTCCATATCCAGCACCAGCCTAGTCCTCTGCTCGCCTCCCCCCAGCTATCTAGTAGCAAGCAGAGGACTGGAGAGTGGGCAGGGCTGCAACCTTACATTCTAGGGGCACAGCTCACCATCTACAGAAACAGAAGCTGCAGGATCTTCCGTGATGTCAGTCACATGATCAAGGTTCTTCAGCCATGCACTGCACAGGTGGAGGACTAAACTGAGTGAATAGGGTAAGTGTAATATGGTGTGTGTGAATAGGGTGTCATCTATGTGATGTATGTGAATTGAGTGTAATGTGTATAAGGTGTGGTGTGTGTGTGTGTGTGTGTGTGTGTGTATAGGGTGGGCATTACTACTGCAAGGGGGCATAATAACTTTTATGGGGGCACAGAGAGGGCATATCTACTGTGAGGGAGGCACAATGCAGGTAAAACTACTGTGAAGGAGGAAAAGAAAGGGTACAACTACTGTGGGGGTCACAATGTAGACATAACCACTGTGAGGGGGCACAATGTGGGCATAACTACTGTGAAGGGGCACAATGAAGGATAACTACTGTGATGGTACAGAATGTGGACATAACTACCATGAGGGGGCACAATGAGGGCATAACTACTGTGATGGGGCACAGTGTGGGCAGAACTACTGTGAGGTGGACATTGAAGGGATAATTACTTGAGGGGGCATAATGTGGGCATAACTACCATGAGGAGGCACAATGTGGGTATAACTACTGTAGGGGGCACAATGGCGAGCATAACTACTGTAAGGGGGCACAATGAGGGCATAACTACCGTGAAGGGGGCACAATGAAGGTTAACTACTCTGAGGGGGCACAGTGTGGGCATAATTACCATGAGGGGGCACAACAAAGGTGTACCTACTGTGAGGAGGCACAGTGTGGGCATAACTAATTTGAGGTTGGCACATTGAATGGATAAGTACTATGAGAGGGCACAATGTGGGCATAACTACTGTAAAGGGGAGTAACTACTTTTAAGGGCACAATGAGGGCATAACCACTGTGAAGGGGGCACAATGTTTTAAAGTATGGTGGGGTAGCCAGAGAAAGGACCTGCCCCAGGTCCAAACACCTTAGGACCACCACTGCTCTAAAGGGCCCTTTACACAAGCCAAGAATCGCACAGATTATTGCTAACAAGCGTTCACAGTCGGGCGGTGTAAATGTACTGATCGTTTGTGCGCACGCAAAAGTGATAGTTTACCGGCAGCAGATCATGCCGTGTAAAAAACGATCTCCTGCCGGCAAACAACTAACCCTTATGGGGAAGAGAGATGGCATTAGCGATCACTCCTCCCCATACTCTGGAGGAGATGTAAATGTACTGGTCTCCTCCGCTAGCGATCAGCAGATTGTCGAGGAGGAACGCTTCCTTCCCGACAATCTGCTGTAATATCGTACTGTGTAAAAGGACCTTAATGCACAAGCTGGAAAAAGCCAAGGATAGCCAATGAAAGGCTATAATGTACAGCACTGTAACAAGCTTCATGGTTTCAGAAAAGGTTTACTTTTCCTATAAAGTGGTAAGTGATAGAAATGTCCAAGATTCCAGATTTATTCCAATGTCCTTTATTTAAGGCAGAACACATAATTATAGATTCTATGTGCTATACCGTAATAAACTGTTTGCTTATTGTATCTTTTTTAACACAATAGAAAGATAAAGTCATTTTCAATTTCGGATGCATTTCAAACACAAGGTTTAAATGAAATCAGACCACTAATTACTGCATTGTGTAAAATGTCAGAGGATGCATTATGGAACAAACAGATGGAGTTCCCACAATATTATCCAGGCAATAAAAATGATATCTTGAGGATCTTTTAAAAAAATGTGCTCAACTATTTTAAGAAGGAAAAATGTCAGCAAGTTTCTGGGAATTTCATATTTATTGCATTAAAATATATCTCATTTAATTATCTTATGTATCATGCCTCTATGGTGAATAATCTTGCAAATAAGACAGCTTTTTAGGGCTCTTTCTCACAAGTGGATGCCGTGCGAGTAATCCGCTGCGTGAAAGAGAGCCAATCCCCGTTCCGGAGAGCAGAGACACGGAACATTAACATGATTGATAATGCTCCGTGCCTCTCTGTGATCTTTTTACTACAAAATCACACTGATATAAAGTTGTCACCGTGATTTTGTAGTAAAAAGATCACGGAGAGGCACGGAGCATTATCAATCATGTTAATGCTCCGTGTCTCTGCCGTCCGGAGCGGGGATTGGCTCTCTTTCACGCAGCGGATTACTCGCACGGCATCCACTCGTGAGAAAGAGCCCTTGCAGGTATAATTAATGGTACTGAGATACAAAATACTTGGAGTGGGTTATCAATAGTGTCATAAGATGAGTGTGTTTAGAAGTCAAGGTATACATTTGGTGCACCTCACAATGCAACTGAGTATGGCGGTTACAGCCTAATGCAGTGCTCGGATGATGCGGTCACTCCCATAGAGTTACAATGGAGCAATACAGAGAATGCTCAACTGAAGCTGTATACTAACTTTTCACCAAAGTCAAAGAGATGTGTAGTGGTGGAGTTCCTAGTGATCAATTATTCTTGATCTTTCAGTTAAATTCATATTCTTCAAAACATTTTCTGTGATGTTTTCACAGAATTTCTCATAAAAAAAATATTGGAGCCTTGTGCCTTTTCAAATTATAGTAAAATATTATCCACATATACAGCGCTTTGGATTTTGAAATTTTTGTAGCACACTATATACCTCGCCATTTTTTGTGAATCTCTATTATTGTATCTGTACTAAGTAATATGACTTTGCTATCATATTCTGCAGCATGAGCATAACTACTTACCGTTCCCTTGGGGCCTGAATTTCCAATTTCACCCTAAATGGAAGACATCAAATGAAGACGGTAAATATGTACCCTATGTTGTTCTGTGAGCTTTCTAATGAGCAGAAATCTACTTTGTAATGTGGAATTGCAGGACAGGATTGCTCACACACCTCTTGGCTCTTAACTCCATTCCATAAATGCTGATGACTCCAGAGATGAAAAAAACATTGTCCTCCTACTGAAACTGGTTTGTGATATATAAGACTGCCACTGTACTAGTACTACTCGCTAATTATATTGTAGGGGGCAGACTACCCACTCATCAGCCTTTTCCCCATAGTCCCTGCACATGGAACATCTTCCAATGGAAGTCTTACATTTTGTAACATTTTGATGTTATGTTAAATAAATACAGTATTCTATGAGGAATGGAGTAATTATAAACAAGCAAGTCATGAATACTAGAACTTAGGGGGTCATTTACTATCCAGAAATATACTTATATTAGGAGTATTTCTGGCGCAGATTGTGGCGCAAAGGTTGCTTACGGCAGGTCTAAAAAAGCAGCCATGGCGTGGGTAGGGAAGGGGATTGGCCGGTAGGCCCGTCTCACTCATCATTTTCCATGCCTGTTTTAGTCGTCGAAAATGCTCTAAATGTAAGCCAGCAAGGAAGCTGTCATAGATTTAGACTGGTGCTGGACACGGTGAAGTTATGGAGAGGCCTGCTCCTCTTCAGTACTCCGGCGGATCCACTGCCAGCTACAGGGGTTATTAAGGCCGGCATCTAAAATATAGGTCTTAATAAATGACCCTCTTAATATTTAATTTACAATAAAGCCAAATTGATTAGAATTTGATGACCGAAAGAAAAGAAAGAAAGTACATACAGCACAATTCAATGCAATTAATTAACTCATGTTCGATGCAACATTTTAGTCCTATACCAGGGCATTTCTGGTATATGGCTAAAGCACTGCATTGAACAAGGGTGAATAAGTTGTATTTTTCCTTGGTATTCTTAAGAGTGATGCAACTTCCTTCAGTAAAGATGGATGTATAGATAGATGATAGACAAAAAGATAGATAGTAGATAGACAGATAGATGAAAAGATAGATGGTAGACGATAGAGAGAAACATATATGAATAGTAGATAGATGATAGATAAATAGATAGATAGATAGATAGATAGATAGATAGATAGATAGATAGATAGATAGATAGATAGTGTTCGGAAACAAATCTGCATATCTGTGTGCCATAGCTTAATTCTCTTACCTGTTCACCTTTTTCTCCGCCAAATCCTTCTTCTCCGGCACCACCCTGCATTAAACAGCATGGTTAAACAACATTGATACCATAAATACTTTACAGAATCAAATTCATTTTCAACAAATATAATATTTATATATATATTTTATAATAGTTTTTAAACACAAGGCTTACCTGCTCTCCTTTAGGTCCAGTCTCCCCGACACCACCCTAAAGGAACACAAAGTGTATTTTAGCAAAACTGGATTGATCATATGACATATAGTACTGTAATCCTAGCTGCATATGCAAAGGGGTGCTAAGATCTACCATTTTCATGAAAAAGTAAATGAGGTCACCCCCTAAATCAGAACCTTAGTGACCATTCCAAAGATCTAGACCCGTCAGTGCTAGAAAGTTGAGCATTATGATCTTTAGGAAATTCCTGGCAGGTTGTAGACTGCAAGTGATATGCTCATTATGCTGGTTTTGAAATCGTATTTGCTTACTATGCTTGTTCTATGCAGAAAATGGTTCTTTCTGGCTGCTGAAGAACCGAGAAGGAGTCGGAGAATTTTTCGAAGATTCGATTGAGATAAATGGTTTAAATCCCAGGAGTTACGCTACTTTAGAAAATTTCCAAGCATTCCACAATTACAAGGAGCTGTTCTAAGCATGTATTTGCATATGTTCACTAATCAGTGCAGTCAGGAGTTGCCAGTGCTGGATTAAAGTTACAACCATCTAAATTCCGCAAATCAAACAAATGTCATTTTATTACAAATCCCATGTTCCCTCGCAGCTGCATAGAAGACACTTCAAGACAGTTTGAAATGTAATGGAAAATTAAACAAACTAAGGCAAATAAAAAAAAAAAAAAGACCTGTCAGACTAATTACATCCGGAGTGCGTGATCTGACACTAAGTAAACAAGTGACTATTAGTTGTGATGCTGCACGCAGAATAATTATTGTCACTAGAGAATTGCGTCATTTGAAGCTTAGATATTATTGGCCATTATATATAACAAAGCCTGCCTCTCCAAAAGGAAAACCTCTGCGAGTGGCGCAGTTATATAGAGCATGCAGCATAAAGCAGACACTGATATTAAGGGCTATAGGTGGAAAAAAAGCAAAGATCTCATAATGGTTTATGTGTAAAGCATGGAACTATCCAAAATAGACGCATAAATAAAATGCCACAAAGAAATTCTATAAAATAGACATTTTTACGAAGAAATAAGACCTTTATAGCAACTAGCACTCTGCATTACTGTAAGAGACTGCAATACGTCTATTCCTGACATGTAAAAAGCCCAACCTGAAAGACAGGGGGATTGCTCTGTTAACATGGAAAGATTTTGAAGATACGATGCTAAACATCACAAAGCCCCAGGCTGCCCTAACCTCTCAGATGCCATGTTCACTATTGATTGCGGAATCCGAGGGGTTATATGACAGGGATCAGACTTATCTCCAATCATGGTCACTGTTGCCAAATGTCGGCTGTATTACACAGCCAGCACCCGCTGTGTATGGAGTAGGCTCAGCTCATGAGCCCGTTCTATACACCCCTATTGCACTGTTGATGTATATTTACATGGAGCTGCTGGGAAGGGAATAGGGGGTTGGAAAGTTGTATGGAACTTAGTTCAGGTGAATTACTTTTGATCACTCTCTGCTTTGCTTCTTAACTGGAAATAAGTAATGTACAGCTAGGGTTACGCAGTGACAGCAGGCGTGTAATGAGATGTGTTATCACTGCCCCAAAAAACAGCCCAGTGGTGCAGGATAAATGCTGTCTCTAGGGCAATATCCCATAATTGCAATATAATGCTGCAGAACATTTCACATTTCGACCATTCCTCTATGAACTTGTCATGCACAGTCATAGTCACAGCTGCATCCTGGTGTCAGATTTTACAAAGCTCAGAATTTCTAATTCTCTATTACGTTTTATTTTTAATATGAAAATTTCCCCATCACTATAGGCAGTGATTTTGATAACAGAACTATATAGAGGAATTGGTATTGCTATAAAAAAAAATATATTATTATTATTATTTTTATGTAACTAAAGCTTAAAGGGAACCTGTCACCATGAAAATGCAATACGAGCTGCAGACAGCATAATATAGAGCAGGAGGAGCTGAGCAGATTGATATATATAGTTTTATGGAAAAAGGTTCAGGATAACTTGTATTTTATTCATCTAAATTCCTGCTCCTTCTGGGTTTTGAAGTAAAGGAGGCGGTCCTATCAGTGATTGACAGCCTTCTCTCTATGACTGTGTACAGAGATAGCTGTCAGTCACTGATAGGACCGCCTCCTGGACTTCAAAGCTCATAATGAGCAGGAATATAGATGAATGAAATACAAGTTCTACTTAATCTTTTCCAGTAAAACTATAATCAGTCTGCTCAGCTCCACATCCTCTATAACCTGCTCCCTTCCATGTGACAAGTTTGCTGTAAATATTGTATAGAGAAAAGTTATGCAACTTTATATGGTAGACTTTTAATTTTATATGGAAGCAATTTGCTGCAATGTAGGCAAGAACAGATCAGGAGTTTATGTCATTACTTCATTCATCTCTTGAGGTCTGTGGAAATAGAACCAGGTCAGGAGTTTTCATTGTATAAACATTGTTACTGACAACAAGCAGAGATCTTGAAAATGGCAAGGAATTCAAACACACAAGCCTACATTTACTAATGTGTCTGCCCCTAAAATCTGTCTAAAAAGTATCACAAGTTGGTGCAGTTTGGAGCAATAGGGTTTCTACAGATGTATCGACCATCCTGATTTTTTGCGGGTTAAGTAAACAATGGCAAGAAACTTTTACTTTTGGTACCAGATGTTCTGACCTGCATTCTGGGGAGAAGCAGCAACGGACGTGGAGAGATCTAGAAGGACACAGGAATCTGGGACCAGGTAAGTATTCTCTGTATGAGGGGCTCGGGCACTGTGGGTGGGTTTTCCAGGTTTGGATAACCTCTTTAATATTCACCTCACTGATCTCCCATTGCTCCCGTTAAGATGTTTCCCATGTCCCCTATCAGTCTGTAAACTTCATGGTCACTCTTGTGTCAAGAGGGTATCTATAAACACATCTGTGCCCTTATGTGGACAACTTCATGATGTGAAGAAATTCATGACATGATGAGGATTAGCATGTGAGACTTGCAGTAAAAATAAAAAAAGCTATCGAGTTGAGCCAATCTCTCAGAATTCAATTCGGGTTTGAACTGGCCAAATCAGTTGACCAATTCGATTTAGGTCCAAATCCATCCTACCTCAGGCGAAAGTGCTCCAATAGGCATAAATATTTGTGTATGTAACTCTCTCTCTCTCTTTTTACAAAATTCTGGTCAAATTCGATATGTTAAGAATCGACTCACTCATCTCTTCTATTGACAAAACCATATCAGAGTGCAAAATTAAAGGGGATATCCCAGAATCCAACATTGTTCCTCTGCTTGCCATTTTAAAGACGATCAGCATCCAGTGTGTTCACCTCTGAGCAGTGCCTACTGAATTTCCAGAGCCATGGCAACCTTAGTGTGATTTATACACATGCTCAAGCAATGAGGACATCTAAACCATCAAGGCACAGACCCACTGCACAAGGACATAAGCATAGCTGCTGTATAGACACAGTAGACAGACACTGCGCACTCTCATCTTGTGAAATAAACAACTGCAGAAAATACAATATCCAGTCAGTGTCAGACTGTGATACTTAGGGCCCACCAATGTACCATATTTTTTGCTCCATAAGACTCAAAAGTGGAGAAAAATGGTCTTCTTCCAGGCACTGTGCTGGACATAGTGCACGTAGGCACACACTCTGACCTGATGCTGTGCAACATCTGGTCACGGTGCAGTGCCAGCCAGAAGAAGACCAGGAAGCGGCGCAGAATAAGATGACAGATCTGCGGAGTGGCAGCGCCATGCAGAGCAGGAGAGGTAAGTTAATTTATTGTTTTATGTCCGAACTGAGGTACATGAAATTTTGGGGGTCTGATGGATCTTGGGGGTCTGATCAGGATCTGATCTGAGGTCTGATGGATCTTAGGGTCTGATCTGTGGTCTTAAGGATCTTATGTTCTGATGGGGGTCTGATCTGAGGTCTGAAGGATCTTTGTGTATATACAAAATCCCAGCAGCTGTGTCTTCAAAAGTATAATTTATTCCAATATTAGTTAGTGTGTCCTACAACCAGGACGCGTTTCGGCTAACATGACTTTATCAACTTGTTGATAAAGGCATGTTAGCCGAAAGGCGTCCTGGTTGTAGGACACACTAACTAATATTGGAATAAATTATACTTTCAAAGACACAGCTGCCGACCGGCTTTCTTACCTAAAAGATATTGGTTGTCCGAGGTCTGAAGCCTAGTGGGGGTCTGATGGAGCTTGGGGGTCTAATCTGAGGTCTGATGATAAATGGGTTGATAAAATGGAGAATTTGGCCTGATGTATTGTCTGATACATGGATATATAAGGTATGTATTTCAAACTAGATGACATATGATGGCACATAATCACAGGAAAGAGCCTGTGTGCAAGAAGCATGTCTGGACCCCAGTGCGTCCAATGACAAAATAGCACCAAAAAATATGTATACATATATGCGTGGCACAGAAGCCACACACTAATAAATATATT
The DNA here is from genome assembly GCF_905171765.1 of Bufo bufo. NCBI lineage: Eukaryota > Metazoa > Chordata > Amphibia > Anura > Bufonidae > Bufo > Bufo bufo. The sequence continues at coordinate 280,227,517 of NC_053392.1, forward strand.
GCACAGAAGCCAGTCAAATTGGACACATGCAGCACACATGACACTAATACAAGGATCATATGCTGCACACATCAATCTCACACAGAACACATGCCATGCACAGATCAGTCAAGTATACACACATAAAGCAAATACATTCATGCTGAACCCCTTTAAAATAGCACACCTAAGTAGTTAAACAAAAGTGAATGATACAGAATTTATACATACTTCATTACACATAATCTACATTTGAGGGGGTTGTCCCAACATAATAATTTAGGGTACTTTCACACAAGCGTTTTCTTTTTTCCGGTATTGAGTTCCGTCACAGGAGCTCAATACCGGAAAAAAACTGATCACTTTTATCCTAATGCATTCTGAATGGAGAGCAATCCGTTCAGGGTGCATCAGTTCAGTCCCTCTTACGTTTTTTGGATGGAGACAATACAGCAGCATGCTGCAGTTTTCTCTCCGGCCAAAAATACTGAGCACTTCCTGGAATCCGGCATTAATTTACATTGAAGTGTATTAGTGCCGGATCAGGCATTAAGTGTTCCGGCAAAACGGATCCAGCTTTCCAGTCTGCGCATGTGCAGACCTTTAAAAATGCAAAAAAAAATTCTACCGGATCCATTTTTCCGGATGACACCGGAGAGACGGATCCGGTATTTCAATGCATTTGTCAGATGGATCCACATCCGGATCTGTCTGACAAATGCCATCAGTGTGCGTCCGGATTGCCTGATCCGGCAGGACGTTCCGGCGACCGAACTTCCTGCTGGAATCCTCTGCCGCAAGTGTGAAAGTACCCTTATTACCTATCTATAGGATAGGTGATAAGTGTCTGGTTAGTGGGGTATGACTGGTGAAACCCCCACTGATGCCTGCGTGCATGGAGCAATGGCATCCCATTCAATTCAATTATGCATTACCGCCAATCTATGCACACAAGGGTCTTGGGACCACATTCTTGTGGTCATGGAGGTTCCAGCAGTCAGATTCCCACCAATCAGACACTTATCACCTATGTCATCTCCTATACACTTTTTCACATTGCCTATGCATAATGGGTGTCTTCAGATGTAAAATAAAATCAGGCTGAAATATGATGCTCACCTGTTAATACCACCACACCAGCACCAGCCTCTGTTCACATGGCAGAGGTGCTGCCTGTAATCACAGCATATCATCATTGCTGCCATGTAAATGATACTTGCCAACAATGGAGAATGTGACGCACTGCTCCGAATATTTTGAGCATTAGTCCATCACTCTTTGCAGGATATATACCTTTGTAATGCCCCAATCAAAGGTGCTAGTGGGGCAACAGAAGCAAGGGCATACCTGAGGCAGAGGCATTGGCGGGCACCTGCAGCAGGAGCACTAGAAGCCAAGGCATTAGGGGGCACCTGAAGCAGGGGCAGTAGTGGGGGGCACCGGGAGCAAGTGCAATAGTGGGGGAACATCTAGGGCAGAGGCATTGTTGGGCACCTGGAACAGGGGTAATAGAGGGTGGGATACCTAGAGCAGGGGCACTAGCTGGGGGCACCTATAGCAGAGACATTAGGGGGGAACATAGAGCAGAGGCATTAGGGAGGAATCTGGAGCACTAGAAAGGGGGGATGACAGAACACCACAAGCAGCATACATGCACATATATAGATAGGGCTCTCCGGGTAATCCACTGGCTTCCCAGTTGGCCAGACTGAGCTTGTATCCAGTAGTAAGAAGGTCCAAATAGCAAAATTGAATGTTTTTGATCCTGGTAAGGATACGGACATATGTTCAGGTTTCCTGATACAGTTTTGGAAAGAAACTATAAAAGACTTCCAAAACTGCATCAGGAAACCTATACATGTGGCTATATGCTAATGTTCCTAATAGTTGTACCTGGACAACAATTCATGAAAAGTCCAAATGTATATTGGCCTTGTGGTGCTTATGCTACCTGCGTACTCACTAGTACCAGCTCCAAAAATAACAACCTGCAACACCTAAAAGATGCTAGTAACGCTTTTTCTAAAGTTTTGCATTCCTATTATGTATTCCAATAAAAAAATACATTAACATGGAACAGCAAAGGTATTCTAGCAGTACAGTAACATCAAGCATAAGCATGCCAGTACAATCCTCCGGTAAACAGATCAATTCATCAAGTTGGCAATTTACAGTTCACATATACACAACGGTGTACTAGATAAGGGCAAATCGATTCACCAACTTTGAAGCTCAAAGCAAGAAAATCTAATCCCAAAATCAATTAATCAGTTTGCTGATGGAAAAAAAAAAACAGATAAAGAACTGCAAATATTTCATTTATTTATCTCAACCTGGCATTTTACTGCAGCAGCACTTTAAGGGGTCGTTCCAGGATTTAAACATATCCCCTATCCACATATTTGGCACTTGTTCCCCACACTCACCGATCATGAGAATGTGGGTCTCCTGTCCTCCAGCATGTACCTTAGAGATGAATGGAGCTACAGTGCACATACAACCTCTGCTCCATTCATACAGGAGAACACAGGACCCCAATTGTTGTGGGTCCTAGCAGACATTTATACAGGATAGCGATAAGTTCAAATCTTGGTACAGCACCTTTGAGCATACTTTACAAACATCCAAAACACATCCACATGGTCATAGTGATAGCTGTTGCGAGACTGCACTGCAAATAAGGGAGTCTACCAGAGTAAAAGAGCCCCTAGTGAGCCTTATGATCAGGGGCGGACTGGCCATATACCCTACAGGGAAATGTCCTGGTGGGTAGTCTGAGCCCTCATCATGGCCACTGACCAGGTACATAGTCATGTGGGGCTCTTGGTGTTAATTAAGGCTGGGAGCATCAGGTACTTATGTATCTGACCAGCAGCTACAGGTGAATTCAATTGTATCACCATCCTCAGGATATGGCAACTAGTGCTGATGACCAAGCTGGGAGGTATTATGTGCTGCCCTGTAGTATTTGGTTCTTCTGGGCCAGTATTTTGTGCTGCCCTGTGGTATTTGGTTCTTCTAGGCCAGTATTTTGTGCTGCCCTGTGGTATTTGGTTCTTCTAGGGTGTGGTATTTGGTTCTTCTGGGCCAGTACTTTGTGCTGCCCTGTGGTATTTGGTTCTTCTAGGCCAATATTGTGTGCTGCACTGTGTGACTGGTGGCCCTACCTACTTGTGTAGCTCTGCCTTCTGTCAATTTGGACTTGCTTACAACATGGGGCCACTTCTAGGTTTTTTTAGTTGTTTTTCCTAAGGTCACTTTAAGTTTGCAGTGCCCCCTGTTTATGCTGGTCACATTATACCTAGAGATGGAATAAGCTATCAATAAACTTACCTAACCAACAGAGTTAATAAAAGGGATTCTCTGGGACTTAAAGAGGACCTTTCACCATTCCTGACATGCCTGTTTTAATAGCTCCATGCATTCCCCATGTAATAACAATTCTGGAACATCTATTCTTATGGCTCTATGTTGTCCCATTCCGTTATTATTTCTACTAGAAGTTATGAATGAATTGCTAGCAGTCTGCAGTAAGGGTACATAGGGGAGGTAACCAGTTGGGGGGGGGTGTACCTGCACAGGCTGAAAATAGCAGCACTGATTAGATAGAGTGAGCCTATCCAGGTACACCCCCCCAACTGGCTACCACCCCTCTGTACACTTACTGAGGACTAATAGCAGTTCGATTCGGCTGATTTGCCGAATTTTACAAAAATAAATCGCTTCGTGACAAATTACTTTGTCACAAAGTGCATTTGTTTGTAAGTAGCAGGTGCAATGACAGGGAACTGCAATAGCGCCGCTCCCGTCATTGTACCCCTCAGATGCCGCGTTCATACATGATCGCGGCATCTGAGTGTAAAAACAATGTGAAATTAACATAATTTTTTTTAAAATCAAACTTACCGCCTCCATTTGCTCGCAACGGGTCTGCCACCGCCAAGATCTTCAATCAAGATGGCGGCTGGCGGCCCATTGCGAGCAAATGGAGTATGTTTTTTTTTGTTTTTTTACACTATTTCAGGTTGAATCGATTCGCTAACATGAAGCACGAGGAAATTCGGCTTTGAGGCGAATCAAATTTATCCTGAAATTTGGATCTAATTCCACTTTGTGGGATTTGATTCGCTCATCTCTAGTGGTGACTGTGTGTATGAGTGCATCCTTGTATGTGGTGATTGTGTGTATGAGTATGTCCATGTATGGGGTGAGCGTGTTTATGAGCGTGTCCATGTTTGTGGTGACTATGTGTATGAGTGTCTCCATGTATGTGGCGAGTGCATGTATGAGTGCCTCCATGTATGTGGTGAATGCGTGTATGAATGCATCCATGTATGTAGTGAGTGCATGTATGAGTGCCTCCATGTATGTGGTGAATGCGTGTATGAATGCATCCATTTATGTGGTGAGTGCATGTATGAGTGCCTCCATATATGTGGTGACTATGTGTATGAGTGCTTCCATGTATGTGGGGACTATGTGTATGAGTGCTTCCATGTATGTGGGGACTATGTGTATGAGTGCTTCCATGTATGTGGGGACTATGTGTATGAGTGCTTCCATGTATGTGGGGACTATGTGTATGAGTGCTTCCATGTATGTGGGGACTATGTGTATGAGTGCTTCCATGTATGTGGGGACTATGTGTATGAGTGCTTCCATGTATGTGGGGACTATGTGTATGAGTGCTTCCATGTATGTGGTGACTATGTGTATGAGTGCTTCCATGTATGTGGGGACTATGTGTATGAGTGCTTCCATGTATGTCTGGACTATGTGAATGAGTGCTTCCATGTATGTGGGGACTATGTGTATGAGTGCTTCCATGTTGTGGTGAGCGCATGTATCAGTGTGTCTATGTATGTGGTGACTTGATGTAAGAGAGCATCCATGTATGGGGTGAGCGTGTTTATGAGTGTGTCCACGTATGTGGTGACTGTGTATATGAGGGTGTCCATGTATGTGGTGAATGCATCCATGTATGTGGTGAATGCGTGTATGAATGCATCCATGTATTTGGTGACTGAGTATGAATGCCTCCATATTAGTGGTGAGTGTGTGTATGAGTGTGCCCATGACAGAACTGTATAGGGCACCTGTGGCTGCAGTATGAATGGTACAGAGGCTAAAATCATTGTGGTTATAACCTTGTGGTTATGTAGAGGTAAATCAGACATGTCTATTATAATGGCAGCGCAGGTTTAAAGGGGTTGAGTTATAAACTCCGCCAACAGCTGTAAAATGTTAAATAAAACCAAAAAGTCATGTTAACCACTTCATTACCGGAGTGTTTATACCCCTTCCTTACCAGGCCAGTTTTTCAGTTGTAACAATGTGTCTATCTAACTGCAAATAACTGATTAATTTCTCAGCCAGCCTACATGTATTTGATATTATTTTTCTTGGAACACCTTAGACCTTTCTTTTGTGCCTTTAGATGTTGGATATAATATTAAAAATATATATATATTTAAGGAAAAACTGTGAAAATTCTGAAAAAAAATATGTTTTCCTTTCTTATCAATTTTTTTTCTAACTATTACAAAAGGTATCAAGACAAAACATTTCTAAAACCATTCCCATACGCTTTTTTCCCTGAAAATGGATGCTATTTATGTAATTTATCAACTGGCTGGGCCCACTGCAAGACTTCAAAAGACTGGAGCGCATTTTGGATTTTCTATTGCTGGTTCTATAGCACCGTACTGCCAGAAAAATGTTCTACTTTTTTTTTAAAGAGAATTACCCCCTTTCTGTCACAGTCAAGGCAGGAAGAGGTTAATTCCCAGCCTGCAGGCTGACATTTCATTTTAAAGCCAGCAGGTGGCGATCTTACATAAGAAAAAGCGCTTCCTGCCAGCTTTCAGCTTCTTCTTGTAGCAGAGCACGGGGAGATGGGAGGAGTCTACCATCTTCCCCAATGGACAACTGGGCGAATCTGGTCCTCTGGTACCGTTTTATTGATGATATTATCTTCATTTGGAAGGGTGGGGAGGATCTTTTAAAAAGCTTTTTAATCGAAATGAATAAAAATGAATTTTAGCTTCAATTCACCCCATCTATTAGTTCACAACAGATACATTTCTTAGACTTAACTATTAGTATCCAAAATAATCAGATTCAGACACAAACGTACATAAAACCAACAGACAGTAATAGTTTTATTTCCCTAGACAGCTGTCATCTACCAATCTGGTTAACCAATATTCCACGGAGCCAATACATCAGGTTGCAGCGTAAATGCACATCTCTGGAACAATTCAATAAGGAAGCAAGCACCTTGCAAAATAAATTTGAAGAAAAAGGCTACAAAACGGATCAATTGTAGAAAATTAAATATGAAATAGCACAAATAGAGAGACAAACTCTTCTCCAAAAAAATAGGGAAAAGATAATAACAGATAAAAATAATGAAAACGAGACCACCGTTTTCAAAATTCCAATTATTACGCCATATAACAAAAGAGAGTTCCTCCGTATGAGAATTGTCAAACGCCACTGGGATGTCCTAAAAAAGGAGATGATCATAGGGGACAAAATCCCACAACATCCGTGCTTTATATTCAAAAAGGCACAAAACCTGGGCAATTTGGTGGCCCCCTCTGTTAAGATTCAAAGAAAAAAGAATTCAGAAACCATAAAGAAAAAAGGGGGTTTCTTCCCCTGTAAAACTTGCAAAGCCTGCCAATATGCTGCACATAATGGACCAATAGAAACAATAGAGGGTGTAAAGAAAGTATACAAAATAGATAGCCATCTTACTTGCCACACAAGTGGCGTAATCTACTTTATAAAATGCCCTTGTGCTAAAATATATGTAGGGAGGACAAAAAGGAGCCTCCAAACAAGGATAAAAGAACATATTAGAAACATCAAAAAGAAGTTTGGAGGCCATCCACTCTCACATCATTATGCGGATAAACATAATAGTAACTTTTCTGGATCCACCTTTGGAGCAATAGAAAGAGTCATACCCGACCAAAGAGGGGGTGAATACATTATATTAATGTCAAAAAACGAAACCAAATGGATATGCAACTTAGATTCCCTTGCACCAAAGGGACTCAATCAGGAGATAGAACTATTTGCCTTTTTGTAGCCCCATATATTGTCTAATTATCGATGACTCCGTGGTAGAGATTATATAGAGAGACAGTATATCTCCTCCTCCTACTTCTCCTACTTACTGAACTATCGGGATCTTCCCTATTGGCTCCACTCACAGCTCCGCTCAAGTGATTTTCGGCGTGGCATACTACAGTAAGTTATACACCTGCACGATTCTTGATGTGTCAGATTATTTGGGCACACACTTTTGTTTAGGTTCTGGGACCTTTATTTCATCCAGGAGGTCCTGCTTTCATGACAGACTGATATTCACAATTAGGTTATAGCCAGCAAGGCTGCATATTTTTACTTACGGTAATATTCAGGCCACCTTGGTGTACACCTTGCAGTTAGTACGGTCCTATAATTCATGGGCAGAATCTTATCTGGGTAGAGCTGCACATCAACCTGCTCAACTATATGAATTAACCAGCATCCTTAAACAACCACAGGGGCAACCATCGGTGCTTTTCTCTGTGGCCAGCGCGGCTTCAGATATTTATTCTTTATACTGAGCTATACTTTTTTAGCGGGTTTTATGGCACCAGCAGCGGCATACCTACACAAAGTTCCCACCTTCCCCTCTTTCCTTTTGGTAGCATGGGCATCTATCATTATTATTTAGTGTGTATTACTGCCTGACCGCTCCTGCAGGTCCCTGTGACCTCAGCTGTCTAATTACAGTGCGGTCACAGCGATCTGCGGCGGCAGATGTGTGTGGGAAGGGGGGGGGGGGTCCAGACAAAAATTTGCTGTGGGGCCCAGTCAGTTCCAGCTACGCCTCTGATTGTACTTATTATATGCATAACGTGTATGACTGTCTATATATTTTATACGGGCTATTCTCTTTGTCCCACAACTTGTCCAAGAAGCAGACTACATGTTGTTGGTTAATGAAACATAGCGTATAGACCAGACTTGGCAGGATAACTGCCTTTTGGGAGTCAAAATCATGACTAGCTGTAATTTAGAAACATCATTTATGAAAGCATCAAATTAGATCTGAACTGGGCCACCAGAGTACAAAATTATCCACCGGTGAGCCTAGATTATAAAACAAATCAGCTCAGAGGTCCAGTGGAAGAAAATCCCATCTGGAGAGACTGAAATCACTCACAAATGTCATCGTTTTAATAAAATGTCCTGTGTGTACAATAGAGATCATGATGCAATTTAAAGGTGACCTGTAGAATTTGTCTATAGATGGAGGGTGGGTCCAAAAAATCCAGGTCTGACGCTGCATAAAACCATGTTCCATTACCAACTTTATAGGCATAGGAGACATCTTAATTCCAACTCTGACTAACCTGGCTATACCTTCAATTCAAGACCCTGTAATACTATCAAGACAATGCCTTGTTGTAGCAGGTATTGATCTCCAGGCCTGAAGATGTGCCAAATAGTGCACACGACTGCCTGCCTACAGAGTGATACCACCCTGCAGATACTTCCCACTTTTGAAAATTATAAGAAATAATCATCCTGATCTAATGATGCTTGTATATTCCTTGCTGCAAAAGGTACATGGTTACTTTCATAAGAGGATGATGATACTTGTGAATCATATTCTCTAAGGCCTCTTTCACACGGGCGAGATTTCCGCATGGGTGCAATGCGTGAGTTGAACGCATTGCACCCGCACTGAATCCGGACACATTCATTTCTATGGGGCTATGCACACGAGCGGTGATTTTCACGCATCACTTGTGCGTTGCGTGAAAATCTCAGCAAGCTCTATATTGTGCGTTTTTTTCACCAACGCAGGCCCCATAGAAGTGAATGGGGCTGCTTGAAAATCACAAGCATCCGCAAGCAAGTGCGGATGCGGTGCGATTTTCACTCATGGTTGCTAGGAGATGATCGGGATGGGGACCCGATCATTATTATTTTCCCTTATAACATGGTTATAAGGGAAAATAATAGCATTCTTCATACAGAATGCTTAGTAAAATAGGGGTAAAAAAAAATAAGAAGAATTTAACTCACCTTAACCCACTTGTTCGCGCAGCTCGGCTTCTCTTCTGCCTTCTTCTTTGATGATCTGTGAGAAAAAGGACCTGTGGTGACGTCACTGCGCTCATCACATGGTCCGTCACATGATCCATCACCATGGTGATGGATCATGGGATGGACCGTGTGATGAGCGCAGTGATGTCATCAAAGGTTCTTTACCCAGGTCCTGAAGAAAGAAGAGAAGCCGGGCTGCGTGAATTAAGGTGAGTTAAATAATTTTTTATTTTTTTTAACCCCTCCAGCCCTATTGTACTATAACCATGTTGTACTATAACCATGTTATAAGGGAAAATAATACAATCTACACAACACCTAGCCTAAACCCGAACTTCTGTGAAGAAGTTCAGGTTTGGGTACCAAACATGCCGATTTTTCCTACGTGCGTGAAAAACGCATTAAAATGTTTTGCACTCGCGCAGAAAAATCACGCATTTTCCCGTGACACACCCGCATCGTATCCGGCCCAAATCCATGACGCCTGTGTGAAAGAGGCCTAAGTGTGTTCATGGTACCCAAGTCCAACATGATACCAACAGTACGGAGAATGAATTCTTCTTATTGGGCTTGTGTGTATCAGTAAAACCTATTAAATACAGTTGTACATTTAGACTGGAAACATATTATATCATGACTTGGAAAGTACCATATTTAATTCTGAAGCTTAAGTGAAACAAACTGACCATAGGCAGGTTCTTTGAAAAGCAAAATGAATCAGCTTAATATTTCTTTATGGCCTTTCTCAATTTAATTCCTAGCAGGGGACACCTCCTAATTCACATCTACTTTATAAAATCTTTTACCTCTGATAAAAAAAATACCCACTGAGTTGTTATTGTTGTAATTGCTAAATCAAATCAGCCGCTAATGTAAAAGTGATTTCACTCAAAGATGAATTTTACATTTGACATCTTTTAAATGATTGCTATAAAGATATTTTATTCCTCATGTATTATCTGTGTAGGATACAACTGCCCAATTAGACTTTTATATAATTAGGATTTATTATCAGCTAATACCAACCGGATTTGCAGCCCTATATAATGAAGGCAACTGATTGATTTATCTTCACAGAAATACTCTACATATAAACTCTATAAATCCCATCCATGTATCAGGGTAAGGCCTCTTTCACACAACCGTTTTTTTTTTTTTTTCAGTTTACGAGCCGTTTTTTGCGTTCCGTATACGGTCCGTATACGAAACCATTCATTTCAATGGTTCCGCAAACAAAATGGAATGTACTTCGTATGCATTCAGTTTCCGTATTTCCGTTTTTCCGTTCCGTTGAAAGATATAAGATTTCCTATTATTGCCCGCAAAGCATGTTCCGTGGCTCCATTCAAGTCAATGGATCCGCAAAAAAAACGGAACACATAAGAAAATGCATCCGTATGTCTTCCGTATCCATTCCGCTTTTGCAGAACCAGCTATTGAAAATGTTATGCCGAGCCCAATTTTTTCTATGTAATTACTGTATACTGTATATGCCATATGGAAAAACGGAACAGAAAAACAGAACATAATTGAAAACACAACGGAAACAGAAAACGGAACAACGGATCCGCGAAAAACGGATCGCAAAACACTGAAAAAGCCAGACGGTCGTGTAAAAGAGGCCTAACAGGAAATATGGAAAGGGCATTCTGGGAGTTGTTGTACATTTTCTTGACTAATAATCAGCATTCACTGGTATCTAGATTTACTCTTCTACTCTTAATCTAACTCATGAGGTCAACCAATGGTGCATCAATAGTTATAGTGGACAATATGTGCCTTGCTTTAGAAAGACTGAACCATATTAGTAGCTGAACTGTAAAGCTAAAAAAAATAGACGTGACAGTTACATAATTAATGGGTTGAGAAATACCATACTACCTTCATGTTAGTATTTTCTCCCTTTGCACTTTGTATGTATGCATCTTTTGCACTTTAAAACCCCCATCTGATCCACAGGAAGACTTTTGTGTCCCATACAATGCTAATCATTTACTTAAAGGGGTTGTCTGAGTTCAGCTTTCTTATTATAAACTGTTGTGGAACCAGAAAAATAATTTAAAAAACTTACCTTTCCTTCACCAGCCTCCTCCCATCCAGTGGTGCAACTCCATTCTCTTCGCTAGGCAGCAGCCAGTGAATTATTGTGGCTGCAGCAGTGATGCCCCATATACTGCTGCAGCCAATCAATGGCCTCATCATTGTATGGCCCAAGACTGGTGAAGTTAAGGTAAGTTTTTATATTATTTCACCAGTCCCACAGCAGTTTCCAGGTTTCCAGTTAAAAGAAAATGAAACCGGACAACGTATTTAATCACATAATTAAAGGGCTTCTGTCACCCCCCTACAGTCATTTTTCATTTTTCGGCTACTTAAAATCCTTATACTGCGATTTATCAATATATAGTGCTCTTACTCTTTTTCGTTCAGTAGTTTCTTCAAAAAACGGACTTTTATAATATGTAAATTACCCCTCTACCAGCAAGTAGGGCGGCTACTTGCTGGTAGCAGCAGCATCCTCCTTTCATAAAGACGCGTCCTCCTCATGTTGATTGACAGGGCCAGAGAGCGCTCTCTTCCTCTGGCTGGCCCTGTCAGCGTTCTAAATCTCGTACCTGCACTGTACCGGTCTTCACTCAGCGCAGGCGCACTGAGAGGAGGACGCTCGCTCGGCCGCTCCTTCCTCAATGCGCGTGGGCCGGTGACGTCACATCTACACCCGGCGCAGGCGCACTGAGGAAGGAGCGGCCGAGCGAGCATCCTCTTATCAGTACGCTTGCACTGACTGAAGACCGGTACAGCGAAGGCGCGAGATTTAAAACACAGACAGGGCCAGCCAGAGGACGAGAGCGCTCGCTGGCCCTGTCAATCAACATGAGGAGAGGGCGTCTTTATGAAAGGAGGATGCGGCTGCTACCAGCAAGTAGCCGCCCTACTTGCTGGTAGAGGGGTAATTTACATATTATAAAAGTCCGTTTTTTGAAGAAACTATATAGAAGCACTATATATTGATATATCGCAGTATAAGGATTTTAAGTAGCCAAAAAATGAAAAATGACTGTAGGGGGGTGACAGAAGCCCTTTAAATGGGCAATAACTTGTTGAAAGGCCAAAAAGGCCCAGGGCTTGGATCAATGGTGGGGCTGCATTCATTATTGCAGTAGCTGTTGGCCTGATAGCTGCAAGGCCCATAAAACTCAAATGTCTAACTCTTACAATGCAAGACTCTAAGGCACCTCCTGTGGTGGCTTTTCTTCCTCAAGAACATAAGGAAAAGACATGTTGAAATTCAACAGCCCATTCCCATTGCTCTATGGCTCTATTACAGAGATGCACAAGGAAGTAGGTGCATCTGAATAGAACCATAGGGTGCAGCAATGATTAGTTATAGTCTTGCCTAGGGGAGTAGAGGTAAAGAAGTATATACATATATTTAAAGGGAACCTGTCAGTAGATTCACGTTCCTTTAACCACAGCGAGCGTGAAATACTGACAAGATCCCAAATAGAGACCTAAAAGGTAACAGTGAAATAATAAAGGAACTGAATGCATTAGTCAACACGTTCCCAAGGAATGTGTAAATTATAGTTCAAATTCAGTTAAACCTATTCCTTCTTGTCAGGTGCCAAATTGTTCTCTACGAAAATATTAAATCCAGATATCAACATTTTCATCATACAAAATGGCATATCAAACTGAAGACTGAAGATTTCCTTTTGCCAAATACTTAAGTTCTACTGTGATGATCTGCGTAGACACATAATTGGATGAAATGTTCACCGTTATCATTATCTCTGCATAATTTGCAAATGTTTCAGCTCTACCTCAATTATACATTTCTGGCCAAGAAGCGCTCCTTCTCATTCTGTTAATTACATGCCCTAGTTGTTATTTGCTGTCTAGCCAGCAGAAAGATATCCCCTTTCTCAGAAATGTCAGAGATTTTATCTTGTATTTGCCACATGCTGTAGTGTGAACTGTCATATTCAGTAACCTGCAGTGATCTGCTATGTACAATACATGAAAGAAGAAAATAGTGGTTATTAGTGGTGTTGAGCGACCATGCATGGCTGAACACCAGTTCAAATCAGTGTATTTAAATCCAATTTAGCATCTATTTCTGAAAAGTTTCTGCTGGGATTTGAACTCACAACCTTCTACATTAGAGCCAAGAACTTTAACCACTATGCTATACAGCTACATGTTAACTTGCACTGAAATATGAAATTATACTTCTGCTGTATAGGAATACTTACTACATGACAAACTACTATGAGGTTTTTCTGACATAGTACATCATTCAGCTTTATAGTTTAGTGGTTAAATTCCTTGCCTCTAATGTAGAAGGTTATGAGTTCAAATCCCAGCAGAAACTTTTCAGAAATAGAGGCTAAGTTAGATTTAAATACACTGGATGTCCCCAAGCACTGACTCCATATATGGACATAGCTATATATGGAGTCAGAGCAGGGACTCCTAAGCCACGGACTCACACTGGGGGATTCCCTCACTGTACAGCGATCTTCTGCATTGACCTCAGTGGGACCCGAAACCCTCCATTCTTCAGAGCAGGTTTAATGCTCGGTTTCTCCCACTGACTTTCATTGTGCTCGGGTGCTCTGTAGAGCACCCGAGCATCGCAAAGTGTTCTACTGGAGCACCTGAGCACTTTGGTGCTCGATCAACACTAGTTATTAGACACTGATTAAATATTTTAGGAGATTATGAAAATCCAGTACAAATATGTATGCATTTACAATTATATAATTGATTTAGTATTTTTTTTTCACATTTATTTTAAAGTGTCACTGAACTTTCAAAAAACGTTTGATATGTCATTGCAAATTTTGATCAGTGGGGGTCTGAGCACTCACACCCCACTAATCACTAGAACGAGAACCAATCATCTTCCTCCTCGATGCAGGAGACAGAACTTAGACAGGCTCATAGGTTTTCTATTGATCCCATCTCCTGCAGTGAGTAGAGCGTGAACACGCTATGCTCCTCTCTCCTCGTTCTAGTGATCAGTGAGGGTCTGAGTGCTGAGACCCCACTAATCACTACAACGAGGATAGAGAGGTCCTAACATAACACACTCTCTCCTCTCTGCAGAAGACAGAACTAAGACAGGTCCATAGATTTTCTATTGATCACCTGCAGCGAGTAGATATTGAGCGCGCTATGCAAGTGCTTCTCTCTTCTCGTTCTAGTGATCAGTGAGGGTCTGAGTGCTGAGACTCCCCCGATCACTAGAATAAGAAGAGAGAAGCCATATGACATATCAAAAGTTTCTGTAAAATTCTGTAACACTTTATATATATACATATTAGTATTTTGGAAAGTCTTTGCAGAATTGCCTAGTTGTCCATTAATGTACATATGATGCAACACTTACCCTGTCACCTTTATGTCCTGGAAGACCAGGGGGACCAGGCAGACCTAAAAAGCCAGGAGCACCTCGTGGACCCTTAAAATAAAATCAAACACACTGACATTGGATCTCTAGCACATTAGTGAATGTTCACATAAAGTGGATACTTTGTTGTTCTTCAGATGCAAATTGTATTACTTTAAATACGCAAAAAGGAAATGACAGTGAGCAGTGTTTATTCTTGGCTTCCCCTGTGAGCTACAGTCCCCAAGGTCTACATTCCTTATGAACAGTGCCTTCTTTCACACAGGACCCTCTCTGCCGATGCTATGTAAATACCGGCCAGTCTGCATAGAAAGAGGGCATTCATAGCCATGCTCATTACTTCCAGACAGAGAGCAGCTTTTCACTGCTCTAAAGCTGGCAATATTTTATCTCCTTAAAAGAAAGTTCCTTGCTTTATGTAATTATTCTAGCCAGCTTTTATCAGTCACATTATCAGGAGTTGAAGATTTTTAAGATGCACTGCATGTCTTAGTATGTTAAAAGAAGAAGATATATTGTATTTATTCATTATTAAAAAAAACTTTCATCTTAAATCTCTATTTGTACTTACTTGTTTTCCAGGTACTCCGGGTGGGCCTACATGACCTGCTTCTCCTCTGTCACCCTTAATTAAAAGAACAAAGCAGAAAAATTATATAGGTAAACTTTTTAGAAAATGTAGCAGGTTTAAAAGCAATTGATCAGCTAAAAAAATTATAATCACATAAAAATATAATGCCAATTAAAAGGGATTTGACATCTTAGAATGTGAGGGCATATCGATATGATATGGAATTACTTGCTGATTAGTGAGGCTGATGGAACCCCTCTAAGATCACAAGCCATAAAAGAACAAAAGCACAACTCCCAGCAAGCAGCTCTACAGAGAACTACAACTGCAGAAGATCTACCAAATGTACAGCCTGTGCAAAGGACTATGGGTAAGGGACTCACTGTCACCGAAAAAGGTACTCCTATTGTTAAGTAGGTTGCATGAAACAATGTGTCCCTAGAGGAGGATATCCAGCACCATAGTAGATTGATTAAGATCCAAAATGAATTCTAAGAGCATTGGTGTGCATCCATGGAAATAGCAAACTGCTTTCATCATGTTTCAGATCCTAACAGATTCTTAGTCATAGCAAACTTCTATGAGAACAAATCAGTCAGGATTTGAAACATGCACGTAAGTGACTTGTTTTTCTACAGATGCACACCATGGCTCCGAGTGACTAACTCAACTAATCACTCTACTTTTAAAGCAAATCTTTGGTTCAAAAGTGCTGTTTTCCTTTAAAAACATATTTTTCAAGCAGACTCAATTGTGAGCAACATTATGCTGATTGGGCAGTGTTTTGCTCATAAGAAGAATAATGTATTGCGGTGTATTATTTAGTTAGCATTAACTTATATCAGAGCCAAATGATCAGTCATGTACACAATGGAACATAGCTGAGTACACTGTCAAAACTCAGTTGATACTGTGCATGACCATCAAACACTACGCTAAGGTTTCAGATGTGTAGTAAGAAATAAAGACCAATTCTTCAATCTACTTTTCCCCATAACTAGAATCCAATTATTGTACATTGGTAGTTTGAAATACCAAGCAAAAGCACCACAAATTGCATTTAAAATCCCTTGGCTGCTGTCTCTGCTTCTTGACTTACAACCTAAGACATTCATGCAATCACAGTTCAGCCTAGTCTGGAACCATAAGGTCCCGGTTCCCTACCTAGTAATTTTACCTGACAGACGTTAGACATATTAAACACAACAAGGAAGACATAAGCAGTCACATGTTAGATGTCCACTATTTCCAGGTATTGTGCAAAAATGAATATTTTATATACAAAATAATGAAATCACAGGTTTACTGTGAACCTAATAAAAAAAATAAACAGTAGAGTTCCAGTAAACTACCTTTCATAACGTGAGAATATCAGACATTCACAATGACATACATTTTTCAAAGAATTATCTGTAAAACTGTAAAAACCTCAACATATAATGCTGATGCGGAATATGCCATTTTGATATGAAGGGTCGATAAGATCTCTGACGGCTCTCTGACACTAGGGCTCAACTAGCCTGACATGTCAGCCCAGGTTCTGACCCGGAGGCTGTGTGGGAGAAAAACCCTTTTGGAGCTGACTGTGAAGTCAGTCACTTGCCACTAGGATCTATTTCTTATGGGTTAACTCGTAAATGGCCCATTATATCACATTAATG
This sequence comes from Bufo bufo, assembly GCF_905171765.1. Classification (NCBI taxonomy): domain Eukaryota; kingdom Metazoa; phylum Chordata; class Amphibia; order Anura; family Bufonidae; genus Bufo; species Bufo bufo. Next base: position 280,244,258 of record NC_053392.1, read on the forward strand.
ATATGTCCAGTGTGTGTAATGATAACAATAAAGATTACAATGCACTCAAAAATGGAAGTGTACATTTTCTTTATAGATTGCGATGGGATTCAGAATCATTTCCTATGGTGGACCAAAGTAACGTCATTCTAATGCTGCTTTTAACTGACTTTGTATCTTTACAAATATGCAAAACTTCTTAAAGGGAGTCTGTCATCTGGTGTTTGCATATTAAACTAAGCAAAGTGACATGAAGGGCTTGCAAAACTAATTAATTCATTACTTTTACTGCATTTAGCAGAGAATTTTTTTTTTTTTTTCAAATATGTAAATGAGATGATCAGAGCACCAGGGATGGGTCCTAGTCCCTCACTGCACTCACGTTCCGTTCATCTTCACAGTAAGCCTCTCCATTCCCTAATTAACAGGGTCAGATATCTGTATACTGCTCTCATTTGGCCCCATAATCTTGAGCTTGTATGTTCAGTACAGCATCTTGTTCCTGCTCTAGAGAGAAAACTGTTCTAATTATGCACTGAAATTCTGGTGAGTGGCACAGGCGCAAGATTACAGGGCTAGATGCATGGCCCTGTCAATCAACTAGGTTAAGGAGCAGTTTATTGCCAAGAGGGACGGAACTTGGCTGCACCAAGGAGCTTTGGCTTGCCTCGTTTAATAAGCCAAAACAATCCAGAAGTACAGTTTAGATAACACATCTCATAAATTGTGAGTGTTAACTCTACTACATCCGTAAATCCTGAGACAATTCAAGTTCAAAATGCCGATGTTTGCTACAGCATTCAGAAGGTGACTACATACACTGTAGTCAGCAGTCATGTGCTCAAGCTCAATGTTTATGTGTGATTAATTTGGCAATATATCTAACATATAAGAGGATTCTTTTACATTACACTATGCAACACATGAATACTCACTAAGCGTGTTTAACTTACTGAAGGTCCAACAGGTCCTCTTGGGCCAACTTCCCCTTGAGGTCCTTGATCACCCTGTAATTTGCAATTGAAAACTGTTTTGAAATATACAGTTCAGATGCCACTGAGTCTATTACTGAATGAGTCTCACTCATAATCACTTGTTTTTAACACAAGCATTCTTGAGGATTGCTATATGATTATGATAATAATTTCCTCATTTTATAAGGTCAAAGTTAAGCATCTAAAAAAAAAAGCATTCCAGAAAACAAAATTAAATCTTACAGGTTTACCAGATTTTCCCATTAATCCAGCTACACCTGGGGCACCGCTGTTTCCCTGCAGAATACAAGTAAAAGTAGAAAATTGGAAATCAGAAGCTTCAATTTTTTAGCTTTTAATTTTTTCTATTAAAAGACATTTACCAAAACAGAATACAGTGAAAGCTCTTTAAGAAGACGGTACACAATTGACTTGAAAAGTCTCCTAGGGGACATTATGCATTAGAGTATGAAAATTTGCCGCAGGAAATCTGGTCTAGATAAGGAGATGGTCTTTTGGAGAGGTTTTACTTTATATCCCAATTTCAATATTATTCTAGGTAACACAAAAGGATATAACAATTGAATGGACATAAAAGAGGCTATTTGGGAAATCCCCAGCACAGTACCAAATAACACAAATCTAAGTTTTGTTCCTTAATCCAACATGTTCAATATAAAATTAACAAACATCTCAAGTCTTCTTATATTTAGATTGGTCCTCTTACCATGTACTATTAGATTTCATCCTTATTAAAAATATTACAACTCCAATTAGCATCCAAGTATTAGCCCATATACTTTGACGTGGCCCTTCTAAAAAGACCTGAAGTTTCACAATCATGGGTAGCATGAAGGATATGAACCCAACAAAACCCATTTCTGTTATGGGGCCCATAAAAAGCAATGTAATGGAATCTGTAGTGGAAGCTCATAACGGAGCCTACCAATGACTTAAATTGCTGAGCAGACAACCACATCTGCTATTTGGCTAATGCCCTTAGGGTTTGTCATCCTGCTTCGACCAATTAGTGGAAAGTGAAGCTACTACTCGAGTGTAAAACTGATCCAGTCTACAAAATCAAACATTAAATTACAGTTTTGCAATCACCTCATATTGCTTCTCTCTATAAATATATATTTGCTGGAAGATCCCATCTAGCTTACATGTTAGGAATAACATTTTTCAAACTGGATGAATACATGATATGTTTTCCTCTGAATAATTTATTTGTTGGCTACATTATTAGTGACTGCAGCAATATTCATGAACCCTAATGATGGAACATCAGACTACCAACAAATGACAAATTACATGTGTAGTGCAGACTGCAATAATGATCTGCCAAAAATAACAGTTCTAATACACAAAATGTAAGGTCTTTCAAAACTAAATTCTAAGGTAAACATTGAGGCTAATTAAAGAGACATTGTTACCTTCTCTCCAGCTACTCCTTTTGCTCCCGGATTGCCTGGCAAACCCTAAAAACACATAAAATGCAAAAGTAAGGTATTTCATGTTTTTATTAATTTTGGGTATAAAGCACAATAAATCATTTCCATGCAAAAGAAATATAGAAAAACAATGGCCTCTATTCCTACACTCACATTCATATGTGTCGAAATCTACGCTCGCCCTTTTGATGTCCTGATTAACCTCTCTTCTAGATATGCCTCAATTTAACTAATAGGATATGCAATCAACAAAAATATATCATTAAACATAGAGATTTTAACAGAAAACCATCCTGGTTTGAGTCTTTAGTGCAGCCACAAAATTCCCCCATGAAGGTATGGTAATCTCTATAGCTTGTAAACAATTGCTGAGTTGTTCGCAGTAATACTGCAAAACACTTCTTTTGTGAAAACTTGGGACCTTTGTTTGAACACAGATTCAATGCCAAAAAATAATGCTTGCATTTAAGTCTGCTTCTAGATGTGTCCAGTTGCAAAGAAATGCTTATAAACTTCTGTCTCCATAGTATTTGACTCCAGATAGGCTGTAAGGAATAAATCAAAGCTACCCAGTTGTCTGCTGTAAATGTGGAGATGAGATGGGCTCCTCCTATATCTTTTGCTGCATTGTTTCACCTTTTCGCTCTGATATCTTGACTAGTTTCGATCGAGCACCAAATTGCTCGGGTGTTTGGAAACTCGGGTCGAACACCTGGGGATGCTCGGGTGCTCTACCGAGCACTCGAGCACAACGGAAGTCAATGGGAGAACCCTAGCATTAAAACAGACACCCCCTGCTCTGAAGAGGGGAGGGTGTCTGGTTCATAGGAAAAGGTCAGAAATTGATGGAAACACCACCGAAATGGTTCGGGAACAGCATGGGGAGGATGTCTGGATGTATCTTGGACTCCCAGGTCGCTGCTGGGAACTATGTTGTCCGAGTAGTACGCGACTACTAGAGGAAAAATTTTAGGAAACATTCTTCCCTGTATATTTACTTGTATATACAGTGCAAGTGCTGCCAAAAATTACAAGAAAGAGGCACTCCGATACAACCTGTATATCACATAATGGAGGGCCTCATTCACATTCACTATGGCCTGTGGGTGGGTGGCTGGGTATTTGCGCTTGCGTTCAAATGCCTGGGGTAAGGACATTTGTATGCTGCTCTGGGACACGCAAGTGGATGTGGTCGCTTATGGTGCTTGCGAAGGTCCAGGTGCAGGGCGGGAGGCATCCGGGCCTACGCCTTCGACAGGGGATTGGCCAGCATGTAACACAGTGGAAGAGGAGGCAGTGGTGTGACCCTCAGACACATATTGTGGATCCAGGCGTTCGGCCCACCTTTTACTGTGCTTTAATGCCATGTGGCGGATCATGCTGGTGGTGGTGAGGTTGCTAGTGTTCACGCCCCTGCTCATTTTTGTATGGCACAGGTTGCAAATTACAATTCTTTTGTTGTCTGCACTTTCCTCAAAAAAGCGCCAGACTGCTGAACACCTACCCCTTGGCAAGGGAGATTTCCGCAAGGGTGTGCTCCGAGGAACAGTTGCGGGCCTGTTTGGTGTGGCCTGCCTTCTCCCTTTTGGCACCCCACTGCCTCTTCCAGCCTGTTGCGTTGCTGCAGATCCCTCCCCCTTTGTACTGCTGTCCTTGTTCGGCTTGCCACCTTCCCAGGTTGGGTCAGTGACTTAATCGTCCACCACCTCTTCTTCCAGTTCCTCACGCTGGTCATCCTCCTGACTTGTTGACCTAACAACAGCCTCACTTATCGACAACTGTGTCTCATCCTCATCATCAACCTCTTGAGACACTAATTGCCATTGACTTATTGGCAACTGTGTCTCATCATCATCATCCACCTCGTGAAACACTAATTGCCGTTCCCCACCGTCATCTTCTTGTGTCTGTGGATGCTCAAGAGTTTGGGAATCAAGGCACAAGATCTCATGTCCCTCTTCAAGCGGGCTTGTTGAGAGGCCCAAATTAAGGAATAGTGCTGGGATCACTTGTTTGGCAAGACTCTCCATGGTGGGAGGAAGGAGGATCAGGGTGAGGATTGTGTTGACCAGACTCTTGGCTACTGAGACTGGACTTGGTGGAAGACAGGGTGGTGCTAAACTGACTGGAAGCATGATCTGCTACAATCCAACCGACCACCTTGTCACACTGGTCTGACTTTGATGCCCTGCGCCACCCTGCAAACTGGGACATGAAGCTAGGTATCGTGGATGATTGTTTTTATTGTGCTATGGCACCCAGGCCACAGCCTCTGCGTACACCATCAGCATCACAGCCACCTCCCTGTCCCTTACTGCTCGCCTTCTTCATATTAAATGTTATATATGCTTGAAAGTATGTCACTCGTACAGTAGCGTAGGATTTGTAAGTGTATGCGCAAAAAAATAAAAAAAGGGATTTGGGATGTGGAAACGTCACACAGGAGACATACCGCAGATAATGTTGCTGATGTCAGCAGGGGCTAATAAAAAATTACAGAGAATGTCACAGGTATTTGGAATGTGGAAACGTTACATAGGAGAAATGCCGCAGATAATGTCGCTGATGTCAGCAGCGGCTATAATGAAATTACAGGGAATGTCACAGGTATTTGGGATGTGGAAACGTAACACAGGAGATGTACCCCAGATAATGTCACTGTCCGCAGTGGACACCGACTACGGAAAAAGTACACTGGATGTCACTGATATTTTTTAGATGTGCACATGTTACACAGGAAATGTAGCGCAGCTAATGTCACTGTCTGCAGCGGACACCCTCTACGGAAAAAGTACACTGGATGTCACAGATATTTTTGCGATGCGCACATGTTACACAGGAGATGTAGCGCAGATAATGTCGCTGTCTGCAACGGCCAAACAATTGCAAGCTATCTAGGTCAGGATGCACTAAAAATAGATATTACTGCCACACACACAACAATACTTCTTAAAAGGACTTTTGGGTCTGTAAAGTTTTAGCAATTTAGCGCAGGTTCGCAAAAAATATATATTGCTGCTGCCACACACAACAATAGTCCTTAAAATAACTTTTGGGTCTCTGACAAGTTTTTCAAAGAAATTAATTTTTTCGCTCCCTACACTATCTTTCCCTTCTTCAGCACAGCTCTCCCTGACTAACACTGAGCCGAACAAGTGTCATCGGGTGCTATACAGCACCCGATGACGCGTTCTGGCCAGCCAATCACTGTAATGACAGTAACCAACATGGCTACAGCATTACAGAGAGGGCAGTACTTATCAGCACGTTTATTGGCTGCGTAGCAGCCAACAAACGTGCGGGGAGGAGACTCGAGCATATGCGGTATTCGGCCGAATACTGCCATGTGCTGAGAATTGAGATGCTCGAGCCGAACTTGTGTTCAGCCAAGCATGCTCAATCATCACTAATCTAGACTATAATAAACCAAATTTGTAAAGTAAAAACATATCTCTTCAAGCTGAAGTACTGCCCCTTCATTTATTCTCCCAAAACAATACATTTATCTCACCTAATTAAGGATCTCCTGCAGCAGGAATCCTACTATCCAAAAACTGAAAAGTGAGCACTTCCATTTCTGTAATTGAAAGGTCAGCAAAGGTAGACACTGTCTACCATCTCAAAGAAATTGCCCACTTGGAGACTAGAAATAATAAAAGATTTCTGGACATCTACTTGGCTTGGGCTGCCCACAAAGGATTCTCTTTCTCTTGACACCAGTATATAGCTATTATAACCCCTAGGGCTCTACCCCCACTCTTATCTCAACCTATTATAGTTTACAGTTAACATAAGATATATGTGCTAATGGTTATCATTGGGACATATCCTATTTTGCCTTCAAGCTTGCAGATAATAGCCAATGCTAGTGTTTCCAGATCTTTCCTGTCACTATACAGTATAAAATGTGATGTTCTCTGTATTTTTATCCTCACTTGTGAGAGTCTTTGTATTGCATACTATTTCTCGTTACATTGTAAAATCAATAGAGGTTTGAAAAAAAGAGATTAAGAGATGAAAGAGGTTTGCAAACAAAAACAATGCCTGCATGTCTTAAAATATATGTATTTTCAAGTACAATTAGCATGATATATGCTGTATTTCACAAGGTTTAAATTATGCTTAAAGGGTTATTACTATCTTGGACACTGGGGGCATATCTCTATGATATGCCCCCAATGTCTCAGCGGCCGCCCTCTATGCATTTCTATGGGACTGCCGAAATTAGCCGAGCGGCGCGCTCAGCTATTTTCAGAAGTCCCATAGAAATGATTGAGAAGCGTGCCATGCAAGTGTGGCCTCTGCTCCATTCACTTCTAGGGGCTTAGTGAAATTTTTGTTAGTCCCATAGAAATAAATAGAGGGCAGCTGTCCATGCGCAGTGCATCCTCCGGCACTTTGCGGGCTCCGTTCTAAGTTTCGGTGAAGGTCCCAGAGGTGGGAACTGCACCTATCAGACATTGGGAGCATATCCTTGTGATATTCCCCCAATGTCCAAGATTGGAAAACCCCCTTAATCATGGTACACACAGCTAGTTCTGTTTTTTTATTTGTGATATTCTGTTTTAGCTTTAAGTACTTAAAAGGAGTTTTCCCATCCTAGGTATTTATGGCATATCCAAAGTATATGCCATAAATGTCTGATATTTGTAAGTCCTATTCCTCCAAAATGGGTATCTTGTAAATCTTCAACCCATGGTCGCTGTGAATAGAAAGGTGACTGTGCATGTGTAGCTTTCTCCATTCATTTCTACGGAAGTTCTGTACTCTTCTGGGTTGGCAGCAAGGGGACAATTATTCTACCATTATTCTACCATGTAATTGTAGCAAAGAAGTTATTATGATGTATATAGAAATGTAAAAATAGTGAGACGCCTACTGATCAAATTCCCCATGTATATAAGAACATTTTGTCAAGATCACAGTTTATGTGACATTTTTTGAAGGTTATGAATATGATCAATTATCTCATGTTTCTCATAGTTATTCTCTTGAATATAACATGTTCCAAAAATCCTCTTGAAGAAAGGTTACACATTGTGACTCGATATCCCTTTAAGTTTGGATAGTAATAAGTGGATATGAATTCTAACCTAGAAGATAACCGGCACATGCTGAATGCATTTCTGTGGTGGGTTGACAGGCATTTTGTGGTGCTTTAGATGGATGAGCATAGAAGCAATGTTTTGAATTGACTAGAGTGGGAACATATGGTTTATTAGGATGCCAAATAGGAACATTTTGCAGCAGTTGAAGTGAGACATGATAAGTGGCTTTAATTATAATCCTAAAACAGAATCTAACAATGTTCTACAAGTAAAGATAGCAGACAGCAAAGATAAATGAACGCATGATAGATGACTAACTATGACTTTTATTGTCCGACAATAATGATATGCAACAAGAGTAGGATTGAAAAATGTAGTCTATGACTTTAACTCAGTTGTTTTAATGGGGCTTGAATATGTATGTTGGCAGAAGTGAGCAAATTTTGGTTCACATTGCTTTAACTGCAAATAGTATAAGTTACGTGAACTGCAGGTCAAACAGAAGCCATGATGCTAGTGTGAAAAGAAAGCCTAAGAAAGCTACTTTGACCATCTAAAACTCTTTCACAAGTTCCGCCAAGAATGAAACAAGTAACCATGGGGCAGCAAAACTTGCAATGCAATCAGTGAAGTTAAGCATAGGTATAATGTGAACAGTGGTGTGATAGTATAAGGATAATAGACACACGCATGTACATGGGAAATGCACAAAGGGACATCACAGTACAGGAATTACACAGTAATGTCACAGTACAGGGATAGTGCACAGTAATGTACATAGCACTATCACACATAAAGGTCAACACTGTGACATCACAACATAGGAAACAAACATAATGATGTCACATGTGGGCATTATGATATCTGAGTGCAAGGATATATGACACATTAATAGTGCAAAAGTAACGCACAGCAGGGGGTAGCCATGAAACTCTATAGTCAATTTCAAATGAATTAATATTAATTTTGCACACCCCTTTACATCATCCATAGTCATCACTAACTATTGTAAAAAATCTCAGTGGAAATCGACCCACTGGAAAAAATTAATTTTGTGCTTTGTGCATGAAATGGGTTGCACATCATTAGTGAAGTATTATGAATGAACATTTCTCCTCTCTTGATCAAGGAGGAGGTAGTCCAATTAAAGTATAACATTCTGGGGACAACATGTACTGTGTAGTTCAAATACAATGCATCTGTTTGAACTAAATTAAATGCTTTTCACCCAGTTCTTTATTCATGTGTTTTAGTATTGTAATTGCTTTTTACTATGCATGCTCATATTTATTGACTCTAGATGGATACTATAGAGTTTACGGTTCCTTGTTCAGCTAATCCATAAACAAAAAGGCAACAAAAAGGGAAAGAACCAGCCAAAGGCTCAAATATTCCTCAATAGGGATAGGTTGGTTCAAGGGCATACAAAGATCACATAGGGCCCCATGACAAACCTTAGTATGGGCCCCCTACCCCACCCAGTTTCCCAGTGGTTGTGTCAAACACTTCCAGGCAATTTGGAATGTAAAGCACAAGGCTTCAGATTTATGACTACATTTCCTATTTTTTATTAAGTGGAAAACATTGTATTTTTTCAAAAAATGTAATAAATAATTGTAACAGTTCATAGAAATGGCATTCTTTCTGAAGAAAAAATTTACACCAGAGAACTGGCTCATTTGCATACATTAAAACTTAATTTTTCCCAGCAATGCGGACACATATGAACATAGGACCAACACAGATGCCTTCAGCTGCCAAGCGCACATGTAACTGGTCAGTCAGTTTCATATGTACAAATCTACTGACAGATGCCCCTTAACCGCAATAGACCTGGAAATAATCTCTTGGCACTGAGCTCTCCCTAGTGATGGTCGGGAAGAGAAAATGAAGTGCTGGGCCCCCATTATTACACACACCCCCCCCCACCATACCCATAGCAGTCGTGTGGTTTGCCCCATGGAAGTTATGCCGTTTATTGGTTGAACAATCACAAGATCCTGTTTGGGCATAGAGGCCTGTGATTGATACATATGGCATTAAATCAGCCATGAGTTTACTCATTATGAACCATAGTTCTAAAAATAAAGAAGACAGAATGGAAAACTTGTTTGTTCATGTCAACTCCTTCAACCTATACTATGTATATCTGTCAACTGGACCCGCGTCACAGGGAGACAGATAATTACCTCATAGGAGGTGACTACAGTTGGAAGTGATATGTAAACAGAAGCAAGTGATAATTATTTGCTGTAAAATTATTTCAGCTATGCTATAAGTAGCTGTCAACATATTAAGGTTTTGTTGTAGACGATTATAATGATCTCCATGAGGGGAACTGCTTTTCAATTGACAGGTTGTTCAAATCACAGTGTACAAGACTCTTAAAGTTATCGTGGAGCCTATTACATATTTGATTAATAAACGCAAATACAATGATGGTAAAAAAGAATACAAGTTTCATATTTCCTTATTTTATATAGCAACGGTTAGGGTAAATGCATATGTAGCCTATTTCTGTGCAGATTTGCAGCTTGATGCAGTAGAGGCAAAAAATAATGTAAATTCACTTTATGAACTTTCACTGCGGATTTCACTCCTATCAATATGAGGGTGAAAACTGTGGTGAAATCCATAGAAAATGTTATTTATATGTATTTTGCTGAATATTTGCAACAGATCTTTGAAATCTGTCGTGCTACCACATGTAGTGGTAGCCTCAATGTAATTTTACCTGTAGATAGTAAACAGTGGTGTAAGGCCACTCAGATGAGAACATTCCAGTCCATAGTTTAGATGCCATAGTAGTGAATACTGCTGTGATACAAGCAATCAGCTTAAAGGGGTATACTGGTTATAGAAAGTTATCCCCTATCCACAGAATAGGGGATAACTATCAGATTGGTGGGAGTCCTACCGCTGGGACCACTACTGATCACGAGAAAGGGGGCCCTATACCGAGGGAGGCACACTGAAATGGACGAATGGCTGGTCAGAAAAGCGCGTTGCTGTTCCAATCATTTCTATGGGAGCAGAAAAGATAGCTGAGAACTGTAGCCGGCTGATAAGATCTTCTATATGAATAGGTAGTTCATTGTCATTTTAGTGCTGCTTTGAGGATAAAATGTTATCTGAAGAGTAATCCAATTTCTCAAAATCCCCCACATGTGCCAGGCCTCTCACCGGTAATATACTTACTCCGCTCCCCGCACTGCCACTGCTGCTTCTCCCTGCACACGGATGAAAACATCTGGTGGGGGGGCAGCCAATGGCAGACGGGGATGGGGTCGTGCCTCCCTAGCACCCCAGGATCGGCGCCGGGAGCGGGGTAAGAATATTACCGGTGGGGGGCCCGCCACATGTGGGGGGTTTGAATAATTTGATAACCCCTTTAAGATAGCAGTGTGTGTAGAATTAGGAATGGTATGACAGCTCTATTCAATTCATAGGCCTAGGTAAAGATGCTCATAGAAGAGCTTTGTATCGATTAGTATAATGTGTCATACTCTTATTGCGTCACTACAGGGTGGTTCCCTTTAGTCACAGTGAATGGTCTGATTGAGAAAGTTGAAGAGGCACTCCCTCAATTGTTTTTATTTCCTGACCTGTTAGAAAGGATCCATGATGTAAACTGTAGTGAAGGTAATCTTCTTACTAGAGACTGTATTTGTGAGTTTTCCCCTCCCTTCTACTTCTCAGCTGTGTCATGTGACCAGCAATCAGACTTTCCAAATGACACAGTATCTTATGTGTGGACAGGAAGCCAGTTTCCCTGTGTATTCCTATGAGGGCCTCAATGTCAGTCTCATAGGACTGAATAGAGAAGTAACTGACTTCTCCTGTCCTGTGTCAGGTGGAGATCAGAGTGCTGGTCACATGACACAGCTAAGGATCAGAAGGGAGGTTATAACTCACGAATACAGTCACTGGTAAGAAGATTACCTTCAGTGCAATTTACATCTTCTAATGGGCCAGAGAATAAAGATCTTTGTGGGAGTGCTTCTTTAAGCAAGAAATAATGAGCCAGGGCAGGAAGTAGAATACATGGAGTGACTTCAAAGAGTTATATCCAGAAAACTATCCACCCATTTATTTTGAAAAAAATTACATATAGTTACATATAGGTTGTTAATACATGACAAACATTATTTTATTGATGTGTCCTTCTAAACAGCTATTAAATGGCAATAGATGGCACTGAAAAATATTAAGGTTTATTTACCACAATATCGGGTACAAACTTACTGGCAATCCTTGAAGACCTGCTTCTCCTGGGGCTCCAGGTTCTCCAGAGTCACCCTAAAAATAAATACATGCGGTATAAATGTAAGATAACTTAAATTGATGAGGTTCAAATGGGTAACTAGAAAATGACACAACATTGAACAGATGAAAAGATAACATACAAGCATTCCAAGGCACCAGGTATTCCTCCAGCTTTAATTAATAAAGGCCCAAAACATTTCCTTTTTTCTAAATGTTATCTAGTGAAGAATATTAGGTATCTTCAAACATTATCTTCTTGCATTACAATACTGACAGGTTGCTGGTGAAGGATTTTGGATATGAGGAATTGGTTGTGGAGTAGCTGGACAGGACTGATTTAGACCAAAAAATACAAATAGGGGAATTAGCAGAAAACATGGATCTTCATCAGTTTTGGTAATCAGATTGCCATTGAGGCATAGGGTTCATATTAAGTTGCATTACCATTGGTGAACCATTGCCTGTGTGTAGATACTTTTATACACAAGTTAGCTCTCAATATACCGGTAAGTGTCATAGACACCATCAACCATAGTTAGAATAAAGCAAAGCATATTAATTATGGTATATTGAGATTGACTGGCCTGTTCTTTGAGTTTATACTTTTTTACATGCTACTGTGTCTTGTCCCCAATATTCGCTCTTGCACCTTAGTTTGCAGGATAGTGTATTTTGCATTTGCAACAATGCATCTAAAAATGTGTACGCCATATTGGAAGAATTAAGATCTCATTAACATGAATCAAAGCAAAACACGCATATTAAATCATGTTAATAGCGTTAGGTATCACATTGGTTATTGGCCTGTAAGATCATTGTATCAAAGTGTTTTATACCTCTTTTAAGTCATTATCATCAGCAAGTAATGCCAGAATAGGTTCTAATGGTATAATAATGGGAAGGATCAATCAAGTTCTATTCATAGACTAGTGACACTTCTAAGCTGTCATTAACCTTGTCAGTTTTAGAAATCTGCATCAAACGTTCCGCACTTTATAACGCTCATTTCATTTGGCATAAGCATTACAAAATGGGATATTAAATAAGTCATGTGTTTCGTGACATTAATGCTGTGTGTTTGATATATGACAGCATTAATATCACTGACTGCATTGAGGTGCTGAGAGGATAAGTACCACTCCAATGAGTTCCTTCTGTGTCAATGTAAATGATCAAACAATATTTACATAATTTTTGATGTTATTGTAATGTGGAAGAAACAAACATGTAATAGGTCAAACTGTGCACAGATTACCTTCTTTTAGCGGGTCTTACAACCATTAACGCTAACAAGCACGCGGACACATAAAGGATTCATTCATTATCACTTATACTATAGTGACAGCCAGTCATACCAACATGAGTGTTCATTGTCCATCATTACCTTTGATCCTGGCATTCCAGGGATTCCATCACGGCCATCAACGCCTGGCAATCCCTAGTGGAAAAACATGCTCTTATTACACAGTAGATTTCCTAGAATTTATATAACATCACCGTATTCTATGCTTTTATATAGAGACTCCAGCTACCTATATCAGTCCCTCCCCAGTTGGGCTATGATTGTCTTGACAAGACCGTGATGTTAGCTGTGTATTTAGACAGATGACTAAGAGAACGAAGAAGAGAATGTTCATCCACACCTGTTCCATATTCTGTTCCAAATTCTATAGAATTTTGCAGTTTCTATGGGAATTTCGTTACTTACTCTACTAGATCCTGTATGGGTCACCACACCCATGGCCAAAAGTTTAATTGAGATTTGTACTCCTAATATCTCTGCTATTCATTCTTAAATCTCTGTTTGTAAAGAAAAATTTGCCAGCTAAGACTAGTTTTTCACCTGTCTCTGCTGGAACAGCCTGCCGAAGCTCTCAGATCTGGCATTGCTGGATACTGCGGCCAGACCCTATTAACTATTAACAAATGTAAAAAGTAGTTTTATGTGATTCTGGGTATGGTATGGTTACAACTACATAATCGTGTTATTAACTGGGCTTCTGGTGAGTTAGAGGATGGGGACTCAAATGTTTCAGTACCTGTACATTTATGCCTGGTTCAAAGAAAATTTATGGGGTTTTCCAAGATTTTAGTACTGATGACCTATACTTTGGACAGGTCTGCAGTATCTGATTGGTGGGGGTCCAACACCCAGGACCCGATCAGGTGTTTGAGAAGGCAATGGCGCTCTCACAGCTTTCCCTAGGCTAGTGACAACATGTTCATCTGTCAAGTGACCTAGGCGCAGCTCAGCCCCATAAAAGTGAATGGGACTGAGCGCAATACCAATCACAGCTGCTATACAATGTACAGAACTGTGCTTAGAAAGCTGCGAGAAGGCCGTGGCGCTCACAGCACCACTGCCTTCTCAAGCAGCTGATCAGCGGGGGTCCTGGATGTCAGAATCCCCACCGATCAGATATTGATGACCTATCTTATGACATATTTTATATGCCTAATTGAGTAAGGATACATAATATGGCAGAAGCGTGTGGATATATGAACACCACATACCAGAATGTCTGTTGAGTGTCCCATTTCAAAATGGTGGACATTCTCTATGCATTAGTTTCCTATTTGCTGTTATTCAACATGGGAAAACTTTCCACTAGATTTGAACATACAGTGTCCTTTTAGCAACAAGATCATTACAAAGTTTTGGGTAATAATGTCTTGCTGGTACCCAATGTTTCATTTCATACTGTACCTAAGGTCAGAGCCCTATATGGTCAGCCAAGTTTTCCAGTGTCAAATTTTGCTAAATGTTTTGATGGACCACTCTTCGGTCCAGATTTAACCATGACCATGGCTTCAAACTATTATTATTCTACCATCACTCTTCACAGTTGACAACTGCTTTTGGCCAAGATACATGTTAGATGTTGAAGAGTGGTTCATTACTCAAGAGAGTATGCTTTCAGTGCTCAAGACTTTAATTGGACTCCCTTAATTCTTGGTATTGCGCACGATGAGCTGCTTATGAGGCTGCTTAAGGATAACCTCACGAGTTTCTTAAAAAAGATTTATTGTCCACATTTTCTTACAAAGGCTTTTTGAATTGTACAGAAAGTGCTGTATCCATGTAAAAGTGAAGTGTTGCATGCTTCACTGGTCATGAGTCCAGTTTTGTAAGCATGTGTAGACTCAGCTATAGCTAGGAAGACATTTAATGAACCTATTGGTCAGTAGTATGGCTTTCTATGATAGCACCACCTTGAAAGTCACTGATTTTGTCAGTGTGATATATTGTACTGTGAATGTTTGTCTATGGACACTGTATTTAAAAAATCTGTTAAAAAGTGTGGCAGAGATGGCCAAGCCTAGAACAGGTGTCCAAATACGTTGGACCATGTACATCCAAAATGAATACCATGAAAAATACATACCGATTCTCCCTTTGAGCCTGGCATTCCAGTGATTCCTCTGGGTCCAACAGTTCCCTGGAAAACGACATTAGAAAATATTAAAAATGTTGTTTTTTTTATTATAACTAAAGATGAGCGAATTTCCCAAAAATTCGATTCGGCTGGTCCACCGAATGTTTCTAAAAATTTTTGTTAGATCCAAATTTATTTGCAGCGAATAACGTTAAAAAGGGCTATTTCCTGGCTGCAGAGAGCTTTCATAGTGGTGTAAAACACTGTGCCTTGCAGTAACACGCTTAGGGAGTCTGTTGTGGTAGTGAAACACTACTGTGAGTCAGTATGACATGCAGAAGACAGGTGTCCCTCTTAAAATCACTGCACACTTCACTTATTTGGGCAGTTACGGGGCCAAAACTGACCAAATAACTCAAGTGTGAACTCAGCCTTACAGGTCAATGTTAGCATCAATAAGAAGCACACTCCTTTTACACTGTCAGTAGCTGATTCCACATAGATGTCTACAGAACCTGTTCTTTTAAATGCTTATACAAGTAGAGCCCCCCCCCCCCCCCTCCTCCCGACAGAGTGGAGAGGGTGTCAGCAGTAAGTTTGTGTTGACGTCACTGATAATTTTGCCCTTCCTCTGATCCATCAGAAGAATAACCCCCAAAAAATGGATCCTGTCTGTGGAGCACCCGTCTTCACTCGGTCAGCATTTGGTCAGTAATCCATCAGTATTGCTAAAGCCAAAGAAAAACAGGAGTGGATTCAAAACAGAGATGACACATGAATGGAATATTTGCATGTCTTCTGTGTTTTGTACTCACTCCTGCTTCTATCTAATCATCAGCCAATTCTGATGCAAAATAGGGACCATATCATGCAGGCCTTACAGCTGTTACATAGACAGGATCCGTTGTGCGTCTCATTTTTCCTTCCTTCTGACAAATCAGAAGAAGGGTCAAATAAATGATGATGTCAGACAGGTCGAAAGACAAAATAGTGGCCTAGTCATGAAGTGGGGAGGGTGGGGACAGCATGAGAAGTCCACAGAGTGGCTCTATGACATAGTGGTGATGTGGAAGCAGTATGAGGAGACCACAGAGTCGCCCAATGACAGAGTCTGGAGGTGGCAGCAGCATCAGGAGGAGGCCACAGAGTGGCACAATGTGGCACAACGACAGTGTGGAGGTGGCAGGAGAAGCATCAGGAGGCCACAGAGTGGCACAATGACAGGGTGTGGAGGCGGTGGCAGCAGCAGCATCGGGAGAAGGCCACAGAGTGGCAAAATGACAGTGTGGAGGTGGAAGCAGCAGCATCATGAGGCCACAGGGTGGCACAATGACAGTGTGGAGGTGGCGGCAGCATCAGGAGGCCACAGAGTAGCACAATGACAGAGCGTAGAGGTGGCGGCAGCAGCAGCATCAGGAGGAGGCCACAGGGTGGCACAATGAAAGTGTGGAGGTGGAAGCAGCATCAGGAGGCCACAGAATGGCACAATGACAGTGTGGAGGTGGCAGCAGCAGCAGCATGAGGAGACCATGAGGGACTCCCTGTCTCCATCTCCACTGTATACTGCCATGGTGTGTCTGGGTCCTCTGCCTCATCTTACTCATCGCCCTGTAGCTCCTCAGGCTGCTTCTGCTCCTCCTCTACTGTCACCTGTCCAATGTCCTCCTCCTCCTCCAGTTCAGCCCCCACAGGGCTCATGTGGCCGTGAGATCTAGGCGCCATGTCTCCAGTCCCCTGACCAGCCAGATTTACAAGCATCTGTTCCAGGACATGAAGCAGTGGAATGACGTTGTTCATCTCGTAGTCCTGGCGATTGACAAATAACGTGGCCTCCTCAAAGTGCCTGAGCAAACGCCAGGTGTCACACATGAGCTGCCACTGGCTGACAACGAAGTTACACAGGGGAGTACTTCTGTCCGCTTGGACCATCAAGAAATCGTTTATGGCTTTTCTCTGTTCGGTCCAACATATGGAGGGTGGAATTCCAACGGGTGGAAACTTCGCATATCAGCCTATGTTGGGGGACGCCGTTCTGCCGCTGCAGCTCAAGGATGGTGTGTTTTGCGGTGTACGAGTGGCTGAAGAGCATGCAAAGTTTCCAGGCCATTTTTAGTATGTATTGCAGATGGGTGAAAGACTTCAGGAACCACTTGACAACCAGATTGAACACGTGTGCCATGAAGGGCTCATGGCTCAGCCCTCCTTGACACATCGCCGACACCATGTTCTTCCCGTTGTCGGTCACCATGGTTCAGATTTTGAGTTGTCGCAGAGAAAGCCAGGATTCGATTTCTTGATAAAGGACAAGAAGCAGTTCCTCCCCTGTGTGACTCCATTTGCCCAGGCAAACAAGGTGAAGAACAGAGTGACACCGTCATGCCCTGCACATGTGGTATGCTGGAGGGACATTGTGAATTGTCCCTGCAGTGGAGGCTGAGGACACTGTGGAGGTTGAGGAGGCAGAGGTGGACATTGTCGCAGTACCAACAGCGTGAGAATGTGGAGGTGAAAGCAGCGTCACCTGGCCAAGTTACTGGTGTGACACATTCACCCAGTGGGCCGTAAAGGACATGTATTGTCCCTGACCGTAGTTACAGCTCCACACGTCGGTGCTGCCATGCACTTTGGCAGACACTGACAGGCTCAAGGACTGGTCCACCTTCTGTTCTACATACGTGTGCAGGGCTGGTACTGCCTTTTTTCCAAAGAAATGACGGCTTGGGACTCTTCACCTCGGCTCGGCACAAGCCATCAGTTCTCTGAAAGGTGCAGAGTCCACCACTTGGAAAGGGAGGGACTGCAGCACCAGCAAATTGGCCAGGAGCACATTCAGCTTCTGTGCCGTTGGATGAGTGCATGCATACTGTTGTCTCTTGGCAATGGCTTCAGTGATCGATTGCTGACAGAATGACTGACAAGGAGGAGGAGGAGGAGCAGGAGCATCAGGACCAAATGATGGGAAGGACAGACAGCTCTCTTTGGCTGAGGTGGTGGAGCCTTGACTGCCTGAAATCAGGTGCCTGCCACTGGGTAATGCAGCAGTTGCAGGCTGGACCACCACATCGGAGCCACAGTTCTCCCAGACCATTTTATGGTAACGCTGCATATGTTGATGCAGGGCTGTGGTGCCAACATTGGCACCCTGGCCACACTTCAAATCCTGCCCGCAGATTCTACAATGGCCATGTTGACCTCCTCCGGTGGCTTAACAAAAAACAGCCACACCTCCGAGTAGGTGATTTTGCCCCCAACACTCCGCACTGACTGACTGCAACCGCCGCTGCTTCCGTGAACCCCTGCACCACTACTTTCCGGGCATGTTTGGCTCCTGACCTTCTACTGCTGCCACCCTGCTGACTCCCGGCCACGCTAGTGACTTGCTGGCTCCGCCGCTGCCTCACGGGCAAGCTGCCACCCTCTTCTCCCGATGATGATGAAGCCCCTAATTCACCCGGCTCCCAAGGGAGATCAGCTACATCAGGCATGCTCAACCTGCGGCCCTCCAACCTGCGGCCCTCCCATCATTCCCGGACAGCCTACAGCTATCAGCCTTCAGCAGGTCATGGTGAGAGTTGTAGTTTTAAAACAGCTGGAGGGCCGCAGGTTGAGCATCCCTGAGCTACATCATCATCATTGAGTACTGTCTGCACGTTACTGATATCCTCCTCAACGGTTTCTGGGTCAGGACCCTGAACGCTCGCAACACCAGCTCCCACGCCACTCTCCTCATCACTACTTGCTCGCCTACCGGAGAAAGCGGCTGCCAGTAGCTGCTGACTGTCTTCTAGTAGCTCATCCTCGCTGTATAGTGGAGCTGAGCAGGGGCGTAGCTATAGGGGAAGCAGGGGAAGCTGCAGTTTTGGTGCCCTGACCGAGAAGGGGCCCATTCAGGAGGAGGAGGACTAAAGGATTTGGTCAGGGCCCCCTCAACAGTATTACACAATTAAATTATATACAGTGACAGTATAGACAGTGTATAAACGGATGGAACAGCTGCCGGCCCTGGTCTGAGAGAGCGATCTTTACTAGCCAAAGGAATGGGGGCAGCATGAAAGGAAGGGGCCGCTAAAAAATGACTGTGGGATGGAGCCCCATTCAAATATTTGCTGTGGGGCCTAGTCATTTCTAGCTACGCCACTGGAGCTAAGCCTACAATACTTATATATAATACTTCTCTGGCTGAGGGAACAGAAAAGGACAGAGGCAGGTTGAGGACAGGTGAGGGCAAAAGGCCTTCTCCTGGGCCATGCTAACTAAGGATTGTGTCTGACGAACCCACGAATCTAGGCTGGGGGTGTCTGATGTCACTTGGGATGAAGTGGATGACTGAGTCAACCATTCAAGAACCGCGGGGTTGCTGGTCAAGACACAACCGCTAGATGACACTGGGAGCTCAGGCGTCTTGCTGCGACTCCTTCTGCAACGCCCCCTTACTCTGCTGTGACCTCTGACTGTGCCAGAAACATTTAGGCCTCTGCCACTCCCCTGTGCAGGGCCTGGCACTTCTCTGTCTGACATACTGTTAGATCAAATAAATAAACAAAAAGGAAATTAAAACACCCCAAAAAAGTCTGTAATTTTCTCACTTCACCACACAATGGCTAATAACCCCTTGTTTTTTTCCACTAATACACTCCAAAAAGGGCTTTAAAGCATATAACTGCACCGCTGAACGGCAAATATGCCCTTATTTTTTTCCACTTATACATGGCACAAAAAGCTTTAGAACATATAACTACACCACTGAACGGCAAATAATATATATTTTTTTGCCACTAATGCACACCAAAAAATGCTTTAGAACATATAACTGCACCGCTGAACGGCAATTAATATATATATATTTTGCAACTAATACATGCCAAAAAGGGCTTTAGAACATATAACTGCATTGCTGAACGGCAAATATATATTTCTTGTGCCACTAATACACACCAAAAAGGGCTTTAGAACATGTAACTGCACTGCTGAATGGCAAATATATATTTTTTGTGGCACTAATACACGCCAAAAAGGGCTTTAGAACATATAACTGCACTGCTGAACGGCAAATAGGCCCTTACTTTTTTTCGCTTATACAAAAGGCTTTAGAACATATAACTGCACCGCTGAACGGCAAATAACATATATTTTTTTGCCACTAATACAAGCCAAAAAGGCCTGTAATTTTCTCACTTCACCACACAACGGCTAATAAGCGTTTTTTTCCCACTAATACAAGCCAAAGAATGCTTTAGAACATATAACTGCACTGCACAAGGGCAAATCAGACATAGAAATATTTCCTTGTAATAAACCCTGTTAATGGCTGTATCAAACAGCACTTGCACCCCTATAACAAGAACGGTTTGCTGGAATTACAGAGCTGTATAATAGCCATTTGGATCCAAGGCGGTGCAGCAAGGTGTAATAGGATTGTTCCTATTACCCAGGCTGTAAACTCCCTTACTGAACCCTGTTCTGCTTCAATACTGTGGAATGATTCCTCCCTATCTTTTCCCTGAACTTCTATTCAGAAAAATAAAAGTTTTAAAATCTTTTCTACCACTGTCCCTAGCTGATGTCTCTCCCTGCACTAAGTACACTGGAAAATGGCTGAATCCAAGATGGCTGAGGCTATTTATAGGGCTGTGACATCACAGGGCTGGCTGGCTGCTGATTGGCTGCATGCATGGCATTGTGGGTGATCCCTCATTACCAGAGTTCCTTGCTTCATGTCCTAACACGTGCAGCAGCCATTTTAGGAAAAATTTTGATTCGTTACCACGAAGCGTGAGGAAATTCGGATTTTTCCTGAAATTTGGATCGAATTCCACTTCGTCAACTTTGATTCGCTCATCTCTAATTATAAGACTTGTAAACATTTCTGACTTGGAAAAAAACTGTAATATCTTAGGATGATATTAACAAATCTTTCAAAATGGATAAAAGTATTCTGTGAACAATATTATTTTAATGGACCTTTGCCTTTTTTGGTACCAATGTACAGTATAATAACTATAGTAACAATATACTTACCCTATCGCCTTTTGGTCCAGCTTCTCCTAGTGAGCCTCTCTGACCTTGGTCACCCTGAAAATAATAGAAAAATATGTCTGTATTTCTGCAGATAATCTTATTTATACAAAACAGATGGTAGATTATTACAGATTTTATTTTAATGTAAGTACTTTGGGGGTTATTTATCACAGAAATGTATAGTTTTATGATAACATGAAAGGGTACTAAAACTATAATTTTAGAACTTTGGTTATCTTAAAATGTTTGAATGTCTGATCTGACCTTCTTTATTATATATCGTGATCCAGTATATATACTGTAGCATATACACCTTAACATTGAATAATCTATGAAGGTGTTTCTATGAAGTGGTAAAACAAAGACATCAAGAGAGTTACTGCACAAAGGGGTACGTAAAAGAACACAAGAACTCACAGCAGCTCCAGCAACCCCTCGAGGACCAGATTCTCCGTCAGCTGCACGAGCACCCTGAAAAGCAGATAAACATTAACAAAATATAATATCATACATTCTGTAGGCATAGTTTGTAATAAATACAATTAAAAGTCTATTGCTATAGAAATAACTTTTTAGTTATTATCCCACTGCTATCCATAGTGCTTCAGCAAAGATTGGTCAGTGTAATACTATTACTAATCTGTTGTGGCCTTTTCACTTTCCACATTTTATATAGAGAAAAGGTTTAAAATGTTGAAACCAGAATTAAAAGTTCAATAGCTAAGACAGATATGGTCCTCTCAGATTATTCGATCTTTGGAAATTATTTGCCAAGCTACTTTTTTATACTTTTTAATTGCACATGACAATGTATGACAATAACATTTTTACAATGTGCAATTGTCTGGTTCATTAAAGGTTGCTAGCTAATCAAAATTTACTCTGCCTAGTGATCACTTTAAAGGGGTTTTATTCTAGAGACAACCCCAACGGTCCAATTTGTCAATGGATTTATTTCCATTGTTATAAAGAAGTGGGAATCTAAGGCTTCATTCACACAGTCAGTGTTTGGTCAGTGATTTCCATCAGTGATTGTGAGCCAAAACCAGGAGTGGATCCTACACAGACATTAGGTAGAAGGGAAAGATCTGCACCTGTTCTGTTGTATTTTTTGCATTTCACCCCATTTGGAATTTTTTGCCAGCTTCCCACTACGTTGTATGAAATATTAAATGGTGCCTTTAGAAAGTAAAACCCAGCTCTCAAAAAAGCAAGCCCCCAATCGAACGGTAAAATAAAAAAGTTCTGGTTCCAGGAAGGCAGGGAGTGAAAAACAAAAATGAAAAAAAAAAAAGCTGAAAATCATCAGGGGTAGTAGGGGTTAAAGAACCTCCTAATCTCTCATACTTCCTGATAGGGAAGAAGTGCAATGATAAATGATTTCAAGAAACAAGTCTAAATGTCATTTTGGAAATACCATCAACGGCACTCAAAGATAGGAATAGGCCAATTGTAATGGTCTATCCAAGATTTGTTTAAGTCAATTGCTCATAGCCTTTCAAATGATCTGTATCCTTGTGTGTGAGCAAATACTATGATATGTAACAGTTCAAGGTGTATGAAATTTAAGGTGCCCATACATTTTCAATAACTGCTGGCCAACTGCTCATTCGGCTGACTCTTATCTCTCTGGACTCTAACATACACATACTGTACACGCTCGGCCAAGTGTGCAAATCTTTTTAAAGGGGAGAGAGTAGAATTCCTTTAGCACCCAGGTGGTCTACTATTTCCAGGGCGGATTGGCCATATAGTCTACAGGGAAATTTCCTGGTGGGCCGATGCCCCAGGGGGCCACCCAAGTCCTCCTCTCTGCTGATGACCAGGTACATAATGAGCTCTCAACAGTAATTAACGCTGTGAGAATCAGGTACTCATGTGCCCAGCCAGCGACCACACGCATCCTCCTGAATTCAACTGCTGTGGCCCACATCTCACTTCCTAAGCCCCCTGCTTCATAGACAACTGGAGGAGGACAGAAGATGGTATCTATAGATGGCCACCACAGAGGAACAGCTTTTGGGGCAGTATATTGTGCTACACTGTGTTATTTGATTCAGCTGGGATGGTATTTTGCACTATGGTATTGTTGACCTCACCTACTTGTGTTGTCTGTCCTTCTGTTAATTTGGACCCCCCTACAAAATGGGGCCACTTTTAGTTTTATTTTTTTCAGGGCCACTTTAAACTCCCAGTCCGCCCTTTCACTATTTCTGAGATATAAAGGCCAAATATTGCAGCTTAATTGAGGTTTTAACCTTCCACTTTCATTAATTACACGTTGTTTTAACAGTTGCTACCCATTGCCATTTAAAGTTAAGGGGCTGAATTACACCCTGATAGATTAGGAATGTCTTTTTCAAAGCCTTTTTGTTATTTTCCTATTAGCCAAACAGTAGAATTTTTTTTGGTCTATGACCAATACAGACCTGCACCTGTAATAAGAGGTCCTTGCCATAGTGGAGCATATTAGGCTGGCAAATTTGCTATAAATATGTAAATTCTATTATAATGAAAATAAACCTTCTCCTTAGTGGAACAACAACCTTCTTGTCTGAATTTTTTAAGAGTGATAGGGCTTAATTCAGTTTGTCAATGATATCAAAACTTACCTTGCCTCCTTTTAGTCCGATTATGCCAGTAATTCCTCTTAAGCCTTGTGGTCCCTAAAAGAAGCATAACTATCATGTAGATCAATGTAATGGATATATTTTAAATATGTGCAAATACAATTGTTTATTAATGTATATATTAAATATACAACATATAAATTGCTTATTTAGCCATTAAAAGTGCCTTTCTATGAATCATGTACTGGTTACATGGTAAAAATGGTTGTGTTTAGAATATTATACAAGTTCTTATTCCTTGAAGGAAAGCAGGATTGTGTGGCTTTTTGGATTGGGTCAGTTGAAGTTCTCAGGAGCCTTATCAGTATTAGTCACATGCTATGAAGTGCAAGTTAACCTAGTCATACTCTACCCCCTCTCATTTGGCAACTAGTTATACATCATAATACTGGAAGTGTAGACTATAGTGTAAATCAAGTATGGATTGTGAAATCATATATATATATATATATATATATATATATATATAGTGACACAGCAAGGCAGGTATTTTCCTCCCAACTGGTTTCAACCCAGGTGAGGTCAAATACCGGACTGGAGTTTAAGTGCCAGTCCGGGTTTTGGCAGCACCTGGCTGTCCTTTAATAGGCAGCTGGGCACAGCAGCTGAGTCTCTGTTTTTGGGATCTGAGGCTTTGTGTCGTGCTGGAGGGCTGAGAGCCGCACGCTGGGGAAATAAGACCTCTAAAGCCTGCTGTGGACCACTGGAGATAGAACTGCCAACAAGGTGATTTTTTGTTCTGTGGACTTTCCATTGTGTGAACTAACACCAAGACTGCAAAGTGTTGTTTTGTTTTTGCCTTATGTGTGAATAAACACTGAAGTTTTGCTTTACAAACTGGTTTTTGCCTTTGTACTACGTCTGCCTGCCTATCAGAGCGAATCCCCACAATATATATATATCAAATAAACATCTTTCAAAATAAAAGAGCATTACTGGAGGTCCTTGGGAACCAATTTCACCAATTTCTCCTTGTTCACCTTCTTCTCCCTGGAATAGAACAATAATATACCAAGTTAGAGTCAAAGTGAAAAGTATATTTTTTTTTATAACTATTCTAACAAAAATATAGATAAACTCCATTAAACAAATGATAAATTAGATGCCATTGTCTAATGGTACTATTACACTAACAGATCAGCCAGACGATTGTCAGAAGGGAAGCATTCCTTCCCTTGCTTGCTAGAGGAGGAAACTACTGCTATTGCAAGCAGTAAGGGAAGAGCGATCGTTAATGCCATTTCTCGTCCCTATACTTATCATTGTTTGTCGGCAGCAGACCTTTTTTATGGCATGATCTGCCGCCGACAAACGAGGATTTTTATAAATGTTAAAAGATCCCAATTACCAGATGAACGAGAGTTTGCTCATTCATCAGGTAATCGGCAGCAGTCATCGCTAACGAGCGTTATCTAATGGTGTAATAGTGCCTTTAGATCAGTACAATGCACATATTCTACCAGCTTCCTTATAATAATGCATCAGTGCAGATGAGATTATTATATTCCAGGCTAATAAATGAATAGGATCTAATATACAAATGCAGGGGGTTCATGCACTGCAGGACACAATTTGTCAATGTGCAATGAAATAATATGAGATACAGTACATTTGTAGGCCTCTTTTATAAATTTATATCCTATGACTGTAATAAGCAGCATTGTAGAATTGTATACAAACCATAAAGTTCTTGTAAATCTTCATATGTTTCAGCCTTCCAAATAAAATGTTTTTTAATAATTTACTGGATCTGAAAACTAAAACTTTTACGTAGCCATATAACCTAAAATTCCATACAATTAGTTATTACCTTATGACCTTGTTTTCCAGGTTCACCAGCTTCTCCCTTGACACCTTTGTGGCCCTAAGATCAGGAACACAATACACATAAACATAATTATGAAGGTTCAAATAAATCGTTATAAGCAAGTATTTGACCTTCGCGTTATGCAAGTTCTTCCCTTCTCAGAATCTAGCAATTTTGTCAAGAAACAAGCAAGAATACATCAAAGAAGTCCCAAAGGTAAACGTCTTCCTATCAAACATGTATTAGACAATATTAATATTATATATCAGACAAAAGCGCAATAAGCATATTCCATAGGTCAGCTAGGTTCTGCTATTCTTGTTTTTCTTTTTACTAAAAAAGATCTACAAGTTGTTTTAGATTCAATGGAGAAGGAGCAAAGTTTTTATCATCTAGGCTTGTACTGTATAATAACTTGAAACCAGGATAGCTTCATCATCAGGTCCTAAATGTCACACAGCATTGATCACACATTGATGTGGCTTACTCACTCCTCTCTCCCATCCCTCAGCCTTAAGAAATGTGCCTCATTTGTATCCTCTGCCACCCTTTCTCAATTTGTCGTCTCCAACTTCCACCTATTGTATGTATCTAACGGTCATCTTTACTTTAAAGGGTTTGTGCCAAGAAACACACTATACATTTTTCAAACCAGCACCTGGATCTGAATACTTTTGTAATCGCATGTAATTAGAAATTTAGTACAGCAACTGAGCTATTCAATAAAATGTATCTGTATAGCGCCACCTGCTGTTTGATCTTTTCCTTATTTCTTGTCCACCTCAGTGAAGTGGCTGCACATACTCAGTTTAACTTTTCAACTGCCACCAGTCATATCATCAATTTGAAGCTGTGTTAGTTACAGAGAAAGAGCTAGAGCAGGAAGGACACACACCCTGAGAACGGACACATCCCCATGAGCTTCCAGCCTGAAATAACTCTTGCAGAACAATTTTAGCAATGAATAGGGAGATGTTGATTCAATGTGAGGCACAGGGCTGGTTCTAGCTTTGTTAAAAAGAGATAGTCATGTACTATGTGATTTTTTTAAATCAATCATGGTATAACCCCTTTAAGCTAGTAACTCAGAATGCTTATTACAATACTATGGAGCACATTGCCACTATTTAAGAGTAAAATAAATGTACACTTGTTTTCTTTCTTGTTCTCTTTAAATTCATAGGTGACCTACTATTGTGTAAATGAATATACTTTCACCCTCTGCCCTCCAACATTAATCTGTTTGAACACATATACTAGAACCACCAATTATTGAGTTGATGAGTTCTACTACAAACCACTAAGGGTTTTTCACAATGCATTAGCAGTAAGTGTCCAAGGTCTCCATCAATGAAAGCCTTGGTTGCATGCATTTAATGGTTGCCACTGAGTGGTATCTGTCACCCATAGAAATCCTTGTTAAATGTCCTTCGTGGTATTCAGTTTTTACTGGATACAGTACCTTTGTATGGAATAGGGCAGTCTGCTCAGTTATTTTAGGCAGTAAAAAAATGGAAACCTCAGTAGTTACCACCAATCGAAACTCCAAAGAACACTGTTCAGCCTCCACTGGCATAATGGGGCCTGTGGGTCTGTTTAATGTATGTCCCAGATGCTTTCAGGGTGTATATGGTAAGACACTGTGTGAAAAGACCCAAATAATTTGCCACCTCACCTAACCATCAGAAAGTGATTTTACACCTCCAAATACATTTTCAACTGTCTGACTCCCAATACATTTAACTCTAGATTACATCTTAGAGGTTTGTGTACTGTAGTAAATGACCTTTTGTTTTGGGTATGTATCTTCAAATATGAGCAGAAAGGTACATTTTTATTAGCATCAATTTGGGCATCTTTGTATCTTTATTATTATGTTCTCCAGCATTTTTGGGTGCAGCTGCTTTTCATTGTCAACATCCCTAGAATGCTAAATTTTTAGAGCAAGGAATAGAAATATCCTTCTGCAAGCATATTCATTCACAATTGAAGACACTATTCCAGAACCATTGCTTTACCTTCATTCCAGCCAAACCTGGATATCCTGGACGGCCTGGTGGGCATGCATTAGGGCACTGGAAATAAAATCACAGTTTTGATTAATAACAAATTGAAAGAACATGGCTACAACTGTTAATGCTTTTCACGCAGAGCTCACCAGGGGATCTCCTTCGGGCAGAGCAACTGTCCCCTGTCGAAAACAAAAATAGACGTTTTCTGTAGTCAGTCAGAAACACATCACATCAGAAAACACAAGGAAATCAATTGTAATTGAAATTCTGAAGAAAAGAAAATGCCTTCGTGTACAGACACATTAGGTCTTAAAACTTTTTCTCTCCAACCACTGGGTAGCAGGAGGTCATAGTTTTGTTGATATTACTCAGAAAATGTGGCAAAATAACAATATGAGGTTTCATTTACATTGGCAAAAAATGTTTCACATCTCAGAGGTACAGAATACATATTCTACAGATTTTTTCCCACATTGGAATATTTGGATGGCAATCTAGTCAATTACATATGCTGGAAAATGTAAGATAACTATATGCCAACATGTACAATTTTCTGCTAACTTTATCTGTGGTTGATCAGAAAACCATTTGTTAGTTGTAATCATCAAACAGACTGATGCCTTATACTATTCTTGATAAATATGTCTGTGAATGAGTATTACCAGAAGATACAATAAACTGTACACATTAATAATAGTCAAATAATCATCAAAATACTATTCCTAGCAATATAGTGAAACCTTTCCAGAAAACATCTTAATGAGAGTCCCCCCCCCCCCCATGAAGACCACATTAATATTCTATGATCGATTTACATTATAGTCTACTGTATGTACCATTTTCCTCTCTCATTATGACCAACCAGAGAGAAAAGCTACAGTATACTGGGAAATGAGAAAGAGAATAGAGCCATGCTGGGGACTGAGAAGGAAAGTGGAGTGATGCTGGAGACAGAGAACATGGATTTGAGGATGGGACTTAGAAGAGGTAAGCCATGCTGGGGGATGAAAAGGAGAATGGAGCCATGCAGGGGACAAAGGAGATGGTTCTTAAGATTGTCTGATGAGAGAGAGAAGCTATGCTGGAGGCTGAGGAGAGTGGAGCCATGCTGGGGACTGAGGAGATGGGTCTAAAGATGGGACTTAGGAGACTTGGAGTTATGCTGGGGACTGTGGACATAGGAAATGGCTCTGAGGATGCATCTGATGAGGGAGAAGCCACCTAGGAGGCTGAGGAGAGTGGAGCTATGCTGGGGACTGAGGAGATGGGTCTGAGTAGGATACAATACAGTATGCTATGCTGTACTGCAGTGTTCTTCAACCTGTGGCTCTGAAGCTACTAGGAAACTAAAGCTCTTATCATGTGCTATAAATGACTGGTAGGATGAATTAGGAAGACACAGTTAGACCACTGGAGCTTACTGTTTGGATGTTCAGTTTAAATATTACAGTTACTAGGACAATCCTTTCCAGATAATTGGAAATAATGGAAAATGTCATAATAATTCCACTAGCGTATGCAGCTATGTGACAGATGACACGATTTTGGGGTGTTTCATCTTTGTGTGTTTCTCTGTGTACTGTACATGTTTGCTGACTGCATTAAACGATGTGACCAGCATTCTGTATACCACTCTCATAAAAGACCATTTTTGGGCAATTTTTGGTGGTCATGTCAAAAAAGTTTCACTGTATATGTTTAATGACGGAAAAACATTTGCAATATAATTTTTGGTGTGCTTCCATCTAGACCTGAAGATATTGTAATGAAACAACTCACATTGGAGTTTACATTTTTTTATAAATCGATAAAGAATTTACAATTGTAATGATTACATTGTTTTGCGCTTAATGAATACTTACTGGTGGTCCTGGTGGCCCTGGTGATCCTGGAAGTCCTCGTCCACCAGCATCACCCTAAAGGAAACATGAAGTTACACATTCAGTCATTTTTATCGTCATTTTCATCTGAAAGATTATTTACAGCAGGGATAAAGCAAGACAAAGGCAACCTTGAGCACTAGGCAAGGTTTGGGGAAGTAAGTGCTAGGTCTCAAGAGATTCACTGTTCTGTGTGAAAATACCAAGATTTTTTTTTGTATTTCTCAATAGTGAGAAGTACAAAGATTCTTAAAAATGTAGATACAACAGGTTTTCTATAAACATTCACTCTATAGAAAGTTAGGTGCAATGAAGTAAACTCATTGTACTTATAATCTAAAAGGGTTGACCAAGTGTTTAATACTGATGACCAATTGTCAGGATAGGTCATCAGTATCTGATCGGTGGGGGTCCAACGTCGATCAGCTGTTTGAAGGCCACAGACATCACATACAGTATATTGGTCACATGGCTTAGGCACAGCTCAGTCCCATTAAAGTGAACGGGGCTGAGCTGCAATACCAAGCACAGCGAATATCCATTGGATGGAGTTATGCTTCTTAATCTGCATGCCACAGCATCTTCAAAAAGCTGATCGGCAGTGGGTGCTGGGCATCAGACCCCCACTGATCACATACTGATGACCTACCATGAGGATAGGTCATCAGTATTAAACACTAGGAAAACCCCTTTAACCTTTAAACATCAAGTTCACCATGAACAAATGACTAATCAAATTTATGTCAACAAAACTTCTGCACTTCTAAAGTCACCGTGCAATTTTCAGCCCACCATTATGCCATACTGAATGAAAGAGTAAATGAAAATTGCTTCTCTTGGGGAGATGAATATTGCAAGTAATTTAAAAATCAAATCTGTCAAGATTTGGATTTATTACAAAATATATTTGTGTGTGTCACAAAAAGGCATTTTCATTTCAGAATCAATTTTATAGAGACAACCTCTAATTGTAAATGCATTAGAAGACAGTTTTAATTCTGCGTTTTGGTGGCGAACACCAGCAAAGGGGATTCTATTTAGGAATGACAGCACTTGTCAATGAGCAATCCTGTGATTTCTGATGTTTTCCACTTACCTTTTGGGGAAGTTGTATTCTGAAATGTTGCCGACTTGCAAAATTGTCAGTCTTTCTAGACACATTGATGTTCTTAGCCATGTTTAGTCTGAGTTTAAATTGAACTACTTAATCAATAGCTCAATGCTGCCTTGAAAATATCCTTTGTGGGCATTCGGGTTGTGCTTGTAATGTCAATAGGTTACATTTTCTAAGCAGATCACTTTATTAACAAGTGCATCAGTTCTATCTTTTATTTTACAACAATTGCTCCCATGGCTACAGTATTTGTAGCTGAAATGTAATTGAGTGCCCTTGATAAAGTGATGTGCATAGAGATAAGCTTACTACAGAGAAGTAAGGGGAAGTAAGTGAAGGCCGCTTTATATGGGCCAACACAGCAGGCAATAATTGGGAGTAAACTGCTCCCAATAACTGCTTGTTCGTCAGAGGAGGTAAAAGCTGTATTTACATGCAGATATTACCTCCACTGTATAGGGATGAGCATAGCTGCAGCAATCAATCATCCCCATAGAGAATCATTGTTTCTGGGCAGTAGATCCGTGTTCAGATGGCATAATTTGATGCCCAGAAATGAGGATTCTGCTGACCACACCAGCAATGCTTTCACCTGATAAAGAACCACTGGTGATCATCGGCACCTTTACACACAACAATTATCCAGAAACTAATGTAACACTCTAGGATTGACAAACCGTGGGAATACGTTTTTATTAAATACTTTTGTGTGCTACAGTAGTTTTTACATTGAAAACCAGTGGCATTTGCAGGGCGTATTCAGTGGGTCTTCAGTGCCACAAATGTCCAGAAGTCAAACACTACCTCCATTTTGTGTCCTGATAATAATATGGGGTGATACTGCAAACGAAATGTACAATATTGCTAACAACAAAGTTTATTCAGCCTGATAACTAGAGATGAGCGAATTGAATCCCACGAAGTGGAATTAGATATGAATTTCAAGATAAATTCGATTTGCCTCGAAGCCGAATTTTCCCATGTTTCGTGTAAGCGAATCGATTTAACCTGAAATAGTATAAAAAACAAAAAAATTCATTCTTACCTCCTTCACTTGCTCACGATGGGCCGCCAGCCGCCATCTTGATTGAAGATTTCGGCTGAAATCCCGCGCTTGGCGACGTATGATGTCATCACATCGGCAGGCGTGATGACGTAATCTCGCATCGCGCAAGATTATGCGCCAGATCTTCAAGCAAGATGGCGGCAGCCAGCCCGTCGCGAGCAAATGGACATGGTAAGTTTGATTACATTTTTTTATGTTAATTTCGCACTGTTTTTACACTCAGATGCCGCGATCATGTATGAACGCGACATCTGAGTGGTACAATGACGGGGGGGTGCTATCGCAGCCGAATCGAACTTTTTAAAAATTCGCTCATCTCTACTGATAACCTGCTTACCTAACTATTAATGTAGAGCATCCAGACCTCCTGTGATTCCGAATAGGTTTGCTACCTGCATGGCTTCTCTGTGCCACTTTGAAATGAGCCATCATGCAGATGGTAAGGAAGGAGATGTGCTTCAAAAAGGGCATGGTGTTTTATGAAAGGAGGCCAGGATAAGTGTCCCAAAGGATAATGTGGAACAAAATAGAAGATGAACCACAAAAGCAAGAGGGGTTAAAAGTACCCATAAACGTTAGTCTAAAGTTGATCAAAATGGACAAATTCAAATTGTAACGATTATTCATTGTGTGAAATGTAACAACAATTGTTTTAGTCAACTGATGACAGACCGCCATCATCTAAAAAAAGTAAACTATGTTTGAAATTTTTGTCCAGTAGTCGGACTAAAGATCTTTCATTTAAAGAAAGATTGTTTGTGAATAAAAGATCTATCTTGGAAAAGACATTCCCAGAAAGATTGTTGGTCCATTGCCTGGTTTCATTGAACGTATATGGACTAAAATGTGTATGGCTTTGTTTGCAAAATGTTCCTTCACAAGATGATTGTTCAACTGGTGGGTAACCATCAACCTGCTCATGTCTAATGTGTATTACCACCTTAAGAATACTACAAAGTGACCATGATGTACTGAAAAATAATTTGGGAAATTGTGTGCATTAAAAAGAACTAGTTAATGTCAGGTCTCAGGTAGGAGTGGGTTTCTTCATTGCAACTTCATTCAGAATTTAAGGTTTTATGTTCTATTTTGCAGTTTTGTTAATGATAATGCAAGATCTGAACTGCAATTGAGTAGTGCGAATGGGCCTTA
Source organism: Bufo bufo (assembly GCF_905171765.1). NCBI lineage: Eukaryota > Metazoa > Chordata > Amphibia > Anura > Bufonidae > Bufo > Bufo bufo. The sequence goes on from NC_053392.1 coordinate 280,277,035, forward strand.
ATTTACATCAGTTTGATTAGTCATTTAGCTAAAGCTTTTTTGCTATTGTTTCTGTTTTGTAGCATGACAATGGTAGTTCTCTCAGTTCTGTGGAAATAATCTGCAGCACATTGCTCTGATGTCACCTATTATGTCTCTATGTGGTGTTGGCCATCGAAAGTTTTACAAATCAACCTAAAATGATTGTCACAGTAACTGATCTGTGCTTCACTAACCACGTCCCATGTACATTTGTATTGTAATTCATGAAACAATGCATATTTGCTATTCAAATAAGTTGAGGGTGTGAAAAACTTTGACTCAGCTTTACTGAAATATTACAGTCAGTTCACATCACTGCTATTGATTTCCTTTGCTCCGTAGAGGAGCAGAACAACGAAAAAAAATGGAAGTCTCAGATTCGGACTAATCAATAATATCAGATACATCTGGGGATTCTTACCACTGGACCAGACCGACCCAATTCTCCTGGAAGCCCAGAGGGACCAGGTGATCCCTGAAATGAGAATTAGAAATAGAACTTCATGATCTAGGTAGCTATCCATACATAACATCCACGTGTACTCCAATTATTAAAGCATTTAAACCCAAAAAAAAGTTTTAAATCTCACTTTTCCTATGTTTGCATTCATAAAGATATATCTTATTTGTATCTGTTGATGCACATATTGTTGTTGTTGTGGTTTGTAGTACTATTGAAATACTGTTTATTCTTACATTGGTATATTACAATTACTGGTAAAACAGCAGTAAAGCAACAAAGTTCTCAAAAGGAGAATACAACTATTTATGGCTAATTGCCCATAAAGCTTTCCAAAATATGTCCAAAATGACAAAATGAAGACTGAAAATAGTCATAAAATCTTCAGTTTAAACTGTGGAATGGTATACCACAGTGCTACATGACAGATTATTACTACGCTTGAACTATGAAAAAGACTCATTCTGCCATAATACCATGCAGCAGAAAATCACATACATTATCATCTACATGAAGGTAGCAACCAAGTGTTGATGATGTATATGCAGTCAGCTAAATGTACGAGATGTAATGGGATTTAAATTCAATATATTACAATGTTTGAAAACCGTATTTGTATCTAGAAGCTAAATTACTTAGCGGTATACAGTATTTTATTTATGATACTGTTTCTTGAAATAATTTCAGAACCAATGTACTTACCCGTGGCCCTGAAACTCCTCCACCCTGATAAAAAAGGAAATAAAAACATATTACATTATATTAAAGTTTTTTTGGGGAGTTCAATAAAGATGATCTATCCTCAGGATTGGTGGAGGTCTGATTCCCAAAAACCCCACAAATCAGCGACCCTCACAGCTTACCAAGCACAGTGCTGTACATTGTATAGTGGCTGTGCTTAGTATTGCAGCTCAGGATCATTCACTTGAATGGGACCGAGCTGCACTTATGTAGGCCTTGTGACCAATGAATGTGACATCACTAGACTAGGAAGAGGCCTAAGAGCTCACTGGATTTTAACATGCCCAATTGTTCCTGTTTTCTCGCCTCTTCATACTAAAAAAATACAGCTGAAAGGGGTGTATGGCCCCCTAAATGTGTCTATGCAATGTGTAATCTCACTGTGCAGGTTGAGATTTCATACTGCAGCCCTAGATGAGATAAGATTCAATCAACCAAACTAAAATGTGTGTGTTTAATATGCAATGTCCTCTTAATATTTGTAATTCCTGCACCAACTTAATCTTTACCATACTCCAAAATGAGCAAGACATACTTCATTTGTTAAAATAATTTATAGTTCTGATGAGCATTATATGTAACTTGACATTCACACTACATTTCACTTTCACTTAAAGTTATAACTGAAACTAAATTAAATTATAAGACATAGCTAATCAGCTATTGTCAAATCCAGTCACTAAAATGTCTTCCTTTATCTAATTAAACTGGATTTAGCAAATTAAAACAGACTGAAGTGGAACCTGCAAAATCATCTTCTAAATGGAAATGTAGGTGTTTTCTACGCCTTTACATATGAAATCAATTGTGAATACATTGATCTTTCTGCTGGAAATAAGCATGAATGTGAAAATAAAAGTATCTAGTGACAAAATGTTAAAATTGTGTTAAAGCAATATATGGGGCTGGTCATAAGCTTTTAATATGCAAAATGGTAGGTCTGCTTTCTAGGACCCCCACTGATTATTAGTAGGATAAAGGTGGTACACCATAGAGTGAATTAGGCTGAGCTACACTATAAGATTGTGCTTTGGCCCCTTTGTTCTACTGATTGTGAGAGTATACCGCAAATAAACCTTTAGAAGAGTTCTCCGATATAGACAGCCCATTTTCCTATGTCCTTTTTGCTGAGCAAATATAGGAGTTATATCTCTATTTGCTGAGCTGTTGGATCAATGTCCCCCATTTTTATACCACATGTCCACCTCCTCATCTTGCCCTTTCAGTTGTTGTGCCACAAAGCTCTCCTGGGACCCCTATTCTTCTCCATGCATACTTTCAGCCTAGGACAGTTTATGAGTCTATGACTTTCAATACCACTTCTCCGCTAATGACACTCAAATTTACCTCTCTGGTCCAAATATTTCCTCCCTGCTGTCCATGTCTATCAGCTATATCTTCCTTCTTCTTCTCTTGCTTTAAGGCTACTTTCATATCTCCAGATATCTCTGCCAGAACAGTCTGCCGGAATTCTCCAGATCCGGCGCTGCTGGATGTGGACAGATGTCTGCCGGCCCCATTAAGTATAATGGGGTCCAACAATGATCCGCACTCATTTCGGAAGACTTTGCTTGTCTGCCAGAATGGCCATCCCAGTGTTTCACACCATTAGTGTGACCGTAGCCTAAAACTCAACATGGATGAAATTGAATTCAGATTTTTTCCCATCTCACTCAGCACTCGTCACTCGTGACCTACCAATCATTGTTAATGGCTCCACACCTTTCCCAGTCTCACAAGTCCACTGCCACTATCACGGTGCTGTTCACTGTGACAGTTGTGGCCATGCAGGCTGGCTGCATGCCCTCTTGTGTACTGGCTGCAGGCTGACACCTGTGTATGCTGGTTGCTTGGGGCTGTGTGCTAGCTGAGATGGTGTATGTGTGAACTGTTGCCTGTGTTTGTGTCTCCCCACTTCATATCTCTGTGGCTCCTATCACCAGTGCCGTGCAGGCTGGCTGCATGCACTTTGTGTACTGGCTGTGGGTTTTCCCATGTATGCTGGTTCTGTGATGTGTGCTGGCTGTGGCCTTGTGTGTGAAAAGGGTCTGAGCATGGATGCAGTGTGCGGTTCTGTCACTCGTTGTTTTGTATGCTGGCTGTCTGTAACCTTGTACTGGCTACAGTTTTCTTCTGTATGCTGGTTGCCGTTTGGGCCGTGCTGGCTGCAGCATTCTGTGATAGGTATTGTATTATATTGTATTTATTAATGGTTCTGGTACTCCTAGTTCTGATAGGGTTCCCTGATCTGTTCTTGGGTGTGTCTTATCAGGTGCCCTCATTATGTAGCTATTTCTACCTGTGAGCTGTAGGGCTTGTGGTCAGTCTGTCTTGTGCCTTGCGGGGTGTAGACCCTTGCTGCCCTTCTGTGTGGTGTTGCCTCGTAAAGCATACTGTCACGAGGGCAGACCTCCAGGATGACATGCAAACAGGACACAGGCAGAAACAGACCAGGGACCAACAGAATACTTTATTACACATGTAATAAGGAACATGACAGTAATATATGCGGGTTGAGCAATAGTGGTAGCACTACCACAAAACCAAGAGCACAGGTAGACCGGAGGCAAAACCCAGGAGGGAAAAGAGCCAGTGAGTCCCGTTCTTCATAAAGCCCCTGTTGGTGGGGATGAACTTGGCCAAGGGCTCACTGGTCGCACCTCCAGGAAGGTCCCAGTACACTTGGCCACTACCTGCATAGAGCCACAGACAACAACAGGACTGGAACCCATACAAACACAAGACTTGGATCAGACGACAAACGGGAACCAGTACACAAGCAGATGCCTGGACCCCAAGAAGAATGGAAGCTTGACGGACTCAGTCAGAGCTGCACACAGACTACAGATCCTCCCTCCAGAAAACCCAGGAGCCCTCTCATAAAGGCAGGACATGCACAGGACAGGAACAGAAGAAGTAGGCACTGCAGGCAAGACATGGAACAGACTGGATCAGAAGCAGTAAGGCACGGCAGGCTATTAGACGCAGTTAGAGCACTGCTAGGTTAAACATGGAACAGAGTAGATCAATACACAGAACAGGTACAGAAGAACAGGCAAGGCATGGACAATGATATAAGATCAATGCAATACCAGGTGACACCACACAGAAGAGCAAACGGCAAAACAACCTGTGTCAGCAGCAAGAGGCTACACCCAGAAAGGCACAAGACAGACTGATCCAAAGCCCCACATGTAGAAATAGCTACATAACAAGGGCACCTGATAAGACCCACCCAGGAACAGACCAGGGAATGTTAACCCTATCAGAACCTTGAGTACCAGAAACAACGAACAAACAATACTTGTGTTAGTTCACACCAGTCACAGAATGCTGCAGCCAGCACGCCTCAAACAACAACCAGCATACACATGGTAACTGTAGCCAGTACGAGGCTACAGGCAGCCAGCCTACATAACAATGAGTGACAGAACCGCACACTGCATCCATACTCAGACCCTGTTCACACACAACGCTGCAGCCAGCATGCATCACAGAACCAGCATACATGGGAATGCACAGCCAGTACACAAAGTGCATGCAGTCAGCCTGCACGACTCAGAGACAGGAGCCACAGAGATATGTAGTGGGGAGACAAAAACACAGGCAACAGTTCACACACACCACCGCAACCAGCACATGGCCCCAAGCAACCAGCATACACAGGTGTCATCCTGCAGCCAGTACGTGAGAGAGCCTGCAGCCAGCCTGTACGGTCACAACTGTCACAGTGAACTGCACCATGACAGCCACAGGGTAACCTTTGATTTCACCCTGTCTTTCGAACTGCAGATCCAAGCCCCTAACCACCACCTTCTGCCGCCTCCACTTCAAAAATATTTTTTATTTAGACTGAAACAGTAATTCTTAGCCTCTCTCATCAAATTTTATTCTCATCTCTAGTGAATATAGCATTAGAGTAGTATTGTTGAATTGTGTTTTTGCTTTTGTATCGCAGCCATTGTGTATGTGCACCTGCACAATTATTCCATTTTATAGGATGTAATGACTACATTTGTTTTAGAATTCTACAGATGAAACTCGAAAAATTAGAATATCGTGCAAAGTTCATTTATTTCGGTAATGCAACTTAAAAGGTAAAACTAATATATGTGATAGACTCATTACATGCAAAGCGAAATATTTCAAGCCTTTGTTATAATTTGGATGATTATGGCTTACAGCTTATGAAAACCCCAAATTCACAATCTCAGAAAATTAGAATATTACATGAAATCAATAAAAAAAGGATGTTAAATAGTGATGAGCAGCAGGGGCAATATTCCAATTCGCGATATTTCGCGAATATTTGGGCAAATATTCGCCATATATTCGAGAATTCGCGAAATCATGATCTCCAGGCATTATTTTCTTGATTGCGAACATTCGCATAAAATTCGCATAAAATATTCGCATAAAGAATATTCGCGATTACGAATATATTTTGCGATATTCTAAATATTTGCGAATTCTCGAAGTGCCGATATTCGCGATTAAAATTCGCAATTCGAATATTCGTGATCAACACTAATGTTAAATAGAAAAATGTAGGACCTCTAAAAAGTATAATCATGCATATGTACTCAGTACTTGGTTTAGGCCCCTTTTGCATCAATGAAAATGAAGTCACCATCTCCATAAAGCTCGTCTGCAGAAGGAAGCATGAAGTGCTCCAAAATCTTCTGGTAGACGGCTGCGTTGACTCTGGACTTAATGAAGCACAGTGGACCAACACCAGCAGATGACATGGCTCCCCAAATCAACACAGACTGTGGAAACTTCACACTGGACTTCAAGCATCTTGCATTGTGTGCCTCTCCACTCTTCCTCCAAACTCTGGGTCCTTGGTTTCCAAATGAGATGAAAAAGTTGCTCTCATCAGAAAAGAGGACTTTGGACCACTGAGCAACAGACCAGCTTTTTTTTACTTTAGCCCAGGTAAGGCTACTTTCACACTTGCGGCAGAGTGATCCGGCAAGCAGTTCCGTCGCCAGATCACTGCAAAACGGATGGCATTTGTAAGACTGATCAGTCTGAAAAATGCATTGAAAGGCCAGATCCGTCTTTCCAGTGTCATCTGGCAAAACGGATCCGGCATTTATTTTTTTCACCTTTTTTTCAGTCTGTGCATGCGCAGACCGGAAGGACGGATCAGGCATTCCGGTATTTTGAATGCCAGATCCGGCACTAATACATTCCTATGGAAAAAAAATGGTGGCTCTTGATGCACCAACTCCAGCCTCAGTCCACTCCTTGTGAAAGTCCCCAAAACTTTTGAATGGCCTTTTCCTGACAATCCTCTCCAGGCTGCGGTCATCCCTGCTACTTGTGCACCTTTTTCTTCCACGCTTGTCCCTTCCACATAACTTTCTATTAATGTGCTTTGATACAGCACTTTGGGAACATCCAACTTCTTTTGCAATTACCTTTTGAGGCTTTCCCTCCTTATGAAGGGTGTCAATGATGGTTTTCTGCAGTCTTTACCATGATTGTGATTCCTACTGAACCAAACTGAGAGACGATTCAAAGGCTCTGGAACCCTTTGCAGGTGTTGGATGGATTAATTAGCTGACTAGAGTGTGACACTTTGAGCCTAGAATATTGAACCTTTTCACAATATTCTAATTTTCTGAGATTGTGACTTTGGGGTTTCATAAGCTATAAGCCATAATCATCCAAATTATAACAAATAAAGGCTTGAAATATCTCACTTTGCATGTAATGAGTCTATCTCATATGTTAGTTTCACCTTTTAAGTTGCATTACTGAAATAAATGAACTTTTGCACAATATTTTAATTTTTCGAGTTTCACCTGTATATATGGGGGTGAAGCTGGCTCCATTTTGGCCTTGGATCCTATCCAACCATCTGTTTAAGACTACATGCAAACCGCGGATCTGCAAAAAACGGAAGCCGCCCGTGTGCCTTCCGCAATTTGCGGCCCATTGTAGACATGCCTATTCTTGTCCGCAAAACGGACAAGAATAGGGCATGCTATATTTTTTTTGCGGGGCCACAGAACGGTGCAACAGATGTGGACAGCACTCCGTGTGCTGTCCGCATCTTTTGCGCCCCCATTGAAGTGAATGGGTCTGCATCCGAGCCGCAAAAACGGCGGCTCGGATGCGGACCGAAACAACGGTCCTGTGCATGAGGCCTAAGGCTGTTTTGATCAGGGCACAACATAGCTGGACGTCCTTTTCCTGAGTTCAATTCTAGGCCTAGGCCCGAGGTAAGGTGAGCCATTTTAGTGTAGGGTCCCATCTGTAAAAGGGCACCTTTTGGGCAAAAGGGGTCATATGTTTTGCACAAAATATGTGAAACTCAGATTCATTGATATAGTGAATACAGTATTCAAACAATTCATAATCTATATATTCAATGTTTGCAAAGTGCTGTTGCATCTTACATTTGCACTTAAAAATCTGTTTGTCTGAATCTGTTATTTTTACTTACCGACAAACCGCGAGAACCTGGCAATCCAGGCTCACCCTGAAAAAATTAAATGTATCACGTTACGGGGCATATTAATAATTGAAAATATCATGTGACGACATTGACCATAGCTATAATATTTCCTGAGTATAGCAGTTACCTAATATACAGTTACTACCAGAATTGCTCCCTTTATCAGCAAGAAGAAGAAAACTCTACTAGACACAGGAAGTTGTAGAACAGCTTGCAATCTGAAATCAACTGGCAGAATACAGACTTCTGCAACCAGCCAGTAACAGGAAATCTAAGTGCATTATTGTAATGCAGTTGCTACTACAAATATGTGGCAGACTTTTATGCTACATTTCTATAATTGATAAATCCCTTTTCACTGTCACAGTCTTTCTTCAATTCATAACAAATGCATGAATTTATTCATGATTGCTAGAAAAGTGGGGACACTCCTGAGTAACCTATGACCATGGCTAGAGTAACCCATGGCTAGATTTTCAACATACCCACCTTTTGACCTCTTGATCCAGGAGGCCCAGAATTTCCTTCAGGTCCAGTCAGCCCCTATGATTAAGGACAAGGAAAAACAAATCAATACTTCAGTTATAGCCTGCATTGTTAGCATTAAAGAAATCAGAGCAAAATAAATGTTATAGTGGTACAGTATATTAAATAAGGTGTACAGAGAATGGTAATGAGGCAAACAAATGACAAAAGAAAACAATTGCTAACTCCTAATATGAAAGGTACATTTATAAAATGATATCCTTTTAAATGAGGTATCCAAAGGCACCATTAAAGGTACAGGTATAATAAATTGGTTTTATTATTGTAGCTGTATGGTCCCTGTATGATCCCAGATTGTTGAAAAAAAGTACAATCAAAAACACAGGACAAACTGACACACACAGACTCCCCATACTTCTTCTATGGTGCAATTTAAGTCAGCATTTAATAATAGAAAGGGATTAAAGCAGAAATGTAAACTACTAAACAGGCACCCCTGTGTTTGCTGCAGAAACCCTTTTTTGGCCTTGTAGATACATAGCACTGAGTGAACTTTTATAGAGGTATTCCCATCTTATATAGTTCTGACATTATGTCTGCAATATTTTCTTACTTTAGTATTGGTGGGCATTAGTGTCACGGTGCGATTCACTGTGACAGTTTTGGCCGTGTAGGCTGGCTGCATGCTCTCTTGCGTACTGGCTGCAAGCCAAAACCTGTGTATGCTGGTTGCTTGAGGCTGCGTGCTGGCTGCGGTGTCTTGTGTGAACTATGCCTGTGTATGTATGTACTCCCCGTGTCTGCATCTCTGTGCAGTTCCTGTCTCTGGTGCCGTGTAGGCTGGCTGCAGGCTCCCTCGTGTACTGGCTGCAGGCTGACTCCTGTGTATGCTGGTTGCTTGGGACTGCATGCTGGCTGCAGTGGTGTGTGTGAACTGTGGCCTGTGTTTGAGGCCTCCGTGTCTCATCTCTGTGGATCCTGTCTCTGGTGCCGTGTAGGTCGGCTGCATGTGCTTTGTGTACTGGCTGTGGGTATCCCAATGTATGCTGGTTCTGCTATGCATGCTGGCTGCGGTATTGTGTATGAACACGGCCTTAGTATGAAGGCATTTCTGTTTGAGTCACGGGTTGTTTGTGCTCTGGCGTACTGTCTGTGGTGAACTATGCTGGTTGCCAGGGGCTATGTCCAGTACTGCAGCCTGTGTGTTCTCTTCTCTGTTCATGCAGGCTCCCCTCCCTGTTTGGTTCTGATGGGGTTAACTTTCCCTGGTCTGTTCCTGGGTGTAGCTTATCAGGTGCCCTCGTTATCCAGCTATATCTATCTGTGAGCTGTGGGGCTTGGGGTCAGTATATCTACTGCCTTGCTGGGTGTTGCATCTTGCTGCTCACCCAGGGGGTCAGTCTGTCTTGTGCCCTGCTGGGTGTAGCCCCTTGCTGCTGACACAGTTTTTTTTTGCCATCTGCCCGTTTGTGTGGTGTCTCCTGGTAATGTGTTGTTGTTGCCTTGTCTGATCTTCTGTACCTGCCCTGTGATGATGTCGATGTTATATCTTTGTCTGATCTTTTGTACCTGTTCTGTGATGTTGTTATCCTGGTTCATGCCTTGCCTGTTCTCAGTCTGGATCCACTATGTTTCATGTTTAGCCTAGCAGTGCTTTACAGCGTCTGATAGCCTGGCAGTGCCTACTGCTTCTGATCCTGCCTGTTCCTTGTCCAGCCTGGCAGTGCCTACTGCTTCTGATCCTGCCTGTTCTATGTCCAGCCTGGCAGTGCCTACTGCTTCTGATCTAGTCTGTTCCTTGTCTGTCCTGCAGTGCCTTACTGCTTCTGTTCCTGTGTTTGTACTGCCTTCGTGAGAGGACCCCTGGGTTCTCCGGAGGGAGGATCTCTAGTCTGTGTGCAGCTCTGCCTGAGACCGCCATGTTTCCATTCCGCTTGGGGTTCAGACATCTGCTTCTGTGCTGGTTCCCGTTTGTCTTGTTGTCTGTTCCATGTCCTGTGTTTGCTTGGGTTCCAGTTATGTTGTCTGTTCTGCTGGTGCTTGCACCAGCGTGGTTCTCCGCAGGTAGCAGCCAAGTGTACTGGGACCTTCCTGGAGGTGCGACCAGTGAGCCCTTGGCCCAGTTTATCCCCACCACCCGAGGCTCACTAGCTCTCCGCCATCTGAGTTTTGCCTTTGGTCTGCCGGTGCATTTGGTTTTGTGGTAGTGCTACCACTATTGCCTAACCTGAATATATTACTGTCATGTGTTTTTATTACATGTGTAATAAAATATTCTGTTGGTCCCTGGTCTGAATCTTGCCTGTGTCCTGACGTCCCGGAGGTCTGCCTTGGGCCTCTGGCAGGTAACAATTAGTGGAAGCAATACATCATCTTAACTATTTTTCCCAGCACAGCACCTCCTTCCCCTCCACGGCCTGCTCAGGGAACTACAGTAAAGCACAGCCCCATTTAAAGAGGACATGTCACAAACCTGACATGTTTTAGTAACCATGCATTTCTCATAATATAATAATTCTGGATGGTACCAGTTGGGGTTGTGCCCTTGCACAGACTGATGATGTCCAATCAGCCCTGACAAACTGTGCACCCCTTTCCCCCTTTCAGAAGGGGAATGGTAATGCACAGTTGTCAATTTATTCATACAATTTTCAGTAGGGAAATCAAAGGATTAGACCCGGATGCGTTCAGAGTGCGTTCAGTGAAACTCGCACCATTTTGCAAGCAAGTTCAGTCAGTTTTGTCTGCGACTGCGTTCAGTTTTTTCTGCACGGGTGCAATGCGTTTTGATGTGTTTTTCACGCGCGTGATAAAAAAACTGAAGGTTTACATACAACATCTCCTAGAAACCATCAGTGAAAAACGCATTGCATCCGCATTTGCTTGCGGATACAATGCGTTTTTCACTGAAGCCCCATTCACTTCTATGGGCCAGGGCTGCGTGAAAAACGCAGAATATAGAACATTCTGCGTTTTTCACGCAACGCAGAACTGATGCGTGAAAAAAAAACGCTCATGCACACAGACCCATTGAAATGAATGGGTCAGGATTCAGTGCGGGTGCTATGCGTTCATGTCACGCATTGCACCCGCGCGGGAAAACTTGCTCGTGTGAAAGGGGTCTAAAATAGAGTTCTAAAAAAAAGATGCTGCAGAACTGTTCATGGGGAATGCAAGTATTTACTAAAGCAGACATGTCATTAGAGGTGACAGGTCCTCTTTAAAGGAGTTATCCCATTACATGTTTTTTTCCTAAAATCTAGAAACGGTCAAAGGAAGTGTTTGTCGTGTATAGATTTAGCAGATGTGCGTTTTTTGCAACTTTCTTGTTTCCTTCTCCCGGTCTGTGCAGCACCAAAGGGGGAGATTGTGTAAGGGATCTGGAGGAGGTACACATGAGGGCACTAGAGAGGCTGCTTACTACAAACCACATAGTGTCTTGCATGTGCCTCTTCCTCATTGGTCCTCCCCCATCTGCCTCCTCACCTTTCCCTCCTCCCTGCCGTGGTGCATAATATTCCGTAGCTCTATAACTGTGATATATTGATATAAACGGTGATGTGTTCTTTGCCTGTCACTTGTACAAGGAAAGAACGCTAACAAGCAGTCAGATAGCTAAGTACAAGTGACAGGCGAAGAACGTCAGTCAGATCAAGGTGCTGCTTTTAGGGAGCTAGATTCAGTTAGTAATCCGGCACATGTGTATCTTCCAGTGAAAGAATCACCGGATGGATGTGCACAGGGCCATTCAGGATTGTCAGGTAACCAAAGGTAGTACGGCCTTTTTTAATGAAACATTCAATTGTAAAATTATTTGTTTCCTCTACGGAATCATTTCATTGTACTTCCTCTTTTAAGAGAATGGGGTTGGATGCAGTGTCTTGCACAGCCAGGTGGCCGAGAGTGCATGTGTGCCGGGAAAACCCTAAATCAACCCCACAGCCCATTCATTCTCAGGATGAGTGGGGGTCCAAGAGGTGGACTGGGAACCTAAAGTTGCCTTAAAAAGAATAATAAAAGTGGCTCCATGTTGTAGGCAGATCCAAATTGACAGAAGGCAGGGCTACAGAAGTAGGCAGGGCCAGCAATGTCCTAGAGCAGCACACTAGACTGCCCATGCAGAAACAAATACCACAGTGCAGCACAAAATACCGCCACCTTCGCCACAGTATTCAACTGTATCACTGTCCTGAGGACAGCAATACAGTTGAATTCAGGAGAGCAGCTGCTGGCCAGGCGCATTAGTATCTGATGCTCCTAGCATAAATTAATGCTGAGAACATCAGATTGTTATGTACTCAGCCAACGGCCATGGGAGGTGCTAGGCATCGGCCCACAGGGGAAATTCCTTGTATGTTCTATGGCCTGGTTGAACCCTTACCAATCAAATTGTAAAATCATATTCCAGGAAAATGTCATCACTATATAAGATGTGAAAACTCTCTTAAATGTAAAGCTTTATATTGATAATCAATAAAATAATCAAACCAAGTGGAAAAGTCACTTGGAGAAAGAGGACTTAACAGAGAAATTCTTGCTTGACATCAATAATTTGATGCAATAAAATCGGAAGAAATCCATTCAGAACACATCAAGACAGGAATAACCAATAAATGGGAGTGGAAAGTTTCCTGATAATGGCAATCTGATTCTATTTCTTTTATATAATGAATATTTTGTAAATAAATATGATTTTTACAAGGTTATTACATGTTCATCTAGGTTTTGCCGGGTTTGAAAGATTATATTTGTACACAGCAGGACATCAAAAACATATTGGCAGGGCCTTCCTCACAGCATGAAGCCCAGTAAGACAGAGGAAGTGATATATAATTTCCCCAAACTCTGGTGTGTGGTGGACTGTACAGTACAATAGCCATCCCATATACTGTATGCATTAGTTTAATCCTATGAGCATCTTGTAGAGCATTCAGTTCGTTCTGCCCTCAGATATGGTTTTCCTAATGAATCCTATATTCCCCATCATGCCTGGCTTTGCAGAGACAGAGTAGATGGAGTCTTAAAACACTGGACTGCTCTGAGTCCTGTGTAATGTCAGTCTCCATGTTTTCCTATGTGATACAGCTTGAACCTGTCTCCCCTCTCTCCTGTCATCTCTCTTCCCTGTCAGCTCTTACATGCAGGAGGCAGGAGACCAGTGTGAAGCTACATCTCATTAGAACTACACTGGAGAGTCAGCAAACACAGATAGTACAGACAGGTAGTGTGTGTCAGAAGGTTTATATAACTGCAGCTAATCACTGTATAAACTCACCAACTATATATCTACACTACTAGTCCTTTAGATAGGGGAGACATTATAAGTTCATAATATACAGAGAAATACACAGAGGGTGGAGAGGAGAGGGGCCTGAGAGCTGCCAGATGGGATTTGATTGCTGATAATGTCATCCTGTACTTCACAGGAAGTCAGCCAGAGGGAGAGACCGAGTTTCTGTTTAGACATGAGAGCAAGTTCTGGGTTGGTGGTGAGACTTGAGGTCAAATGACCAGGTTCCCACAATGAAAAGGTTCAAAATGTATGGATGCAACTGAGTTAGGGTCCATTCACACGTCCGTATGTGTTTTGCAGATCTGCAAAACACGGACACCGGCAATGTACGTTCCGTTTTTTTGCGGACCGCACATTGCCGGCGCACTAGTAGAAAATGCCTTTTCTTGTCCGCAATTGCGGACAAGAATAGGACATGATCTATTTTTTTGCGGAACGGAAGTGCGAATCCGGAAGTGCGGATCCGCAAATGCGGATGCGGACAGCACATTTCGGCCCCATTGAAAATTAATGGGTCCGCACCTGTTCTGCAAAATTGCGGAACGGATGTGGACCCATTTTGCGGACGTGTGAATGGACCCTTACAGGGTAACAAATTACACTGCTGCAATGCTGATGGTGAGTTAGCAATATATGAAAAATAAAAAAATACCCCAGAGTGCTTCTTTAGAAGAAACACATATAGTACCTACATGCAAGTTTATTTTATTTAAAAGGAGTGTGTCACCAGGAAATTAACCATTAAACCTGGCACAATGCCTTGTAGGACTATCTTAGCTGAATGTAATAATACCTTTCATTAGCCACCATTCTTCATTCTGGAGAAAAAGTATTTCTAATCCATATGCAAATGAGCAGCTAAGTACACTGAGGGCAGGCCCAAGCCACTTGGTGCACCCTTGCTCCACCTGCTTCTACCTCTCTATCTTCATTAGCAATGGATCACTTCATTAAGTGAAAGGTAGGATTACATTCAGCTGAGCTAGCCCTACAATGTGAACAGTGAATTTCCTGGCAACATATGCCATTTAACTGGCATACACCATGCAGAATGTTGTCACAATGTTGTCACAAAAAAGTGAACAATTTTGTTAAATATCATATAAAAGTAAACTACAAATAAATATAAATTCAGCCATACAAAGTGACCGAAAATTGCTAGTATGCTAGTATTTGCCATAACTTGCTGATCGGTGGGGGATACTAGTGAGATCCGCATTTATTCTTAAAATAACAAGGATTTTGCACTCTTTGTGGCATAGCTATTCCTTCTTAATTTTTCTCTCACGTCACTATAGCTATTCAGGCCCTGAGTACGCACTACAACTCAAATTAATGGAGCCCAGAAACAGTTCTTTATACATCACATGGATGGGAGCAGTCCTGTACAGAGAAAAGCCCCTTTATCCTTATGACTGTGGGGGTCCTGGTGGTCAGGCCAATATGGAAGTGACAACATGCTACTGATCTAGGAAAGATGGGTGACAATCTATATAGGGCAGACGACAACATAAACAATGGATGTTTTCTGGTTGTCATGGATACAGCTAGGGTCATCTACATAAATACACTTTCTCCTGTAGTCTATGCTACCTATACTAATATACAAATACACTGTGTTGCATACTGTAAAGTTTAGTAAGCACCAGGGGCGTTGCTAGAGTCTGAAGAGATCCGGGGCACGAGCCCACGTGAAGCCACGACCCCACCCCATGAAGCCACGTCCTCATCAC
Source organism: Bufo bufo (assembly GCF_905171765.1). NCBI lineage: Eukaryota > Metazoa > Chordata > Amphibia > Anura > Bufonidae > Bufo > Bufo bufo. The sequence continues at coordinate 280,292,238 of NC_053392.1, forward strand.
CACGGGGGGGGGGGCTTTCACAGTAGTTATTAACCCGTTTCAGCAGTCCCCCCTTCAGTGAATGGGGGACTGCTGAATGGGGTTAATAACTACAGTGAAGGGCCTAGCCGTCTGGGCAACCCCACAGATCATCCATAACAGTGTCATCCACAGATCCCCCATAAGTGTCATCCACAGATCCCCATCAGTGTCATCCACAGATCCTCATCAGTATCATCCACAGATCCTCATCAGTGTCATCCACAGATCCCCCATAAATGTCATCCACAGATCCCCCATAAGTGTCATCCACAGATCCCCATAAGTGTCATCCACAGATCCCCATAAGTGTCATCCACAGATCCCCCATAAGTGTCATCCACCACAGATCCCCATAAGTGTCATCCACCACAGATCCCCATAAGTGTCATCCACCACAGATCCCCAGAAATGTCATCCACAGATCCCCCTAAGTGTCATCCACAGATCCCCTCCCCGCCCATCGCCGCCTCCTAGCTAATTTATTCACTTCACTTGCCTCTGTGTAATTGCAGAGAAGCTTCTCAATCTCACACAGGCGCACTGGCAGAGGCATCGTCAAACAAGGTGCGCTGGAAGACGGCGCATGCGCACTTTGCTCGACGATGCCTCTGCCAGTGCGCCTGTGCGAGATTACACAGAGGCAAATGAAGTGAATAAATTAGCTAGGAGGCGGTGCCGCGGGACCTGCATTCGGGGCACTGGACAAAACATCCGGGGCTCCAGCCCCGAATGTTTTGACCTAACGACGCCCCTGGTAAGCACAGTAAAATCCAGATCTATTCAGTAAATGTCTCAGGACATTGCCTCTGTTTGCATTGCCTTGAGAGATAGGACTACAGATAAAATACCCAAGTGCCCTATATCATCCTTCCAATTTCACATTAATGATTCAAAAACCGTTACCATCAACCAATCATATTGAACAAATAGAATATTTCTTCAATAGATAAATCCGAAGAGTTACAGTAAAAGAGCAGTAAACATGTCCAGAAAAATACAGCCAAAATCTGCTCAAATGTCAGCCACATATATAACAGTTTGTGTGGATTTTTGTAAACTAACCCAAGGTCATCAGACACACTTTAAAAATAACTCACAAGAAAGAGAGCGCGGCTAAAAAAAAATAACAAATATCACTGTTGTCTAAAAACTGAAATATATATAATCTAGATGAGTAAAGGGAAGAGTCTCAAAAGACCAGTTACCACGTAAAAGACTACAACAAACCAGACGGAGCAGAGAAGCGCACTACCTGAGTGCCATCTAATGGATGACTGAGGCACTGCATGTGCATAGAGGAGTGAAAAGATGGCTAAAGGGAACAATGTATCTTCAGTGATGGCTAACCTCCAGCACTCCAGCTGTGGTGAAACTACGACTCCCAGCATGCTCCTTTCACTTCTATGGAGTTTTGAGAACAGCCAAGCAAGTGTGCATCTTGGGAGTCATAGTTTTACCACAGCTGGAGTGCCGGAGGTTAGCCATCAAAGTTCTAGATCAGGGACGGCCAGACTGAGGCTCTTCAGCCATTGCAAAACTACAACTCCCAGCATGCCCAGACTACCTACAGCTATCAGCCTACAGCAGGGCATGCTGGAAGTTGTAGTTTTACAACAGCCGGAGAGCCGCAGGTTGGCCATGCCTGTTCTAGATCATCTCCATCTTTAGTCATCACCAGTCTGGACTTCCAATTCCCCTTTCTACAGCAAAAGAGTTGTACTATGTTTAGTAATATCTTCATTTTAACGTTTTTCTTAAAACTAGAGTGTGCAAATGCAGTTCCTCATCCAAGTATATGATACATTGGAGCTGGTAGGTGGAAGGCACATCTGGCAGATTTGTTGCAGAAATTTCTGTGACCGTCACATCCACCTGAAAGGGGTTTGTAGACATCCACATGCTTTGCTGCCAAAAAGAAACAACCCTTTCAGAAGAAGGGAATTGCTTCAATGTCAGAAATCTTTTCTAGAAATCTGCCACCTGGGAATATACCCTTAACGTGATCACTCGTGTCAACATGTATAGCGTGCCGCAATCAATGTCTACCTAACAGAAGATATTTCCACTATCAAAGTGAAGGCATCTGATGAGGCTCAGCATGCTCAGGCTTTCAGGTCCCTGCTGGAATACCTTTACAAACGTTTGTTTGAGTATCAGATGGAGGAATGCACTCGTGTAGAATTCCCCCGTCCTATTTATTTCGTTTACTAGCTTGTATCCTTGTAGATTTAGCTGTTGCTGGCACCATATGGTTTTACTTAGTGACTGCAGCTGTTAAAGCAGGAAAACTATACAAAGTGGCAGAGCTTAGAGTTTCAGAAGGTGCCTTCTGTCACCACAAAGTGTCACCTATGGTTTTCATACAATACTATGGACTTATGTAAGGTTCTGCTCATTGGACCTCTATTCTGCATCCTACCCTTCCAGTACCCTGTACAGCAAAGAGAAGGGACCTGCTGTCCTGATCCTCCACTGTTTGTACTTGAGAGTATATTGACCGTCCACACTGGTAACAGAAGGGGTAGAAGGAGATATATGGCTGACTTGTAGCAAAATGGCTTTGATGTTTAGTTAGGAATAGTCAATGTTGGAGTCTCCGTTAGGAGCTTCTGTCACCGATGCAGTAAAAAATGACGGACAAATGACAGACTTTATGAAGGAGACCCAGCAGACAGCAATATAGAGAATGAGTACATTGACTGCCAGTGGTGTCAGTCATGTCATGTCATTTTCTATGTTGTGCTCCGATCACAGAGTAGGAAATAACACAAATGTGAACAGAGCCTTACATAAAGGCTTACATAATGCAAGACATTTAATGGTCGTGCGAATGAGTCCTAAGTGTCATATGTATTTAAGGTATTTACACAGCTCCTTTTTGTGCTGCATTGTAAGATCAAAATTATAAGTGATAGGCAATCAATATCTGATTGGTGGAGGCCTGACACCTCATATTCCCACCTATCAGCTGTTCTGAGTAGCTACAGCACTGGAATGCAGCACCAAACCACACAGCGCCATCTGTTGTGTAGTGGACAGAGCTGGTTACTGCAGCTCCAATCCAGTTCAGTTTACTGTACTTCATTATTATCCAGTAGTCTGCTCAACAGTCCTCTGGGCAGTGGCGACAGTATTTGCGCTAAGAGACAGTGCACATGGATTGCTCCCCTTAAGGCTACATTCACACGACCGTGGTGTTTTGCGGATCCGCAAAACACGGATACCGGCCCATGTGCGTTCCGCAATTTGAGGACAGCAAATTCCGTTGCTGTCATAGAAAACGCCTATTCTTGTCCCCAATTGCGGACAAGAATAGGACATGTTCTTTTTTTTTTGCGGGGCCGCAGAATGGGGCAACGGATGCGAAAATTGCGGAACAGATACGGACTCATTCATACGGTCGTGTATCTGGATAACACAGAGACAAAAGGGTTAACCTGAAAGATGTGAAAAGACTCCAGCCAGGACCTAGAGCTCCGGTGGTCTGTATGGATACAAGGCCACACTATACACATATACTACTGCTATATTACTTTTCATGTATTTTCTATAATAACTTAAAGGGGTTGTCCGGGTTCAGAGGTAAACCCGGACATATCCCCATTTTCACCCAGGCAGCCCCCCTGACTTGAGCATCGGGGCAGTTGTTGCTCCGATGCTCTCCTTTGCCCTGCGCTAAATCGCACAGGGCAAAGGCATTTTCTGGAGTTCCGGTGACGTACTGGGGCTCTCTATGGGGCTACCAGGTGGAGGCTTCCGCCCAGCAGTTAGCCCGGTGATGTCACCGGCACTGATGGGCGGGCTTTAGCGCTGCACTAGCTTGTAAAACGGCTAGGGCAGCGCTAAAGCCCGCCCATCAGAGTCGGTGACGTCACCGAACACACTGCTGGGGGGAAGCCTCCACCCGGCAGTGTGTTATTGTAAAAAAAAGAGCACTTGGCCTGCGCGATCCAGGGCAGAGCAAGAGAGCACATCGGAGCATGAAATACTCAGATGCTAACATCAGGAGTGCTGCCAGGGTGAAATTATGGGTATGTCCGGGTTCAGAGCTGAACCCCTTTAATTCTGCCCTCCGTCATCCCCCTTTGGTTGGTGTGTATAACAAAAGATCTGTGTGTGTATTAGGCCACCTGACCAATGATTGTCAGATAATCTGTTGGTGTAATACAGGCCTAAGAAATATGTGAAACAATCTGTGTATATACCCAAGAGCAAACTTTGAGGAAAAGAGCATAGGGTTAACACAAGTTTGTCCATTTCTGACATTACTGCTAAGGAATAATTGAAAGTGAGCAAACAGTACAAAAACACTCGTCCAAGTGGCTAAATCTTCATGAAACATCAAAGAATGGGTGCGCTCGGCCCACAACAGGTAGCAGGAAGTCACGAACCCCAGAAGGCCAGAGTGCACTAATTGGGACTTATTAGAAATGACATGGCCGGGGTCATTTTCGGAGCTCACAGTGCACTGTGTTACAACATGCTGCGAATTTTAATTGCTTTCTACATCATTCCGCTAAATGAATTCCTATTATCCATCATCTTCAAGTGCAGATTTTAGCATCTGACTTAACGTCTGAAGTCTGTATTTTATGAACGTCTATTCTCAGCAGAGTGCAATGCGTCAAACGGTGGATCCCAGAAGATTCGAGTCTGCTGCGTCTGCATATGGACATCTATATAAGTTTCCAAATACATTAAAGGAAAATCTTCCTTGCAGCCCACCAACATGTACGAGATGTGTTAACAATGTCATTCTCAACAGCAACTACTCCGACTGCAAACCACGGAGGTCTCACACTGGTAGCATATACCGTCCGCAAACTGCGAAGCCTTATTCTCAGGCTGAAAATAATTCAAGTTTCAAATACCATCAGAATTGTGTATTTAATACACGTAAGGCCTCAGGAAAAACGCGGATCCGCAAAATACAGATGATGTCCATATGACGTCCGTGTTTCATCCGTTTTTTGTTTTTTTTGCTGACTCATTGACTTTCTGCTGTCCACATTTTCGGGCAAGTATACGACATGTTTTATCTTTTTGCGGAACAGACATATGGGTGTGGAAAGCAGATCATCCGTGTAGTTTTCTGCCTACGTATGTCTGGTCACAAAGGATAGACTGTGTCCTATTCTTGGCTGCAAAATGCAGTCCACTGACCCATTGAAGTCAATGGGTTTGTGAAAAAAAAACAAAAAAAAAAACGGATGCAACACGGACGTCATTTGTAATTTGGGTATCCATCCTGCTAAATACATTTGTGTGACTGTATACTTAGAATACAGGCCGCATATTCTCTGCAAACTCATATCAGCACAATATGACAGACATACAATATGATCAAAGTAAGCAAGCCGTCGAGCAGGGAGCTATGTGTCACCTCAAATAAAGACACCGGGTAAAGAAACGTCCGCTGTGACACGGAGAACATTGTCATACCATATGTTACCGCCTGATGTATGAGGCACCGTGTACATGGCTAGGCAGCTGTCAGTATACTGATGGGTTATAACAACGTCCAGTATACCATCTGCAGTCATCATTTCCTTGTCTGTTCCCTGGAAAGCTGTGTGACAACTAATATGGCCACCATCATGTCATAAAGTAGAAATCAGCAGTGCATTTCCTTCCGTCTCTGTTTGCTCAATCAGATCTGACATTCAGGAATCTTGAGGGGCTACCATGGGGCCATATGAGTCGTCACCCAGCTTTCCCAGGAATAGCTAGAATCAATCAGCTGAATACAATCTGTAATTCAAAATTTTAATGGCACTTACTACAGACTATGATATTAGATATAATAAAGCTGATTGAGATGTTGGCAGCAACTACCATCCAAATTTTAGAGCTATGCCCTGTCCCTTCTCTATCCATCCCCATATTATCCAGAAATAATGGAAATAAAACGGTTTTCCAACATAGTCGTGTCAGTAAGAACAGACAGAATAGCAGATTTCAGGCATAGCAGAGCCTTTAGTCGGCAGTCTCTGTGCCAAATGACAAACTCAACCCTGCTGCATATTATGTACTGCATAATAATAACAAACTGCATAGAATATAGACATTGCTATATGAACACCTGGCCATTTACTTAAATTGTATGTAGAAGGGAAGTCTGTGAATGGAGCTCACACACAGTCTGCTGGGAGATCTGAGGCACAGTCATCCTCTCCAACACAAGTCTATGCGCAGACAAGAAGCCCTCTATCCAGACACAGCATAGACGAGATGTCTACAGGGACCTCCCTCCCCCTTATACGACCTTGGCATCTCTAAAAACACCATGCAACACTGAATCTACTCACATCGGCTCCTGGCTCGCCTGGCAACCCGGGAGATCCTGGTTTGCCTGAATCCCCATCTGAACCCTGATAAGAGAAAATATCACAATTACTAACAAGACAAGGTTAAGAACACACAAGAACAGTCACAAGGCTCAGGGAAACTTACTGGAGGGCCTGGAGGACCATCTGGACCCCTGTCTCCCTAGAAGAAGCACAGACAAATCACAGCTACATTCAACACATGGGTGACAATAGGTGTTCAACAGATCCTTACTAAGGATGCACCTACAGACTCTCTCAGGTCAATCAGCTCGAATTGTCATACTTACATCAATGCCATCTATGCCAGGAACACCGGGTGGTCCGGGAGGACCTTCTGGTCCAGGGGGTCCCGGGGGCCCACTCTGATAAAACAATAGGATATATTAGGAATAGTGTAGATGATGCATTGCAACTCTGCCTAATACTAGACTGAACATACATAGCCGTGTGATCAACTTCTAAGTGAGGAGCATTAGTAGACAAATGATTTATTAGGTGGCATCTAACGGGCTTTCACCTGGTAATGGATCAAATACAGATTTAAGATAGTAGGGCACTTATTTATCAACTATTGTCACACTATAGGGTTTTATCTCTAGGTGACATCTGGAATTATAGACGGTATATATATATATATATATATATATATATACACACACACACACATAGTGATCTATTCTATGGAGGTTTCAGCCTGCCATGGGTGGAGTGTGTCCACTGTTCAGCCCCTGCAGCAGGATGAATGCACTCTTTCTTGTTTTCATATTTTTTTTAAATCCATCTATTTATGCAATGTCCTTAAAAAAGGTTTACAAAGAGGACATTGTGAGGTGGAGGTCTCTCCTCTGCCCCCCTCCTCTATGTGCAGAAAACCTGGGGGTGGGGGGCGACTTCTAGTCCATCCCCCAAGATGTGAGCTGGCCCAAACTTCTGTCCTGAACTCTACCTGAAACCGTGAGCCCTGCTTCCACATACATCCTAGATCACCTCCTGAACCTTGTACTGCGGCCTCATTGGCCACGCATTAACCCAACATCCCTTCCTTGTTAACCCTTTATCGCCTGAACCTGTCTGCTCTTCACCCTGCATAAAACCCTTGGTTATCTAGTTACATTAACCCTGCTACGGCTCAACCACCCCTGTGCTGTCCTCCCATTTAACATATTACACCTTAACCCCTCTCTGTCCCTAGTTAACCCTTTCTCACAGTACCCTCATTCTATGTCTCTCCAGGCTGGCTGCCTTACTGCTGCAGTCAGGAAGCTGGTGTTCAATTGGCATGTAATTGGCATGTCTAGGGAGTGATTATGTAAAAGTAGTCTACTTGAAAGCATCATCTTGCCCTTGTGTGTAAGTAAGATAAGTGCAGAACATTATGCAATATGTATCAGGTACAACTATGAGCAATCCCTAACACAGTCACAAAGTGCTGTAAACTGGCCACAAAATAGCCAAACATACATCAGTTAACACTTTCTCTGCTGTAAGTACACATTGCAGACACATTCAGGCAGGTGATGGCACTTCTAGAACCTCTAGCCCTACACAACGGCATTAAATCCATCTCTTACCTGGATCATGACCTGGGTGACCTGGAAAAGACAAGTGAAGGAAGTTAGATGACACTTACTTGAGCTAAGGAGATGCTGATGAGGTGTAACACTAGCACCAGCACAAGAGCCCTGCTACCCCTGCCACTTTTAGCCATGGTGGGACTTATGGCCAGGGAAGAAATCGCAGTATCCTTAGCCCTTGTCCAATATTAGGACCCACAAGTAAATCCCCCAAGTGAAAGAGCTAACACAAGTAGCAAGGTAAGCCCTGGAGAAGACTCAGATCCTTATGTTTATTAATGTTCTGGGAGGAGGGTAGTAATGATTGGAGGATGCCATGGTTGTGGGATGGGAAAGGTAGGATGGTGAAGGTCTCTTAACCCTTCCTCCAGCAGCTGGGACTGTAATCTAACACTACTGGTACATTTACTTGGAGCTGCCAGTAAGGGGTTACTGACCTCACTGACCTCCCTTTTCAATCAGGTATAATAACTTTCTTTTTATTGGAGCAATATGAAATTCCCACGCAGTCAACTCGTAACCCACGTCTTATCAGGAAGCTGCCTGTGAAATGACTTACATGACACTCTAGTTTTTCTAGATTATTTTTATTTCTTTTTCATCACTTCTATAAATGTTATATTAACCTTGCTAAGACTGTGAAAACCTGAGCCACCCACGTATTAATGCCCATTCAAAGAAAAGTCTTCCTATAAAAGAGAATGTAATATGAGACATTGAGAGGTCCTCTTTTGGCCAGTTGTTAAAAATCTGGTTATGGGAAAGCTGGGTAAACCAACATGACTTCGGTGTTTCTTCAACTCATTAATCACCCAGCTTTCCTAGAGTCCTGGGAGATTTACTAATGAAAGTGCACCAGAATTCTGTCACAATTTGCACCAAAAACAAAAATAGGCAAACATGCCTTGCCTGACATCTGTTAAGTGGTTTAGGCCATTTTCTCACCTCGTCCAACAAGGGGATATGGCTGTGGAAAATATGCATCAAAAGTGCACCAACATTTTTGTGCACATTTCTGGAGCAAAGTGAGACAATTAGTCGGTGATATTAACTAGTCTACTTTCACACTGGCGTTTTGGTTTCCATTTGTGAGATCCGTTCAGGGCTCTCAGAAGCGGTCCAAAATGGATCAGTTTTGCCCTAATGCATCCTGAATGGATGAGGATCCGCTCAGAATGCATCAGTTTGGCTCCGTTCAGCCTCCATTCCGCTCTTGGAGGCGGACACCAAAACGCTGCTTGCAGAGTTTTGGTGTCCGTGTGACGAAACTGAGCCAAACGGATCTGTTCTGACACACAATGTAAGTCAGTGGGGACGGATCCGTTTTCACTGACACAATATGGCACAATAGAAAACAGATCCGTCCCCTATTGACTTTCAATGGTGTTCAAGATGGATCCGTCTTGGCTATGTTAAAGATAATACAAACGGATCCGTTCTGAACGGATGCATGCGGTTGTATTATCTGAATGGATGCGTTTGTGCAGATCCATTACGGATCCACACCAACCGGCACCCCTTAGCACCGTACACGCTGCCACACACCATCAGTGTGGCAGCATTTGGATTGTGTTCTTCCACGTGTGTACACTGAGCTCCTGATGATTTGTGTAAAGAAACGCGTCGAGCAGTACTGAGATGCTATGAGTGGGAGTTTTAGCTAGGTTTAGGGTTATGGTTAGGGCTGGATGGTTGGTTATTTAGGGCTGATCATAGGAGTTAACATTCCTGGGTCCCGATCTTATTTAAAGGGGTTCTGCACTTTGTTTAAACTGATGATCTATCCTCTGGATAGATCATCAGCTTCTGATTGGCAGGGGTCCGACACCCGGGACCCCCGCCGATCAGCTGTTTGAGAAGGCAGCGGCGCTTCAGCAGCGCCGCGACCTTCTCACTGTTTACCGCAGGCCCAGTGACGTCACGACTAGTATCAACTAGCGCGGGCGGGGCTAAGCTCCATTCAAGTGAACAGAACTTAGCCCCGCCCAGGCCAGTGATACTAGTCGTGACGTCACTGGGCCAGCGGTAAACAGTGAGAAGGCCGCGGCGCTGCTAGAGCGCCGCTGCCTTCTCAAACAGCTGATCGGCGGGGGTCCCGGGTGTCGGACCCCCGCTGAAGAGAAGCTGATGATCTATCCAGAGGATAGATCATCAGTTTAAACAAAGTGCTAAACCCCTTTAAATTGGGGCGTTGTGTACCTGGACCTAGCACAGCCTATTTGGACACTCGCCATACTATACCAACCCGCCCCCCACCCTTTTCCGTTGTGCACGTACGATGTATACCCTCTAGGTGTGGACACCAATTTGTTCATGTCCTGTATCCAGTATATTAGAGTATATTAGGGTGACCGTGCGGCATCTTGCCCATTTGGCTTGGCTGAAGACCGATAGGGCATTTCTTTAAATTTATTGGAATGTACCCGACTTTGATGTTCACAGTCCTTTGCCCTTTCTTGTTAGCCCTCTGGCCGCCGTATGTTACTATACCGTAATTGGTTCTAGTGTGTAGGGTGTTTATATATATACATCCCCTTCTTTTTCCTTGTTTATTTGTTATTGAATAAAGAATATTTTTTTAACAGCTCTTTCCACCGTGATAAAACTAGCTATATTTAGAGACGTGTACCGTTTAAAAAAATAATAATGACAGTGAATTTGTTAAACTGTGATATGGCAGCTGTATCGCAACATAATCTGTCAGATTTATCATTACATCACAGTAGTTTTAGCGGTGACCTTATTGTTTTTGCCAAAACTACATAGAACTAAGAAATAGTTTTAACTGTACAATTCACTGATTGATTATTTTATACAGTTTTTTTTTGTTTTTTTTTCATTTAGGGGAAACGTTTTTTAACAAATTAATTTAAATAATGCTTTTATCATTACATCTATGATGTACATTCAAACTATTTTCCAGGAGCACTTTCTAATCTACACTTTGATGTACCCATTGACTCCAAAAGGCAAATATATAGCAAAAGAGTGTACTGGGACGAAACTGCAGTACCTGGCACTGTCACTATGAAACTCACAGTATAGGTATACAGACCGATATGAACAATGAAATGGCTGCAGCTCTCGCCCAAGCTCTGCTCTTAAAAAAACCTTTAAAATTAACACTGTGGCCTTTTCTACTTTGATAACCTGTCAAGTAAGGCTACTTTCACACTGGCGTTTTGGCTTTCCGTTCGTGAGATCCGTTTGTGAGAACGGTCCAAAATGGATCAGTTTTGCCCTAATGCATTCTGAATGGAAAAGGATTCGCTCAGAATGCATCAGTTTGCCTCCGATCAGTCTCCATTCCGCTTTGGAGACGGACACCAAAACGCTGCTTGCAGCGTTTTGGTGTCCATCTGATGAAACTGAGCAAAGTGGATCCGTCCTGACACACAATGTAAGTAAATGGGGACGGATCTGTTTTCTCTGACACAATCTGGCAAAATAGAAAACGGATCCGTCTCCCATTGACTTTCAATAGAGTTCATGACGGATCCGTCTTGGCTATGTTACAGATAATAGAAACTGATCCATTCATGACGGATGCATGCGGTTGTATTATTGTAACGGATCCGTTTTTGCAGATCCATGACTGATCCACCCAAAACGCGAGTGTGAAAGTAGCCCAACCTTGTAGACATAGTTCACTAAACATAACATATATAACCCAGCATTAAACAACAGCTATAAATATAGTTATGCAAATTTTTGAAATATTTGGGTACAGTATGTCATGAAATGCATGAAAGCACATGCACAAAGATGCTCACAGACAGTAGATTGCTAGTTCATTTAATATACAGTGAAAGCTTTCCAAATTATCTCCATTTTGAGAAGACCATCCCTTTATTAAAGAAGAGATTTACTATAATAGATTTTCATCTCCATCATAAAATTTTCATACTTGTTTCAGAGGATCCTCTAGAATAGGCATCCTCAAACAGCGGACCTCCAGCTGTTGCAAAACTACAACTACAACCCAGCATGCCTGAACAGCCTACAGGTATCAGCCTACAGCAGGGCATTGTGGGAGTTGTAGTTTTACAACAGCTGGAGGGCCGCAGTTTGAGGATGCCTGCTCTAGAAGACCATTGATGCAATTTTGGGTGGTTGTCTCAAATTGGTTTCACTATAGTTTTTTGGGGCAGATTTATGAACATTTTTGCTTCCTATGTCAGTCTGAAAGTGAAGTTTCAATGGGTCAGTCGGCACTCTGTGGTGCACGTGTCTTAGGGAAGGCATCCCGTGCAGACCATAGCGATAAAAGACCAGCACTCAATTTTAGTTAAATCGTTTATTGCCACATACTTATTAAATGTGACGCGTTTCGGCACAAGCCTTTACATTCCTCGGAAGGCACAGTTACGGGAGGCACAGGCTTGTGCTGAAACGCGTCACATTTAATGTAATGCATTTAAAGTATGTGGCAATAAACGTTTTATGCAAGACAACTGCAAGTGAGTGCCGGTCTTTTAACGCTATAGTCTAAAAGTGAAGATCATCAGAGTGAAATGCACCATGTTTATTAGGAGGTATATGGCTCTTTAAGGGGTTGGCCAATTTCTGGCTACTGTTGAAAATGTGTTTGTAAGATGATTATATGGCACTTACTAATATAGCATTTGTTGATATTGTGCACCAGTTTCTATATTTCATAATGTATGCCCCTTTCAAATACACTGGACCTGCCATGGGTGCTTGCATTGCTGGGAGTTTTGTGTGGGTGCAGTGTGGAGAAGACTAAGTGATGTGTCTGGTCACACGATCCTCCATCAGCAGCCATCTTATGGACAGGACCTCTATGTGGACAGGACAAAAGACTTGGCCATCAAGGAGCATACTTTATGAAATATAGAAAATGGCACAGGATTTTATCAAAGGCTATATTAGTAAGTACCATATAACACATTGGTCAACAATATCCAGAAAGAGGATAACTCATGTAATAAATTTGGAACTTCTTTCTTATTAAAACAAAATATGACATTTTCAACTACTATGAGCAAGTGCAGTCATGCATAAAAGTTAGAAAGTATATTTAGATATCTAGACATATAACACCCGATATGTACTTACCGCTCTCTTGGCCTCTAGCTCTGTGCAGGACTCTCTCTCAGGTCTCAGAGGATCACAATGAATTAACATCCACTGGAGGTCAAACTGTTTGAGAAAGCGGAATTGTGTCATTTTTTATGGATAACCTGTTATGTAAAGCCAGTACATAGAAAATATCAAAAGCACTTCTCAAGCATGAAGAAAAATGTGCACAGAGGGGGTCATTTATCAAAGAACAGTGTTTTACACCTATCTTTGATAACCCCTGCACCGCCACTTGATGTACTTAATTTATGATAAGGTGCATCGTTAGGTAGTCCATGTGCCAACATTGAAATCTACTCCAGCTCACAGCAGGAATAGATTTTGATCATTATTTATGCCAGTAAACTAACATAAATGATAGTGAATGTGCTGAGGTTACTCCCCCTTTTCAGAAAGTAGAAACTCCACTTGCACCTAACAGGGCCAAAATAGATGACCCCCCCCCCCCCCCCCCCCAGAGATACAGTATTCATGAATATACATATGTACAAAGTATATGTATGAAACACAGTACTTCTGACTCATTTGACGGTGTATATAGATTATTTGAAACTGGAACTATTAAGCGCTCCTGGAAACTTGAAGTTGTTCTGAATTGGAAAATTGATCAAACCAGTATTAGTTGACCAAAAAAGTTGTGACTTATGTAATAAATACAATGTGCCACCCATGGGCGTTGTTAGGTCAAAACATTCGCGGCTTGAGCCCGGATGTTTTGTCCAGTGCCTCGAATGTTATGCTGGATTGCTGGTAAAAAAAAATTGGGCTATTCCAGGGACCTTTTATATTGATTGGACCTGGGCAACCCCACAGATCATCCCCCACCCCCCTTGTACTTGTTCCGCTACTTTCCTGCTGCGCCAGCATGAGTTCAGTCACTTCGGTGGCATCGGTGCTCAATCCCGTCCTGCGTGGTGTAATCCCACACGACCTGCCGAGGGAGGTCACGGGTCTTGCGGGATCACGCGCCGCAGTACGGGATTGAGCACCGATGCCACCGAAGTGACTGAACTCATGCCGGCGCAGCAGATAAGTAGCGGAACAAGTACAAGGGGGGTGGGGGGGTGATTTGTGGGGTTGCCCAGATGGCTAGGCCCTTCACAGTAGTTATTAACCCCTTTCAGCAGTCCCCCATTCACTGAAGGGGGGACTGCTGAAAGGGGTTAATAACTACTGTGAAGGCAGGACTGCTGAAAGGGGTTAATAACTACTGTTAAGAGGGGACTGCTGAAAGGCGTTAAAGTACAAGGGGGTCGGGGGATGATCTGTGGGGTTGCCCAGATGGCTAGGCCCTTTACAGTAGTTATTAACCCCTTTCAGCAGTCCCCCATTCACTGAAGGGGGACTGCTGAAAGGGGTTAATAACTACTGTCAAGGGGGGACTGCTGAAAGGCCCCGCCCTCGGAGATGGAGGCATGGCTTCATGGGGTAGGGCGTGGCTTCACGGGGGCGTGGTAGAGTGGGCTTGTGTCACGGATGTTTTCAGACCCTAGCAACGCCCCTGGTGCCACCTAACATGATTGCAGTTGTTTTGCTAAGTGATGCCCATCGCACTTCAATGATGTCATCTGTTAAATAGGTGACATAATTTCCTAACTCAGTGACCCCAGTGTAAAATCTTCTAAGGCTACTTTCACACTTGCGTTCAGAGCGGATCCGTCTGGGGTCTGCCCAGACGGATCCGCTCATATAATGCAGACGTTTGTATCCGTTCAGAACGGATCCGTCTGCATTATAACTTAGAAAAAATTCTAAGTGTGAAAGTAGCCTGAACGGATCCGTCCAGACTTTACATTGAAAGTCAATGGGGGACGGATCCGTTTGAAGATTGAGCCATATTGTGTCATCTTCAAACGGATCCGTCCCCATTGACTTACATTGTAAGTCTGGACCGATCCGCTTGCCTCCGCACGGCCAGGCGGACACCCGAACGCTGCAAGCAGCGTTCAGGTGTCCGCTTGCTGAGCGGAGGCTGAACGCCGCCAGACTGATGCATTCTGAGCGGATCCGCGTCCACTCAGAATGCATTAGGGCTGGACGGATGCGTTCGGGGCCGCTTGTGAGCCCCTTCAAACGGAGCTCACGAGCGGACACCCGAACGCAGGTGTGAAAGTAGCCTAACAGACATAACTGTTAGGCCACTTTCACACAGCCACTGTTTGCCCAGTGTTTGATCAGAGCCTACACAGAGATAAGGTCCACTCCTGGCTTTGGCTGACAATCACTGATGAAAATCACTGATCAAATACTGACTTTGTGAAAGCAGCCTTAAGGTCGCTGATAATATGGGTCTGGTAAAGCCCAGAGCAGGGAGGGGTAGAGCAAGCAAACAACTGCATGGAGCTAAGGCTTTGTGATGTGAACAGAGGTATAGTCTAGAGATGAGCGAATTGATTCTAGCAATTTTGACTTTGTCCCAAATTTCCCCAAAAATCTGGTTTTGAGAGACCTACGCATAATACTCTACTGGAAATGGAACGTGCAAGTCAGTTCTGCTTCCAAAAGGAAAAGAGTACCGAATGTCCCCTTTTTATACTTCTCTTAATGAGACAATAAATTAATCTTCCTTTATCAGTTCACCTTCCAAAAGGACAAGAAAACTGAGTGCCTCAAAAGAAAATTGCCCTGGTTAGCCGAGTGGCCTTTGTTAGGGTCTTGGTGGTGCTCTTTCTCATGTGGGAGACCACCTAGTATGCACAAGGAGTATTGTAGTCCAGCCAACACTGAATATATGCAAATTAGAATATCTTACTTGTACCAGGATCAAATAGGCTTGGTGCTTTTTTCTTTTTGGAAAAAAAGCTAACTGAGTAATTTCACCAGAAAACCAAAGGTTTGCAAATTAGATTTCCTCGAATTGCACTGATTATACAAATGGAGGATATCTCCAGGGGAAAATCTTCTTATGAAAAAGCACTGATTGAACAGTTTGAAGCTACCACACGGGAAACCTGGTGGTAGCCTCAAAATCTTCAATCTGTTCTTTTTCATAATATGATTTTCCCTTGGTGGTAGCCTCAAACTGTTCAATCAGTGCTTTTTCATAATAAGATATTATTTCTGTCTATCTCTCTCTCCCTCAGCCTTCAATAGAACTTTTGATTCATACCCGAAAGGATTTTCAAGAAATTTGCTCATTTCTATTATAGTCATCACATTTATTTATTCTGTTATTAATGGCATTCTTATTCTAAATTCAGAATCACAGCACTGGCCTATATAAGTAGCATGTGCATGAGATGCATTATAGGACTGACCCTAATGCCAGAGGATCAGTATGTAGAGCGTGTGCTGATGGAATGCACGGCATAAAGGCAAGCTCACAAGGGGCTCTATGTGACTGTGACTGCTATGATCCTGTGAAATGTTTCACCACTGTGAGATATGTCGACTGGCCTCCATAATGCGACCTATGATGAAGAGCTAAAGTCTCATGCAACTGCCTGCTGTACGGTAACTGCTACAGCAGATAATGACTCCTTTCATACATAAATGATCATTGCTATGGAAACTAGCAGACAGGACACACTGCAGTCGAAAATGGCGTGCGCAGTATTTCTACAGAGAACAGAAAAATACATTTATGCGACCAGACAGAATCATTTTGCAAAATCATGGTTATTAAACTGAGACTTTGCTGCCCTCTGTGTGCACGATGGTTAGTCGGATTTCCACATAGGAAATCAGCAGTGCAATGTAATGGGCTGCCCTCCACTGCTCAGCATGTCAGAGAGCCATGCTTCATCGCTTCTCACTTGGGCTATCCTAATTGACATTTACAAATTCAGCCTCTCGTGGCAGTATAAGAAAAGAAAGTTATGCTTTCAAATATTATGGAAATGACTTTATTGAAACAAAGATCAGTCAGAGACACTTTCACATTTATTTATCATGTTAAGCCTCAATAAACTGGACGTACATTGCAGAACCCCGGGGAGTGAGAAGAGGAGATTTACTGTATATGTCTCAATGTTTAGATAGGAGTCAAACTTCTGTTAACATTAGACTAATAATGCATTTATTAACCTGGGCCCCTGGCTAATGTCAGGAATATTCAGTATTAGGAGCACTTTTCAAACAGAGTTTAACCTCTGACATTACAATACAACAAGGAGAAATATTAAGGATCATAACAATTACTTAAATATTTGTTAGCAGTATTAAAAAGATAAGCAAATATTTCTCCACCACCAGAATTGAACGGGCATGCACAGATATCATAGGGCCCCATAACAAAACTTAACGAGAACTCCAGTGAGACTTATGACAAGTTTTTATGTATTTTTTTTATATTTGGAGCCCACTTCACCCGAGTGGATTGGGTGCTTTATAAATATGGCGCTTAGTCTGAATACCATATTTCTAAATGTATTTATACTAGGCAACCGGCATGAATACATATAAAACTCCTCTACAGAGCTATAAATCCTATGCTTCCCCTCATAAAGCTAAAGGGGTTTTCCAGGCTCCTGACATTGATGAACTCTGTATAGGTCAATGACATCTGATCGGTAATGGTCCGACACCCTGAAACCCCCACGATCACCTGTTCCCTGCAGCCTCTTGAACGGGGACTAGCATTGTGAATAAAACAGGAAGTACAGCACCATTCAAGTGTAGTAGGCGTTCTGGGTTACTGCAGCTCAACTACCATTCACTTCAACCCGAGCTAAGCTGCAGTAACCAAGCGCAGCCACTACACTTTGAACAGAGCTGTTTTTCCAGTTCCAGTCAAAATGTTAGTTCTAGTACCAGAGGCTGCAGGGAACAGCTGATCGGTGGAGGAATGGGGTGTCAGACCCTACTGATCAGATATTAATGACTTATCCAGAGGATAGGTAGTCAACCTCAGGAACCTGGAATACCCCTTTCACTATAAAACTGGCTGCCTGCAGCCACGACTAGGGAACTCCCCCAAGTGGTGGCTGTGGGAAAATGTTCTAAGTCAAGAAATAGAAAAAGGGATTTAAAGCTGGAGAACATGGCAGGGGCATGGTCTGTCTCAATGGAAAGTATGCCACTGCTGGAACCACTTTGTTGCTTTCCTAGTAATCCTCTTGTAGCCGAGAGCATTAGTAACATGAAATTGAGCAGGATGCTTACGGTAAGGCAACAGTTGTGTTGATCGAGCTCCTGAGTATAATGGAAGTCAATAGGAGAACCTGAGCATTAAACCAGGTACCCCCTGCTCTGAAGAGGGGAGGGTGCCTAGTTAATAGATTCATAGGAACATGTCAGAAATTGATGGAAACACCACTGAACTGGTTTGGGGATAGCATGGGGAGGATGCCTGGATGCATCATGGACTCCCAGGTCACTGCTGGGAACGATGTTGTCCGAGTAGTACGCCACTTTTACAGACTGACAATAATACGCACAAAACCGAAGATGAAATCGATTTTAGAGGAAAAATTGTTAGGAAACATTCTTTCCTGTATATTTACTTGTATATAAAGTGCAAGTTCAGCCCAAAATTTTGTTGATTTTCGGAACTGGGGCCATGATTTAGAGGGACGGCCGGTGGCATCCGTATTGCGCCGCTAGAGGGGAAATTCGTGGACCGGCGCAAGACCAACCACAGTGAAAGCATTTGCCAAGAATGTTTTCATTAATCAACAATGAAAGTCGGAGGTTCGAAGACGATCCAACAGGCGATCCGGCGGCGTTATTCCCATGACCCGCCGAGCAGCTTCCAGGAAACCAAAGTCTTTGGGTTCCAGGGGTAGTATGGTTGCAAAGCTGAAACTTAAAGGAATTGACGGAAGGGCACCACCAGGAGTGGAGCCTGCGGCTTAATTTGACTGAACACGGCAAACCTCACCTGGCCCGGACACGGAAAGGATTGACGGATTGATAGCTCTTTCTTGATTCTGTGGGTGGTGGTGCATGGCCGTTGTGAGTTGGTTGAGTGATTTGTCTGGCTAATTCCGATAACCAACGAGACTCCTCCGTGCTAATCAGTTACGTGACCCCCGGCGGTGAGGATTGTGTTGACCAGACTCTTATGGGTGAGTGCCTGCTGCTTAGCTGACCATCGAAAAAATTATAGTTGAGGGCCTGCAGGTGAGCTGACCATCGCAAACATTATGGGCAAGGGCCTGCTGCCGCTTTGGTGACTCTAGATAACTTCTGCCTGATCGCACATCCCCGTGACGCCGATTCATTTGGATGTCTGCCCTATCAACTTTCGATGTCCTTTTATGCGCCTAACATGGTGACCACGGGTAACGGGGAATCAGTGTTTTATTCCAGAGAGGGAGCCTGAGAAACGGCTACCACATCCAAGGAAAGCAAATGGGGGGGCGCGCAAATTACCCACTCCTGACTGTCAGAAGAGGACACCGTCTATTGAAAAATTACATTTTATGTCACAGAAACATTTTAGAAGTGCACACGTTACACAGCAGATGTGGGCCTGGTCAGGTCACTGTCAGAAGAGGACACAGTCTATTGAAAAATGAAATTTGATGTCACAGAAATTTTTTAGAAGCGCACACGTTACACAGCAGATGTGGCCCTGGTAAGGTCACTGTCAGAAGCGGACATCGTCTACGGAAAAAGTGCACACTTTACACAGGAGATGTGACGCGGATAATTTAACTGTCCGCAGTGGACACCATCTACGGAAAAAGTGTACTGGATGTCACTGATATTTTAGGGATGTGCACACTTTAAACAGGAGATGTGGTGCGGATAATTTAACTGTCTGCAGGGACACCGTCTACGGAAAAAGTGCACTGGATGTCACTGATATTTTAGGGATGCGCACAATTTACACAGGAGATGTGGCGCGAATAATTTAACTGTCCGCAGCTGCCTATTACTCAGTATTTTGCTCAGGATGCACTAAAAATATATAGTGCTGCGGTCACACACAATAGTCCTTAAAAGGACTTTTGGGTCTCTGAAAAGTTTTTGTATATGCCTGTGTTTTTCTAACTTATATTGGCCATCATACTAAATGTCCTATGAATAGTTGGTAGCTGTCTTGATTATGGTGGGACATTCCTGGCTCTACAATCTCCCTCTCTACCTGTCCCATTCCATGCTTTCTGCAGAAATGCTTCTATTGCTTTTGCAAGATAACTGGATTTGCTGCCTCTCTAGATTTTATCTTCTGATCAACTTTCATGCATTACAGTTCGGGAAATTACAACTGTATGAAGAATTCTAGCTCTGCAGGTAATGACTAGATCCAAGGGATGTGATTTTGCACATTTACAAGCTTAGCAGGAGAAATTGTCCTCAAGTACCAGTTTGCTGTAGTACTGCCTACATGAGATTACTGATAATGATTACTGTATAGCTGGGAGGTCATGTCACCTACATGGTAATGTCAAATAACTGCCATGCATTCTTTTTCTGTTTTTCTAAACCATCCCCTTATTTGTATATCATTACTTCCTGAGTTATATCCCAGGGATATTGGCCATGTGCATTCTGCATTTTGTGGAATGGAACATCCTGCCCTCTATAGAACTATCCTATACTTGTCCATACAATTGACAAGAATAGAACATGTTCTATTTTTTATTTTCTATTATTTACGGGGCCATGGAAAGGACATACGGATGTGTACAGCACACCGGTGTACTGTCCACATCTTTTGCCGCCCTATTGAAGTGAATGGATCCGCACCCGACCTGCAAAAAATGTGGATCAGATGCGGACCAAAAATATGTTTGTGTGCATGTTCCCGAGCAAAGGTACAACCAGTCCTGTACCTATTCAGATTGGAAGAACCTGGCCCAAGCACTTCTAAAAGCAGCCCTTTCTCATTCAAGCATTTTGGAAACAGCTCAGTTCTCTAAGAAAGTGAAATGTAAAAAGCGCTGATTACATTTACTATATTGTCTGAGGCACCAGAAAAGATGTAAGTCAATGGTGTCATCAAATGGTCACTATGAACTGGATGCTCACTGAGTTAGTAGGTGGGTAACATCGCACCACTGGGTTAGAAGTAAACATGTTACACCATCACAATAGGAGAAAAAGCTTCGAAAGGAAGACAATGGCCATTGTGACATGTACATCGCAATATATCCTAGGTTATGAACAGTCTCTGGCTACTGTTACATTAGCACAGCCTAGGAATAAAGGTCAGAAGCTACTGGGATATCATCATAACAGAGCACAGCCTAGGAACAAAGATATAGATTATTGTGACTGCATCGTTTAGAGAATGCATAGGAAATAATACAATTTCATAATCATAACAGCTTAGGCATAAAGATAATTATATTGTGTATCATCACAAGAGTACAGCCTAAGGACCCTTTTACATAGCCTGAGGATCGGGTCGATTATGGCAAACAAATGTTCACACAAACACTCATTTGCTATAACTGGTCCTTGTAAATGTTCTGCTGATCAACTGACAGATGAGGGAAAACACATTTTTTCCTAAATGCAGCTAAAAAGCAGTCAGTAATGGGAATGAATTTTCCTCACGGACCCAAATAAAAGAGTCCTAATAGTAATGACAAAGTTCCCGATTTGTCAAACTGGAATTATCTTTATTTGAGTAAATTGTGAGTTTTCTGTTGTTTTACTTGTAAGGCAGATTTATCAATAGTCTGCAACAGGCTAAAGTTATTTTGTGCTCCTGCTAAGTCAGCTTCAGAAATCCAGCTTCTTGTGGGTGTTCCTATGGAGTATGTTGGTTGCTGACCTTATTTAACATAGGGATTGTCTCAAAAAATGTCTCAGCTTTACACAAATAGACAAATGTGAAGACAGACTTCACGGTGACATTATGAATATATACACCCTATCATAATAGCTATTCTGGCCTCATCATAAAAGAGCATAGCCTAGGAATAAGATAATCACTATTATAACACCATCACCCAAGAGTACAGTTTAAGGGTGAAGACAGAATACCATGATATCATCAATTCAGAACACTGTCTACACAGACTGCTGTGACATAATCAACATGCAACACAGTTTAGGAATAAAGATAATCACTAAAGTGACATCATCATAACAGAGAACAGCCTAGGAAAAAAGACAATCACTACTGTGACATCATCATAAGAGAGAACAGCCTAGGAACACAGACACAAACTAATGTGACATCATCATGATAGAGAACAGCCTAGGAACGCAGACAGACACTAATGTGACATCACCAATGCAGAACATTACCTAGGAATAAAGACACATACTAATGTGACATCATCATATTAGAGAACAGTCTAGATAAAGACAATCACTACTGTGACATCATCATAATAGAGAAAAGTCTGGGAACACAGACACACACTAATGTGACATCACCAATACAGAACATGGCCTAGGAATAAAGACACATACTAATGTGACATCATCATAATAGAGAACAGTCTAGATAAAGACAATCACTACTGTGACATCATCATAATAGAGAAAAGCCTGGGAACACATGCACACACTAATGTGACATGACCAATACAGAACATGGCCTAGGAATAAAGACACATACTAATGTGACATCATCATAATAGAGAACAGCCTAGATAAAGACAATCACTACTGTGACATCATCATAATAGAGAAAAGCCTGGGAACACAGACAGACGCTAATGTGACATCATCATAATAGAGAAAAGCCTGAGAACACAGACAGACACTAATGTGACATCACCAATACAGAACATCGCCTAGGAATAAAGACACATACTTATGTGACATCATCATAATAGAGAAAAGCCTGGAAAAAGACAATCACTACTGTGACATCATCATAATAGATAAAAGCCTGGATAAAGACAATCACTACTGTGACATCATCATAATAGAGAAAAGCCTGGGAACACAGACACTAATGTGACATCACCAATACAGAACATGGCCTAGGAATAAAGATACATACTAATGTGACATCATCATAATAGTGAAAAGTCTGGGAACACATACACACACTAATGTGACATCACCAATACAGAACACGGACTAGGAATAAAGACACATACTAATGTGACATCATCATAATAGAGAATAGCCTAGATAAAGACAATCACTACTGTGACATCATCATAATAGAGAAAAGCCTGGGAACACAGACAGACACTAATGTGACATCACCAATACAGAACATGGCCTAGGAATAAAGACACATACTAATGTGACATCATCATAATAGAGAACAGTCTAGATAAAGACAATCACTACTGTGACATCATCATAATAGAGAAAAGCCTGGGAACACAGACACACATTAATGTGACATCATCATAATAGAGAAAAGCCTGAGAGCACAGACAGACACTAATGTGACATCACCAATACAGAACATGGCCTAGGAATAAAGACACATACTAATGTGACATCATCATAATAGAGAACAGTCTAGATAAAGACAATCACTACTGTGACATCATCATAATAGAGAAAAGCCTGGGAACACAGACACACACTAATGTGACATCACCAATACAGAACATGGCCTAGGAATAAAGACACATACTAATGTGACATCATCATAAGAGAGAACAGTCTAGATAAAGACAATCACCACTGTGACATCATTATAACAGAGAAAAGCCTGGGAACACAGACACACATAAATGTGACATCATCATAATAGAGAAAAGCCTGAGAACACAGACAGACACTAATGTGACATCACCAATACAGAACATGGCCTAGGAATAAAGACACATACTAATGTGACATCATCATAATAGAGAACAGTCTAGATAAAGACAATCACTACTGTGACATCATCATAATAGAGAAAAGCCTGGGAACACAGACAGACACTAATGTGACATCACCAATACAGAACATGGCCTAGGAATAAAGACACATACTAATGTGACATCATCATAATAGAGAATAGCCTAGATAAAGACAATCACTACTGTGACATCATAATAATAGAGAAAAGCCTGGGAACACAGACAGACACTAATGTGACATCATCAGTACAGAACATGGCCTAGGAATAAAGACACATACTAATGTGACATCATCATAATAGAGAACAGTCTAGATAAAGACAATCACTACTGTGACATCATCATAATAGAGAAAAGCCTGGGAACACAGACAGACGCTAATGTTACATCACCAATACAGAACATGGCCTAGGAATAAAGACACATACTAATGTGACATCATTATAATAGAGAACAGCCTAGATAAAGACAATCACTACTGTGACATCATCATAACAGAGAAAAGCCTGGAACACATACACACACTAATGTGACATCCCCAATACAGAACATGGCCTAGGAATAAAGACACATACTAATGTGACATCATCATAATAGAGAACAGTCTAGATAAAGACAATCACTACTGTGACATCATCATAATAGAGAAAAGCCTGGGAACACAGACAGACACTAATGTGACATCACCAATACAGAACATGGCCTAGGAATAAAGACACATACTAATGTGACATCATCATAATAGAGAAAAGCCTGGGAACACATACACACACTAATGTGACATCCCCAATACAGAACACGGCCTAGGAATAAAGACACATACAATGTGACATCATCATAATAGAGAATAGCCTAGATAAAGACAATCACTACTGTGACATCATCATAATAGAGAAAAGCCTGGGAACACAGACAGACACTAATGTGACATCACCAATACAGAACATGGCCTAGGAATAAAGACACATACTAATGTGACATCATCATAATAGAGAACAGTCTAGATAAAGACAATCACTACTGTGACATCATCATAATAGAGAAAAGCCTGGGAACACAGACACACATTAATGTGACATCATCATAATAGAGAAAAGCCTGAGAACACAGACAGACACTAATGTGACATCACCAATACAGAGCATGGCCTAGGAATAAAGACACATACTAATGTGACATCATCATAATAGAGAACAGCCTAGATAAAGACAATCACTACTGTGACATCATCATAACATAGAAAAGAATGGGAACACATACACACACTAATGTGACATCCCCAATACAGAACATGGCCTGGGAATAAAGACACATACTAATGTGACATCATCATAATAGAGAACAGTCTAGATAAAGACAATCACTACTGTGACATCATCATAATAGAGAAAAGCCTGGGAACACAAAAACACATTAATGTGACATCATCATAATAGAGAAAAGCCTGAGAACACAGACAGACACTAATGTGACATCACCAATACAGAACATGGCCTAGGAATAAAGACACATACTAATGTGACATCATCATAATAGAGAACAGTCTAGTTAAAGACAATCACTACTGTGACATCATCATAATAGAGAAAAGCCTGGGAACACAGACACACACTAATGTGACATCACCAATACAGAACATGGCCTAGGAATAAAGACACATACTAATGTGACATCATCATAATAGAGAACAGTCTAGATAAAGACAATCACTACTGTGACATCATCATAATAGAGAAAAGCCTGGGAACACATACACACACTAATGTGACATCCCCAATACAGAACATGGCCTAGGAATAAAGACACATACTAATGTGACATCATCATAATAGAGAACAGTCTAGATAAAGACAATCACTACTGTGACATCATCATAATAGAGAAAAGCCTGGGAACACAGATAGACACTAATGTGACATCACCAATACAGAACATGGCCTAGGAATAAAGACACATACTAATGTGACATCATCATAACAGAGAAAAGCCTGGGAACACATACACACACTAATGTGACATCCCCAATACAGAACATGGCCTAGGAATAAAGACACATACTAATGTGACATCATCATAATAGAGAACAGTCTAGATAAAGACAATCACTACTGTGACATCATCATAATAGAGAAAAGCCTGGGAACACAGATAGACACTAATGTGACATCACCAATACAGAACATGGCCTAGGAATAAAGACACATACTAATGTGACATCATCATAATAGAGAACAGTCTAGATAAAGACAATCACTACTGTGATATCATCATAACAGAGAAAAGCCTGGGAACACATACACACACTAATGTGACATCCCCAATACAGAACATGGCCTAGGAATAAAGACACATACTAATGTGACATCATCATAATAGACAACAGTCTAGATAAAGACAATCACTACTGTGACATCATCATAATAGAGAAAAGCCTGGGAATACAGACACACATTAATGTGACATCATCATAATAGAGAACAGTCTAGATAAAGACAATCACTAATGTGACATCATCATAATAGAGAAAAGCCTGGGAACACAGACAGATACTAATGTGACATCCCCAATACAGAACATGGGCTAGGAATAAAGACACATACTAATGTGACATCATCATAATAGAGAACAGTCTAGAAAAAGTCAATCACTCCTTTGACATCATCATAATAGAGAAAAGCCTAGCAATAAAGACACATACTAAAGTGACAATATGAATATAGAACACAGTATAGCAATAAAGACAAACAGTATTGTGACATCACCAAAACAGAGCACAGAATAAAGTAGGAATAAAGACAATCTCTATTATGACATCATCTATATATAATAGTCTAGAAATAGATTGCACAGTTTATTATTGCATCAGAGCAATCTGCCCTGGCTATGTATGGCAATCTTCCAGTCTCAAGCCGGTTTGCAGACAGAGTCACATGCACCACTGTAGCCAATGACTGGCCTCAGAAGTGCTGTGTCCCCATTCCCCAAGCACACCAAAAATCTCAATTTTAACTCAGTTTTCATAAAAATAAGTATTTCTCACGATTAGAGGGCCACATTTTCACAAGAACCATATGGTCACATTTTGGGGCACCTACCCTATATGGTGGTATGCTTACTCTGAAACTGATTTTGGAGTTGACAGACTCCCTTTAAGGAAGATACAGTAGGAAATGACTTGTATTCTTGGTGGCATGTATACCCTAACCTGAAGTAAAACATGGTAAATGCTACACCTTGGCCTTTTCATAAGGATTTATTTTACATTGAAAATAGAATCTAAATGTAAAGGTTGCTTTCTATTGTTTCAGATCATGAATAGTGTTGAAGAGGTAGTCCATGGTTAAATATTTTTAGAATCTTAAAGATCGGATTAGTCATTCGTTTATTCCCTTCACTCCTAAGAATAGTTAATAGTTGGTCCTGAGCCCAGGAAAAAATGCTGCATTACTTAATACCGCCATCTACTGGTCATTTAAAAGTATGCAACATGTTAATGTTTACTATATGTTGTACTAAGATTTATAGCTTTTTCATAAATTATTTGCATCTAACATTTTTGCTAAGGTATGGGCCTCCAATGTCCAACAAACTTGTGAAATGTACTGTACAGATTGCAAATCATAAAAAATAAATACTGTACAGAGGACACCACCTCCAACCAGGCATACCAGAACTTTGCCTTACTTCACACAGCAAGATTATTATTCTTAATTTCCGCACCAATTTCTCCACTCATTTCCCAGAATCTCCATGTTTTTACCTTTCTATAGCTAAACAAATGTTACCTATCTGCATTCTAAGAATTCCCATGTGACTTGGTCAATGACACAGTAATGTAACTGACCTGAATATTGAACAGTAAACATCTATAGGCAGCACACTGATGTGTATAATGGACAGATTATGTAATGCTAGTCTAGGGATTTTAAAGACAAGAATTCTATGGATACAAAAGCATAAGTGATTGCAGATGAAGATGCTATGTCTGGCACAATAGGGAAGTTTCTTATTATATATTTTTTATATTCTTTACATTTGTCACATAATAATATTAATAATACGAAACCACATGGTATGTTACCTATGACCAGTGATATGTATATGAGTTCCCGTTTCCCTGTTGGCATATAACTACACAGGGTCAGGTCATCTACATACAGACAGCTATTAACTCCTTAAAGGGATTGTCTCCGTTTAGCAAGTGGCATTTACCATGTAGAGAAAGTTAATGCAAGGCACTTACTAATGTATTGTGATTATCCATATTGCCTCCTTTGCTGGCTGGATTCATTTTTCCATTACATTACACACTGCTCGTATCTAGGGGGTTATAACCACTCTGCAATCCTGCAGCAGCAGTGGCCATGCTTGTACACTACAGGAAAAAGTGCCGGCCTCCATACACTCCCACCGTCCAGGCCACTAGGGAGGCCGGTGCTTTTATCTATAGTGTGCAGGCACGACCACCACTGCTGCTGGATTGCAGGATGGTCGTAACCATGGAAACATGCAGTGTATAATGTGATGGGAAAATGAATCAAGCCAACACAGGAGGCAATATGGACAATCACAATACATTAGTAAGTGGCTTGTATTCATGATAAATGCCATTTGCTGCAGTGCGACAGCTGGGTTAAGTACCGGACCCATTTTCGGTTCTCCGGTGGGTCAGTCTGTCAGTGCCATATGGAAATACCATGCAGGAGCACACTGATTACCTGTCAATGTTTGTCAGTATTTGAGTCTCTAAGAATGTAACTAAAAAATGTTAGTAATTTTGTGTGTGTGTAAGTTCATGTGTCACTAAATCTGTCTGCTTGTATGTGTGTAAGTGCCTAACAATGTATATCAGTAATGTGTGTCAGTAAGTGAACATGTAAGTACGTGTTTCAGTAAATCAGTGTGTGTCATTCAGTATGTCAGTACAGTAAGTATGAGTAAGTCAGTGTATGAGTCTTTAAAGGGAGTCTTTCACCTATACTGACCATTATAGAACACTAACACCATTATCGTCCCCATATGTGAATGCTACTTACTGTTTAGCTGGCCGTCACTTATTTTCTTCAAAAAACACTTTTATTCAATATGCAAATTAGGTCTGAAGGTGCCCAGGGGCGGCGTTCAAGCGGCCGGTGCCCAGGCCCCTCGTCGCTATTCATATGAAACCCCTTCCCTTTAACCCCTCTGGCCCATCCTAGGTTCTTCAGAAATCCAGCGCCAGCGCCGTTCACAAGATTTGCAGCGCCTGCGCACTTCATTCCCTATTCCGGCAAATGCGCATCAAACGCTCTTGTGTCTCTGCCCATAATGGGGAATGAAGTGCGCAGGCGCGGCGAAGCATGTACTGTATGTCAGTAAGGCCTCCTGCACACGACCATTTTTCCCCCCGTTTACTGTTCGTTTTTTGCGTTCTGTATACTGTCCTTATACGGAACCATTCATTTCAATGGTTCCGCAAAAAAAACGGAATGTACTCCGTATGCATTCCGTTTCCGTATTTCAGTTTTTCCGTTCTGTTTAAAGATAGAACATGTCCTATTATTGTCCGCAAATCACGTTCCGTGGCTCCATTCAAGTCAATGGGTCCGCAAAAAAACGGAACACATACGGAAATGCATCCGTATGTCTTCCGTTTCCGTTCCGTTTTTTGCGGAACCATCTATTGAAAATGTTATGCCCAGCCCAATTTTATCTATGTAATTACTGTATACTGTATATGCCATACGGAAAAACGGAACGGAAAAACGGAACAGAAATGGAAACACAACGGAAACAAAAAAACGGAACAACGGATCCGTGAAAAAAGGACCGCAAAACACTGAAAAAGCCATACGGTCGTGTGCAGGAGGCCTAAGTTACTATGAGTACAATACAAATGTCTGTATTTCTGTGAGAGGCCACCTAGGCAGCTACTGCTTATTTACAGCTAGAGGCAAATCTTATTAGAACTGTGGAATATTTTACTTTAGAGAGCATTTATCTTTTGGCTGGGGATGGAGTGACATGGTTTTCTCTTTCAGTGTGTCAGTAAGTCAGAGTGGCACATTTATCAAGCGTGTCTGTTTTTAGGCATAAAATTAGACAGGCGTATTTGCTTCGTTTGACTTTCTTTTGCCTACTATTTATTAAAAGTCTCACAGTACATCATAAATCAGACTAGACGTATTGCTATTATTCTGACCTCTAATAATTCTTTTTCACTAAGACTGATCTAATTAGTATGTGCATGAAAATGTTGCGCAAGTGAGATAAAGTAGGCGCACTTCTCCATAAAAGTGCGACTTTTTAGGCATAATATGGCACAACTCACCACTCAAAACAGAGAAAGAAATGTACGCCAGCCCTGGAGTAGAAATTAGACTGTTTTTGCGACTAAATCAGGCACAAAATAAGGTGCACCTACATAAATAGGTCAGAAAATAGGCACAAAAGTTATAAAAGTTCTGAATTAGTCTAAAAAAACAAAATAGGTGCAACTGCCAAATGCCTTCAAAACAGGCACATTTTCAGTAGTAAATGCAACAAAAAAATAAGACCATCTAAAACAGCATTTTTACACTGAAAAACACTGAAAAACAGGCACATACACTATAGTAATTGTGCCCCAGTATGTGTAATTAGTAGGTATCATACAAGTCAGTAAAGTTATTGTCAGTAAGCCATGTGTTAGTACCTAGTGTGGTAATATAGTGTGTTAATAAAAATGGCAGTAACGGTTGATCTAAGTACATTTTAGAGACATCCTACTCATGGCAGCAACCAGAGGCAGAAGGGGCAGATTTTACCTTCCTGGTATGTTTTACACAGGTGTAGAGATGGCCTTGCGGTTCGCCCCGGTGGTCGTTTTGCGGGTTCACGATTCGCCGAACATCCGAACATATGGCGATGTCCGCCGGCGCCATATTCTTTTGCATTGCGCTGAACTTTGACCCATGACACATCCATCAGGTGGGACAGGACAGCCAATTGAGACGTTTCAGCACATGGACACGCCCCCACCCTATCACAGAACCCAATCTGGCAGCAATTTAACATTCTGTGTTTTGCCAGTGTAGGGAGAGGTTGCTTTGTGGAGCAGGGACAGGCTGTAAGGGACACCAAATGCTAGCTAATAGGGCCACAAAAGTCATTTTAAGGACTGTCATAGGTGTGCTATCGATAGGTATGATATACTGAGGGGTGTGATATACTTATAATATACTTTCTAACATAGAAAGTATATTATAGTGCATTTGTATTGTGCAACAGTGGTGTGCGGTTCTGCTGCAATACTGCAGCTATACAGAGGGACAAACGCTATTGGAACAACTAATTGAAACGGGTGTGATATACCTGTTGCCCCCAAAAAAAAGATTGAGGGGTGTGATATACCTATAATATACTTTCTAACATAGAAAATATATAGTGCATTTGTATTGTGCAGCAGTTGTGTGCAGTTCTGTTGCAATACTGCAGCTATATAGAGGGACAAGCGCTATTGGAACAACTAATTGCAACGGG
The DNA here is from genome assembly GCF_905171765.1 of Bufo bufo. Lineage (NCBI taxonomy): Eukaryota > Metazoa > Chordata > Amphibia > Anura > Bufonidae > Bufo > Bufo bufo. The sequence continues at coordinate 280,323,429 of NC_053392.1, forward strand.
TGTGATATACCTGTTGCCCCAAAAAAACTGACTGAGGGGTGTGATATACCTATAATATACTTTCTAACATAGAAATTATATAGTGCATTTGCATTGTGCAGCAGTTGCGTGCGGTTCTGCTGCGATACCGCAGCTATATAGAAGGACAAGTGCTATTGGAACAACTATTTGCAACGGGTGTGATATACCTGTTGCCCCCCAAAAAACTGATTGAGGGGTATGATATACCTTCTTCCACAAAATACTGATTGAGGACTGCGATATACCTGTTGCCCCAAATAAACAGGGTGGTGTGATATAACTGTTGTGGCAAATATTGATTGAGGGGTGCGATATACCGGCTTTCACAAAATACTGATTAAGGGGTTTGATATACCTGCCTCCACAAAATATTGATTGAGGCCTGCGATATACCTGCTTCCATCAATATACTGATTAAGGGGATTGATATACCTGCTTCCACAAAATACTGATTGAGGGCTGCGATATACCTGCTTCCACCAATTACTGATTAAGGGGATTGATATACCTGCTTCCACCAAATATTGATTGAGGCCTGCGAGATACCTGCTTCCACAAAATACTGATTGAGAGATTTGATATACAGTGAGGAACAGAAGTATTTGAACACCCTGCGATTTTGCAGGTTCTCCCACTTAGAAATCATGGAGGGGTCTGAAATTCACATTGTAGGTGCATTCCCACTCTGAGAGACAGAATAAAAAGAATAAACATTCAGGAAATCACATTGTATGATTTTTGAAGAATTTATTTGTCTTGTACTGCTGAACATAAGTATTTGAACACCTGAGAAAATCAGTGTTAATATTAGGTACAGAAGCCTTTGTTTGCAATTACAGAGGTCAAACGTTTCCTGTAGTTCTTGACCAGGTTTGTACACACTGCAACAGGGATTGTGGCCCACTTCTACACATAGATCTCCTCTAGATCTGTCAGGTTACGGGGCAGTCGCTGAGCAACACAGAGTTTCAGCTCCCTTCAAAGATGTTCTATTGGATTTAGGTCTGGAGACTGGCTATGCCACTCCAGAACCTGTATATGCTTCTTACGGAGCCACTGCTTGGTTATCCTGACTGTGTGCTTCAGGTCGTTGTCATGTTGGAAGACCCAGCCACGATCCATCTTCAGTGCTCTGACTGAGGGAAGGAGGTTGTTTCTCAAAATCTCACAATAAATGGCCCCATTCTACCTCTCCTTAATACAGTGCCGTCGTCCTGTCCCCTTCGCAGAAAAGCACCCCAAAAGCATGATGTTACCACCCCCATGCTTCACAGTAGGGATGGTGTTCTTGGGATGTAACTCATCCTTCTTTTTCCTCCAAACACGAGTGAAGTTTAGACCAAAAATTTCTACTTTGGTCTCATCTGACCACATGACTTTCTCCCATGCCTCCTCTGGATCATCCAGATGGTCATTGGCAAACTTCTGACGGGCATGGACATGTGATGACTTGAGCAGGGGAACCTTCCGTGCAATGCATTATTTGAAAACATGACGGCGTAGTGTTCTACCGACAGTGACCTTTGAAACTGTGGTCCCAGCTCTCTTCATGTCATTTACCACCTCCTCCCTTGTAGTTGTCGGCTGATTCCTCACCATTCTTATCATCAGTAATACCCCACGAGGTGAGATCTTGCATGGAGCGCCAGTCCGAGGGAGACTGACAGTCTTCCCTTTTTTAACAATTGCTCCAACAGTTGATGTATTTTCACCAAGCTGCTTGGCAATTGCCCCATAGCCCTTTCCAGCCTTGTGGAGATCCACAATTTTGTCTCTGGTGTCTTTAGACAGCTCTTTGGTCTTGCCCATGGTAGTAGTTGGCGTCTGACTGACTGTTGGGTGGACAGGTGTCTTTAAAGAGCTCAGACAGGTGCTAAGTTAGATTAATGAGTGGAGTAGAGGTGGACTTTTTAAAGGCACAGTAACAGGCCTTTGAGAGCCAGAATTCTTGCTGTTTCTCAGGTGTTCAAATACTTATTTTCAGCAGTGCAAGACAAATAAATTATTTAAAAATCATACAATGTGATTTCCAATTTTTTTAATTTTATTCTGGCTCTCAGAGTGGGAATGCACCTACAATGTGAATTTCAGACCCCTCCATGATTAATAAGTGGGAGAACTTGCAAAATCGCAGGATGTTCAAATACTTCTGTTCCTTACTGTACCTGCTTCCACAAAATATTGATTGAGGCCTGCAATATACCTGCTTCCACAAAATACTGATTAGGGGATTGATATACCTGCTTCCACAAAATACTGATTGAGGGCTGCAATATACCTGCTTCCACAAAATACTGATTAAGGGGATTGACATACCTGCTTCCACAAAATACTGATTAAGGGGATTGATATACCTGCTTTCACCAAATATTGATTGAGGCCTGCTATATATCTGCTTCCACAAAACTCTGATTAAGGGGTTTGATTTACCTGCTTCCACAAAATATTGATTGAGGCCTGCGATAAACCTGCTTCCACAAAATACTGATTAAGGGGTTTGATATACCTGCTTCCACAAAATATTGATTGAGGCCTGCGATAAACCTGCTTCCACAAAATACTGATTAAGGGGTTTGATATACCTGCTTCCACAAAATATTGATTGAGGCCTGAGATATACCTGCTTCCACAAATACTGCTCTTCTCTAGGGACTTAGGCACAGGGTCACTTTGAAAATGACAGGCAGAGGAAGAGGCAGGCCCTGCCACAGGGGTGGTAGGGGTCGGGCAGGTGCACCAGGCCTGAGCCTAAGTGGGAAGTTGGAGAAGGCACGTGCGATTACTTCAAAGGACGCACCAGAGTTGGTTGAGTGGCTCATTCAGCCTTCCGCTTCTGCACCCTCCTCATCCTCTGTATCTGCTCCCTCCTCATTGTCTGCTATGTGCACCCCCAAAGACACCACCACCACCACCATAGCCTCTCCACTCGAGTCAGAGGAACTATTTTCCCATCCATTCCCAGACCTTACCGATGCGCAGCCATTCTTGACATCGGATGAGGAAGAGGAGGTAGCAACGGCCGCCACTCAACGGTGTGACGACAGTACCCAGATTAGCCCAAGGAGGGAGGTCCCCGCTGTTGCTGCCTACTCCGAGATCTCAAATGTCAGTGGTGGTGAAGGTGACGTTGATGACGTGTCGATGGACATCATGTGGGTGCCCACAAGAGAGGAAGAGGAGGGGAGTTCAGAGGGAGAGACGGAGCAGCAGAGAGGGAGGAGAAGGAGGAGAAGCAGGCAGAGCTCGCAGGGCACAGGAGGCAAAAAGCAGACTGCAAATGTATCTGGAGCGAGCCATCCACCATGCACGGTCACTTCTGGCGCTCCCAGGACGCCATCACATGGCTCCACAGTGTGGGCTTTTTTAGTGTTGCCATCTGTAGCCTGTGCTGACAACGCATAAGTGGCGGTAAGCCCAACACTTACCTTAGGGCGACCGCCTTAAGAAGGCACCTGGCCTCCCATCACCGAGCCCATTGGGAGCAATGCCGTCAGAACGCACAAAGCCACACTCCCGGCGCTCCACCTCCTGTCTCTTCTCCTTCTCCTCTCTACTCCCATTTGACCTCCACTCCACCTTCCACCGTTCATCTGGCAGAAGGCAGGCTTCCGTGGCCCAAATGTTCGAGCGTAAAAAGTTGATGACGCAGGATAACCCTCTTGCCCAACGGCTGACCGCTGGCTTGTCGGAACTGCTAGTGCGCCAACTACTGCCATATAAACTGGTGGACTCGGAGGCCTAGTGAATATATCTCTGGCACACAGTGTCGGTGCCAAGATGCATCTGACCACAGACACGTGGTCTAGCAAACACGGTCAGGGAAGTTATATAACTTTTACTGCCCACTGGGTGAACCTTCTTACAGCCGTCAAGCATGTAACCCGTGGCTCCCGTGTGGATTTGGTGTTACCGCCACAGATTGCATGCAGGCCTGCCTCCTCTTCTCCTCCTCCTACTCCATCCTCCGTCTCCTCCTCGGCTGACTCCTCCTTTTCCACTGCTACCGCCTCTTCCGATGCGCCCTCCAAGCTCCCCAGAACATATTCGACGTGCCAGGTGAGACGTTGCCATGCTGTGCTGCGGCTGTTGTGCCTGGAAGCCAAGAGCCATACCGGTCCTGCACTGATTTCAGCTCTGCGGTCACAGGCCGATCAGTGGCTAACGCCGCTGAATTTGACAGTGGGTAAAGTGGTGTGCTACAACGGTGCCAATCTGCTGAGCTCGCTGAAACAGGGCAAAATGACACACGTGTTGTGCATGGCACACGTCCTGAACTTAGTCGTGCAGCGATTCATTGCCAAATACCCCGAGGTCCAGGACATCTTGCGGCAGGCCAGGAAAATCTCTGGCCATTTTAGAATATCTTACATGGCCATGGCTTGCCTTGCTGATGTTCAGCGGCGACACCACCTGCCCGTGAGATGTCTGATTTGTGACAGCCCGACATGCTGGAACTCCAACTTGTATATGCTTGATAGGCTGCTCCCGCAGCAACATGCTTCTAATGACTACCTGTACGAACTCTGCAGCAGGACAGGTTCTGGGGAGCTTGGTTTCTTTTCACTGTGCCAGTGGCTGCTCATGCGCGAAGCATGTAGACTTCTGCGGCCATTTGATGAGATCAACAAACAGGTCAGTCGCAGCCAGGGCGCCATCAGTGACATCATACTTTACGCCTTCTTTCTGGAGCGTGCATTGCGTTGTGTCATTGATCAAGCCGTCGAGGAGCAGGAGCTGGAAGATCAGGAAGTAGCAATGCTGAATGATTTTCCAGGGGGGCTACTCCATCTGAGACAAGTCAGCAGGAGTTTGAAGAGAAGTCAGAGGAGGATGGTGGTTGGGGGTGAGGAGAAGGAGCAAGAAGAGCAGGGTTTGAGGGGGACTTTAAACTTTTCTGTGATCCCTGGTGCTGTCCGTGGATGGACGACATTCTTCTGGGCGATGAGCAGGAGCCAGGGCGCTCCACCGCTTCCAATTTAGTGTAAATGGGCGCCTTGATGCTCCAGTGTTTGAAGAAGGGACCCCCGTATAAAAAGCATAAAGGGCAAGGACCAGTACTGGGTGGAAACGTACTTAGACCCCCGGTAGAAACACAAAATGGCGGAAATGTTACCACCATCACAGAGGGCTGTCAGAATGCAGTACTTCCAGGCCTTGTTTCGAGAAATGCTGCATTCTGCTTTTGCGGGTGCTGGCAGAGGAATTTCCACCCACAGAGAAACAGGTGCGGGCACCAATTCTACCGTGCCTGCTAGAAGAGGGTGGTTTGAAGATGTGTTGGTCACTTTAGATATGAGATAATTCTTTCAGCCAACCCAACGACAGCCTCCTTCTGTGGATTTTTTTTGTCTATGTAGTATTTGCTTGAGGGAGTGGCACCTTCAAGTGTGAATGCGCACCTATTTTATCTTGGGAGTAGCATTCCTCTGCACTTTTGCCCTTCCTATCCAATAGAGCGCCTTGATTAGGTGGTACATATGGGTGTGCTGGCTCCTCCTCTCATTGGTTGCTTGATGCACATGGAGGTGACTAGGAGCAGCACACCATATGTGCAGCGTCTGCGCTCCTGAACATAGAAGCCCAATGGCTTAGGTAGGTTTAGCGTAGGACCCGCCTGACCTGAGACCACCTTGGCGCTTGGTAGGCAGGCTTAGATGTGTTTTGATCAAAATATATTGACTAAGTGTCTCAGATATTATTATATCAGAGTGAGGACTTTGTCCATGTATAATGTTTGCATCTACTTTACTAAGTGCATTATTATCTTATTTCTGTGGTTTTCTTCAATAATATGGCCAGGGACATCCGCACATTTGTATATCACATCGTGCAGGATGTTTTTATCTTAGTTTTTTCTGTCGATTTTTTTTTCCTCCCTCCGTATCAGCCTCAGGGAACGCCTAGACCGACAGGTGTCCGACTACATTGGGTTAACGGCCGGTGTGGACGCTCTGAGAAGCAAGGAACCCCTGGAATACTGGGTGTGCAGACTTGACCTGTGGCCAGAGCTGGCACAATTTGCCATGGAACTCTTGGCTTGCCCCTCGTCGAGTGTCCTGTCCGAAAGGACCTTCAGCGCAGCAGGGGGATCATGAAAGATAAGCGCACTCGCCTAGCTCACGACATGAATGAGGCATGGATCTCGGAGGAATTCAAAACCTGTGACAACGTGTAATTGAAATTCCTCATGCCACAAATATCCGCCACCACCCAGAACAAAAAATGGTCCATGTCTTTTGTATATACAGCGGCATAAAAGACCTTTTCTGTCAGGTGAATGTCTAATTTTTGGGGCCTGTACTGGCCGACAATTTTTTTTTATCCAGTGACCGCCTAATGTACCTCCAGCCACATCACACAAGTTCTTTTCTGTCAGGTGAATGCCTAATTTTTGGGGTTTGTACTGGCCTACAGTAAAATTTGTATCCAGTGACCGCCTAATGACCTCCAGCCACATAATCACAAGTTCTTTTCTGTCAGATGAATGCCTAATTTTTGGGGCCTGCACTCCAGTGGCCTACAGTAAAATTTTTAGCCAGTGACCGCCTAATGTACCTCCAGCCACATCATCACAAGTTCTTTTCTGTCAGGTGAATGCCTAATTTTTGAGGACTGTACTCCAGTGGCCTACAGTAACATTTTTAGCCAGTGACCGCCTAATGTACCTCCAGTCACATCATCACAAGTTCTTTTCTGTCAGGCGAATGCCTAATTTTTGGGGCCTGTACTGGCCTACAGTAAAATTTGTATCCAGTGACCGCCTAATGTACCTCCAGCCACATCATCACAAGTTCTTTTCTGTCAGGTGAATGCCTAATATTTGGGGCCTGTACTGGCCGACAGTAAAATTTGTATCCAGTGACCGCCTAATGTACCTCTAGCCACATGATCACAAGTTTTTTTCTGTCAGGTGAATGCCTAATTTTTGGGGCCTGTACTCCAGTGGCCTACAGTAAAACTTTTATCCATTGACCGCCTAATGTACCTCCAGCAACATCATTACAAGTTCTGTCAGATGAATGCCTATTTTTTGTACTGCCGTGGCCTAAAATATAAATTTTCTAGACCCCAGCAGGGCACATTTTTGAGAGTTTCCCTTTAAGACGCATAAAAATTTTAGGGGAATTTTTGCCATTGATCCCCCTCTGGTATGTCACTGTCCATGTTGTGGGTCTATTTGTTCACTTCTAGTAAGTATTTGGTGGCTACAAATATGACCTGAAGGTTTTTCAGGCTCGCTTGCCATTAAAGTCAATGGGGCTCTCCGCAAACGCTCGGTTTGCGAACATTTGATCGCGGGTTCGCGAAACGTCCTGGCTGATCGTTCATCATTACACAGGAGGACTGTAAAAAAAATTTATGTGTGTGTGAGGATAATGCATGGCTTCAGGGCATTTCACTTAGGCCTCCTGCACACAAACGTTTTCTTTTCCGTTTCCGTTCCGTTGTTTTGTGTTCCGTTTGCGGTCCGAATGCAGAACCATTCACTTCAATGGGTCTGCAAAAACAACGGAAGGTACTCCGTATGCATTGCGTTTCCATATTTCTGTTCCGTTCAAAAATAGAACATTACCTATTATTGCCCGCAAATCACTTTCCATGGCTCCATTCAAGTCAATAGTTCCGCAAAAAATGTCTTCCATATCCGTTCCGTTTTTGCGGAACCATCTATTGAAACTTTTATGCCCAGCCCAATTTATTTATGTACTTAGTGTTTAAACATTATTGTATGCTTCCGGTTCCATTTGCGATCTGCAAAAAACGGATCACAAACAGAAACCAAAAGGAAAAACGGAACGGCAAAACGGAGCGGAAGCGGAAACATTACTGAAACAAAAAAACAGAAAATCAAGTCCTCACTGCCTGACTTTTGCCTGACTTTTCTCTCTCCCCTCTCCTCCTGCCCTGGTACTCAAATGGGGCCCCATATTTCTGCTGGATATCTCGGGCCCTTTACAGCTGTACCGGCTGTACCACCAGTGCTCATTGAGGCTGCAAATGTAAAGATACAGTGCAATATAAGGGCTAATGCACACGACAGTAAAATAAAGATGACGTCCGTGTGCATTCCGTATTTTGTGGAACGGAACAGCTGGCCCCTTATAGAGCAATACTATTCTTGTCCATAATGGGGACAATAATAGGACATGTTCTATTCTTTTATGTAACGAACATACGGAAACGGAATGCACATGGAGTAACTTCACTTTTTTTTGTGGACCAATTTAAATGAATGGTTCCGCATACAGTCCGCAAAAACAACGGAACAGAAACGGAAAGAAAATGCGTTCATGTGCATGAGCCCTAAGAGTTAACATTGCATTTGCCTATATTGAGGAATGTATTTGGTATTTATAATTCTAAAGATAATGGGTCACCTTTGTTTCCTGCCAGTTAAAACCAGATAGTGACACAATTTCTAATCTGTCTTTCTTTTCTGATTTTTATTCTATTTTCTCAAGGATCAGGGCCGCCATCTTGAATGATCTGTTGTTAACAGCATTTACAGCTTTACAGCAGCCACTTTAGGCCATATAGGGGTGCACCACCAATGAGACCAGGTGAGGCGATCGCCTCAGGCAGCACCAGGTAGGGGCAAGATAGGGGCAGCGGAAGGGCCATGGGCAATGAGCGCTTTCATTATGGCAAAGGGGTTAGGTTAAAAAATTGGCATTGGGCGGGGGGGCGCCGTTTCAGTTTTCACCTCAGGCAGCAGAAAGGCTAGGTGCACCCCTGTGGACATAGACACAATAGACTGGATGGGTGCAGAGGTCATTGTACAAGGAAAGAATAGATAAGCTATGATATCCCCTTTTGTGTATGGTAGGATCCTGTTTGCTGCTATCTGCCTATAATGGTAATGATGAAAACTGAACTGTAGAGACTAAGAAGTGGCGCCTGATATTAGGCTTAGTGGTGAGTACATAAACTGCAGGATTTTAGGATTTTTTTTTAAATATAGGTAGTGACATAGAAAGTTTAAAATATCATGAAAAATTCTGATGACCCATTTAAGAAGAAGACAATGCCTAGACACTACAGGAATGCAGTGATGGTCAGTTCGCACGCGAACACATACGGGCTGCCATCTTTAGTAAGGTAGAGTCACCCGTCCGGCGATGCACAGGTAAGCCCTTACCTGTGCCTGTGCCGGGAGCCGGTCTGAAATCAAATGCAGTCACCGGGAGCAAGCAGTTCCGAGAACAGCCGCCAGGGGCCTTCATCGGGTTTTTTCTCAGAACTTTCTGCTCCCGGTGACTGCATTTGATTTCAGACCGGCTCCCGGCACAGGTAAGGGCTTACCTGTGCATCGCTGGACGGGTGAGTCTACCTTACTAAAGATGGCAGCCCGCATGTGTTCGCTGGCGAACACTGCGAACTGACCATCACTGCAGGACTGTAGTTACAAGTGCAAAACCATAACTATACCAACAAGTGTTGAGCAAAGCAAAGCAATTAAAGCAAAATTCAGTCCGAAGTTTGAAAAACTTCGATTCGCAACTAATTAAAATTTTTCCTAAAATGGTGCCTGCCCGTGTTACAAAGTGAAAGTAAGAATCCTGGGAACGCAAGATCACCCATAATGCTGTGTAGCCAGCCAATCTGCAGATAGCCATCCCCTGTGATATCACAGCCCTATAAAACCCTCATCTTTCGCGGTCTCCGCCCTTGTCCTGTGAGCTGAGCATAGGGAGAGACGTGGCAAGCGCTCTTGCTCTAGGGACAGTGTTGCTGAAAATGATTACTAGAAGAATATTGGAGAGGGAGAGTGCGTCACTTTATTTTATTCCTACATTTACTTATTCCTACATCAGCTGTAAATGTAATTCAATACCAATTAGATCAAAGCCTTTATCATTGGGATGCCAGTGTGTCAACCAATACTATCCCGTCTACACCCCTTAAGGGGGTCAGGTCTTAATGATGACCATCCTCATCTTTTGCTGGCTTTACTTCTTCCAAATCATCCTTCTTGCTCTCCATGTCCTAGAGAAGTCAGCAAGATGCAGAGAGAGAGAAGGAGCTGGATGTTCCTGATGACATATTCTTATCGATATTAGAAGATGTGGAAAAGGAGGAAAAGCAGATGGCAGAAGAAGGGCTCCTACCTGTAGAGCAGGAGAGCACTGGGGTTGGAGAAGGGGGTATGCCAGAGCTGATTAATATTCAGTGTTTACTGTCAAATAACCCGCAGGAGATTGCAGGCAAGAACACCAATAATATACATATTGTGCCCCCACCTAGCCAGCTAAACCCCATACCAGCAAAAGCCCATTTACAAGTGCATTAAAGGGGCCACGCTGCCATTGACAATGAAGAAGGACTATACTTCATTATTAAATGAAAGGCAGCTACGGGCTAATTAGCCGCGAGCTTCTTCACCGCAGCACGGCTGTAACGTGTGGCCATACCCTATGGCAGAGTGGCCTGTATATACCTGATTTATAGTGATTCGTAAAGAATGGAATTTCTTGCCTAACTTCATTTCTAATACCAACATTTACATGATATATATTTTTATACTTAACTTTTGCTCCTGCTGACTGGTGTGCATTTAATTACCAGTTAGCTCCAGCTTTCATCTGCTTACTTCTTTAGGAAGACTACACAGATTCATATTATACAGTATGCCATGTGTTTCAACTCATACATTCTGCTTGCAGGATATAAAATTAAACTTGCCTAGGAATAAACATAGGAGCCCATATGGGAATCGTAACACCTCTAGATCCGTTCTGACAACATGTAGCACAAATACTCCTCTTGCAGTGAAGGATTTATGTCACATATCAGCACTTTGCCAAGAAATCTCCTACTTATATGTACTATTTTGTGCATCCAATAGCGCAGTCCACAGCAGTATGAAAGACGGACTACTTTTTATGTGTTTGCAAAAAATCTAACAGCAATTAAGAGGTCATTTTTAGTTCATATATTACAGCCACCCATGTGTAGATCTACTATGAAGGGAGTTTAATAACACTTCTGAAATAGAGGGCAAAAGAAAAACTCAACTCAAAAGCTGATCTAACTAGACAAATCAAATACGCATTTGTATTTTCATGTGAAATAAAGGCTTATTGGGATTTCCTCTAATTTCACGACATAGTAATACAGTATACTATATAGAACTAGATTAGTGCAGTTTTTAGGGTACTTTCACACTAGCGATTTTCTTTTCCGGCATAGAGTTCCGTCCTAGGGGCTCAATACCGGAAAAGAACTGATCAGTTTTATCCCCATGCATTCTGAATGGAGAGAAATCTGTTCAGGATGCATCAGGATGTCTTCAGTTCAGTCTTTTTGACTGATCAGGATGGAGATAATACCGCAGCATGCTACGGTTTTATCTACGGCCAAAAAAACTGAAGACTTGCCAGAATGCTGGATCCGGCATTAATTTACATTGAAATGTATTAGTGTCGGATTCGGCATTAAAAATACCGCAATGCCGGATCCGTCCTTCCGGTCTGCACATGCGTAAACCTTTAAAAATGTGAAGAAAAAAAATAGAAACGGATCCATTTGTCCGTATGACAAACTGACAGACGGAACCGTTCTTGAAATACATTTGTGAGACTGATACGCACCTGGATCCGTCTACAAAAGCTGTCTGTTTGTATGCAGATTGCCTGATCCGGCAGGCAGTTCCGGCGACGGAACTGCTTGCCGGATCACTCTGCCGCAAGTGTGAAAGTAGCCTTGATTTGCAGTCATTATGGGGAGAAACTAAAGGAAGCACTACTTCTTGTAAATGTTGTACTGGGTCCTATTTGACAGTGATCTTTAAAGGGAACCTGTCATCAACTTTATGCTGAGCTCACTGAGGGCAGCATAAAGTAGTGACAGAAATGCTGATTTCATTGGTGTGTCACTAATGAGCTAAAAGTAAGTGGTTGCCGAGAACCGGCATCATAATTATTACAGCCCAGGCTTTGAAAAGAGTCAAATCTATTTGAGAAGAGTCATGGCTATTCATAATCTCCAGCTCTTCCCATCCATCTGCTGATGATTGGCAGTTCTCTCCTAGAGAGAAAGGGAGAAAACTAGGTAGAAGCCTGTCAGTCACCTGCAGGTGGGCAGGAGAGCAGGAATCCATGAATAACCAGGACTCTTCTAAGGTGGCCGGGACTCTTTTCCAGGTCCAGTCTGCAATGATTGTGATGTTGCTTCTGGGCAACTGCTTACTTTAAACTTTTAATGACAGACCTCTGAAATCAACTCACCTGTCTCTACTTTATGCTACCATTAGTACAGGCAGCATAAAGTTGATGACAGGTTCCCTTTAACCACTTAAAGGGGTTTTCTGACTTTTCCATACTAATTACTTATCGTCTAGATAGGTCATCGGTATCTGATTGGTGGGGCTCCTATGAGCACCGTGGCCTTCTCACCAAGCGCAGTGCAGTACATAGCACAGCGGCTGTGCTTGGTATCGCAGTTCAGCCCCCTTCACGTCTATGGGGATGGGCTGTGCTTATGCCATGTGACGGATGAGCACGATGTCACTGGCCTAGGCTAAGCTGCAAGAAGGGTGCAGCGGTCATGGGATTGCTGCAGCTTCCTTAAAGAGCTGATCAGCAGGTGATGTATTTTTTTTACACTTTGTGTCCCCAATAATTTCATACAACCCCTTTGGGGATCATTTAACATTTTCTTTTATTGCTGATTTCTCCTGTAACAGGTGCTGACATAGTAGCCCCCAGAGAGGTTGACAAGGACCAACTCCTTTAACCAATGATTGGCTGGGCAGGTTTCTCACGTAAGTGGTAGGGGATCAGTAGAGGTAAGTAATGCTTCTTTTTTTATTGATATTTTCTTTTTTTTCTTTTTCTCAAAAAAAACCTCTAACAGCGTTTTTTTACCATATGGTTAGACCAAGCTGCTGCTGTGGGGGCCTCTGGAGAGATAGCGGTTGGTTACCTCTTCACAGGCTATATAAACAAACGTGTAACTTATGGGCACAGTTAAGGATCACATAAAGAGGCATAAAAATACACACCAAGGGCCAAACTTATCATTAAAGTATGCCATTTTTAGTGGCATGAAAAAGTTGCAAACTGCACATTTGCAACTTTTTTAACGGCGCTTGTGAAAAAATTCTTGCTAAGTGCCGTTACTCTGCCAGCCTGGCAACTTTCCAGAAAAGAGGATGTGATGAGAGCTGGGAGAGGAGAGGGCCGGTGGCCCCACCATAGGGGCTGGCAAAGATGACATGCCCATATACACATTTGACTAGTGCAGCTTGTCACTGGCTTCAGCAGTCTTGTGCTATATACTGCTGAAGCTACTGATTGGCTGAAGTGGTCACATGTGTATAAATACTAGCATGTCACTGCCGCAGCCAAGTAAGAGAAGACCAAAGGGAGGTGGAGGAGTGGCAGTGCTGGAAGCAGTGTGTGTCCAACAGGCATGTATGGTTTTTTAACATTACTACAATTCAACAATTACAATTGTATGCAAATTAACTCTTTCCAAAAAGAAAAGAAATCTGAGCCTCTAATGCCACCAGATGTAAGGAAGCCATCCTACAAGTCAATGCTCAACCTTTTAAAGGGAATCTGCCACTGAGATTCTGCCCTATTATCTTCTGTAATGCATAAGTAGTGCTCACAAGGAGTTTCTACTACTCCTGGTTATCCTGCCATCAGTGCTCAAAGCTGTGCTGAAATACACAGTCTGGACTGCTTTGCTGACATAATGGAGAAGACTCCTGTGTGCATGCATGACAGTCCAAACTGTGTATTTAAACACAGCACTCAGAGCTGACATGGGGATAATGGGGGGATGCAATAGAAAAATAAAAAAAATAGTAATCTGGACTCTTTAACTGTAGTACTTCTAATGTATTACTGTAGATAATAGTCCAAGATCATGGTAACAGAATCTGTGTAAACAGGCCTTGAGACATAACTTGGATTATAAACTAAGCCAGTAACTCATCTGTGACAATGAAACTGCTTTTAACGTCAGTCTGCACAAAGTGTGAACCTGTCATCGGAAGGGGAGCTCAGTTCAATCACTGTTATGAAGCCCTATAACCGCTTTGTATGCTCCCTTGCTTGATAATGAGATGTTTCAATTTTCAACTTTATATGTCAATTATGGCCAACATATACTGACAAGTTTTTAATTTGTTTCCACTATTAATCTTGCCCTACACAGACTGGGAGTAAAGCACTGGGGTGATTGTATAATTTGCCATACAACCATACATACCTGTCATGAGTAAGGACTGGTATTTTATAGTCTGAAACGCGTAAACTATTTACGGTGCTTTAAGTGTTGGATTTTTTAACCGCATGAAATAAAGAAACACCTGTTTTATGGAGCTGGATCCTTTACTTTTTTCTTCAATTTGCCATACAACTATAAAAGCAATGAAACAAAAAAGCTGCCATTGCTGGGTGGCAAGATCTGTCTATTGTTCCTCAACTACAGCCATTTACTGAACAGAAAAGTCAGAGGCACTATTGACTATAGGACTTGTGATCTGACAATGTCTTGTAATGATTATTTTTTACTCCAGTAACTATATTCTCATATCCACCTAATTGTTGATATGAGTTACAAATTACAATAACTTAGCATTAAAGGAGTCTGGTTTCAGCAAAAATCTTGACAATAATGGGAAGTGGCCTTGAAGAAAATGCAGCAGTACTTGCCCAGTAGACCATCAGAGCTTTTCCTGTCCGTTTTTTGTTTACTGGGCTTTAGCGGTGATGTGACATTAGCAACACAGTTCACACCTTAGATCTGTGATTGGCTGTGGTGGGTTACAGCACCGAATGCATTCCCCTTCTCTACTACTATTCCCATAATGCCCTATGCTTTGAGCCCACATTGGGGGGCAAAGCTTGAATATCCAGTTCTTCTACGCTGGCTCTACAGGAGAAGCTCCTAAAGACCACGCCTAGCACCCAGTGAACACATTGAGGGCAATTTTTTGAAGTCATGTTTGCTTGAGTCTATGTTGCAATAATTTGTGCAAAATTTATCAAATACTGTAAGTTGTTTGATAAATTTGGTAATTATTATTTTTTTTTTACAAAGAACACTTTTGTCTAGAGATGCTACTTTTTGCTTTATATCACTTCCCTACCACAGTGAGACTGCAAATAGTTTGGCGACTCTAAAAATTTGCAGTTGATAATAAATCTGGCACATACAAAAGTGGCAAGGGTCAGTGCAAAATCACAAAAAGTTGTTCATTTTCTGCACAAAAATTGTGTGTACCAAAATTTGCATTAAATTTACCCCAGTGACTGGTGTAGTCAGCAGGTAGCCTGCGTGGGGAATTATGATGACGGAGAAAAAAAAGAGAAGTAAGGGAGTAATAGCAGAAGTTCTGACAAATTAACCACATCCGTGCTGAGTATGATTGATGCCCCCTGCCTCTACCACAAAAAAATGACGTTAAAAAATAAAATTAAACCTTGAAGTGCTTCTTTAAAGGTAGGCACGACAGTATTTCGTTATTTTCATTGTTAGCTTCATAACCAGTGAGTCTTTTTGGTTTATGGATCAGTTTATCCACACAATACTGTACATACTACATTTTTAAAATTGCATACAGGTCTTTTAAAGAAGCATGCCCACAAAAAATCTTTATTCTCTGGCCCATTAGAAAAGTATATGATATAAATTGTAGATAAGGTAATCTTCTTACCAGTAACTGTATTTGTGAGTTATAACCTCCCTTCTGATACTCAGCTATGTCATGTGACCAGCACTCTGATTTCCAACTGACACAGGACAGGAAGTCAGTTACTTCTCTATTCATTCCTATGAGACTGACATTGAGGCTCCCATAGGAATCCATTGAGAAACTGTCTTCCTGTCCACACATAAGATGCTGTGTTATTTGGAGAGTCAATGTGTTGGCCACATGACATAGCTGAGGATCAGAAAGGAGGGGATAACTTACAAATACAGACACTAGTAAAAGATTACCTTCACTATTTGTTCTTTTTTTATTTCTTTGTCGAGCTCACTGGGAAGGCCGCACATGCTCAGTTTCATCCTTCAGTTGCCTCCTGAGCTGTGATAGGGAGAGAGCTCCAGCAGAAAAGACCCTCCCTTTGAACTACCAGCTTGGTAAATCTAGCAGAGCTATTAATGGGGATATCTCTGAATCCATGTGAAGAACAATGCTAGTTACTGAGTTTCAGTTCCCCTAGTCCATTAAACCTAAAATAGCTTGTGATAATGACAGATAATTTCTATTGCTAGTACTCCTACTAGGTTTCTAGTATTACTTGTAAAAATACCAAAACTAGTAGTAATAGTGGTATCAAACCATGATCAATAATAACACTTAATGCTGGAGCATGACTTAAAGACTTCTTTTAGCTAGACTTTTCATCTCGTGCAGTGTTTAGCCACCTATATTTCCTGAACAATATGCTGTATACATTAATTGAATATAAATGTTTCTGAAAATACATCTCACCCTATAGCTCAGGACATATAATTACTGTCACCATAGAACCCATGCAGTCTGCATTGTAATCTGGTAATGTTTGCATTTTGCAAATAAATAAGGAGATAAATAAGCACTAGTGATGATCGGCATAGGCAATATTCTAATTTACAATATTTAGCAAATTCACAAAATCACAATTGTAAAAATCAGCAATGTAATATGCACGTATTTCACACGCACAATTTCATTACTTATGACAAACAATCTATATGCCAAAAAATGTCTTTCCCATATGCCCATGTTTATGCAAATGAGTTTACATGACAAAACAGTATAGAAAGGTCATTGAATATAAATGTTAGGACAATTAGGGTACTTTCACACTAGTATTTTTATTTTCCAGTATTGAGTTCCGTCACAGGGGCCCAATACCGGAAAAAAACTGATCAGTTTTATCCTAATGCATTCTGAATAAAGAGCAGTATGCATCAGTTCAGTCCCTCTTACATTTTTTGGCCGGAGAAAATACCGCAGCATGCTGCAGTTTTCTCTCTGACCAAAAATCCTGAACACTTGCCGGAATGCCGGATCCGGCATTATTTTCCATTGAAATGCATTAATGACAGATCCGGCCCCAAGTGTTCCGGAGAAAACGGAACCTGTTTTGCGGTCTGCGCATGCGCAGACCTTTAAAAATGGGACAACCAGAAAGACGTATCCGGTATTGCAATGTATTTTTCAGACGGATCCGCACCAGGATTCGTCTGACAAATGCATCCGTTTGCGTCCGGATTGCCGTATCCGGCAGGCAGTTCCGGTGACGGAACTGCCTGCCGGAATCCTCTGCCGCAAGTGTGAAAGTAGCGTAGTAGTGTGAAAGTATCACCCTAATGATAATGATCTAGGTTCGCAGGTCCCCCAAGCTATCCAACTCAAATCAAGCAACTTTGAGACTTACTGGTCCTCAGTCAGATGAGAGCTGGTCTTGAAGGTCTCATTGCACACAAGGCTGCCATTGTAAGGTATGCTGACTACCTGTCTCATGGATGGATAGATTGTTGGCTTGCACATAGCCGGCTAGTGGCATATAGCCTTTGTGTGATTGTCTGTTATATGTTGTCTATTGTGTGTTATAGGGAATGATTTATTTAAAAAATAATATAGCATCTATAAAAAGATATAATTAATTATAGGTAGAAAAATATTAATAATAAAGGTTTATTAATGATAGGTAAAATAATAACTATAAAAAAAGAAGGTATGGATGATAGATAACATAATAAGGATAAAGAGAAGCTACATACAATAAATGAAAAAAGAATATAGGTTTATCTAGTGATAAAAAAATAATCTAGATTATTCGCGATTACGATTATATAGCACTATATTCTAGAATTTTGCGAATTCTCGAAGTGCTGATATTCGCAATAAAAATTCACTAGAATATTCGTGCTCTCTATGTGGTGCAGAATAGGCCATTATGAAAGCATAAAATAGAGACTCCGGTGTATACCTGATTTATGTGATGTGTAAGTTGTGGGTTATCTGCCATTTTGATTTCTTCTCCCCCTCAGATATGGGTTTCCTAATGAATCCTACATTCTATCCTGTCCTATCTATAGATCAGTGACATACACCTACTGTCCCCTCACACTGCAGAGTCTCCATGTTTTCTTGTGTAAGTCAGCTTCTACTCGTCTACCCTTTCTCTCCTATCAGCCCTTACATGCAGGAGGCAGGGAGTAT
This sequence comes from Bufo bufo, assembly GCF_905171765.1. Lineage (NCBI taxonomy): Eukaryota > Metazoa > Chordata > Amphibia > Anura > Bufonidae > Bufo > Bufo bufo. Next base: position 280,341,622 of record NC_053392.1, read on the forward strand.
GAAAATGCCCTAATGGAGTATAGTCCCTTTGCGATGATATTGGCACTAAAGTTTATAATTACAGATGAGTGAATTTCCCAATATTCATTTCAGGTCTGGTTCGGCCATCAGATTCAATTTGTGTCCCAATTACCCTGAAAAGTCATGTATGACACTCTGGGGTCTCCTAGGTCTCTAACCAACTCCTAAGTAAAGGTATGACCACTGATATACATGCATAGACACTTAACTGAACTCCTTCTACCTATCATCTTGGAAAGATCGGATAGCAAGAGAGCAAGATGTGGGGGAAGTTAAGAGTTACATTTCCTATATGAGAGAAGAACAGTAGCGATGCTAGTAAATCAATAGACATATGAACAAACCATAACCCAGACCAATAATAAATGATATATTAAATGCTATAAAAATTGATTGAATTAAAAAAAGAAAATGGCAGCCACTTACCGGCACAGATATTTCATTGTTACTCTTCAGTTTGCCTAGGATAGTGTAGCCATCCACATTAATTTTGCCTACTGGCACCAGCTTGAATGAATCCACTTTGATGCAATCAATATAAAGTGTGATTTTATCCTTTTGCACGCTAAAGAGAACTTTGTGGAACTTGGTGTCAAACAAGAAGGGGAGATGAGCAAAGCTGATAGTGTTCAATTTCCCATCTGCTCCCTTGTAAGAGAACTCAAGAGCTTTTTTAGGACCATTGAAATTGATTGCGGCTTGCTGCTTTCCCTCAGAGTCTACGATTTGCCAGATACTCCAGTATTTGTTCTTTGTGGTGTCTTTCATCCGGAAAGTGAACATAAAGGAATATTCCTCAGGTAGTCCACTGCCATAGATGTGCCTATAAGCGTACAGTTAAATGGATAAGCTATTTAGTACTAAAGGGATCAGCCTATAAAAGATTTTTTTTTCATTTCTTTTATTCATTTATCTCACGTTGCAGTAAAACAATACAGGAAAATCAAGTCCTAAAAATTGTACATTTACTCCTGTAAATGAACAATTTTGGAGTTCAAAGAAATGCATTGTGAGCTTGAGAGCAATTAAACATAAAAGGCATCTTAATCTGTACAGAAGGTAAATCTGTCTGATTGCATTTATTAATTAAACTGTCCAATCCAGGCGACTGCTGTTCAGACTAATTGCCCTCTTTGCATAGTTGACGGAAGTGCCTGACAGTCAAGTGTTCAGTCAGCAATTGCGCTAATTATCCCATTTTGTGCACCTTCCTCGTCTGTAATGAAAGCACGTTGCTATCTACAGACATGGTTGTGCTGCTAACCACAACTAAAATAATGATATTATTATTATTATCATCATAATTAATATTTTTCCAATAAAAATAATAATAATCTAATCTAATTAGGATTTTTTAACAAAAAACTAAATGGCTGCACACCGTTATATATACAAACAATAGAGCTAAGAAATGGGGGTCATTCTAGATAAAAGTGGTACAATACCGACTATAAATGAGTAATGGACGCTCTTAGCGCATGGATATGTGATTCTGAAGGTTCTAGTCTAAATTTTCTAGCACCTCTTTTAGGATTTTTTAACGTCATACCTAACCAGTAAAATTTCAGCACCACTCTGAGAACAGCGCCTGCACTGCCTCTCACATGTCACAAGGGGGTGCTAATAGTCAATATTTTAGATATGAGTTTGTAAGAAAAACACCAAATAATGCTGTCTTTGTCATGAATTTACTTTGTTTACTAATCCAGATAAATTATTCCGACCTGCATTATCATATTGTTTGCAATGCCCTTTTATCCACAAAATTGCTCTAAACATAATCAAAGTAGTTTGGGTAAGCAGGAAACTAATTAGACTGTGGTCACACACATTAATGAGATACGAAAAACGTTTCCATTTACGCATTCTTGTCATACATACTAAAAAATAACCACTGAGTGTGCTGACAAGTGATCTATAGGTTACACACCTGGTCAGAATCCTGAAGTCGACATTAGTTCCCAGCTGATAGGCCACTTGGAATGGCGATGTCCCCACCACAGTCCGTATAGCGCCGACCGAAGCTGCTCTGTCTATCTGGAACTTGGAAATCAGATCAAAGCCTATGGGAGGAAATGAGAAGCCCATGTTTATTGTGAAGGAGATGTGAAGAGGCACTTGCTTACATTATACAAAGTATTCATGTGTCACAAGTTGCTGGAAACAACCAGTAATAAAAACTCGCACTGATGCATCCGTTTGTAATTTGTGATAATAATTCAGGGTTCGTGCACACATACAACGATAGCACACTGACCTACACATTTCAATGGGCCCATGTACACATCCATTTATTTAATGGATCTGGTTGGCCATCCCATTTACAATATTGCATGTATTATTCTGATCCGCTTTTCTAGATGAGACTTGCCCATTGAAGTCTATGGGACTGTGAAAAAAAACTAGTTTGCTTCTGTTTTCAATCCATTTTGCAGTTGGCAGACCTCTGCATCAAAAGTGACACCTCTGAGGAACCTCGGGGGCGGCACCATAAGCCTACCTGAGCACCTTTGTGGACTCTGCCTTGTTTAGACAGAAAATCTTTTCTGGATTTTCAGGAAGAAAATACTTCTGTTTTCTTTTGTTTTTTGTTTTTTTTCCAGATGGAAAAAAAACTGATGGAAACGGATGGAAAACGCAAAAGTGAAAAAACTATGAAAAAAAAAGACAGTATTTTCTGTATCTTCCTGATAGAAAACAGACAAAACGGTCAGTTTCTGGAAAGTTAAATGAAAACAACATCACCCAACTTTCCCCAGCTCCTGCAGCCACAGTGGGTAAAAAGAATGTCACTACATTAGTGGGTTGATTGGTCACTGCAACATACAGTGACAACACCTGCAAGAGGCTTTTATAGAAGCCACATTTCTGATTACACAGCTTTCCTAAAAACAGATAGATCTAAGCCTCACCAAAATATAATTCAGAGGACAGCTATAGGATTTATACTTAGTCTGAATGAAATAATCATCAATATCTGATCGTTGGGGGTCCGCTCGGCACCCCTACAGATCAGTTGTTTGAAGAGGCAGCGGCACGCCAGTGAGGGCTGCGGCCTCTTCCTAGGCCAGTGACGTCACATGCCCTAGGCTCGGCTCAGTCTCATTTGAGTGAATGGGGCTGAGTTGTAATACCAAGCACAGCCGCTACACAATGTTCGATGCTGTGCTTGGCAAGCTGCGAGGATGTCACGGGCCTCAACAAAGCGCCACGGCCTCCTCAAACTGCTGATAGACGGGGGTCCCAGGTGTTGGACCACCGCCCATCTGATAGTGATGACCTATCCTGAGGAATCTCAGAAAACCCCTTTAACATGCACTGTTGGCTCAAGCAGTCATGCCTTATATAATATAACGTGAGGTGAGGAGTAGATGTCAGATACCAATGCTGCTGCTTATCTTCATCGATAGGACAAGGAGGATCCAGTCCAGATTTCAATCTTAGGGTTTGATTGTCAGCAATTCTATTAAACATCATCATGTCTATAGCCATGCATAAGGTATAGGAGGGTGTACAAGATTCGCGGTCAAAGTCTCTCCTTACCTGGTAAGTCATCCTGTCCACCATTGATGGGTGGGCATTTGTGCTGGACGTTGTTGAATTTTAGACTAAATGGAAATCCTAAAAACAAGCACAACATTAAAGAAAGTTATAGAAACTCTCCGCCCAAGCATGAAGATGCACCAGATGATATAGTAGATGTTGCTCGCAAGTAAAGGCTGTCACATGTTATTTCTGACATTTTACATGAAGTTATTATTTGCCACTTTTAATATGAACATCACACTAAGTTCCAGTACGACTAGAATCTGGACTGTAACCGACTGGCTAATGGTTCTTCATACCTTCTCAGAAAAGGAGACACCCTGCTTTCTTTCTAGTAATCATACCCTTCACAGTAAGACTGCTAGGACCACCCCTCAGACAGTGCCCCCACCCCTCATTATTGGAAGGAATGTCTACAGGGACTGTGGCTTTGCTGTAGTCAGGCTGTGGTCTATTGACATTTACATGAAGTAGAGAGGGGAGATCAAATAGACGACCACCTAAATCTAAGCACTCAATGGTCTGCTTTTCTGAAAGCACTCACTGTGCGCAGGAAAAATAAACATTTTTCTTTACAAACGAGTTCAATACGACCCAGAAACATTTTGGAAAATGTTGCTCAGGTCTGGTTTGTGAGTACAGGGGCTTGAGATGTGGCCTCTGGGCAGAGCACCCACTTTCACACAGAGGGCTCTTTTTTCACACAGTGGCCCAGTCTGTACAGGTCTTTCCTTTAAACAACATTAGCCGTGCAAAAACACCTTTCAGTCCCAATGTAACATGTACTGTATCTGCAATTACAGCTATCTGGCTGCAAGCCAGCTATATAGGATCAAAGGGCAATTCATGCCAATGTTATCCAGCCCTGCCTCATGGGTTAACAGGAGAGACTGGAAGGGGCCTTCATGTATTGCAATTCAGAACTAATGGAGGTTTGCAAAAAGTTTTAGTGATATAACTCATAGAACCATTATGTCTGTCCATTTTTCTAATATCTGTCTGCCATCTATTGGTCTATTCCATATCTATCTATCTATCTATCTATCTATCTGTCTATCTATCTGTCTGCCATCTATTGATCTATTCCATATCTATCTATCTATCTATTTATCTATCTGTCTGTCTATCTATCTGATCTTTTGCATATTATCGTAGGACAGGTTTTCAAGTTGTGTTTTATCTATTATCTATCTATATCATGTCTATCTATCTGTTCTCTATGTATATCTATCTAATAGTAGTATCTATTTTCTATCATATGTGTTTCATATCTACCTATGTGCATTATCTTCTAATGCCTATCTAATCTATAATCTACCTGTAGTCCTCTGTAAATCACAGGGGGCACATGGAATAGTGACCCACAATACAGAAAATACACCATGACAAAGGGATCTTGGCTACAGCTGTGTCTCATTGTTTCCTGTTTATAGATCCATGGTCTCCTTTTGAATATTATCTAATGTCAGAATTTTAAGTTGTATTTTTAGCTATTGTCTGTCTATGTCGTATCTACAGTATCTAATTTTGTGTTCTGTATGCATTTCTATGATCTCATTTTCCTATCTATCTATCTATCTATCTATCTATCTATCTATCTAATTCTATCTCCTAACTATCTATCTATTTATCTCTAATTCTATTTATATCTATCTAATTCTATCTAATATTATCTATCCATCTAATTCTATCTATCTATCTATCTATCTATATCTAATTCTATCTCCTAACTATCTCCTAACTATCTATCTATCTATTTATCTCTAATTCTATCTAATATCTATCCATCTAATTCTATCTATCTATAATCTCCTTTTTCATATTATCTCATGTCAAATTTTCAAATTGTATCTTTCTCTATCTATGTCATACGTGTAAGTATCCGTTCTGTATGCACATAAAAGAAAATTGTCCATAGATCATAGTTAGCACTTACTTGTGTAGTGTTCAATTGTGCCATATACCAGGGTTGCCAGGAAGCTGATTGAGTACAAGGCAAATTGAATGTTCCTGTTAAGAGAAAGATTATTGAGTACATGACAAATACTATATATTGACTATTGGAATATAGAACTATACAAAATCTTGCAGATTTGCCCCCATTACATAACGCTCGTGCAGTCAGACCCACTTAATGTAAACGTTTGTAGCAAATGTCTTCAGTGAAAATGGCACATAGTTGTTAGTTACTGTAGTAGCTCTAGCAGTACTACTCCATACCGGTTACGATACTATTGCACTTACCAGATGCCCTTCATGGTTCCTTATACATTCGCATTAGCTCCCTGCTATCCCTGGGCACTGAGATTTTTGGAAGGGGTCTAATTATTTATAGGGAGTATAATTCTTTGGAATTTCCAGGCCAATGAGAAACTAGCAAGCCCTAGACTCCACCTCTGCAGCTATGAGTATGTGTAAGCTTGTGTATGGCAGGAGGCTCAGCCAGGGATCTACAGAGTAAAGCACTGCTGTGAAAGGTGGTCTCTGGATCCCTGCAATACTGACTCTTGTCTCCTGTCACTGACCACTGCCTGGAGCGCACGTGCTCGCAAGGTGAATATATGTATCTGTGCAGAAGAGAGTACTACCATAAACCTAGTGCTAAATAAGGGCATTATGTGACCTAAGATGGCCATAGATGTATTTAATTTGATAAGAAAATGACAAGAAATATATTTTTACATCAAAGTACAACATAATCTAGAAAATATAAAAAATGTCAAATATACAGTGTCCAAAAAAATTTAATAAGGATTAAAATCTATAAATTAGGCATATATTCATATATAACTTATAAATCTGTATGCATCATGCACACTTACCAATGTTTTAGTTGGCAAAATCGGGACATAAAGTCCCACCCCTGGGACCACCGGGGATTGCACACTTTTGGGTGGGGTCTATGTTAACAGCCTGACTTTGCCCGCACTGTCTCTGGAAATCAGGGACAGTCCAGCCGAATTCGGGACCGTTGGTAACTATGCACCATGTTGTAGAGCAGTAGGAGCTGAGCATATTGTCTTGTGGGGAAAGCCTCTATATGACATGTATTTTACTCATATAAATTTCTGTTCATTCTGAGCTAAGGGGTCATGTGGGTGGTCCTCCTCAATGACTGACAGTTATCTCATGAAGATAGGACCACCCACATGACCCCTTAGCTCAGTATAAGATCAATATATAAGATCAATAATTGACAAGTTAGGCCCCATTCACATAAGCTTATTTTTGGTCCTCATCAAATCCACATTTTGCGGATTTGATGCGGACCCATTCATTTCAATGGGTCCTCAAAAAATGGACAGCACACCATGTGCTGTCCACATCCATATGTCTGTTCCGCAGTCCTGCAAAAAGATAGTACGTGTCCTATTCTTGTCCATTTTGCAGACAAGGATAGACATTGTTACAATAAGTACGCAAAAAACGGACGGAACAAGGACATCATCTGTATTTTTTGTGGATCTGCATTTGGCGCATGGCTAAGCACATACGTTCCGTTCTGTTTGCTATATTTCATAAACCGTGCCCCCTTGTTAAGCAAACCCTCTGTGCTGTACACATAAAGGTCCTGTCCAAAAGGCTACATTCTCTTGACTGTATGTGTTTTGCGGTCCGCAAATTGCAGATCAGCAAAACATGGATACCGGCCGTGTGACAGAAATGCCTATTCTTGTCCGCGGACAAGAATAGGACATGCTCTACCTTTTTTGTGGGGCGAAGGAACGGATGTACCGTATTTTTGGCTCCGCATCCGTTGCGCCATTTTGCGGAACGGGTGTGGACCCATTGAAATGAATGGGTCCGCACCCGTTCCGCAAAATTGCGCAACGGATGCGGAGCCAAAAATACGGTCGTGTGAATGCACCCTTAGATGGCCGCTGATGGAGGGTCATGTGACCAGACACATCCCTCAGCCTCCATTCATACACACTGCACCTGCAATAAACTCTCAGCAGTGCAAGTGCAGATGGCAGGTTCAATGCATTTGAATGGGGGAGACATCACATGGAGGTGATTTGCCTGGTCACGTGACCCTTCATCAGCAGCCATTTTATGGACAGGATCTCTGTGTGGACAACACAAAAGACCTGGCAAACAAGAGGGCATACCTTATAAAAAGCTATATTAGTAATTGCCAGATAATTATCTGTACATAAACAATGGTCAACAATAGCCAGAAAGCGACCAACCCCTTTGATCTTTCAGTCTTGTGATATAAGTTGACGTGGGAAGTGTAGCAGGACAATGTTAAAGGGTCACTTAACCCTTAAAAGTAAAAAGCTAGTGCCCATGCACTACAATGGATAGTCAGGGCACTGTGAAAGAGCTAGAAACCGCAAAACTGTGCATAACTGATGGAAATAACTGACCAAATAACTGGTGCGAAATTGGCCTTACTACAGTCATTATTGCCATTGTTTTTAGCCAAGTGCATAAAAAACATCTCTAAGAAGGATCAACTCAATTAAACCAGACATAATTGGCTTTTACCTCACAGGTTTTTTTTTTGCCTTCCTCTGGATCAACTTGCAGGATAACAGGCCGAACTGAATGGACAAATGTCTTTTTTCGGCCTTATGTACTATGTTACTATGTATAATGCCTGGTAGGGTTCGTCCTGCTAAGAAAAACAATACTTGCCTAATGATCCTCTGTAGTGCTGTTCCTTTTTAATTCCATTTTATTAATTACGTTAATTAGGTCTTCAGAGCATCAAGGGGCAGACCCAAGGCCTTCAGAGCACCAGAGCCTCTCTGCCCTCACAGCTCCCATTATCTTGATTGACAAAGTCATCCATCTCAGCTGGACCTGTAATGTTGCACCTACACCATGGTTTACATGCGCAGTAGCTATCTGTACTGCTGGGGAAGCTGAGGCAGATGTACTGCTCAAGTGCTGATAGTGTAAGCTATTTCCTGATGAATACTTTCAATAGAAGGCTCTGACATATGACCCCTGTATAAACATACAATTGCATACTATGCCCATTGGACCACAAAATGTACAGTATACCGCAACTTATATTGTTTTTTACTGTATGTTTTTGCGTACAGTAACATACTCAACTACACAGAGAAAAAAATGGTACGCTGTGACATGCCAAAAAGGGACCCTAAGGAGTTTTTCTGGCAGATATGCTGAATGTAGTCCACAAATAAAGTGCGAAGATAGCCTAAGCCAATTAAAGGTGACGTTACCTACAAGCATCCTGAGTCGGTGAACCGCTAATCATATAAACAGTGATGGCCAGTTCACAGTGTTCGCCAGCGAACACCTGCCGGCTGCCATCTTAACTCACAAGTCCGGCGATGCACAGGTAAGTCCTTACCTGTGCCGCGAGCCGGTCTGAAACAAATGCGGGCACCGGTCTGAAACAAAGGCGGTTCTCGGAACTGCCTGCTCCCGGTGACCGCATTTGATTTCTGACTGGCTCGCGGCACAGGCACAGGTAAGGGCTTACCCTTGCATCGCCGGACGAGTGAGCTAAGATGGCAGCCCCCATGTGTTCGCGGGGCGAACACAGCAAACTGGCCATCACTGCATATAAATGACAGACTAACAGAAATCCCCAGCCTGGGAACAGCAATGTGTCACTGTGCCCCCATCATAGAAAAATAGGTGAGAATAGGTGGTACATTAATCAGACAAGATGGTGGTCTGGCTGTAGTTAACCATTGTAACATACCAACTATAAATTCCAGCTAAATCTCAGTGTTTCACTTGGAGTTCTCGATGGAAACATAGTCGCATACAGGGTGTTATTGTTCCCCTGCCCCTGAGTCGTTTAAGGTAAAATTAAGAACAGTAATGGCATGAAAATGTGACTTGTGGCATTTCCATCAATAGGTGGACGTGTTCCAGCACTACACGCTCACATATTGATCTAACTAATGTGCTGTATATGAACAAAGCTATGCAATTAAATATAGGGTTCCAGTAACGGTGTACTTCCCTGGAGAGAACGATAGAATAACTGGAATAAATGCAAACTCTTGACTCTGATCGGTATTAGCCATAATTAAGGTTCATTTGACAACCAGTTCATGTGAAAATATAGCGAACACATGTCCTAGTGAGGAGCCAAATGATAGGAGGGGAGCTTGGGTGCGACCAGAGCAATGGTGACGCTCTGAATGCACCAAAGGTCTAATCTGCATCTTAAGAAAAAGTATCATAACTCAAGAACAGAGCCTCGGATCAACAAAAGACAGTGCTTTAATTAGGTGAACCACAGCTATGTGTCTGTGCCAATAGTTTGATAGGGAGGTCACTGCTGACCGATTCCCTTTAAACTTCTGGCCCAACAATGGCTACATACATACCACCAGACATTTCTCAAATAATAACTACATACAAAGACCAATTAACCGCTGTGTGGGCAATGTAATTACAGTGCTACTTAATGCCTAAAAATACTGTTATTTGTATCCAATGAATATTAAAAAGCATCTGTCAGCATAATCAACCCTATCAAACCAGACCTGCTGATTAAAATAATACCAGTCTTGTGAAAATTGGCTGTGGCTTTCCCTGATCGTGGGAGAGTCGGAAGCTCCCCGCACACATTAGCGTGTTCGGCCGACAAAAGTATAATGTGTATGGCCAGCTTAAAGGGGTTCTCCGGGCTTTTAATATTGATGACCTATCCTCAGGATATCCATCAGCTGTATGAAGGGAGGGTGCGTGCAGTTCACGCGTGCCATCTCCCTTCTCTATTCCTGCTCGCCATAGACATAGCAGCAGCAAGCAGGAGGAGAGAAGGGAGATGGCACGCGCCTTCTCTTCATACAGCTGATCGGCTGGGGTGCCGGTTGTCAGACCCCCACCGATCTGATATTGATGACTTATCCTGAAGATAGGTCATCAATATTAAAAGCCCGGAGAACACCCTTAATGATCTGAATATCTCTGACACGGCTCAAACTGTGAGTGCTGGGTGAGTCAGAGCATCTCCAAAACTGTTATGGACACTCCCGAAAGCCCCACCACTCGCCTGCCATTCCCAAATGAAAAAATATTGTAGCACTAGCATTAAAAAAATTACAAAACAGGGTCTTGCAACTTTTTTTGGCGCCCTATACTGGCATGGCGTGCTTTGTAAATGACCCCCACAGTAGTGATGTCGCGAACATAAAATTTTCAGTTCGCGAACAGCGAACGAGAACTTCCGCAAATGTTCGCGAACTGGCGAACCGGGCGAACCGCCATAGACTTCAATAGACAGGCGAATTTTAAAACCCACAGGGACTCTTTCTGGCCACAATAGTGATGAGAAAGTTGTTTCAAGGGGTCTAACACCTGGACTGTGGCATGCCGGAGGGGGATCTATGGCAAAACTCCCATGGAAAATTACGTAGTGGACGCAGAGTCGGGTTTTAATCCATAAAGGGCATAAATCAACTAACATTCCTAAATTGTTTGGAATAACGTGCTTTAAAACATCCAGTGTGTGTATACGATCAGGTATGATGTTGTATCGATCAGGTAGTGTAAGGGTTACGCCCGCATCACAGACATTGACAGACCAAACTCCCCTTTTAATGCACCGCAAACAGTTCATTTGCACAACCGCAAACTCCCCATTTGCACAAGGTTGGATACCAAGCTAGCCACGTCCCGGTGATGTCATTGAAGGTTTCTTCCTCCACCCAGCCACGTACAACACCAAGGGTCCCCGAAAGGTCAATTGAATTGATTTTTCGAACGGGGAGATGGTTAAAAAAACGCTGGCTCCCTCCCCTTTGTTTTTATCCACGGTGACTGCGTCTGCGCCGTGCAATTTACTGTCACACCCGATATGAGTGGTATTTTCTGTAGTACTATTCTCATCAGTTTAATCCCTCTAACGTCCCCAATCTGGGTGCCATTTATTGAATAGATTTTTCGAACGGGGAGATGGTATCAGTGGTTGGCACTGGCAGTGGGCACACTACAGTCAGTAGAAGCGGGCCTGACACACACTGGCAGCAGGCAAGCAACTGAAATTACACTAAAGTGTAAAAATTAAATGCCTTATTTATCGGCAAGCTACTGTGCCACCCGGTATGAGTGGTTGGCACTGGCAGTGGGCACACTACAGTCAGTGGAAGAGGGCCTGACACACACTGGCAGCAGGCAAGCAACTGAATTTAGACTACTGTCTAAAAATTAAATGCCTTATTTATCGGCAAGCTACTGTGCCACCCGGTATCAGTGGTTGGCACTGGCAGTGGGCACACTACAGTCAGTGGAAGCGGGCCTGACACACACTGGCAGCAGGCAAGCAACTGAATTTAGACTACTGTCTAAAAATTAAATGCCTTATTTATCGGCAAGCTACTGTGCCACCCGGTATCAGTGGTTGGCACTGGCAGTGGGCACACTACAGTCAGTTGAAGTCGGCCTGACACACACTAGCAGCAGGCAAGCAGCTGAAATTACACTAAAGTGTAAAAATTAAATGCCTTTTTTATGCAAAGTCCTGTGCCAGCCGGTATGAGTGGTGGGCACTGGCAGTGGGCACACTACAGTCAGTGGAAGTCAGCCTGACACACACTGGCAGGCAACTAACCTTAGATTAAAGTGTAAAAATTAAGTGCCTATTTTTTAAGCAAAGTCCTGTGCCACTCGGTATGACAGGGGTGGGCACTGGCAGTGGGCACACTACAGTCAGTTGAAGTCGGCCTGACACACACTAGCAGCAGGCAAGCAGCTGAAATTACATTAAAGTGTAAAAATTAAATGCCTTTTTTAAGCAAAGTCCTGTGCCAGCCGGTATGAGTGGTGGGCACTGGCAGTGGGCACACTACAGTCAGTGGAAGTCAGCCTGACACACACTGGCAGGCAACTAACCTTAGATTAAAGTGTAAAAATTAAGTGCCTATTTTTTAAGCAAAGTCCTGTGCCACTCGGTATGACAGGGGTGGGCACTGGCAGTGGGCACACTACAGTCAGTTGAAGTCGGCCTGACACACACTAGCAGCAGGCAAGCAGCTGAAATTACATTAAAGTGTAAAAATTAAATGCCTTTTTTAAGCAAAGTCCTGTGCCAGCCGGTATGAGTGGTGGGCACTGGCAGTGGGCACACTACAGTCAGTGGAAGTCAGCCTGACACACACTGGCAGGCAACTAACCTTAGATTAAAGTGTAAAAATTAAGTGCCTATTTTTTAAGCAAAGTCCTGTGCCACTCGGGATGACAGGGGTGGGCACTGGCAGTGGGCACACTACAGTCAGTTGAAGTCGGCCTGACACACACTGGCAGGCAACTAACCTTAGATTAAAGTGTAAAAATGAAGTGCCTTTTTTTTAAGCAAAGTCCTGTGCCACACGGGATGACAGGGGTGGGCACTGGCAGTGGGCACACTACAGTCAGTTGAAGTCGGCCTGACACACACTAGCAGCAGGCAAGCAGCTGAAATTACACTAAAGTGTAAAAATTAAATGCCTTTTTTATGCAAAGTCCTGTGCCAGCCGGTATGAGTGGTGGGCACTGGCAGTGGGCACACTACAGTCAGTGGAAGTCAGCCTGACACACACTGGCAGGCAACTAACCTTAGATTAAAGTGTAAAAATTAAGTGCCTATTTTTTAAGCAAAGTCCTGTGCCACTCGGTATGACAGGGGTGGGCACTGGCAGTGGGCACACTACAGTCAGTTGAAGTCGGCCTGACACACACTAGCAGCAGGCAAGCAGCTGAAATTACATTAAAGTGTAAAAATTAAATGCCTTTTTTAAGCAAAGTCCTGTGCCAGCCGGTATGAGTGGTGGGCACTGGCAGTGGGCACACTACAGTCAGTGGAAGTCAGCCTGACACACACTGGCAGGCAACTAACCTTAGATTAAAGTGTAAAAATTAAGTGCCTATTTTTTAAGCAAAGTCCTGTGCCACTCGGGATGACAGGGGTGGGCACTGGCAGTGGGCACACTACAGTCAGTTGAAGTCGGCCTGACACACACTGGCAGGCAACTAACCTTAGATTAAAGTGTAAAAATGAAGTGCCTTTTTTTTAAGCAAAGTCCTGTGCCACACGGGATGACAGGGGTGGGCACTGGCAGTGGGCACACTACAGTCAGTTGAAGTCGGCCTGACACACACTAGCAGCAGGCAAGCAGCTGAAATTACACTAAAGTGTAAAAATTAAATGCCTTTTTTATGCAAAGTCCTGTGCCAGCCGGTATGAGTGGTGGGCACTGGCAGTGGGCACACTACAGTCAGTGGAAGTCAGCCTGACACACACTGGCAGGCAACTAACCTTAGATTAAAGTGTAAAAATTAAGTGCCTTTTTTTAAGCAAAGTCCTGTGCCACACGGAATGACAGGGGTGAGCACTGGCAGTGGGCACACTACAGTCTGTGGGCCTGCAGCTCCTCACACACAGGCAGGCCAGGCAACTGCAATATGTATATAAAGGAAAAAAAAAAAGCAGACTAATGTTGCAGCCCTAAAAAGGGCTTTTTGGGGTGCTGTCAGGACGCTGTCCTTACAGCAGAGATCAGATGAGTCTTTCAGGACTGGAGTGGACACTGAATTCACTAGCCTAGCTATCGATTTCCCAATTAAATCAGCAGCAGTTACAGTCTCCCTCCTCTCACTAAGACTGCAGCTTCAGAATGAATCTAAAATGGATGCTGTGCAGGAGGTGGGAGGGTCTGGGAGGGAGGGTATGCTGCTGATTGGCTGGAATGTGTCTGCTGACTGTGAGGTACAGGGTCAAAGTTTGCTCAATGATGATGTATAGGGGGCGGACCGAACATCGCATGTGTTCGCCCGGCAGAGGCGAACGCGAACAAGCTATGTTCGCCGGGAACTGTTCGCCGTCGGATAGTTCGGGCCATCTCTACCCCACAGTGTATCACAGCTTGCTGCAAATGGAGCTGTGTAACCAAAGAGGGGTCAGAGGGCCCATGCTGACCCTTGAAAGCACCTACATGAGCATCACAGCTTTACCATGGAGAAAAGGAAGACGGTGGCTGGTTCTGATAAATTATGTTTTCTTTACTTTATATGGATTTCCATATGCGTATGGTTCCTTTACCTGAGTCCAGTCCACAGCAGGCCCACAACTCGCAATATACTGTACCTAAAGAGTCAGATACCACAGGACACCTTCATAGGTATTAGGGAGGTCATGTCTTCACTGTTTAGAGCTGTTTTGGCAGCAAGAGAGGGACTACGCCATATTAAGGAGGTGGTTTTAATGTTATACTTGCCAGTCCTCCATGTCTTGTAATGTGTATAAGGGCAGCTAACCCATCCACTGTTTGCATTTCAGCTTCAGTTTCATTACATTACAAGTTGTGAAAATATCAATGTTGTCAACGCATTTCTAACCTGAAGCCCACTGAATGCTCTTTTCTTTGCTGTGAGATATGGTATGTGCAAATGATGGCACGATGTAAGACTACCGTAATTTCATTTCCTTCCTGAAAACCTAAAGAAAACACATTTTACATGTGTAAGAGAACCTTTGCAGACTGTGCAGCCTTGCTAGTGCCGACATCTCACAAGCATGTGCTAGCATTTCAGGAAAGGGGATAGAAATGAAGAAACAAGCATGGCTTAAATACCAAAAATTCTGATTGTTTCAAGCTGCAAGATATTTGCAGAAACTTAAAAGGGTGTTCTAAAAAATATACGCTATACACTATTCTGGAGCCCACTTCATAAGGGGTTAATGTGCTTGGCTTATTTATTTAATTACTAAAGGCTGTATACAGCAAGACAGTGTTAATTAGCCAGTTCTAGTGAGGCCTCTTGCCCATGAACCTAAAGGCTCCGTGCCTGTGCTGTGGACCGCAAATTGCGATCCGCAATGCAGCTGCATGCAGATCGCAGACCCATTCACTTGAATAGTGTCCACGATCCGTCCATTACGCAAAAAGATAGAGCAAGTTCTATCTTTTTGCAGAACGGACGCACGGAACGGAACACAACAGAAGCACTCCGTAGTGCTTCCGTGGGGTTCCGTTCCGTGCTTCTGTTCCGCACCGCATCTCCGGATTTGCGGACCCATTCAAGTGATGCGGAATGCACACGGCTGGTTACCCGTGTATTGCAGAACCGCCGTATGCGGTCCGCAGCACGGGCACGGAGCCCTTACGTTTCTGTGCAAAAGGCCTGATAGTTGCTGGGTTTGGGTTGGTCTCACCCTCTCTGTAGTTGGAAGCTGTTTAGTCTTGCACAGGCTGTTTGTCGGAGCAGAGAAAGTGGCAAGGACTCCAGTTCTGTGACCATACAGCAGTCAGCAAAGTGAAAGGATTGCTGGATATAAAAGAAAGTTCAGCGGCAATACAAGGAAGAATAGTGAGTATCTATAGGAGAAAGTAACACCTGTACTTTGGCTATAGATTTCCCTGCATCTTGGTTGAGTTGACCTCAGGTCACTCACCATATTAAAAAGATAGACTGGTCATCTGTTGGAGGTCTGAACCCTGCTAAGGGTGCTGTGGAAATACAGATATAGAGTGAGAGAGAAAGGTTGTACCCCCTTGGCCAATTTGGGAGGATTGCACAGGTTATCTGGAAAGAAACTAAGAGGGTACATTTATACTGTCTACACCCTAATACACAGCCTTGGGAAAGCTGCCTATGCAACATGTATATCAAGAACTATGCCTATCATGGTCACATGTACTTACAAATTGCTGAAGTTGCTAGCAAATCAATTCATCTGTTACCTTCAAAACCAGCTTTTGTATAGTTGGTGTGTTTGTGAAAA
Source organism: Bufo bufo (assembly GCF_905171765.1). Lineage (NCBI taxonomy): Eukaryota > Metazoa > Chordata > Amphibia > Anura > Bufonidae > Bufo > Bufo bufo. The sequence goes on from NC_053392.1 coordinate 280,357,892, forward strand.
ATTAAGGGGTATAGTTCCAAAGTATTGTAAAAGTATGGTCATTTAGATTGGTTCGCTTTATAGATAGTACTGCACAAAAAAAAGTAGCCCTCCTCCAGATAACTCTTTACATATTAGGCTACTTTCACACTGGCGGTAACCTTTTCCGGCAGGCTATTCCAGCGGGGGAACAGCCTGCCGGATCCATGCTACCACAAGTCCACTGTGCTGGCGAAATTCCGCTCCGGCTCAATTCACTATAATAGGGGTGGGCCGGAGGTCCGGCCGCAGCACAGCAAATGTGCCGAGAGGCGGCCGGACAAAAAATTCTGCATGCTGTAGTTTTATTCCAGCCGACTCTCGGGATGTTTGACGTGATGCGGCCGAATCTCCGGCTCACCCAATTATATAGTGAATGGGGCCGGAGCGGACTTCCGCCAGCACAGTGGACTTGTCGTAGCACAGATCCAGCAGGCTGTTCCCCTGCCGGAACAGCCTGCCGGAAAATGCTACCGCCAGTGCGAAAGTAGCCTTATAATTTAGGATTCTATAGCGAAACTCCTCCCATATGCCGATCACAGGGATTCTCTGAACTCTAAACCCTCCCTTTGCATTCTAACATGAGAATTAAAGGGGTTTTCCACTATCACACATGTCTGAATGCTAAGAGGTCTGACCACTGGGACCCCCAGCCATTACGAAAGTGAAGCAGCAGTGCTCATGCGTAACCGCCATTCCATACATTTCTTTGTAACTGGAAAGTATTTTAGCTGCACTTTGTGCTAGTAAAAAAAATGAAAAAAGTGAAAAACACACATTTCTTTAAACATTTGCACAGGTATAAACAACAAAATTCTAAAATAACAGCAAAAAATACAAAAATAAAATTGACATAAAAATTACTCAAATAACTTCAAAGACCCATGTGCTATAAAGAACAACAGAAAACGCACCTGGTCAGGAAGGGGCTAACTGGCCTGATCTTAAACTGGTAATACACTTATTTCTTGTTCTCTATCAACTAGTGATATAAACAGTGAATGGTGTCATTCTATTACTGTCGTTATGTCCAAAGTCATGTCTAGATTTATACTTTGTTTGCATTTGAATAAATGCTAAATCATCAACCACTTGTGGGATGGATTCCAAATCAACCTGAAAATTAAAATAAAATTAAAATCCCAGACAGATTCAATTGGTAGGAATTTCAACAAGACAACTCATAATGTGACTGAGTAGTGTGTGTAGCCTCCACATGCTTGTATGTGCTCCAAAGAACATCTGGGCATGCTCCTGATCAGACGACAGATGGCATCCCAGAGGGATCTCCTCCCAAACAAAGGTCATGGCATCAGTGAGCTTCTGGACAGTCTGTGGAGCTACTTGGCAGCACTTGATGAACTGATATAGAATCCCCCTGAGGTTCTCGATTAGATTCAGGTGTGGGGAACGAGGGCCAGTCAATGGTAGTAATGCTTTCATCATCCAGGAACTGCCTACATACTGTGGTCACATGAGACTGGACATTGTCCTGCACCAGAAGGAACCCAGGGCCCACTGCATCTGCGTAAGGTCTGAAGATTTGAGAATTTTATCCAGCACCTCACATCAGTCAAGGGACCAATAGCTATCATGGTTGTGCAACGCTCCAAGTATAAGCCTTCCCAGACCCTCACTCACCCACTTCCAACCCAGTCATACTGAATGATGTTGCAGGCAAAATAACTTTCACCATGGCATCTCCAGACTCTTTCATGTGAGTCACATGTGCTCAGTGTGAACCTGCACTCGTCTGTGAAAAGAAAGGGGGGCACCAATGGAGGATCTAGCAATTCTGGTTTTCCTCAGTGAATGCCAGTCAAGCTGTACTGTGCTGGACTGTCAGCAAAGATGCTACTACGAAACGTTGGATGCTCATGCCACCCTCATGAAGTCTGTTTTTGGTTGGTCAGATCAGTAGCCTGCTGAAGTTTATTTTGTAGGGCTTTGGCATTGGTCCTTCTATTGCTCCTCGCACAAAGGAATAAATATTGATCCCAAGGCTGAGTTGAAGTCCTTCTATGGCCCTTTCAGGATAGGTCATCAATATCTGTCTGGACCCCTGCTATCAGCTGTCTGAAGATGAGACGGCGCTCCATGCGAGTACGTCTAGGAAGTGCAGTGTAATGACAAGTACTCACTGCATTTACTTGAATAGAGCGAATACTTGTAAATAACACTACGCCACCGCTCCACAGAAGATTATGCATAGTGTAATGACCAGGAAGCGGTGCTCAGATGGAGCGCTACCTCTTCAAACAGCTGATTTCAAAGTAATTTGTATTGCATTGCATTCAGAGATTTATCTTATAGTGCAAAACACAAGTCACTGTCTATACCAACGATAACTATAAGCGATTGGTACAATAACATGCTGTAGGTTGGTTTCGCACTGTTTATTTTATTTTATTTTTTAGAAAATGCCAATTTTTTTGTTGTGACAGAAATTACATGTTGGCCAATAGGAAATTATAAAACGCTGTAGAAACACTGGCTTTGCAAATAGGAGGGGTGGTTTTGTAGCGAAGTGGCTAGGATTAAATGGAGCACCCTGCACCAAAACATGTGCCAACATTTTTGGCACATTTTTGGAGAAAACTAAGCCGACAAACAGATTACACTACACAGTCTATAGGTGCACCAGATTTATCATCCTGCATCAGCCCTTGTGGTAAATCATACATTAGTAAATCTGGGCCTGTGTATTTGCATTTTAAAACTGTTGGGCTTTTATTGTACAACAAATGGTACAGAAAATGACATTATTCAAGTTCAAACTCATTTCTTTATCATAAAGAAAAAGCCTGAAATAGAATGTATCTTTGCGTCTGTCTCTGCTCTTTATATTGAAATACAACATGGCCTCCTAGTTAATGGTAATTGTGTCAGGGCTAAGGCTTTGCTTATGGTTGTGGGGGGAGACGTTTATAGGGTTTTAAAATAAATTACTCGAGTATTCTTAAAGGGGTTATCCAGGATTATAAAAACATGGCTATTTTCTTTTAAAAACATTTTACGCAGGCTGTATGTGGTATTACAGCTCTCTGCCATTCACTTCAGGGGAGCCAAGCTGCAACACCAGACATATTCTGGGGTCAGAATATACGCTACATCATCAATCTATATCTTTTCTTTCAAAGAAATGTAGTTGATATTGATGTAAAAGCAAAGTCTTAGGCCCCTTTCACACGTGCAAGTTTTCCGCGCGGGTGCAATGTGTGATGCGAACCTATTGCACCCGCACTGAATCCTGACCCATTCATTTCAATGGGGCTGTGTACATGAGCGTTGTTTTTCACGCATCACTTCTGCGTTGCGTGAAAATCGCAGCATGTTCTATATTCTGCGTTTTTCAAGCAAGGCAGGCCCCATAGAAGTGAATGGGGCTGCGTGAAAAACGGGAGAGGAGCGCATAGTTCCCTGCCCAGCTGCCGATCACTAAAAAAAGGGGGTTAGTCAGCATCTCCCAGTGCGCAGGTGCACGCTGCCATGGCAAAGACCTAGAGGAAAAAAAGACAATGCAGCAGCACCCTGCAAATCAGATAAAGTACAATAATGCCATAGTCACAAAAATAATGATTACAAAACTTATGGTGCTAATGCTACACTTATTTATAAAGTGAGATGCTTGGCCAATGCATTTTGTACAAAACCATCTGAGCCCGTCTGCCGAACATCAAGGCGACCTCTCTTAGACGGGTCCTAACACTAAATACTACCTGTTATGCGCCATAATGACCGCCATAAAATTCAGGGAGTGTTGGATCCACATGCATGCTGGATCCACTCTGCCTTTTACCATTTTTTGGGCATTGGCCAAGCATCTCACTTTATAAATAAGCGTAGCATTAGCACCATAATTTTTGTAATCATTATTTTTGTGACTATGGCATTATTGTACTTTATCTCATTTGCAGGGTGTTGCTGCATTGTCTCTTTTTTTCCTCTAGGTCTTTGCCATGGCAGCATGCACCTGCGCACTGGGAGGTGCTGACTAACCCCCTTTTTTGCAGATTTACAATGCTGGAGATGTGGCCCTCCAGCGAGTCGTGCACTCCTGATTAGCCTGTCTGCCCCATAGGCTGATTTTAATTACTTTCAGTATAAAGCTGTAGCCTGCTCTCACTACATTCATTGGAAGCTGTCTAGCACCAGGAAAGGTATAGAGTGGGCTCGGCATGCATGTTGGTACCTGCATCCCTTGTAATGGAGGCTATTATGGCACAAAAAATGGAAAAAGGCAGAGTGGATCCAACACTCCCTGAATTTTATGGCGGTCATTATGGCGCATAACAGGTAGTATTTAGTGTTAGGACCTGTCTAACAGAGATCGCCTTGACGTTCGGCAGACGGGCTCAGATGGTTTTGTACAAAATGCATTGGCCAAGCATCTCACTTTATAAATAAGCGTAGCATTAGCACCATAATTTTTGTAATCATTATTTTTGTGACTATGGCATTGTTGTACTTTATCTGATTTGCAGTGGGCTGCTGCATTGTCTCTTTTCTTCCTCCAGCTGCCGATCACTGCCATAGGCTTCAGGCCTAGTAGGCCTGAGGCCTATGCGGTAGTGAAATCCCGGGGCATGCGCGATGACATCATCGCGCGCACCTGTTCCGGGACTCCGCAGCACAATGCCAGGACTCTGCGAGCAAGCGCAGGTGAGTATTTATCTTTTATTTTTTTTAATCTTTTTTTTATTTTATGTGCCAACTTTGGGGGACATGAGGGGGGTGCACACAGGAGTACATGTGGGGGGGAAATATGGTGGGATACTGTGTGGGGAAAATTATTATGGGAGGGATTACTATGTGGGGGCAATAATTATGGGTGGGATTACTATGTGGGGGAAAATTACTATATGGGCAATGTGGAGGAAACTACTGTGTGGGGGGCAGTGTGGAGGAAACTACTGTGTGGGGGGCAGTGTGGGGGAAACTACTGTGTGGGGGGCAGTGTGGGGGACACCACTGTATGGGGGCAGTGTGGGGGGAACTACTGTATGGGGCAAATGTGTGGGGGAACCACTGTATGGGGGCAGTGTGGGGGAAACTACTGTGTGGGGCAGTATGGGGGAAACTACTGTGTGCGGGGCAGTGTGGGGGAAATTACTGTATGGGGGCAGTGTGGTGGAAAATACTGTGTGGGGCAAATTAGTATATGCGGGCAGTGTGGGGGAAATTACTGTGTGGGGGAAGGGTGGGGGAAATTACTGTGTGGGGGAAATTACTGTCTGGGGGCAGTGTGGGGGGAATTACTGTGTGGGGGAAATTTCTATGTGGGGGCAGCATGAAGGGCCTTGCTATTGGGGAGGCACTGTAGGGGCAATTCTATTATTTCTGGGGACACTATACAGGGATTATTGCCTGGAGCACAATATAGGGTGTTATTATTACTGGGGGCACTCTAGGGGACATTATAACTGCTGTGGCCACTATAGAGACATTTGGGGTAATTTATCAAGCTGGTGTAAAGTAGGACTGGCTTAGTTGCCCATAGCAGCCAATCAGATTCCACCTTTCATTTTTGACAGCACTTTTGGCAGCAGGATGACACTGTGGGCACACCAGGATGGGGAGGTTGATGGAAAAATTTAGAAATCTAACTTGTCTGTGCTACAAACTCTGTAGAGACGAGATGTGGCTGAAAGAATTTCTCATGGCGGTCTAACGGAGAAGAAGAGGAAAGAGAAGGTCTACATGACAGGAGATGTCCCTGGATGTAAGAGGTATGTGGTCAAGTATTGGGGGGGTGCCAGAAAAAAGACCCGCCCCGGGTGCCAAACACCCTGGGCACGCCACTGTCCGTCAGAAATATTTTTGGCCCTGGAAAATTGGTGCACCCATGGGCACATGTCTGGCCCCTGGCCAATTTCCCAGGTTCCACAGGGGCCGCCCAAAAACCCTACAATTAGGGAACATTATGGGCCACAAAGTAGGCCATACAGCCAACCGTATGGCGAGCCTTCATATGGCCAGCCTGGCCCCTTCTCCTCCTCCCAAGCTGCCCCATCCCAGCACTCTGTCCCTCCTTCCCAAAGCACCTACCATGGCTCACATTTTCAGCCCCCGCCAGGCTCACCCAGCCGTTTTTTGAATCTTAAATTTTTTATCTCTATTTATTGTTTATGTTATTTTTTTGCAACTAAAATCCATTGAGTACTCTGCGCCAAAATAAACAGTTTTGTTTTCATTTATTTGATTGTGGTCTTTATTCTACACATTAAATAATTATATTTATGTAGCACAAACACATAGAACACATTATTAATTGTACACGTTTCCTATAAATTAATAGAACCTAAATACACATAACTATATAAACATGATTTATAATTAATTTTACACACATGCATATTAATTTCGTTAAAAACAATATCAACCAATTGAATGACTTTAGTCAAAATTTGGGAATTTTTAATACATATCTTCAAAAGTACCGTATTTTTCGCCCTATAAGACGCACCTAGGTTTTTGAGGAGGAAAATAGGAAAAAAAATTTTTTTGAACCAAAAGGTGTGCTTTTGGTGGGTTTTGAACTAATGGTAATCTGTTCATGACACTATTATGGGTGATCTGTGGATGACGCACTGTTATGGAGGGGATCTGGGGATGGCACTGTTATGGGGGGATCTGTGGATGGCACTGTTATGGGGGATCTGTGGATGGCACTGTTATGGGGGGATCTGTGGATGGCACCGTTATGGGGGGGTGATCTGTGGATGGCACTGTTATGGAGGGGGATCTGTGGCTGGCACTGTTATGGTGGGTGGATCTGTGGATGGCACTGCTATATATGTGTCACCCACAGATTCCCCACCCCATAATAGTGGCATCCACAGATGCCCTAATATACCATAGCTAAACCTGTGGGAGGGAGGAGGGGCCGGTGTCATGCAAATGCGGCAGGGCCGGTGCGCTCACTATACTCCTGCCCAGCCGCTCACTCACTGCTTTATTGCTTAAACCTTTTATAATAATAACTTTAATTGACGTTCCGATCCCCAGCCCCATCTGTACTACTTACTAAATGTCCTGTAGCAGGCAGAGCACGGCGGGCGGCCAGCCGTAACTCACTGACGTCACGTGCCTGCGCCGCCTACTTCATTCATAAAGTATGCGGCGCAGGCACGTGACGTCAGTGAGTTACGGCCGGCCGCCCGCCCTGCTCTGCCTGCTACAGGACATTTAGTAAGTAGTACAGATGGGGCTGGGGATCGGAACGTCAATTAAAGTTATTATTCTAAAAGGTTTAAGCAATAAAGCAGTGAGTGAGCCGCGGGGCCGGAGTACAGTGACAGCACCGGCCCCGCCGCATTTGCATGACACCGGCCCCTCCTCCCTCCCCCCTGCAGATAATACATCGCAGTCTGCGATCATGCAGCATCGCAGACAGCGATGTAAAATGGCAGCATTCACTCCATAAGACGCAGGGGCATTTTCCCCCCACTTTTGGGGGGCAAAAAGTGCGTCTTATGGGGCGAAAAATACGGTAACTTAAAAACATTTTAATGTAAATTATGCACACGATAGTCTAGAGTCTCTAGACAATACAGTTGGAGTTTAGTGAAATGACACATGTAATGATGATAGTTGCTGATAATTGATTGATAAAGAGGCCAACTACAACGTTATTAATTATGTTAGTGATACTGGCATACATTTAAAATAGTGCTTACATTTAATCTATACAGTAATGAGGTATTAGTACATATTTCACATACCGTGTTAAAATAAAAATGTATTCTTATAAAATAAAAACCTATCACCCAACACACAAACCAGTCACACAACAAAAACTCCCACAAAAAATGGAGCTTTCCACATAAATAATGTATGCTAGGGGTTTTGATATATGTTGGCAGTAAAGGTGAATCTAGAGAATGGTTCACTTTTTTTTCACGCGCGGAAAAAACGCAATAACGCAACGCAATCGCATACAAAATGGACAGCACTCGCAAGCAAAATTGCATGATTTTCCCTGAACGCATCCAGACCTAATCCGTCACGCTCGTGTGAAAGAGGCCTTAGGGTACTTTCACACTAGCATTATTCTTTTCCGGTATTGAAATCCGGTAAAGGGTCTCAATACCGGAAAAAAACGCAGTTTTGTCCCAATGCATTCTGAATGGAAAGCAATCCGTTCAGTATGCATACGGATGTCTTCCGTTCCGTCCCTTGTACGGTATTTGACCGGCCAAAATACTGCTGCGGTATTTTTTTCCGGCCAAAATCCTGGAACACTACTGCACTTGCCGGATCCAGCATTAATTTCCATTGAAATGTATTCATGCCGGATCCGGTACCAAGTGTTCTGGAAATTGCCCCATTACCGGATCCGGTTCTCCATTCTACGCATGAGCAGTTCTTTGTAGCTTTGTAAAAATTAAATACCGGATCCGTTATTTCGGATGATATCGGAAAGACGGATCCGGTATCTCAATGCATAAGTCTAATGGATCTGAATCTGGAAAAAAAAGATATCCGTTTGCATACGGATTTCCGGATAAGGCAGGCAGTTCCAGCAACGGAACTGCCTGCCGGATTCTTCTAACGCTTCTGTGAAAGTACCCTTATACCGTATATAGATTTTGCACTGCATTTCAGTCTGCTATGTTTTACATATGGATGCCTCAGCACAGTACGAACGAGACAGTGGCAGACATGGAGAGATGTTTCAACCGGACCTTTCTAAATGATGCCAAAACAACCCCATAAAATGTAACTGTCCACACTTATGTGCTTGCAGTCTGCTACACTGTCCACCTGAATACAGCTTTTAGAAATTTGGCAGTGATGCAGTTCCCTAATAGAAAGTTAACTTTACATAAATTTGTCATATGACTCATAAATTAAAGCAAACTCCAATGAAGTAATATTTTTCATAAACCTCTCAATCACATGAATACTAGTACAGTAGTAGGCCTTAAAGGGGGTTTCTCAGGATTTGGTATAAAAGAATCATACCCTCTAGTAATGATCGAGCACCAAAGTGCTTGGGTGCTCTGGCCGAACGCATCGGGATGCTTGGGTGCTCTGCCGAGCAAACCCGAGTATAATGGAAGTCTATTGGAGAACCCGAGCATTAAGCCAGGCACCCCCTGCTCTGAAGAGGAGAGGGTGCCTGGTTCATAGATAAAGGTCAGAAATTGATGGAAACACCACCAAAATGGTTTGGGAACAGCATGGGGAGGATGTCTCGATGCATCTTGGACTCCCAGCTCGTTGCTGGGAACCATGTTGTCCGAACAGTACAGAAGGTAGAGCAAAACGTTTTTTACCCCTATGCACGGCGCCACCATCCCTTGGATCAGCAATATATACAGAAGATAAAAGTAATTTGTTTTTTCAGATAAATTCAGAGTTTTTTTGTGTGTTTAAAATTCAAATTACAAGTTACTGGCATATATATTCTCATCGGTTCAGGTAGTGGTTATGATGTCATGTAAAATATATATTAGATATACTATATATATTAAAAATGCTGTATATATTAAAAACAATTTTCAATTTTCACTCACTTCACCCAGGAGGTACCGGATGGGATAATCACAAAACACCCACCGGATCACCTCCTGCGCCTGGGTCGCCTATAAGATCCCACGGAATGACAGCAGTCCAGTCGAGCTTCTTGTCAATCGACTTTTATTCAAACCACAGGGTAGGGTGAAGGTATCTTGCTCTACGCGTTTCGAGGTATACAGGACCCCTTCATCAGGAGCATAT